>NC_069789.1:12500-612500 GCF_027406575.1 Nycticebus coucang
CACGCAAAGGTAGCTCCTTCCCACCTATGTTCCCCTGGACCCGTAAAGACTCTCCCACTCTGGAATCAGGAGGAATGCTTCCCCACAGCACCTGCACTCCAGGTCCCAGTCCACTAATGCTGAACCATGAGTCATCCCTGTTCCTGCTCATCTCTACTTGGTTTAGTTACACAAAGGCACTAACAGAGCCCTCCTCAGCACCATGAGCTATGGATCTAGTGGTTACACGAGAAATGAACAGTGCTTAGAGAAAGAACCACAACATCCTGGAAGGCAGGGGTTAGCCTAGCTCCACAGCAAATATGGGGCTGGGGACAGAAGTGGCTGGGGATGGTTACGGGGGGTGTAAATGGGACAGTGTAAGGACAGAATCTCAGGATGACAACAGGTGACAAGACCCACCCTGTCATCTTTCTATACATTAGGACAGTGCCCCAAACCCAGCACACCCAAATGGTCATCTGTGGGAGAACAGGCAAACTGGAATATGGCTTAGTGAAATAAACTATTGCTACCCTAACAAGGGGGTGAATATCCAAGTAGGAATGGACTATGGATATCCAAGCTTAGGGGTGAATCTGCAAGTAGTTATACTGAGTGAAATAAGTCAGATCAGAACCAAACAAAAATCCCCAAGTACACGCTGTATGGTTGTACTGACATGAGATTCCCTAAAATGTGATAGTGATAGAAGCAGATCCATGCTCCTGAAAGTGTCTGGGTAGCAACGGGTAAGGGTGGGAGGAAGGTCCATTTACAACCTTCATCACAGTAGTACCCTTGTGGTGTATGTGGAAGTCACACCAAGAAAACGGTCAGTTGTTCTATCTGAACATCTGCAGATTACTGTGTGCCAGTCACACCTCAATAAAGTCATCTTTAAAGAAATAATCAAGGTCCTCAGATCAGAACAAGGAAGGGAAGGAGGCATTGGAGGAGGGATGGATATGACCATGTGGAGAGGCCATGTGAGCCACAGGGACACTGTGGCCAAGAAGCCATGGGAACAGATCATAAGGCAATCATCAAGGCTTCCATCTTATGTATCTAGAACATGAATAGCCAATTAAATCCAAAGAAAGCAGAAAAAATAATTAAAATTAGAGAATAATCAATAAAATTCAAAATAGGAAATCAATAGTGAAAATCAACAAAACCAAAAGCTAGTTCTTTGAAAAGATCAATAAAATTGATAAGCTACTCAGGTTAACTACCAAAAACAAAAAGATGAGAAGCACACAAATTATTAATATCAACAATGACAGAATGGATGTCTCTACAGATCCCATGAACTTTAAAAGGATAATGAAGGAATACAGTCCCAGCTACTCGGGAGGCTGAGGCAAGAGAATTGCCTAAGACCAGGAGTTGGAGGTTGCTGTGAGCTGTGACACCACAGCACTCTAACAAGGGTGACAAAGTGAGACTCTATCTCTAAAAAAAAGAAAAGAAAGAAACAGATAATTGGAATAGGCATGTATCTATTAAAAAAATTGCACTAATAATTAATAACCTTCCAAAACAGAAACCATCAGGGCTAGATGGGTTCATTGGTGAATCCTACAAAAAATTTTAGGAAAAAATATACCAATCCTCTATAATGTCACCCAGAAGATAGAAGCAAAGCAAATACTTCCTAACTCATTCTATGAGGCCAGCATTACCTTAGTACAAAAACCAAAGACATTATAAGTAAAAAAAAAGAAACAAAACTACAGACCAATATATCTCATGAACATAGATGCAAAAATTCTCACCTAAATATTAGCAAATCAAATCCACTAATATCTATAAATAATTATAATCGTGACCAACTGAGATGTATTCCAGAAATGCCAGGCTTCTCCAACATTTGAAAGGCAATTAATGTAACCATCACATCAATACATTGAATAAAAATAAATCACATCATCTTATCAGTAGATGCAGAAAAAGCATTTGACGAAATTTAACACCTGTTTATGATTTTTAAGAAAACTAGGAATAGAGAAGAATTTTCTCAACTTCATAAAGAACACATACAAAAAACCTACAAGTGATAGCATACTTAATGGCGAGAAACTTGACAAATTAGATCAGGAGCAAGGTAAGGATGTCCTTTCTCACCATTGCTTTTCAACAGCATACTGGGAGCCCTACCTAATGACATTAAAAAAAAGAAACGAAAGAAATATGATTGTGGAAGAAGAAATAAAATGATCTTTGTTAAAAGATCACACATAGAAAATGCAGAAGAACTCTGTAGCTCGAAGGAGTAGGGCGCCGGCCCCATATACTGGAGATGGATGGTTCAAACCCGGCCCTTGCCAAAAAATGCAAAAAAAAAAAAAAAAGAAAAGAAAATGCAAAAGAACTGACCAAAAAACCCCCAAACCCTGGGGTGGCACCTGTGGCTCAGTGAGTAGGGCACCGGCCCCATATACCGAGGGTGGCGGGTTCAAACCCAGCCTCGGCTAAACTGCAACCAAAAAATAGCCGGGCGTTGTGGCGGGGGCCTGTAGTCCCAACTGCTTGGGAGGCTGAGGCAAGAGAATCATGTAAACCCCAAAGCTGGAGGTTGCTGTGAGCTGTGTGACATCATGGCACTCTACCGAGGGCGGTAAAGTGAGACTCTGTCTCTACAAAAAAAAAAAAAACCAAACCCTGGAACTAGTAAGTGATTATGGCCATGTTGCAGGATATATGGTTAATATGCAAAAGTCTACAATGAACATTTAGAATTTGACATTAAAAACACATTATCATTTACATTAGCACCCCCAAAATGAAATACCTAGATATAAACATAATAAAATATGTACAAAAACATCTATATTAAGAAAACTAAAGACTCTGATAAATGAGAACTAAACAAATGGAAGAAATGTTCTGAAGAAACTTCAAAAAGTTTGTGGGAAAATGGAATTTAAGATAAAAATAAGGCTGGGTGCAGCGGCTCATACCTGTTATCCTAGCACTCTGGGAGGCCAAAGTGGGTGGGCTGCCTGAGCTAAGGAGATCAAGACCAGCCTGATCCAGAGCAAGACCTCATCTCCAAAAATAGCCAGACATTGTGGTAGGTGCCTGCAGTCCCAGTTACTCAGAAGGCTGAGGCAAAAGGACAGCTTGAGCGCAGAGTTTGAGGTTGCTGTGAGCTATGATGTCATAGCACTCTAAACCAAGAGTGACAGTCTCCAAAAAAAGAAAGAAAAAGAAAAAAAAGATAAAAATGAAATATATGAAGTTCATTCATCAATATCAACTCCATAAAGTTCAAGATATTTTTGTAAGTGATGATACCATCCATTTAGTCCATCCCTAAAGAACCGAGGATCCTGGGAATATGACCATATCAAGGCATTATTAACTAAAGAAAAATGATTTCCCAGCTCAGCACCCATACCTCAGTGATACCTCCAGCGCCAGGCACATACACCAAGGCTGACGGGTTTGAGCCCAGCCCAGACCTGCTAAACAACAATGACAAGTGCAACCAGAAAATAGCCAGGGATTCTGGTGGGCACCTGTAGTCCCAGCTACTTGGGAAGCTGAGGCAAGACAATCACCTAAGCCCAGGAGTTGGAGGTTGCTGTGAGCTGCGATGCCATTGCACTCTACTGCGGGTGACATAGTGAGATTCTGTCTCAAAAAAAGATAAGAAAAGAAAAATGAGTTCCCTTTTTAAGTTTGGGAAACAAAGAGGTCAAAGGGAGCCAAATCAGGACTGTAAGGCTGATGCCTAACTATTTACAACTGAAACTCTCACAAAATTGTCCTTGTTTGATGAGAAGAATGAACAGAAGCATTGTTGTGGTTGAAAAAGACTTCAAGTGAAGCTTTCTTGGGTATTTTTATGCTAAATCTTTGGATAACTTTCTTAAAACATTTCCACTATAAGCACGTGTTACCATCCTTTGGCCCTCCAGAAAGGCAATAGCAAAATGCCTTCCTCATCTCCCCAAAATTGTTGTCAATTAGTTTTCTTAACTAGTTTTCTTTTGCCTTAACTAGACAGAGACAAAGATGGGCAATACAAAAGACACAAAGATACAGGAGAAGATGAGAAGTATAAAAAAGGCAAAGACAATAGAGTAAAGATGCCCAATCAATCCACAGAGCTTCACTCTTTCAAGCAGTTATTCTATAGCCCTAAGGAAGCCCCATATGCTACACCCTTTCTACCTGCCTCCTCTCTCCTGATCTGACCACTACTTCAGTCTCTAAGCACCCTGAACTCAGTTCCTCATTGCCTTAAATGAGAGGCTCCTCTGTGTGGGGGTCCCCAGCACTGTACCACTCACACACCACCTCCCCTAGGGAGCCCACTCAGATGCTGCTGCTGGAGAGGGCACCTGCACACATCCCCTTTCTGTGCTTTGTGTTCTCCATGCTGCTCAGCATACTCTGAAATTGCATTATCCACTTATCTGTGTACCTGTTTGTCTGCTTCTCACCAGAATGGAAGACCACAACAGCCAGGACTCTTCTACATTCCTTGGCCATAGCTCTGTCTGGTGGTGTGTGCTCCTTGAATAAATACATGGATGAACTGACAGATGAGTCAACACTTCTGCCGCAACTTTCTCCTCTGTAAAATGGTCATGATGATAGCTGCTAACTCCAAGGGCTATTTGCAGTAATTCATGGTACTTGTAGCTTTAAGTTATTATCAGAGATGTGCCATATTTAAATTTTAAAATGTAATTTATGCATCTGAGTCCCACATTTTCACATTAATGTCTTATCAAAATATAAAAGGATGGTTGAAAAAAATATTTGACAACCTTTCTGATGAACTTTGCCTATAATTAAGGTCAAATTTTTACATAGTGTGGCCCACATAAGCCCATTGCCCTTATCTGGCAGTGATGATGGCCACTGTTATCCTGATAACCATTGCATATGAGACACTGCTAGACAAGCTCTGATGAAACCAAATATGCCTACATGCCAATGTCTACAAATGATTTACTCACTTTCAAACCCTACTGTCATAGATAAGAGACTAGACTTCATAATAGCAAAGAACCAGGATACTCTATACACTCAATAAAATATTAACTGTAGAGGAATGCTTAAAAGACAGTTACTGATTCTTATCACATGAAAGGGAAATGCAGAGAACAGGACAGTTTCCTGGCAAGCCTAGAGATGTTTTGTGACTTAGGGGCAATCCCCCAAGTAACTCAGTGTTCCAGAATGAGATAAGATCGGTCACTAGTTAGTAAGCAGGTATTAAACATTGATGCTTGGTGCTCCTTTATGGGGGTTTTGGGGAAAGAACATGTGAAGAAACAGCACCTGACAATCCTTAGGCATGCAGCCCTCCTAGGTAATTACCTTAACTCTCCACACCTATTGTGTAAGTGCTTACCTCTCCACACCTGCTGTGTATAACCTTAATTAAATACCCGTTCCGGAGGTGGCTAAGGGCTCTCCGGCACCTCTGGTTAGCCCGCTTCTTGCAATCTAGCACTTCAATCCATGTCCAGTCTGGTTCTTTCGTGCAGTGGCGCTGGCAATAATTAACTATAAATTTAGACTAAATAAAAACACTTTAAAAATACAGCCACTTTAAAAACAAAAAGAAATGTTAACTTTATAATCTATAGACAGGAAGATCTTTTTAATATTTACTATGCTAATTAATAACATTACTTACACTTTTACTATAAAAATATAAAAGTATATAGGCAGACATTCAGAACCCAGATTTACTAGCTAGGATGGCAACAGAAGCTGGCAACTATCAAGAGCTATGGGTTAATATTAGTCATTCTTTCAGCCTTGTGCCCAGGCTCCGTGGGTCCTTGGGCAGAATCTTTTGTAGCCTGCAGAACCCAAACTGATATTCATCATCAGGATCACAGAGATCAATGCTGTCAGCCCTGATATCCAAAAGCTGTTGAAGTTTCTTCACCTTTGCTAGATCCTCAGTGGAAACTTTGTCAACTTAAAGGTCAACATGGCTTCAATTAACATGCAGAGGATTGTAGAACCATACATTACATGGGGGTACCCAGACCTGAAGTCAGTCAATGAGGTTATTACAAGAGTGGTGACAGCAAAATCAATAGGGAAGACCAGATCAACAGGCTCATTAGAAGAATGAACTTAGCCATCTACCCTGACTATTTTGTAATCTGGTCAGTTAATAAACAGTGACTGCTTTCAATAAAAAAAATATATATATATATATACACACACACACACACACATATACATATACATGTAACCCTCTGCAAACCCCCCCCCAAAAGAACAGCTCTTTAAAAAGATATCCTCGTGGCTCTCGGCACCTGTGGCTGAAGCAGCTAAGGCGCCAGCCACATACACCTGAGCTGGCGGGATCGAATCCAGCGTGGGCCCACCAAACAACAATGACGGCTGCAAACAAAAAATAGCCCGGCATTGTGGAGGGTGCCTGTAGTCCCAGCTACTTGGGAGGCAGAGACAGGAGAATCGCTTGAGCCCAAGAGTTGGAGGTTGCTGTGAGCTGTGATGCCACTGCACTCTACTCAGGGCGACAGCTTGAGGCTATGTCTCAAAAAAAATAAAAAGATATCCTCCCTCTTTGCAATTACTGACTTTTCTATAAATAAAAATGAAATTCTTAATCTCTCATCCACTTTTCCGTCAATAACTTAAATAACACTCATTAGTCCAACAGCAGCCAAACTCACTCAGAGGAAAAGCAAGAAGGTGCAGGGCGAGCTGCACTGACAAGCCTGAGCTGCAGGTGTCTGCAGACTGCGGCAACTCGCACCACAGGTGGTGAAGTGAGGCGGCCAGTGGATTGAACTGTCAGGTAGGAACTGGTGACCCGGCCGCAGGTCAGTCGACAGGGATACCTGGAGGAGGGGGTGAGAATGGGAAGGGGCAAGGGGTGCGAAGAATGGAGACAAGACAGGAGACTGATCAAGTCTCTTTTATTACAATGTTATCTCAGGGGTGGGTGTAGGAGGAGGTTTGCGTCACCAGGTATCCAAGCAACTCGGCCACAGCACCTGGCAGCAGCAGAAAATTCCCATCGGCAAGTTTCCAAGTTTTGCTCACATGATTTATGAGAAGAGGCCTAGCGTTTGCAGGGAAATAGAAACATAAGTCTGTTAGTATGGGAAATGGCACTTGGCCTACAAAATAGATGCTGTGGTGTCAGCCTTCCACAAACTGGGTATTTACCGATCTGGGATTTAATGGGCGCCAGCTGAGACAACGTCCCTGCTTTGGGTCAAATACTGGGGAGTACTTTGTGTGCAGTGGCAAATCTGAGACATCAATCAGCCATCACTGGGGAATCTGAGGGGGAAAGAGCACTATTTGTTGTACTGCTGTTGCGAGTTCCCTAGAAGTACAAAATTTCGGGAAGTAAATGACTTTTTAAGACAGTCTCACTCTGTCGCTCTGGCTAGAAAGTGCCTTGGAGTCATAGTTCACAGCAACCTCAACCTCGGGGCTCAAGCGGTCCTCCTGCCACACCCCCCGGAGCAGCTGGGACCACAGGCGCCCCCTCCCGCCCCGCAGAAGTAAACACTTTAATAAACAACCCTGTCAACGCCCTGTCAGTAAAGCAGAGACGACCCAAATCCAGCTCACCGCAGCTGTGGAACCAAGCGCCCAGGTCACAGTCGACGCCACTTTAGTGCGGAGAAGCCACTAAGTGGACTTCACACCAGCGGCCAAAGCAACTCGTGTGTGGAGGACCTGGGCGCGGTGGACACAGAGGGCTCTCCGCTTCCCACACGGAGCCCTCCCCGGGTCTCTGAACACCAGCTGCCCCTCAGCAGGCACAGCGGGGACAGGGAAGTCGCAGTCACCGTTGGAGTCCCGGAGCCCAGGCGTCCTGAGGTCCCTGCGCTGATGCGGGGGCCCCGCTCATCCCCCCAGGTAGGGCGGCGCTGAGGAGTCGCGCTTCCTCTCAGCCCCACGCACCGCAGGGCCGCGCGTTCTCCACGTCGCTGGCGGAGGAGGCGGTGCCGCGTCGTCTCACGCCCGGGCCCAGGCCGCGGGCAGGACAGGCTGTTCGCCCCTGCTGGCCATGGAGGGCACTGCAGCCTCGCGGCTCTCTGAGACCTCAGCTCCAGTTCCTGTCCCACCACACCCCGCTCTTGGAGCTGTCCCTATCCTAATTCCCAGACCCTGTGAATGTTCCTGCACCTGTTGAGAGGAGCTTGGCTATGTGATTAATTTAACGATTTTAAAATAGGAAATGATACAAGATTACCCCCAGGAGGGCCCAATGTAATCGCAAGGATCCTTGCAAGAGAGCAGCGGGAGGCCACGGAGACAGGACACCCTGTTGCGGGCCTGGAGGTGGCAGCGCAAGGCCACAGCAGAAGCCTGCGTGAGGAGGAGGGAGAGGAGAGAAGAGAGGGAGGAAGAGAGAGGAAAGAAGAGAGGAGAGGAGAGAGGAGAGAAGAGAGAGGGGAGAAGAGAGACTGTCCCTGACACCGCAGAAGTCGGGCAGCGCAGCCAGCGCCTCGACTTCAGACTGGGTTTTAAGCCACCGTTAGTGGTAATTTGTTACGGTATTAGGAATCTAATACAACTGGCATTTGCTACTCATTCCAAAAAACAATAAAGTCATTATCATCTTTAAAACAACAGGTGAGAGAATGAGGCTCTGCCCTACTTCATCTCTTCCTTTTCCACATGGTGCCTCCTAGCGTCTACATTCATTATCTCCACTTCTTCCCCTCAAATTCCTAAGGAGTGTTCCTCTAGTCCAACTTTCAACCAGAATCTTCCCTGAAGCTCCTCTCCCGAATAACTTCAGTGACGATCCACCCATCACTGTATCCAAATGAGCTACGGGCGCCAAGCCATGAATCTATTCTTGATGGTGAAGGTTTTCTGATTTCCTGAAGCTTTCTCCATCCCCAAAGGAAAAGTTATTACTCTTCTGTATACCCATAGCATTTTGCACATTTATTACAATATTTGCCTTATATTTTAGTTATTGGTATACATTTTGTATCAACAGGAAAATGAGTTCTTCAAGGGGAGAGACTGTTTTAAATAGCAGTTGATAAGTAGATTGCAATATCATTTATATAATGAATATGAGTTAAAAATATGATTCTAATTTAGAGAATTGTTAGCCCCCATTGTGACAGAAGTTTCATTTTTCTGATATATGTGACCATGGGTTGACATGTGATTCTTCTGTTGTCATGTAAAACAATCATGTTACGATGCAACAATTGAAAATACATGAGAACCAAACTATTATTCACAGCCATCAGCAGCATCTGTGTCACAGGAGCTTGTTATAAATCAGGTTATATGTCAAATTTACTCAACAACTTTGGATGGAGTATAATATTGACTCACATAAACCAAAAATCTCAGTGCAGTTTTGAGTCCTCTATGGTATAACGCCATTCAAGCCAATGACCACCCATTTTTACAACAGCTAAAGCTCTCTAATGTACATTACTATTTACTTCTTAGAATTCAATCAATTCTACGTCTGAACAGGAGGCTTTGCTCCCCCCTCACCACATTTTGACCTTTGTTTTACTTACTATCTATCGATGATTTATTGCCATATATATCACAATTCATTTCAGTAGATTTCAAATATTTGGTTTCTTTTTTCTTTGATACAGAGTCTCACTATGTCACCCTTGGTAGAGTGCCATGGTGTCCCAGCTCACAGGAACCTCAAACTCTTGGGCTCAAGAAATTATCTTGCCTCAGCCTCCCAAGTAGTTGGGACTACAGGCACCCGTCAAAATGCCCAGCCATTTCTTGTTGTAGTTGTCATTGTTTGGCAGATCTAGGCTGGGTTCAAATATAACTTCAGTGTATATGGCTGGTGCTGTCACCACTGTGCTACAGGTGCCCAGCTGATTTCAAAAATATTTGAACTGAATACATTTATGTTTATAATCCATAACTGAAGAATACAACTTCAATTTTAGCCATTATGTGCAATACTTAAAGCTCAGTATTGACTGTTATGAATCTAATACAATCTGTATTATGATAGAAGAAAGCACCATTTTCAATGAATAAAATGCACATCATAATGTCATAACCCCAGAGATTCTCAGATACCCAGGATGGGGTTTTCCACCCCGTTTGCCTAAGAATTACCATGGAAATGTTTCCCTGAAGTCTTCTAACACAGAAAACAAATGAGTAATTATTTCTATGGAAATTATATTAGTAACTCTGTCACAATAGTTTAATTATAATTTTCAGTACAAGAAGTCACTCCTAAAGTAATAAGAGTTCTTTCTAGTTCACACTATTTTTGTAGTATAGGTATCATTTATATTATTGAGATATATATATATTTTGGAATGCCAGCTAGATATGGACACTGGTTTCCAAACTAGGTAAATCACAGAATAATGGTAGCTTCACTAGAAACTGGAAATTTCAGGGTGGGAGATAGTTTGGGAGGCATAACAATAAATTAGTTTAACCATTTCAAACTTGGTACATATAAAGATTTTTCTTCCAATTAATTTATAATCCTTCAGTGGTTTTTTAGGGAATAAGGTGGATTAGTGCTGAACATCCATTCCAACCTTTCCAGTATGCAATTCTTTTTTTTTTTTTTTTTAAACTACTTTTTTTTTTTTTTTTTTGGCCGGGGCTGGGTTTGAACCCGCCACCTCCGGCATATGGGACCGGCGCCCTACTCACTGAGCCACAGGTGCCGCCCTCCAGTATGCAATTCTTTACTGCAGAGGCTGAAAAGATAAAAGCCACATTTCCCAGACTTCTCTGCAGTGAAGACTGGGACACATCCAACACAATGGGCAAGACAGAAGGGAGGCAAACGTCATTCTTAATACTGCCTTTGGTTTTCCTAACTAATGAAAAGACAAGTATGTTCTGTAGGCATCTGATTTTCTCCTTCCTTCCTTCCTTCCTTCCTTCCTTCCTTCCTTCCTTTCTTTTTTGAGGCAGAGTCTCACTGTATCACCCTGGGTTGAGTGCTGAGTTGTCATCACAGTTCACAGCAACCCCAGACTCCTGGGCTCAAGTGATTCTCCTCCCTCAGCCTCCCAAGTAGCTAGGACTAAAGGCGCCTGCCATAACACCCCATTAGGTTTTCTATTTTCAGGAAAGATGGGGTCCTGGTCTTGTTCAGGCTGGTCTTGAACTCCTGAGCTCAAGCAATCCACCCTCCTCAGCTACCCAGAGTGCCAGGATTAGAGGCATGAGCATCTGATTTTTCTGTGGCAATGTTGTCAGAAGCCTGGGTGTCTGATCACTATTTATTTTTTGGTTTGCTTATATGTTTTGAGACAGAGTCTCACTTTGTTGCCCTCAGTAGACTGCTGTGGCGTCACAGCTCACAGCAACCTCCAGTGTTGGGCTTAGCTGATTCTGTTGCCTCAGCCTCCGGAGTAGCTGGGACTACAGGCACCTGCCACAATGCCCGGCTATTCTTTTGTTGCAGTTTGGCCACGGCTGGGTGTGAACCCATCACCCTCAGTATATGGGGCCAGCGCCCTACTCACTGAGCCACAGGTGCTGCCCTGATCACTCGTTTTATGGGTGTTGATAGTTAAGCAGTGGGATGTCAGTTTGTATGTGCATTTCATTGTATGGGTGTGGTTCTGAGGCCACACTGATTGGCAGATTCTTATTTGTGGTGGCTTCCATAAGGTGGCAGTTTTGTAATTGTGGCAGCTTCCTGATTGCATGGTTAAGTACAGTTTTGGAGACCTTAGCATTAGCATTAGCTTCCCCAGTTTATAGATCACCTTGTCATTGTAGAAAAAGCAGCTGCCTCTAGGTGGTTTAATTCAATAGTGAGTCTTTGGGAATCATTACTGAAAGTCCAAAGTACACTGTCTTCATCCCTCTGAACAGTTCTGTTAGCTGTTAAATGCCTAACAGTAGACCCCTTTTTACCTAAACTAGCTATCATGGATTCTATTCCAAGTAATTGATTTGATTGATACAGTTCCCCATCACCTATGCAATAAGTAAAAAGTTATTCTGATATCGAGGGTGCCCTATAATCTAGTCCCATTTTGACAACATGAATGGTTTTCAATATCAGACAGATTTCATGTGTCATAACACCATTTTTGCCCCCGTGTCTTTGCTTATACTTTATCTTCCTATTTCATCCAACTTTTGTTATAAAATCTCTTACTGGGAGAAAGCTACAGTTCTGTCATTTTATGAGTTTCCACAGACCCTTGAATTCATAAATATCTCGTATATAATGCCAGATATATGCTTTTGTTGTTTGGGATAGGGTCTTGCACTCTCAGACTAGAGTACAGTGGCATCATCATAGTTCACTGCAACTTTAAATTCCTACTGTCTTTTGATCCTCCTGCCTCAGTTTCCCAAGGTTGTGTTTACATGCTTGAGCCACCATGCCTATCAATCCAAATTTAGCAGGTAGTATGACAATTCATGAAAAGATGCTTACTCTGTATTATAAGTTATAGCTGATAAAAATGCAGGCACTGTTCAAACTACTCTCGATAACTTTGTTTTGTTTCGTTGAGACAGAGTCTCACTATGTACAGCCCTTGGTAGAGTGCCATGGTGTCACAGCTAACAGCAACCTCAAACTCTTGGGCTTAAGTGATTCTTTTGCCTCAGCATCCCAAGTAGCTGGGACTACAGGTACCCACCACAACACCCAGCTATGTTTTGTTGCAGTTGTCAGTGTTGTTGTTTTTTTTTAGCTGGCCTGGGCCAGGTTAGAGCCCTCCACCCTTGGTGTATGTGGCTGGCACCTTAACCACTGTGCTATGGGCACTGAGCCGCTTGATAACTTTTTTTACAAAGAGCTAAAGCACTTTAATTCTTAATGTTTCTAATTAAATTACAATGTATTGATACTAAACTTACAATGTGGTAAATAAATGTTTTATCCTTTTTTTCATTTCTCCATACATTTAAAGGTCATGAAACACCCAGAATTTTCCTCATTGATTATTAAGACCTCTTTGCATGGTTTCAGGTTACACAATCATTTTTAGGGTTTCATACTACCTTATATACACCAATAGCTGCCTGAAATTTCAAACCTATGACCTATATTATTTACCAATTTTTACTCAAAGTAATTTAAATTTTTCAAGGCTAACAAACTACATTATTAAGCTTTTGAAAATCTAAATGCGTTTTCAGCAACAAAGTTCAGTTTTGTGAGTTAAGAACTATTTTGACTATAGGATACAGAAGAGACTGTAGAATCTAGTGTCATTTGTTGTTCTTGGATTAAGAGAAACAATAAAATATAATTGCAACCAAGTATTAAGTGGTTGACAGAAAGGCAATTTCAGAAATGTGGAGGTCTGTTAATTTATACAGAACTTTACAAGTAAGGGCTCATTGCAGACCTTAACACTCACCCTTCTGTAAAACTGTGTTTTTGTGAACGTTGCTGCTACCTACTTACACATTGCAAGTATGCTTTATTAACTTGGCAATTATGGTCTAGGATAGCATTTCTATCTGAGAATAATTTTGTCAAATGGCTACTTAAGGGGTGGGCACAGTGGCTCACACCTATAATCTGAGCACTCTGGGAGGCCAAGGTGGGTGGATTGCCTGAGGTCACTGTTTGGAGACCAGCTTGAGCCAGAGGGAGACCTCATGTCTGAAAATAGCTACTTGTGAGGCTGAGGCCCATGAGTTTGAGATTGCTGTGAGCTGTGACACCATAGCACTCTGATGAGAGCAACAAAGTGAGATTGTCTCAAAAAATAAATGAATATAGGCTACTTAAAGTGAACTTACTTAGCCACTGGGACCACATTTGGCAATAAAAATTAAAAATATTTAGACAATAAAACTAAAATTATAAAAGTAAGTTTATTTTACCTTAGCAAATTTTAAGCTATAATTGGTATACATTGTAAAAAAAATTCATTTTGGGATTATGACAAAGCTATATGATAGTAATTTGCTGATATTTTCACTTTTGCAGAATAATAAATGTTCTTAAAAAAAGTTTTAAAATCTCCAAGATTTTTATTATCACTTTCCCACATGATTTTACAATGAAAGATTTCAATCATACCGAGAACTTGAAAGAATAGTATTAATAAACACCTATTGTATTATTAAGCACCTAGGGTCAATAACACTTACCATTTTGCCATACTTATTTAATTATCTCAATTTCTTTTTGATTGAACATTACAAAGCACTTACAAATATTTTAACCCTAAATACTTTAATGTAGACCCTAAGAGTGAGGACAATGTATTACATAAACACAATTATGCTATAATGCCTAAAAAAACTTATATAATTCTCTGTCACCTGATAATCAGTTAATGCTTTGATTTTCTACTTGTTGCCTAGTTCTCTTTTTAGCCACTTTGTTTTGAACCAGACTCTGATCAAGATTCACATATTGAATTTGGTTTTCATTCAGTCCATCTGAGCCTCTTTCTCATTTTCTCTCTCCTTCTTTCATTCTTCCCCCACCTCCCATAAGGTTTACTGAGGTGTAACTTACAGCAAAAGTTATTTTTCTTTAGAAAGACAATTCTAGGAGTTTTGAAAAATATATGTAGTCATGTAACCTTAATAATTAATCCATAAATTATTTCCACCCCTGCCAAAAGTTCCCTAATGTCTCTTTACAGTTAATCTCTCCAAGTCCCCATAAACCATTGATCACATTTCTTTTGGTTTACTTATCGACATTCAGCTTCTTTCACTTAATGCTTTTGAACCTCATCCATATATTTTCTTTTTTTTTTGTAGAGACAGAGTCTCACTTTATGGCCCTCGGTAGAGTGCCGTGGCCTCACACAGCTCACAGCAACCTCCAACTCCTGGGCCTAAGCGATTCTCTTGCCTCAGCCTCCCGAGCAGCTGGGACTACAGGCACCGGCCACAATGCCCGGCTACTCATCCATATTTTTATATGTATCAGTAGTTTGTTTTTATTGCTGAGGAGTATTACACTGTATCAATGTACTATAATTTGTTTATCAGCTTTCCAGGACAGTTGCTAATGTTAATCTTCCAGGTGGAATTAAATGAAAACTTAGTTTTGTTTTGTTTTTTGAGACAGAGTCACAAGCTGTTGCCCTGGGTAGAGTACAGTGGCTGGCGTCACAGCTCACAGCAACCTCAAACTCTAGGGCTCAAGTGATTCTCTTGTCTCAGCCTCCCAAGTAACTGGGACTACAGGTGCCTGCCACAACACCCGGTTATTTGTTTGTTTTTGCAGTTGTCATTGCTGTTTTAGCTGGCCTGGGTTAGGGTTCGAACCTGCCAGCCTCAGTGTATGTGGCTGGCACCCTACCCACTGAGCTATGGGTGCTGCCCAATTAAAACTTAGTTTTAAGTGGTTAGTTGACTTTTGAATATTTTTGTACCTTGACTTCTGATTTTTTATGGAACCTTGTAACTAAAGAGATTTTATAATAAATACCTGTACCTTAAATGTTCAATGGAAATCAAACATCTAAAACATTCCTTGAAATATTTTTTAAATTTAGAAAGTTTAGGCTTGGCACCTGTAGATCAGTGGTTACAGCATTGGCCACATACTCCGAGGCTGGTGGGTTCAAATCCAGCCCAGGCCAGCAAAACAATAATGACAATTGCAAGAAAAAAATTGCTGGGCATTGTGGCGGGCACCTGTAGTCCCAGCTACTCGGGAGGCTGAGGCAAGAGAATCGCTTAAACCCAAGAGTTTGAGGTTGCTGTGACCTGTGATGCCACGGCACTCTACCTGGGGCAACACATTTAGTTAGACTCTGTCTCAATAAATAAATAAAAAAATAAAATTTAGAAAATTTAAATTATCTACCTAAAATTATAAGGAACTACCGGTTTTTCCTTCCCTTCTCAAGATAAATTTCTGGATACTATTACTTTTTCCATATACACACCTAATTACGTATACTTACATAGATTTATAAGTAACTTCCCCACACATACCCCTTACTTAGGTAAGTAGCTGTGAAACAAAACTTCAGGATTGAATCAGTTGTCACAGTATCTCACAAGGAGTAATCTTGATGCATTTTGGGGGGAGATTTATAATGGCAAACTTGTGGGTTTTAAATCAGCGTTACTCTCACGTTAATTAGCAATCCTATTTGAGGGTACTAAAACCATGCTGGGGCTATTAAATGCTAGAACAGCAGGTACAGATGCAAATGAGAAGTTTGCCTGGAAATTGTGGAGTCCCCGTAGCTCTGTTTTTGTAGAATGCTACTCCTTCTCTTTACAGCACTTCATCTCCAACATCTCTGTGCCCTGAATTCTACCCAGAACAAGTGGTCACATTTCAAGTTCCTCAAAATAACTGTGGGACTTACTGTTTCTACGGGAAGCAGGAGGACGTCATGGTACTTGTGGGACTTTACATCTATGATTGTGCTTGCTAAAATTTCAGACTGAGAGACAAAAAGTATACTTATTAATAGCTCAGTTCCGAAGTCAGAATCCTTGGGTTTATACCTAACTCTGCCATTTCTTGGTGGTGTGACCTTTAGCAAATGACTGTGTTCCAGTGCCCTAGTTTATACAACAGGGATATTAATTGTTCTCTCACAGGCATAAATGTTTCAAATGCCTTTGAAGTATTTACAGAATTTGTCACACTCAATAAATACTAGGTTTATTATCTATTCCAAATGTGACAGCACCAAATTGTATATAATGCAGACTGATTTGACAAAATTGGTAAATGTAGTAAAAAGTTCTCCATAATGATATCAATACCTTTTTTAAAAAAAGAATCGATCTCTTTACAAATACAAATAGTGTTATTATTGAATTCCTACTATGTTCCAGGCATTGGGATTAAATCTTAATAGGAATTATTTAATTCCAACATGTCAACAACTTTAATATTTTCCCCATTTTACAGACAAAAGAATTCAGAAACATAATTTAATTAATTTGGAGTAATAATGGCAGAATTACTGGAGTAAAGTGCAATCCAGGCATATCCGATTTCAGTGTCCTGAGTTTATAACCCCTAACAAAAGCAAATACATAAAATAAAAATTGGCTTTAATAGATGACAGCATTTGTTAAAGCATTACAGGTGTTTAAAAATTTCCTGATTAATGTATTTATTCAATTAGTAATCTATTTTCTCATTAAAATTATTCTGTAATCTTTTAAAATTTCAGATGAATATGAGGGTACAAATGTTTAGGTTACAATGTTTTCAATTCTAAGGTAAACTTCAAGTTGAAATTGAGCCCTTCCCCCAGGGGGTGTGTAGAACACCCTCACATTGTGGTGTTAGTTGAGATGCTGCCAATCACCCTCCCTTATCTTCTAATTTTTAATTGAATCCTAAAAATAAGACACAGTTTCAAAGAATCATATACTGGTGAAGTAGGAAAAAATCTTCAGAACATCTAATTTAGACTTCCATTCTATCATTTAAGAAACTCTCTGAATGGTGCACAATTTTGCCTTAGATGACAAGTGAAGCTAGTCAATGGCTGGGCAAGTTTTAGGGCTCTTGGTACAGAATTCTTTTCAGAACACCATAGTCAAATGATATACTTACATAGGTCATTCTTTTGGCAATATATCATGAACATATCACCCCTATACTTGGAAAAAAAATACAATCCATCATTATCATTTTACACAGTATTATTTTCAGAGACAATGTATATATAGAGGGTCGGTGTGGCTAAGGAATCTGCACAGGGAAATCTTTCTCTTCAAAATGTCTTCTGCAGAAAACCAAAGAAGGAGCGGAGCAAGATGGCAGCCAAGTAACAGCTTCCTTGCATCTGGGCACCGTGAGTCTGGGGATATAGGACTCCAGGCATCTCTGGCTAGTGAGATCAGCCTATCATCACCCCTGAGAGGATACAGGGATTCAGCGAGAGACTTCTGGACCCCAAAAGGAGGACTAAAACAGTGGAAAACCGGCAAGTGGTCGCGTGTGTTCAATCCGTCTAAACCCGCCCGCAACTGTAAGTTCAGTAGCAGCGAGACTGCAAACCAGAAGGGCCTTACCTGTGAACTGTTTTGGTGTCTTCGGACTTGGCACTCAGCTGAACTGCCTTGGGGAGAGCCTGAGCGGGAGTGCTTTTGTCTAGGGCCCCAGTCTGAGCCGTAGAGCCAGACGGAGCTAATAGTGTTTGGCTCTGGGTCACAGGCAGACATTGTGAGTGATTTGCCCCGGCAAGCTCCGCCCTCAGGGTCGCAGAGCTGGAATTGGGTGGGAGCTGGTAACCCAGCAACCAAGTAGCCTAAGGGCGGGGTCTGAGCCGCCTTGCAGCCCTAACCCTCGGGGGCAGAGGGAGACCAGTTTTGAAACACAGGGTAAGTGGATAGCCACTTCAGCAGTGATTCCAGCGACAAGCACTTCCCTGAGAAAGCTTCTGCTCAGTAAGTGAACAAGTTCAAAGTGCCTTTTAAGTGGGCTGAAGAGAGATTTAGGGTGTCTACCTGCTGGGGTTTGAGAAACTAGCAGCCTCCAGTCGTATCAGAACTGTGATTAACATCTCATACCCCAGAAGACCATGTGATGCCCAGACAATATTCAATAACATATACATACTGCTTTGTTTTTGGTTGTGTTTTTTTTTTTGGTTTGGTTGTTTTTTTGGTTTATTTTGATGTTGTGGATTGTTGTTTTGTTTTTTAAGTTCAACCTTTTCCATACAGATCCTTTTTCTTTCTCAATTTTTCTAGTTTAATTATAATTTCCTATTGCTGCCTATTTCAATAATTAGAACTTCATTTTTGTTAGTGTTTCTACTGCTATTATTTGGTTTTCTACCCAATTTTATCCCGTAAAGTTTTCTGTTTGCTTGTTTTGATTTGATTTATAGCATTTTTGTCTTTCCTCTCTACTTGGTGTAGGTGGGGTACTGTGTCTGATCAGGTTAGCAAAGAGCTGCTGACCTCAAGGGAACCACCCAACTGGGCACCCCCAGAAGGTGGTTTTTTTTTAAGGTTGTATCAAAGTACCCTACTGTACATCTATATTGCTCTGTCTCCCTCTTTCTGTGCCTCTCTTCTTTTTGTCAATATTCCTTTTACCCAACCCCTCTCCTTTCTCTATTTTTCTTTTTTTTTTTCTTATCACTCGGTCCTCCTTTCTTTCATCCCTTTTTTGCTCTTCAACCTTCTCACCCTTCTGGTCCTATAACCCTTAGTCCACAGGCACGAGAACTTAAAGAGCAAGAGGAAGTGAAAGGAAAATTAGGGCAAGGAAACAGATAAAAGAAATCACCCATGAGGAAGAATCAGCAGAAAACTCCAGGCAACATGAAGAACCAGTCCAGAACAACCCCGCCAAGGGACCATGAGGTAGCTACTACAGAGGATTCCACCTATACAGAAATGTTAGGAATGACAGAAAGGGAATTTAGAATATATATGTTGAAAACAAGGAAATAAATGATGGAAACAATGAAGGAAACTGCTAATAAAGTGGAAAATAACCAAAAGGAAATACAAAAACAGAATCAAATCAGAGATGAACGATATGAAGAATATAAAAAGGATATAGCAGAGCTGAAGGAAATGAAACAGTCAATCAGGGAACTTAAAGATGCAATGGAAAGTATCAGCAACAGGTTAGACCATGCAGAAGAAAGAATTTCAGAGGTAGAAGACAAAGTTTTTGAGATAACGCAGATAGTAAAAGAGGCAGAAAAGAAGAGAGAGAAAGCAGAACGTTCACTGTCAGAATTATGGGACTTTATGAAGCGTTCCAACATACGAGTTCTAGGAATTCCAGAAGGGGAAGAAGAATGCCCCAGAGGAATGGAAGCCATACTAGAGAATATTATAAAAGAAAATTTCCCAAATATCACCAAAGATTCTGACACACTGCTTTCAGAGGGCTATCGGACCCCAGGTCGCCTCAACTCTAACCGAGCTTCTCCAAGACACATTGTGATGAACCTGTCCAAAGTCAAGACAAAAGAAAAGATTCTGCAAGCTGCCAGGAGTAAGCGCCAGTTGACCTACAGGGGCAAATCCATCAGAGTGACCGCAGACTTCTCTAATGAAGCTTTCCAAGCAAGAAGACAAGGGTCATTTACCTTTAATCTACTTAAACAGAACAATTTCCAGCCCAGAATTCTGTACCCTGCTAAGCTAAGCTTCAAAATTGACGGAGAAATCAAATCATTTACGGATATACAAACATTGAGGAAATTCGCCACAACAAGACCAGTTCTACAGGAAATACTTCAACCTGTTCTGCACACTGACCACCACAATGGATCAGCAGCAAAGTAAGAACTCAGAAATTAAAGGACAGAACCAAACCTCCACACTGATGCAAAAGACAAAACTAAGCAATGGACTCTCACAAAATAAGACAAATAGAATACTACCACACTTATCAATTATCTCAATAAATGTTAATGGCTTGAATTCCCCACTGAAGAGACATAGATTGGTTGACTGGATTAAAAAACACAAGCCATCCATTTGCTGTCTGCAAGAAACACACCTGGCTTCAAAAGACAAATTAAAGCTCCGAGTCAAGGGTTGGAAGACAATTTTTCAGGCAAATGGAATTCAGAAGAAAAGAGGAGTTGCAATCTTATTTTCAGATACATGTGGATTTAAAGCAACTAAAGTGAAAAAAGACAAAGATGGTCACTTTATATTGGTCAAGGGAAAAATACAACAAGAAGACATTTCAATTCTAAATATCTATGCACCCAATTTAAATGCTCCCAGATTCTTGAAACAGACCTTACTCAGTCTGAGCAATATGATATCTGATAATACCATAATAACAGGGGACCTTAACACTCCTCTTACAGAGCTGGACAGATCCTCTAAACAGAAATTAAACAAGGATATAAGAGACTTAAATGAGACCCTAGAACAACTGTGCTTGATAGACGCATATAGAACACTCCATCCCAAAGATAAAGAATATACATTCTTCTCGTCACCCCATGGAACATTCTCCAAAATTAATCATATCCTGGGACACAAAACAAATATCAACAGAATCAAAAGAATTGAAATTTTACCTTGTATCTTCTCAGACCATAAGGCACTAAAGGTGGAACTCAACTCTAACAAAAACGCTCGACCCCACCCAAAGGCATGGAAATTAAACAATCTTCTGTTGAATAACAGATGGGTGCAGGAAGAAATAAAACAGGAAATCATTAACTTCCTTCAGCATAACAACAATGAAGACACTAGCTACCAAAACCTCTGGGATACTGCAAAAGCAGTTTTGAGAGGAAAATTCATCACTTTAGATGCCTACATTCGAAAAACAGAAAGAGAGCACATCAGGGCGGCGCCTGTGGCTCAGTCGGTAAGGCACCGGCCCCATATACCGAGGGTGGCGGGTTCAAACTCGGCCCCGGCCAAACTGCAACCAAAAAATAGCCGGGCGTTGTGGCGGGCGCCTGTAGTCCCAGCTACTCGGGAGGCTGAGGCAAGAGAATCGCTTAAGCCCAGGAGTTGGAGGTTGCTGTGAGCTGTGTGAGGCCATGGCACTCTACCGAGGGCCATAAAGTGAGACTCTGTCTCTACAAAAAAAAAAAAAAAAAAAAAAAAAAAGAAAGAGAGCACATCAACAATCTCACAAGAGATCTTATGGAATTGGAAAAAGAACAATCTAAGCCTAAACTCAGTAGAAGAAAAGAAATATCCAAAATCAAATCAGAGATCAATGAAATTGAAAACAAAAGAATCATTCAGAAAATTAATGAAACAAGGAGTTGGTTTTTTGAAAAAATAAATAAAATAGATAAACCATTGGCCAGACTAACGAGGAATAGAAAAGTAAAATCTCTAGTAACCTCAATCAGAAATGATAAAGGGGAAATAACAACTGATCCCACAGAGATACAAGAGATCATCTCTGAATACTACCAGAAACTCTATGCCCAGAAATTTGACAATGTGAAAGAAATGGATCAATATTTGGAATCACACCCTCTCCCTAGACTTAGCCAGGAAGAAATAGAGCTCCTGAACAGACCAATTTCAAGCACTGAGATCAAAGAAACAATAAAAAAGCTTCCAACCAAAAAATGCCCTGGTCCAGATGGCTTCACTCCAGAATTCTATCAAACCTTCAAGGAAGAGCTTATTCCTGTACTGCAGAAATTATTCCAAAAAACTGAGGAAGAAGGAATCTTCCCCAACACATTCTATGAAGCAAACATCACCCTGATACCAAAACCAGGAAAAGACCCAAACAAAAAGGAGAATTTCTGACCAATCTCACTCATGAACATAGACACAAAAATTCTCAACAAAATCCTAGCCAATAGATTACAGCTTATCATCAAAGAAGTCATTCATCATGATCAAGTAGGCTTCATCCCAGGGATGCAAGGCTGGTTTAACATACGCAAGTCTATAAACGTTATCCACCATATTAACAGAGGCAAAAATAAAGATCACATGATCCTCTCAATAGATGCAGAAAAAGCATTTGATAAAATCCAGCATCCTTTTCTAATTAGAACACTGAAGAGTATAGGCATAGGTGGCACATTTCTAAAACTGATTGAAGCTATCTATGACAAACCCATAGCCAATATTTTACTGAATGGAGTAAAGCTGAAAGCTTTTCCTCTTAGAACTGGAACCAGACAAGGTTGTCCTCTGTCACCTTTACTATTCAACGTAGTGCTGGAAGTTCTAGCCAATACAATTAGGCAAGACAAGGAAATAAAGGGAATCCAAATGGGAGCAGAGGAGGTCAAACTCTCCCTCTTTGCTGAAGACATGATCTTATACTTAGAGAACCCCAAAGACTCAACCACAAGACTCCTAGAAGTCATCAAAAAATACAGTAATGTTTCAGGATATAAAATCAATGTCCATAAGTCAGTAGCCTTTGTGTACACCAATAACAGTGAAGATGAGAAGCTAATTAAGGACACAACTCCCTTCACCATAGTTTCAAAGAAAATGAAATACCTAGGAATATACCTAAGGAAGGAGGTGAAGGACCTCTATAAAGAAAACTATGAAATCCTCAGAAAGGAAATAGCAGAGGATGTTAACAAATGGAAGAACATACCATTCTCATGGCTGGGAAGAATCAACATTGTTAAAATGTCTATACTTCCCAAAGCAATCTACCTATTCAATGCCATTCCTATCAAAATACCAACATCGTACTTTCAAGATTTGGAAAACATGATTCTGCGTTTTGTATGGAACCAGAAAAAATCCCATATAGCTAAGGCAGTTCTCTGTAACAAAAATAAAGCTGGGGGCATCAGCATACCAGATTGTAGTCTGTACTACAAAGCCATAGTGCTCAAGACAGCATGGTACTGGCACAAAAACAGAGACATAGACACTTGGAATCGAATTGAAAACCAAGAAATGAAACTAACATTTTACAACCACCTAATCTTTGATAAACCAAACATTGGGGGAAAGATTCCCTATTCAATAAATTGTGTTGGGAGAACTGGATGTCTACATGTAAAAGGCTGAAACTGGACCCACACCTTTCCCCACTCACAAAAATTGATTCAAGATGGATAAAGGACTTAAACTTAAGGCATGAAACAATAAAAATCCTCCAAGAAAGCATAGGAAAAACACTGGAAGATATTGGCCTGGGGAAAGACTTCATGAAGAAGACTGCCATGGCAATTGCAACAACAACAAAAATAAACAAAGGGGACTTCATTAAACTGAAAAGCTTCTGTACAGCTAAGGAGACAATAACCAAAGCAAAGAGACAACCTACAGAATGGGAAAGGATATTTGCATATTTTCAATCAGACAAAAGCTTGATAACTAGGATCTATAGAGAACTCAAATTAATCCACATGAAAAAAGCCAACAATCCCTTATATCAATGGGCAAGAGACATGAATAGAACTTTCTCTAAAGACGACAGACCGATGGCTAACAAACACATGAAAAAATGTTCCTCATCTCTATATATTAGAGAAATGCAAATCAAAACAACCCTGAGATATCATCTAACCCCAGTGAGAATGGCCCACATCACAAAATCTCAAAACTGCAGATGCTGGCGTGGATGTGGAGAGAAGGGAACACTTTTACACTGCTGGTGGGACTGTAAGCTAGTACAACCTTTCTGGAAGGAAGTATGGAGAAACCTCAAAGCACTCAAGCTAGACCTCCCATTTGATCCTGCAATCCCATTACTGGGTATCTACCCAGAAGGAAAGAAATCCTTTTATCATAAGGACAGTTGTACTAGACTGTTTATTGCAGCTCAATTTACAATCGCCAAAATGTGGAAACAGCCTAAATGCCCACCAACCCAGGAATGGATTAACAAGCTGTGATATATGTATACCATGGAATACTATTCAGCCATTAAAAAAAATGGAGACTTTACATCCTTCGTATTAATCTGGATGGAAGTGGAAGACATTATTCTTAGTAAAGCATCACAAGAATGGAGAAGCATGAATCCTATGTACTCAATTTTGATATGAGGACAATTATGGTTATGGGGGGAAACAGAAAGAGGGAAGGAGGGAGGTGGGTTGGGCTTTGGTGTGTGTCACTCTTTATGGGGTCAAGACATGATTGCAAGAGGGACTTTACCTAACAATTGCAATCAGTGTAACCTGGCTTATTGTACCCTCAATGAATCCCCAACAATAAAAAAAAAAAAAGTCTTCTGCAAATAGAATTTGAAGTTTAGAAGATAATTTTAATCCAAAAATAGATTACTTATGGAATAAATACATCAATCAGGAGTTGAGCTAATGATTTTATTTTTTTTTTGAGACAGAGTCTCACTATGTTGCCCTCAGTAGAGAGCCGTGGCGTCACAGCTCACAGCAACCCCCAACTCTTGGGCTTAAGCGATTCTCTTATCTCAGCCTCCCAAGTAGCTGGGATTACAAGCGTCCGCCACAACGCCCGGCTATTTTGGTTGTAGTTGTCATTTTTGCTTTGCAAGCACGGGCCAGGCTCGAAACGGCCACCCTCGGTGTATGTGGCTGGACCTCTAGCCTCTGAGCTACAGGCGCCAAGACAGAGCTAACAATTTTTAAAATCTTGTAATGCTTTAATAAATGTTGACACCTCTTATACTTAGCAGTATTACTGATTATTCTATAATAGCACTGTTGAGAAGTTTTACACTGGGCTCAAGGGGCCAAGGCGGTTCCCAAGACCGTGTCTTCCAATAAAAGTATGGCCAAGTCTCGCCCATCACACGCGCTGGGCTGCGAGAGGGAGGTGTAACCTAGTAGAGGAAAGTGGGGCGGGGCTGCGGGAGGGGGGGGCTATAAGGGCCGGAGCTCAGCGGGGCTGTACAGGAGCGCGGCTTTAGGGGGCGGGGCAGCGACCTAGAGGAGTGAGGGGCGGGCCCAATAACAGCTCTGCCTTATTGGGTCGCGCCGGCCTCTGTGCGCATGTGTCGTTCATTTCAAACTCCGCCGCGCGTTATTTCCTAGGTTGCTGAGGCGGAGTCCGGAAGCGGACGGTCTAAGGCGCTTAGCTTTGGCGGCCGCGGCCTCTCGCCTCTAAGGCGTTTGGCCGGTCGCTTTGCAGTCGTTTCCGCCATTCGGTCCCTGCGTCTCCTCGAGCCGTGACCAGTGAGGGCCTCCTCGGAACACTGCGCTGGCGTCGCTGGGCCGGAACATGGCGATGTCGGGCCTGGTACGCGCGGCCGGGGCGGAGGCGGGACGCTGTGATCTCTCCGGGCTGCGGTCCTCCCGGGGTTTGAACTCAAGTGCGATCGTGCAGATAGCCGGGGCTAATTTGCGGTGCTGCCCCCGAGGCGAGTCGTGTGGGGATTTCGCCCACGGCTTCCTTTTCTCAGCCCGTCTGTCCACTCGCTCCCGCTGCCGCTGCGGTCCCGGTCCTCAGCGCTCTCCTGCCGCAGCGCGTAGACGCCCAGCGGGTGTACTCCGCGCCCGGCTTTCTGGTCTGCAGAAACAGGCTGATTACGTAACAGATCTGTCTCGAAATAATTTGACTTTCTCGTTTCTCTTGTCAACATGTTGGCAGTGTACGCAATTTCCGAGGCGTAAGTCAGCGGTGACGTCCCGGGAGGCGCCCTTAGTTGGGTTGCCGGCTGGCGGCGGGGCGGGGCGGGGGTGCGGGCCTGCGGGCCTGCTGGTCTGTTGGACTTCCTGTTATTGTGGCTCTGCTTGTGGTTGCTATGGATTATAAGATCCTTGTCTGTCTCTCTCTCTCTCTTTTTTTTTTTTTATTGTTGGGGATTCATTGAGGGTACAAAGTCTCTTTTCTTATTTATCTCCCCTTCTAAGAAAATCTTGCGTCGATGATCTCTTGTTATTGGAAATTATGTGTGCATGAAGAAACGTACAAAAGGCTAGCATGGTGTGCACTTTGCATTGTGGACACCTACGTTGTTCGTATTATATTAAATTTGAAGAAGCAATAAAGCCATTCTCATTGGGAGAAGAGAAAGGGAGTAAAATTTACTAAATGCCTGTAATTCATTTTTCAAATGCCTGTCATAACCTGTTTTGAGTTCTACTATCTGACTATGTGTCATAACCCATTTAAACTACAAGGGAATAGGAATTTGGAGATGATCCCTGGCCATCCAGTACTTAAGTAGTTCTCAACTAGGGGCACTTCTGCCTCCAGGTGATATTTGGTGTGTGGCTTGCCCAGATTGAGGTGAAATTGTTAATATCAGTACTTTGAAGATAAATTGTATTTGAATATATTTTAAACTGAGAACCTAAACTGATGCTTTGCTTTCTTTCAGGATCATCTCAAAAATGGCTATAGAAGAAGATTTTGCCGACCTTCCAGGTTATTTATATACTTAAGCTTTTAAGATGATTCTTATTCCTGTCTTTACAAAGTTGATTTTTAAATGAAGAGACTATGACTAAAATAATGATTTTAATGCCCAGCAGAAAGTGATACACCAGTGATTAGGTGTGGTCATTTTACCTATTTTATACTAACAGGAGAATAGTAATGCAAGCAGAATGCAAGTAGGCAGTGAGAAAAGAAATTCATCTGGTAAAATAGTAACCGGAAGCAGTCTCAATTCTAAGTGAAAGCCCATTGAAAGAGCACTATTCAGAGTGGATGTAACAGTAAAACTAGAGAGATGTAGCTCATTCAGTGGGGCAAAAAGAAAAATACTGCACGTTATCATGCACTTGTTGGATGCTTATTTGGATTGCTTTGGTCCTTTTAGTTGTATAACCAATAAAGTCGAATTTTCTACTTAAATATTGAGTACTAATAGGATGAAAAGCATGTTTTTTAAGTGAAGATGTTATTATCAATAGCATCTTATTTACTGAGCATCTACTTTGCTAGGCCAAGCAGGGCATAGAAATAGGTTCTTTGCCTACAAGAAGCTTTTCATTCCTGTTGGAAAGATGAATACATACATTTGTGAAATAATGTAATGAACAAAAATATTACTTGTAAACATAATGAAGTAATAATTTATGTGTCATAAGGATCATCTCAAAAATGGCTATATATATAATGGCTGTGTATAATTAGGCATTACCTTGCATTGTAGGCAGACATGTAAGAAGTTAGCAAGGGATTTGTGTGTTCTTGATATTAAGGGAAAGCTTTAAAGTTGTGGTGTAACTTACATGCAGTGTGAATAGAGATTTAAAGATTTGGGGAAAGTACATTCCACACATAGAGAGTCTCTTAAACACAGGAATACATACGTGGTTTGTCAGCAGTGGGAAGACCTGATTTAAGATGGTGATAATGTTGAGTAGAAGTAGAAAACAAGACCACATGAATTGGGTGAGGGAGAAAATGGATATGTTAGTCTTTAGGCATCTATTACAGTCTTGAATAAACCATCTTAAATCCTCTTTTGGATAAGGCCTACCAGATATGAACACATATATAGATACCACATTAAAAAAAGCAAAGAAGAGTAGTTCGATGTTTATAGGTTGAGGTGCTTTGCTGCTAAGGTATTAATGAGGAGGAGGAAGAAAAGGTGAAATGGAGAAAATACTGAAAAAGCTGTAGGTCATTTTATGCACACATTTGGATGATAATTGTTGGCTGAGATGGGTCCTAAAATATTTCAGTTTTAAAATTCTATGGTGGATGACCTAATTATGTATTGTGGCCTGCAATCTTGAGTTACTTCATATATAAAACATTTCATACTCTCAAGAAAATAGGAATGTTGTAGATCAGGGTCAGTAAACTATAGCCCATAGGCTGGATAATTGTTTTGTAATTGGTTTTGTTTCAGTTTTATTGGAGCACACCTATTCGTTTACATATTATTTGTGGTTGCTTTTAAGATATAATGGTAGAGTTTAGTTGTGATAGAGACTTTATAGTTTTGTAAGCCTAAAATGTTTACTCTCTGGCCCTTTAAGGAAAAGTTTTTTAACCCCATTAGAGGTGCATGTCAGAATTTTATACTGTTTGAAATTTAGATATCCTTCAGTAGGTAAATGGTCAAATGTTGTGGTACACACATAGCATGCAACACTTCTCAACACTAAATTACTAGGAATGAACTACCGAATACATAGAGCAACTTGGATGGATCTCCAGAGAATTATGTTGCGTAAGAAAGGTCAGTGTAGAAGTTTATATACTAACAGTTCCATTTGCATACAATTTTTTTTCACATGATAGAATTTTAGAAAAGGACAACAGAATAGTAATGGACATTAGGAATAACAGGATGACAGGAGGAAGAAAGAATGGGAGTGGGAGGTGGGTGTGGTTGTTAAAAGGCCATAAAGTTATCTTCTTGGTGACAGAACTGTTCACGATCTCCACATCATATAGAACTAAATACACACAAACACATACAGAAATCAGGACATGTAGAACTGGAGAAGTTGGTGGATTTTATGTGTATCAATATCAGTGTCCTGGTCGTGATATTATGCTGTAGTTTTACATGGGGGACACTAGATGCAGTGAATAAAGGATCTCTGTATTATTTTTACAACTGCATGTGAATCTACAATCTCATTATAAGATTTAATTTTAAAATTTTATACTTCCTGTAATCTTAGCACTCTAGGAGACCAAGGTGGGTGGATTGCTTGAGTTCAAGAGTTCGAAAGTAGCCTGAGCAAGAGAGACAACCCCATCTCTACTAAAAATAGAAAGACTAGCTGGGAGTAATGGCACATACCTGTGCTCCCAGCTCCTTGGGAGGCTGAGACAAGAAGATTTCTCAAGCTCAAGAGTTTGAGGTTGCTGTGAACTATGATGCTGTGGCCCTCTACCCAGGGCGATAGCGTAAGACTCTGTCTCAAAAAAAAAGAAAGAAAAGAAATTTATACTGATTCATAAGCTGCTGTTAAGATTAATGATATTGAATCAAAAGTACATTTGAGAATTTATAGGGAAAAGTATGTTACTTGTAGATTTTAGGGGTTGTGACTGTAAAGTCACAAAACCAATCAGAGTCACTCCAGAAAGTTTGTTTTTGTTGAGATATAATAGTAATCTAAAACAGCTTTAGACATGGCTATTTGACTAAGGAATATAATTGTCAATATAGATTATTATGACATTCTACTTCTAATTATGAAGTGAAGAGTTCACTTGAAGTTACTCTTGAACTCTTAAGTACTTATTTTGTTTTCAGATAGTGAAGATATTTTTCTGCCTGGCATGATGGCTTGTGCCTGCAAGCTGAGATGGGAGGATTGCTTTAGGCTGGGGATTTGAGACCAGTCTGCATGACCTGGCAAGCCCTCCGTCTCTCCAAAGAAAAAAATAAAAACAGAAGAGAATAAAAAAACTAGCTGGGCAGGGTTATATGCACTTATATTCCCAACTATTCAGGAAGCTGAGGCAGGAGGATTATTTGAGCCCAGTTCAAGCCTGTATAGTGCTAATGAATATGCCACTGTGCTACAGCCTGGATGATAAACCTAGTCCCATCTCTTAAAAAAAGATAAAAAAAAAAAAATTTATGCTATTAAGTCATTAACATTTCATAGTAAGGAGATGTGGAATTTTCAGGTAGATGGCAACATAAATCAAAAATATCTTCTAGAAATGATAGGTTACTTTTTCTTTTCATTCTCTTCTTTTTTATTAGGGCACCTGACATTAACCCAGAGCAAGGCCACAACATACTGGAAATCTTACAAAACTGTTTTGAAGAAAAAAGTAAGGCTTTGGTTTTGAATGGGCTTTGAGGGTTGAGATGGATAAAAATCTAAATTTGTCATATTAATTCATATCAAATGGAGCAAATATGTTCTAGTATTTAAATATATGCAAAATATTTACCCTAGAATTTTGAGCTCATATGCAATCCTTCATGTACCTTCTGGTATACCTAGGATATACCAATAAAAATTATTGACAACAATTTGATAATAATTTGTCATTCCCTTTAATTCACATTATATTCCTGTAATCTGGAATATACATAATTACTATATACAGAGAAATTATTTCATTCAATAAAAATAGATGTGCAGAATTCTTGGAGTTAGTAGAGAGTTTAAAGTAATCTTTACTGAGTCACGTCCCTTTCTAAGAAGTGGTGAATTATGGCAAAAACTTTTCTAAGACAAGAGAATGGGCCAGCCAACAAAGTAAGGGCAGTGGGGAAAGAGAATCTCTTCTACACATGCTCTGAGAGAAGAACTGGCATATGCTGCTTTAGGATTTTTGTTTGTCTTACTTAGTTCCTGCTACTTTTTAGGAATGTTTGAATATTGAATTAATATCTGTGCTTGATTTAAGCCAATTGTGTTTAGAGTCAACAGGCAGTACTTCATGTGTCTCACAGAGCTACTGCTACTTTTAATTGTAACCAATAGATACTATACTGTATTTTGTTTTCAAAAATTGTATACTTTTTTTTTAGGTTTTGTCAATGACTTTAGTACAGATTCTACAAAATCAGTGCTTTATTCAACACCTAAAATAGAAAACATTTATATTCAGTCATCAAGCCAAAAGGTAAGTCATAAAGGAGAACTGGGATAGGCTTAATATATTAATGAATGTATTTATATACAATATACCTATGTACATGTTAGTTGTTTATAAGTCTTATTATTGAAAGATTTTACATTCCCATTGGCTTTTTATAAAATGTGGAGATATTTTGTGAAAATTCTGTCTTGATATTTTCTGTGTTTGGGGGCCTGGGAATTAGAATTATCAAATTGTAGCAATCATTTTTATTTTCTCCTAAAATAATACTTAAATTAGGTTTTTACTTAAAAAAAAAAGCTATTGAAGTTGCTGATCAGGTTGACAAGTTTGGTTGTTTTCTGAAAACTGAAGACATTCCATTGATATAAAGGGAAACCAATCCTTAAGAGTATTGGTTGACTTAACTATATTAAAATAGACTTTCAAATAGAGGTTTTGAAGCTAGTGATCTAAGGTAAATTATTCAAAAGCATGATACTAATTAGAAAAATCATGTAGTCTAGAAATAACATTCATTAGAAAATTATAAATGAGCATATTAAACATATATAGCCTTTTGGCTCCTATGAATAAAGACAGCCATTTCTTTTTGTAATGTGATAAAATACATTGATTTTTGAAAGTTAAATCAACTTCACTTTGTAGAATAAACTTGACTTGGTCATACAGTATTAGCTTTTTTGATTGGGTTTGTTATATTGAAGATGTTTCCATCTGTGTTGATGAGTAAGATCATCATTCTTAAAACGTTCTATGGCTTTTATACTACTATACATTCTCTTCTAAGTAGAATGTAATAAGTTGTATTTGGCCAACACTTACACTAAAACAGCTAATTTTAAAAAATGAAATGCAGAACAAGTTACGTTTTTAGATATGTGGGGAGCTGCAGAAATAATAAGGAGTAGCAGCAAATAATGCATAGCTAATTTTTCTTCCCTTCTGAGGCAAAATACCTCTGTGTGCTCTACTCAATGTCCCCTGACTTATGGAAGGTTTCCAATCTAGCTAGTAAGTATAGTCATTTTTCTAGGTGCTGTATGACTCAGAACATTCCCCCTCTGGCTTTACGTGGTTCTTTCCCTGGCCTTATGTGGTTTTCTCACAACGTGTGCTCTGATCAATATTTAATTGAATGCTTGAGGGAGATCTTTTGTACATCTCTGAGGTTCTTTCTCTATGTAGTTATCTCCTGTCTAATACTTTGCAAATTCTAACTACCATGGCCTTCCTAGATCCTCAACCTTGGCTCCTCAACTGAGAATTTACCCTCCGTGTACCATACCAGGCTATAGCTACAGCAGAAGGTTCCCTTCATGTGTTCCCCATCTCTCAAGGATCTCTCTGCTTTTTGTTTGATATCAAATTTCTCAAGATTCTTGTATATTTTGTCTGTTTTTCAAATTGTTTTAGGCAAGAGTGTACGTCTGGCTCTTAAGCAGGTGTTATGACATCTTCTCCTAAGCAGAGAGGTCTACTGCAATGACTTCCAAATGACTTTGGATCATTTAGAATAGGAAATATTCCAAACAGAATGATAAAAATATGACTTATCAAAACTCTTGAGATTTAACGAAAATAGTGTTAGAGGGCATTCATTACTTTAAATATATAAGAAATAAGGGCGAGGCATGGTGGCTCATAACTATAATTCTGGCAATTTGGGAGGCTGAGGCAGGAGGTTTCCTTGAGCCCAGCAGTTGGAGGTTTCTGAGGGCTATAATGAGGCCACTGCATGCTAGCTCAAGCAACAATCAGACTCTTGTCTCCAAAAAAAAAACAAAAAAAACCCACAAAAGAAATAAATGTTGAAAATCAAGGTTCTACTCGAGATGTTGTGCTAGCCTTATAAAGTAAGTTGTTCAATTTCCCTTTTTTCTATACTTTTAAAGTGTTTTTATGAATCAGATTATTATTTCTTAAATATTTGATGGAATTCAGTTACCTTGTTTTTGAAAAAGTTTTAACATATGAATTCATTTTTGTTTTTCTATGAAATATAGCATAAAGTGTACAGATCGTAACTGTATCTTTTGATGATTATTTATTTACAACTACTAACTAGATCAAGGTATAGACCATGAAGGATTTAGATTCTATTTAATAATAATGGTATATAATTTCAACTTTTTTTGTTCTAAATTTTTTTCTAGGGATTTGTTCATTTTATTTAAATTCTCAAATTTATTAAAGTTTGTGATAGTCTTCTATAGTTTTGTTAATGTCTTCAGTATTTATAGCAATGTCCTCTTTTTCATTCCTAAAAATAACATTGGTTATTTATGCCTCATTTTTTACTTTGATTAGTCTTGTCATGGTATCAAATTGTGTCTTTCAAAAACCAACTTTGGCTTTGTTGGTCCTCTCATATGCATATTTTTAGTTTCATTATTTCTTTTTTTTTTTTTTACTTCATTCTTTGTTGTTTGTATTTTATGTTATTAATTTTTTCTAATTCTTTTTTTCTTTTGAGTCAGAGTCTCACTTTGTTGCTCTCAGTAGAGTGCTCTGGTGTCATAGCTCACAGCAACCTCAAACTCTGGGGCTCAAGCGATTCTCTTGCCTCAGCCTCCCAAGTAGCTAGGACTACAGGCACCTGCCACAACACCTGGCTATTTTATAGACACAGGGTTTTGCTCTTACTCAGGTTGGTCTTGAACTGTTGAGCTCAGGCGATCCACCTGCCTCAGCCTCCCAAAGCACAAGGATTATAGGTGTGAGCCACCATGCCCAACCTCTAATTCTTCAGATAGATGCTTCCAAACAATACTTTATAGGTATTAGAGTTTTTCCAGGTAAGGTCTTTTTGCGCAGTAAGCTCTGCCAAAGCTTTGCACATAAGAAATGGAGTTTGCTTACTTTATTTAAAAATGAAATGGGTTAATCAGACCTAAGACTTTATGTATCTTAAAGGTTTTCTATATAAGAAATTGTATAAGATTCATAAGTCCAATTATTTCATATTTGTATGTCTTTAAGTAAAACAAGACATGCCTTGTTAGGTTTTAATTGAAACACAAATTAGCTTCATAAGATAAATTAGTAGTTTGTCTCATCTGTGTTTTGGGAAACTTGATTAAGCAGACATGATCAGTTCCTTCAAATTTTTATTATTTGTGAAACATATGGTTGGGGCTGTTTGGTAGAGATGTTTGTGATTATCACTTTAATGATTATTGGTTTTTTTCCATTTTTTTTTTTTTTTGCTACTTTTGGGATTTTATATTTCCTCTTTTCACTAATTGAATTTAGTTAACTTTCTTTTATGATCTTTCTCGTATCTATAGTTATTACTCTTTTTATTCAGCATATTGCTCATTTGTACCTTTTTTTTTAATTTGCCTTGTCAGAGGCGGTTCTCTCTCATTAGCGTTTTCAAAAAAACCATCAGTCTGCGTTGGTTTACTATTCTCTTTCCTTTTTACACATTTTTTATTTCTTCTTAATTTGTTGGAAGAATAATTTTTTAAGATCAAGGCATTATGTACATAGAAGTTCAAATAGTTCTACAAGGCATATTACAAAAAGCAATGGACTCCATTCTTCTTCTCTGGAGTCCCACTTCTTACTCTTAGCTAGTTCTTCTATTTGCCTTCATGTTTCTAAATAATGCTTATACTATTTCTTGATTCTGTTCAGTCTTAGCTGTTATCTATTGGCTTTACTATGGAAATTTAGGCTTTATTTGTCATTGCTCCTGTTCTGCCACAGCCCATATACTTCCCATTCATTGGTGCTTCATATTACAACTTTTGGTAGGATCAGTATTTAGTGTTTACAGTATTATTTAAGAGTACCTGTGGCTGGGTGCTGTGGGTAATCCCAGCTCTCTGGGAGGCCAAGGTGGTGGGTTGCTTGAGTTCGGAAGTTCAAGACCAGCCAGATCAAAAGTAAGACCCCGTGTCTCCACTAAAAATAGAAAAACTAGCTGGCTGTTGTGGACGGCGCCTGTAGTCCCAGGTATTGAGGAGGCAGAGGCAAGGAGACTGCCTGAGCCTAAAGGTTTGGGGTTGTTGTGAGCTATGATGATGCCAGGGCACTCTACTGAGGGTGACAGAGTGAGACTCTATCTCAGAAAAAAAAAGACTGTCTCAATAATCACAGCAATTTAGAATACCAATAGTTAACTTTTCTTTATGCATAGCTCTTAGTTTTCTCTTGACTTGGTTTTTCCATTTGTTGACATTCTGTGTTCCTATGACTGATTCATCACTAATTTCTGTGATAAAAGTAGGAATATCTTCTCAGTACATGTAGATACATTAAGTAATTTATCATTTTCAGGTTTTTTTGGGGAGGATACATTCTCTAGATCTTGCTACTCATTTCACCCTTTTTATTTTTAATTTTTCGCTCCTGTATACTTTTAGGCTTGTCACATAGGTGATGCATTACGTTCTTTCTTTTTCCCAGCGCATCCATTTGCTTTTCTTCTAAATTGCATTTCATAATTTTTAGATCCTAACTCTTCCTTTTTTTTGCTTTGCTGCTTCTTTTTTGATGGGGCTCATCCTTTAGAAGCATACTGAGAATTTAAGATCTTAAATGTTTGAAAATACCATCATTTTATGCTCATGATAATAATTTGGATGGGTAGAGAATTCTAGGTTAGAAATTATTTTTCCTTACACTTTTTAAGACATGGCTTTATTTTCTTTTAGCTTCTCCTGTTGCTGAGAATACCATTTTGATTCCTTGATCCTTTATGATTGACTATTTTTTCCTTCTTTGCAAGCTTTTAAGATCTTGTCATCTGTATTTAATGATCTGAAATTATGTTATGATAAAATAAAATTGATGTTAGGTTTCTCTAATCCTGTTCATTAAGTTTTCTTCTTACTATTAAGTACCTTCTTGGCTTTGCTCATTGCCTTTTACTTTAGAGCCTTTTATGAAACATTGAGTGATCCTAAGCATCTCCTCCTGTTTAAGAGAGGGAATCTAAAATGGATGGGAAACTATATCCATAGTAAAATTAGTAGATTGGTGGATTTCATACTGGACCATTTTATCTTCCAATGTGTAGATCTAATCTGTTTGGATATCCAGGTGTTATTATCTTCAGTTTTTTTTTCTCTTGGACTAGTGAGTTTTTCTAATGAAAAATCTTTCCTGCTTAGGGGTCTGTTTCTAACTGTGAATGTTCTCAACCAGGTGAAACAAAGGGGAAGGTGCAGCTTGAATGCTCTTATTTAATGTCTGTTTCTAGTGTATTACCCTTACCTTCAACTGTGTCTCCTGCGAGTTCCCAGTCTCCCTGATTTAAAAACTCCAGATAGTAAACATCAAATCTTCTGAGAGAGTTGGAGTAGCACTTTTGTTTCACTACTTTCTACATACACTTTTAACAACCCTCTGTTGTAGGCCCCAATGGTACCCTCTCTTTTAAATGTGTTTTATATCCTTAGTTACTGATCATTTTATGGGTTTCTCCATAAATATGATTCTATCTGCCTTTGAGTTTTCTCCATTGCTAGGATGTTTCTGTTCTTTCTGGGCTGAGACTAGTTGCTGCTTGTCTTCTTTCCAGTATGAAAAGGTTTGTGGATGTATCCACTCCCTTCTGTCTTTGACATTCTGGGTTTACGCTTTTAAAAAACTCTCGATGAAGGTTTTTTTTGAGACAGAGTCTGACTTTGTCACCCTGGGTAGAGTGCCATAGTGTTGTCATAGCTCACAGCAACCTCAAACTCGTGGGCTCAAGTGATCCTCTTTGCCTCAGCCTCCTGGATAGTTAGGACTATAGGTGCCTGCCTCAACACCTGGCTAGTTTTTCTATTTCTAGTAGACACAAGGTCTTGCCGTTGATTAGGCTGGTCTCGAACTCCTAAGCTCGCCTAGTCTACCTGCCTTGGCCTCATGGAGTGCGAGGATTAGAGGCATGAGTCATTGTACCTGGCTCTTGATGAAGTTTTAAGAGGAAGCAGAAATTAACTGAAAGCTTGCCTTTGTTTTTTTCTGTAATTGAATTCCATAGTGTATCCTCTAAATAGCAGTGTAGTGGATTTGTTCTTTATTTATTCCCCCGTTGGTAGAGTTTTAGGTTGTTCCTATCTAGTCATTATTACATTGATGCAGTAAACATCTTTGTTCGTGCCTCTTTGTGTATATTTTACAAAATAAATTTCTTTAGAATATGTACATTTGAAATGAAATTTTTAAATATTAAACTGATGGCTTAAAATATTTCAAATTGACAAAAAGTATATAATTTTTAAAATAATATAAATGAACATTCATATACCCATTACTTGGTATAAGAAATACAAATACCTTTGAAGCATTGATGTTTCTTTTTCTAATCCTATTCTGCTTTCTGTTTTTTTCACAGAGGTAACCACTCTCTGGAATTTCATGTTCATCATTCTTTCTTTAACAGTGAAATGCAGTAACATGAGAATAGTCTTTTTCCCCAGGAAAGCCTTTTGAAACCCAGCCCATTTTTATTGGAGGCTCATCCCGTAGGCAACCTCTGCCCACCAAAATTCTACACTCTCTGAAGGAAAGAACGCAGGTGTTCATTATAAATCACACTGTTACACAGTCTAGGCAGGCTAGTATAGCAGGCACAATCTTATCAGTTGATGATGGAGAGGATGTCTTAAAAGCCAAGTCTCCAGATGCCAACCAAAGGCTAGCCCTGTAATTGTCCCTTAAAACGATCAGGCCTCCCATGTTGTCTACTCTTCTCCATAAAGTGTACCTCTGTGTGCCGTATTGCTTTACATGTCCTTGTATATATTTTGAACTTTACGTAAGGACTGCATGCGTACTTCTGCATATTGATCTTGTTGGCTAAAATAATCATTTATTCATGTTATAGTTTCACTGCTGTATATGTAATATGATATAGCTATACTGTAATTTATTTATTCTCTCTCCTGTTAATGTACTTTTTTGTTCTTCAGAGCAACATTGTTGAAAAAACAGGAAATTTTAACTAGATAATGTCAAATTGTTTTGTAATATAGTTACTTCAGTATACAACTCTATAAGCTGGTTTGTTGTTTTAAAATACTTGGGGTTTTCCCCATTTTAAACACAAATAGTGTTAATGAGAATTGGTAATTTAATAAAAGTTGTATTTCTAGTATGCTCAGTGCCAGAAATCCCAGCCCAAGTCATTTCCAGTTTCTTCAAGGAAGAAAGAAGCTTCTCTGCAATTCATTGTAGAACCAAGTGAAGCTGCCAGCAGATCAGGTTGGTGGCATCATCATGGGTGTTACTTGCCTGACTCTTAAAAAAGTTAGAAATGGCAAAGGTAGCATCTGTATTAGTCTCTGACAAAATCAGCATGAGCCTAGGCACAATTGTGAAATGGATGCCTAGCACTCTGGGAGGCCAAGGTGGGTGGATTGCTTGAGCTCATGAGTTTAAGACCAGTCTGAACAAAAGAGAGACCCCCTCTGTACTAAAAATAGAAAAACTGAGGCAAAAGGATCGCTTGAGCCCAAGTTGGAGGTTGCTGTGAGCTGTGACGCCACGGCACTGTACCCAGGGCGACAACTTGAGACTCTGTCTCAAAAAAACAAAACAGAAAAAAAAATTTTGAACTGGATGAATTTGTTTTTGGTTCCCTCTCAATTCCATGGCTAGTGTTCTTTTTCTTTTTTCTTTTACTCCATAGTTACATGCGTTGGCTACTTTTTAAAGTTTTCTTTATTTTCATTTAAAAAGACTACCGCTCCATTTGAGGTTAATGGAGTCAAAGATTCAAAAGAAATATTTAATTTATTACTCTCATGATTCTACTGAGGTAACCTTTGAATCCTTCCGTGCTTTTTCACTGGTACTCATACATGCAAACTTACGTAAGCATGTGTGTGGGTATGTGTTGGTGTCTATGTATGCTTTCAGAAGAGGCTATTATAATTTTCTTCCACACCAACAGTTGTAGGAGAGTACCTTTTAACTGATAGACTACGACTGTTCTATTTTTTTGCCAGTTCATTGTTATTAGGTCATGTCATTGTTATTTTAGTGTCCATTTCCATAATTACCACTGAGTTTGTGCACCTTTTTGTTTATTGGCTATTGGATTTTATTATTTATTTATAGACAAAGTCTTAATTGTTACTTTCAGTAGAATGCATGGTGTCATGGCTCACAGCAACTTCAAATTCTTGGGCTTTGAGGCATCAGCCTTTTGAGTAGCTGGGACTACGGTACTTGCCACCACGCCTGGTTAGATTTTCTGTTTTTAGTAAATTCAAGGGATCCTCTTGCCTCAGCCTCCTAGAGTGCTGGGATTACAGGCCTGAGCCATTGTGCCTGGCTTTACATTTCATTTTCATTATTAAGTATCTGACTTTTATAGCTATAAATTTTCTGTTTTATTTAAAACATCTGGCTCACCCTAGTGGTATATGTAATTACTTCGATTTTATCTTAATATCTTATTTATTTATCTATTTATTATAGATTTAAGTCTTTAATCCATCTGGAATGTGTTTTGATATGTAATGTGACATAATTTTCCAAGTTTAATTTTTTTAGATGGTCAGTTGTGTTGGGTCCATTTGTTAAATAATCCATTCTCTTTTGAATATACTTATTTATCATATATTAAATATATCATTCAGTATACTTTTAAATTTTGATCTATGTCAACACAGCATTTATTACTGATGGTAGCTTTATGGTATGTTCTGATATAAAGATAAATATCCCCACTATTCTATTTCCATTCTCAAGGCTTTTTTCTAGGGTACTTTCAGTTTTATCCATTTCCCAATAAACTTTTTGGAACTCTAACTAGAATTGCATTTACTTCATATAGCAATTTTGCGAAAATTCACATTTTAAAGCTACTTAGGTTTTCTATAAAAGAAATTATGTGTAATGTACTTATTTCTTATAAAAATGTTAGTCTGAAGGACACTATCAAGAATATGAAAGGATAACCCAAGAGTAGGAGGAAATATTTGCAAATTATTTGTCTGGTAAGAGATTTATATCCGGGATATATAAAGAACTCTTACAATTCAATAATAACAAATAATTAAAATAATTAAAAAATGGGCAAGGGACTTGAATAGACATTTCTCTAAAGAAGGTACATAGTTGGCCAATGAACATATGAAAAGATGCTCAAAATCTTTAGTTATTAGAGAAATGCAAATCAAGGCCCCAGGGAGATAGCACTTTACACCCACTAAGATAGCTATGATTTTTTTTTGAAACAGAGTCTCACTATGTCATCCTTGGCCCCAGTAGAGTGCAGTGGCATCACAGCTCACAGCAACTCTTGGGCTTAAGTGATTCTCTTGCCTCAGCCTCCCAAGTAGCTGGGACTATAGGTGCTTGCCAAAATGCCTGGCTATTTTTTGTTGCAGTTGTCATTGTTGTTTAGCTGGCCTGGGCTGGGTTTGAACACACCAGCTTTGGTGTTTGCAGCTGGTGTCATAACCACTGTGCTACCGGTGCCGAGTCCAGATAGCTATAATTTTATAAGAAAGAAAGGAAAATAAAAAATGTTGACGTAGATAAATTAAAACTCTCATGCATTTATGATGTGAGTGTAAAAGGGTGCTGCCAGTGTGGAAAATAATTTTGTAGTTCCTCAAAAAGTTAAGCATAGAATTATATGACTCAGTAGTTCCACTTCTAGGTATATGCCCCAAATAATTGAAAGCAGAAATTCAAGCAGACACTTGAACACAAGTGTTCACAGCAGCATTGTTCGCAATATACAAGAAAAGGTGGAGACAACCCAAGTGTTTGTCAACTAATGAATGGGTAAACAGCATGTGTTATATACATAGAATATTATTCAGCCGTAAAAAGGAATGAAGTTCTTTCTTTTAGAGACAGGGTCTCATTCTATTACCCAGTGTCCTAACTCACTGCAGCCTTAAGCTCCTGGGCTCAAGTGATCCTGCACAAGTGGTTTCACTTTTATTGGGAGTAGAGAGTATGTACATTCAGAGACAGGAAGTAGGATAACAGGTTATTGGGGCTCCGGCAAGAGGTGGTAGTTAGTTAATGGAATCCCAGAGTTTCTTTTGGGATAATGACAAGTTCTGGAAAAAGATAATGGTGATGGTTGCACAGTGTTGATGCCACTAAATTGTGTTCAATCTAATCATTTCAGTCTATCCTATTGCCTTTGCTAGAATCCCTGAGTCAATATTGTCTCATATGGTGAGAGTAGGCATTCATGTCTGTTTTATGATTTAAACTGAAATTATATTAGTGATATACCATTTTAAATAATTGTGGATTCTTTGTGGGTAAATTTAATCTGTGCCTTTAATTTATTGCATTTTAGTATTATGTTAAGAGTGAAGGGATGAAAATCCCAGCCTTGATCTTGCTTTTATAAAACATTTGGTTTCATTATTAAGTATAAGGTAAGCTGTAGGCATTTTGCAGATGCTTTTTATAAGGTTAGGAAAATTTTCTATTCCTAGTATACTTAGAATTTGTAATCATGGATAATGTGGATTTTGTTAAATGTGTATTTAGGGTAAATTGATATGATCATATGACTTTTCTTTACGCTGGTGATATGTTGGCTTCTACTGATAGATTTTTTAATCAACCTTGCATAAAATTTTCACTTGGTCATGGTATATTATTGATTTGGTATCTTTCTTCTTTTCAAGTGTCTCCATTTATTGATACAACTGTCTTTGTCAGCACTGCTATAGCTACATCTCACAGGCTGTGTTTCTGTTTATTTAATTAATTTCTATGTGTTAAATATCCTTTGAGACTACTTCTTTAACCTACTGAATATTTAGAAGTGTGTTAATTTTCAAGTGTGTAGTAATGTTTATATTATTTTCTCCTTATTTTCTAATGCTGAATGCTTTTTAATTTTTTGAGACAAGGTCTTGCTTTGTTGCATGGGCTAGAATGTAATAGCATCATCATAGCTCATTGCAACCTTAAACTCCTCAGCTCAAGCAATCCTCCTGGCTAGCCTCTTAAGTAGCTGGGACTGTAGGTGTGTGCCACCATGCCCAGCCAGTTTTTTTTTTAGTTTTTGTAGTTTTTTAGTTTTGCTACATTGTATAGGCTGTTTTGAACTCCTAGTTTCAAACTGTCCTAGGCTAAAGTGCTAGGATTGCAGACTTAAGCCACTGGGTCCAGCCCAATTCCTTTATTTTTAAGTAATGTATTTATTTATGAAAAAAGCAATGCATAGTACAACTTCTTATTAATTTCAAAAGACAGAATCACTCTGTGTATTTCTCTCTGAAGTTCTAAACATTTTTTGTCAATTTCTTCATTTTTTTCTCTCAATTTTTGTACTTTTAAAAAATTTATTTATTTATTTATTTATTTATTTATTTTTTTAGAGACAGAGTCTCACTTTATTGCCCTCGGTAGAGTGCTGGGGCATCACAGCTCACAGCAACCTCCAACTCCTGAGCTTAGATGATTCTCTTCCCTCACTTTAGGTGATCTCTTTTGTCCCGAGTAGCTGGGAGTACAAGTGTCCGCCATAACACCTGGCTATTTTTTGTCGCAGTTTGGCCGGGGCCGGGTTTGAACCTGCCACCCTCGGTATATGGGGCCAGCATCCTATCCACTGAGGCACAGGCACCACCCTGTACTTTTCTTTTAATTTAAAAATATTAAGGGCAAAAATGTTTTTGTTATATATATACAATGTATAAAGCTGATGTTAGTGCTTTCATTATGCCTGCCAACAGGACAGTGTTCATTATACATAATAAGTAGGTAAGTTTTTAATCCCTTGCCTTCCTCCCAGCCTTATCCACTTCTTAGCTTACAGTGTCCTTTCTGTCTTTTTTGTGCTTGTCTGTGGCAATCACTTAGCTCCCACCTGTTAGTGAGAACATGTGATGTTTGTTTTTCTGTTCCAAGGATAATGTTCTTCATTTCCTTCCAAGTTGCTATGAATGACAGTATTTCATTCCTTTTTATGGTTAAGTAGTACTCCATGATATATGGATAGCATTTTGTTTATCCACTTATTAACTGATGAGGACTTAGGTTGATTCCATATCTTTGCAGTTGTGAATTGTGCTGTGATAAATATTCAAGTGTAGGTGGCTTTTTGATAAATTGATTTCTTTTAAGTAACCCAGTGGTGGGATTGCTAGGTCAAATGGTAAGTCTGCTTTTACTTCAGAATCTCATAATGTTTTCCGTAGAGGTTGTATTAGTCTGCAGTCCCACCAACAGTGTGTAAGTGTACCTTTTCTCTGTATCCATGCCAGCATCTTTTGTTTTTTGACTTTCTGGTGGCCATTCAGTGTGCCTGCCACCAGGATGCTGTTCATTGTACCCTGTAGGTAAGGTAGGTAAGTTTTTAATCCCTCACCTTCCTCCCACCCTACCCCCTTTTTAGCTTACCATGGGGCGAGGTGGTATCTCATTGTGGTTTTAATTTACATTTTCCTGTTGTTAAGTGATGTTGAGATTTTTGTATATGTTGGCCATTTGGCTGTCTTCTTTTGAAAACCTTCTGTTCATGTCTTTTGCCTACTTTTTGATGGGGTTTGTTTATTCTTTGCTCTTTTCAGTTCTTTGTAGATTCTGTTTTGTTTTGTTTTGTTTTGAGACAGAGTCTCACTCTGTTATGCTGTGTATAGTGCCCTGGCATAGCTCATGGCAACCTTAAATTCCTGAGCTCAAGCAGTCCTTCTTGCATCAGCCTCCCTATTTCCTACCAGCACTTGCCACAATGCCCAGCTATCTTTTTTTTTTTTTAGAGACCGAGTCTCACTTTGTCACCCTCGGAAGAGTGCTGTGGTGTCAGAGCTCACAGCAACCTCCAACTTCTGGGCTTAGTCAATTCTCTTGTCTCAGCCTCCCGAGTAGCTGGGACTATAGGCGCCCACCACAGCACCTGGCTCGCATTTCTTTGAGAGTTTCTGTCTTTTTCATTTGTTTCAAGAGAATTTGTAACTGGTAGAGCATTTTAATGATGTCTGTTTTAAGATTGTTGTTAAATAACTTTCACATCTGATTTATCCTGTCCTTTTGTTTCTTTTGATGATATCTTCTTTTTCACACATGTAAGTTTTTTGGTTTTAGGTATTGTTACTGGAATTTCTTTCTGCAGTATGTACTTGGTCTAGGGGGTTCAAAGAATGAACCCATGGACCACAGATCAGTGGTAAGATAGGATCTATTAGAAGGAATACAGAAGGAATAAAAAGCACCAGAGCTATTGGCAAAGGGGAAGACCCAAGGTGGGAAGTCTCCTTGTGGATCCTTTGGTCTAGGGATATAAGATGTTGAGAATTACATTTGGCCTGGACTTGGTAGACTAGAGACACTTTTTCAATGTTTCTGAACAAATGAATGAATGTAGTCCCTCCAGGGCATTTCCTTCTTGAAATTGCCTAGGCCTAGGAAACTGGGGTTCCCTTGTCCGGCTCTGAATGGGGCAACACTGTATCAGTATGATGATTCTGATTCTATCCTTGGTATTTTCATTATTTATATTAAGAGATTCTTGATCATAATTAAATCTTTTGTTCTAGTATATATTTGCCCTATTTTGATTCTTTCCTACTTTTATGGGTTTTATTTCCAATGATAGTTAAATGTTCAGAGTCCTACTAATAGTATTTTGGTCTGCTTAATTTCCTGATGCTGCTGGGATTCTAGCCCACTTTCAGTTGGTGCCATCTGGGGTGGGGTGGAGTTGAAGTTACCTGATGTCCTTGTTCACCTATGTGGGATTTTAGTCAGAAGGTACTGAGCCTGGGTTTCCTTATATCATTGGGTGAAAGACAGATACTGTTCTTGCCTCAGATTAGACTGCTGCTTGTGAAGTAAGGGACTATATGGCCCGGGGTATAGACTACCAGTGGATTGAACTTTGGGCTGTGAAGCAGGGCTTGGAAAGGTCAAGCTGCCTGTTGGGTCGCACTATTTGCCATCCCTGATGGCTGGAGCTGAGACTGGGTTGGTCTGAGCTCCTTTGCTGCTATTGTCCCATAGTGCAGCTTAGGGCTTTGCTGCTGTGCCACTACAGACAGAATGGCATGTACTGTGGCTCACATTGTAGAAGGGGGTTGGGTTTCCCCACTGTAGAAGGGTTGGTTGGGGTTCCCTTGTTCAGAGAATTCAGACTTGCCCTGCCTCCCTTTTCCAGGTTGCAAGCTTCTCCAGTGCCCAGTCCAGGGGTATATGGCAGACAAATAGAAAATCCAAGGGACTGACACATTGTGTGTTGTATCTCAAGTCTTTTCAAGCTAGTCCTCCTCCTTCCTTACAGGTTTCAAAGTCTTAGTGTTGATTAATAGATAGTTTTCAAAAAATTGGTTGTATTTAGTGGAAGAAGCTGGGAAATGGCATCTCATTCTAAAACCAGAATTGCTTTGTCATTGTATTTTAAATTTGTGCTTTGATTTTTTTTAAGTTTAGGAATCACTATGAATACTACCCAGACATTTTTTTTCTTTGATGCTGAAGGTTGAGCATTAAGAGAACATATATACACATAGGGTGCCAAAAATATTTATGCACATTTTAAGAAAGGAAAACCTGAATTAAAATTGTAATGTTTATTATATACTGATAACTAAAGATGAATACAAATAACGTTGAGTACTTCTTGCAGTTGCAGAAGTCAAATGTGACTTGAGTATTACAAATTTAAATACAGTTTTTTCATTCCTCAAAATGTATACATTTTTTGGCACCCTCTGTATATCTTTTTTTCCCATTACATATTCATAGATGTACACATATACATGCATACAGTACCTATGAGGTCAGACAGTAAGGTCACAAGCTCATCCTAGAAAAAGTGCTACGTGCTTCATTGCTGAATATCAATACGGTAACCAGATAGCCATGGGAAATACACACATACACATATGTATCATTATATCTCTATATATCTGTTACATATCTGTATTCGTGTATGAATATGTGATCATGTAGCTGCCCTAGATTATTAAGTGTTTATATATTGTAATCCATATATCTTTGATTTTTAAACTTAATAACTTGTGAATTTTCTCAAAACTATTTCTAATTAAGTCATTGCTTTATTTTATAAGGTACATTTGATTCTGATGTTATTTTTGTAACTGACAAGTGTCTTTATATAATTTTCTTCTAGTTCAAGGCCAAGAAGTTTGTCAGAAAGATCTGGCAACTGATGGTGGTTCTGAAAACACACCAGGCTCTAAAAGTATGTCAGATAGAAAACCAAAGGATTCTCAAAGGGAACCAGATGAAGAGTTTTATTTATCTATTGGCTCGCCATCTGCCCTTCTGGATGCAGAAACATCTGTTTTGCAAAATGCTATTCCATCTATTGCCCCAAATAAAGAGACTTATACTTTTGAAAATTCAGTAAATACACTATCTTCAAGTGCAGAGATTTCTCTTAAAACCAAAAAAAGGTAATTTTTTTAATCATACTTAAAAAATTTTACCTTTCCAAAGTGATAATTCAGTCTTTTTACATAGTTTTGTAGTAAAGATTAAGGATTATTAACATGTTATAAGAGAAACAATTTACATTTAGTAGATATGCAGTCTCTAATAAAGAAGGCCGTAATGTATACTTCAGAGAAGTTTGGAGGTTAACTTTTCTGTAGCCTGTGGAAAAATGTGTTTTCTTTCTTTCTCCTAAAAGAAACAATTTGTATTTCCTATATTATTATTTGTAACTGCAAGTATAGGTATGAATTAGGTCATTTCTAGGGCAAGAAAGTGTAAGTATTACTGGGAATGCATTGTGGTAAACTCAGTTCCATTTCCTGGGACTTTACCTTTGGCTTTCGGGAAGCAAAGTTGATCATTAAGCTTCTTTGCTATTGGAGACCTTTGTAATGAGTCTAATTTGTGTCTACAGTCTTGTATGATCTCCAAAGACAAGGAGTTAAGTATTGTCTAAGACTTTGCTATTCACAATTTGGTCTGCCACAGTGGTATAAATAAGCTGCAAACCAGTGCTTAGCTGTGCATTTTCTTGGTACATAATTTAACCATTCATTTCTCTTGTTTTTCTATTGACAAACACAAAATTTAATTTTGCTGAGCAATTTACCTTTGCTGATTTAGAATTTACAAATCAGCATTTACCAATTTTAAATAAGGGCTTAGTGCAAAATTTCTAAGTGGTCTTATAGTCTTTGTAAGGGAGTTCAGGAAGACTTACAACAGCAAACCCTTGGGGATCATTCAGCTTGTCCTCCTTTTAACCGTTCAGGTTAAACTTTGAAGATAAAGTTATTTTGAAGGAAGTAGAAGTAGAGAGTAAAGTAGAACAGTATAACATATCAGAAAGACAACAAGAAAGGAAACCAGCAGAAACATCTCAAAAAAGAATACAAGATCCCGAACATGGAATTCAAGCACAGGCTAAAAAGAAGTTTTCAACATTGTTTTTAGAAACTATAAACCGAAAAAGTGAATGCAGGTGAGTTATTAAGAATGTCCTTTGAGGCATTTTTTTCTTTTACATTCTATGAACCATATCTAAGGATTCCTTATGTTATTTAACTTAGAAATAAATCTTTTTTTTTTTTTTTTTTTGGCCAGGGCTGGGTTTGAACCCACCACCTCTGGCATATGGGACCGGCGCCCTACCCCTTTGAGCCACAGGCGCCGCCCAGAAATAAATCTTTTAATTGACACAGATTTTAATTGAAATCTTGCCTGGACTATAAGGAGAAGTAGTTTCTTACCAGTAAATCACCTCCAAAGCCATCCTTTAGTAGGTACTAAATTAGAGGTGAAAGCAAATGAGTTTATTTAGTTCTCATTGCTTCTGCTCATCAACACTTTGCCGTTTTCCGTATATGATATCAAAGAATGAAGGCAATGCACTATTTAGAAACAGAATCATATTAGAGTGCTTGTGTCACCGTCACAGGTTTTAAATCTTTTTTTTTCCATTTCTTCTAATTGTGCCAGTAAAAGGATAGTCCTAAAATAAATGTTAATGTGTTCTTGCCTACCTAAAAACTTCCATTGGTCTATCCAGTGATTTTTAGCCCTGATTACAGTAACGTTCTGTTTCAGTTCCATTGTTAGGCATTTGGCAACTGCTGCACCTCATTTGTCACCTCCAAATGATATAAAGTTGATAGAGGATGAATTTGTAATTGATGAATCGGATAGAAGTTTTGCCATTCAATCTTGGATTACAATACCAAGAAAAGCTGGGTCTGTGAAACAAGGCACAGTATCCCCTGCTGAGAGCACTGCACTCCTTCAAGGTAAAGAGTCAAGAGAAAAACATTCCCGTGTATCACCTAAGACTTTGGCAAGTGACGAAGCTTCCTGTAAAGCTCAACCACTAGAGAAATCTCAGCCCTCTGGTCAAGAAAGACTGGGTACAAGTTGTATGGAAAATGATTCTAGAGCTACAAAACGTGAAATATATTCTCAAGGTACAAAATCGTCTGGAAGCAAAAAAGCTATAAAACAGAAACAGACAAGAAAACTTAAGGTCAATATAGTCAAAGAACAGCTTGATATGGAACAATCTAATGATGAAAATTTAAATACATCACATATTGCTCAAAACAAGTTTCAAAGAAATTCACTTAAAAGTATGGAAGAGTGTGAAAAGATGAGAAATGATCATACTTCCAAAAAACAGATGTCACTTGTGGGTAAGGGTTTATATTAAATATGTATAACTATGAACATTATTCTACCATTTTATGTTTTTCAGTATCCCTGCCTAGCTTTGAAAAGTAGGCAAAGTAAACCTAAATCAACAAGGAGCCTCAAAAGCCTACAGGCTCTTTTCTAGACTCTTTTTGTTTTGTATATAATTCAGTTGTAACTCACTAAGTTATTGTTTAGCTTCTAAGATGGCCACATAGACACAGGGAGAAGTAAAAGGGAAAGACTAGTTACTGTAGTTGTTAAATGCCAGGTGCTATATTAGGCACTGAAATCACAAAAATTACTTAAGACACAGTTTCCTCTGTTAACAAATCATTTTGGTAGGTCTGTAAACCAACAGATAAATATAGATATATAGTATGAAAATAGAAGAGAGAGAGAATAGAGAGAGCAATTATCTTACCAGTGCCTTAGTATATCTTTGTATCTTGGGTGGCCATATAATTCCTCATCCAAATCAGAACCCTCTTGAGAATGAGTCAGGGCATTAACCCTTTGACTGCAGAGTGCTCAGAAATGGAATGTGCCATTTGAGACAACACTATTGCTGTCGTAAAGGTCACCACACACTTAATGGATTAAAATAACACGCTTTTATTATCTTATAGTTCTGTGGGGCAGAAGTTGCACTGGCCTGGCCTCAGGGTGTTGGTGGGGCTTTATTCCTGTCTGGTGGCTCTAGGAGAGAATCTGTTTCCTTGCCTTTTCCGGCCTCTTGAAGCTGCGGGTATTCCTCTACTCCTGTCCACCTTCCTCTGCCTGAAAAACCAGCAATGCCAGGCTCCTCATGTTTTGAATTTCTCTTGCCTTTTTTGTGGTCTCCTTTCTAACCATAGTTTTAAAGGACAAATGGATCTATCTGGACAACCCAAGATAATCTTTCTATTTCACAGTTTATATCTTAATTACATTTTCAATCTCCTCTTCTAAAAATTAGATTGGAGGGCGGCGCCTATGGCTCAGTGAGTAGGGCGCTGGCCCCATATGCCGGGGGTGGGGGGTTCAAACCCAGCCCTGGCCAAACTGCAACAACAAAAAAATAGCTGGGCGTTGTGGCAGGCACCTGTAGTCCCAGCCGCTCGGGAGGCTGAGGCAAGAGAATCACATAAGCCCAAGAGCTGGAGGTTGCTGTGAACTGTGTGACGCCACGGCACTCTACCGAGGGCAGTAAAGTGAGACTGTCTCTACAAAAAAAAAAAAAAAATTAGATTGGAAAAGTCATCAATTAAAACAGAAAAGCATTAATTGCCAATTTTTTTTTTGGACATTGGTAAGTAGGAATTAACCCTATTTTCTTTTTTAGAATATACTTAATTTTTTGGCTGAGGAGCATGTGCATTATCAAGCAGTGTGAAAAGTTTGCATTTAATAGAAAGTTGGTGCTCACTTTGGCAGCACATATAATTATCAGAAAGTTAGAGATCTTGTTGAGAAAATGTGATGTTTTAAATAGTAGAAAGGAAAAGACCACGGATAAATCTAAGGATTTCCTATGGCTGAGAGTGTTTTTGTTTTTTTATGTTTTCCTAAAAACTGTTCAGTAGATTGTGAATTGTTTTTATGGTTTTCATTATCTTAGAAAGCAAAAAAAGTAGCAGCAGAAAAGGTAAGGAAGAATCTAAAAAGAAGCGTTTTTCCACTGAGTCCAAGAACAAAGTTGTACCTGAAGAAGTGACCTTAACTGTCACAAGAAGTCGAAGAATTTCCAGGTGTCCGTCTGATTGGTGGGTGGTGAAGTCAGAGCAGCGTAAGTACTTTTATTAAATAATGTTTGTTCTCCCCCCAAAATCATTCTGTAAGGGGCTTTATGTATGTTTAATTTATAATTCATTATCCACAGAGAATCTCATGAGAACCAAGTTGAATTGGGTCATCAAAAGAAATATTGCATCAGTTATAAAGAAATTCCTTGAGGTTTTAAAATATATACAGTATTCTAAGAATAGGGGTATAGCTAAGGAAAAACAAAGCCAAAATTTGAAAGTCTTTGCTCTTATGGAGCGTACATTTCAGTGGGGAAAGATAATATAAATAAATGATTTATGTAGGGATAGATGATAAGGAAAAATAAAGTATAACTGAGTGCTTTCTTCACTTTAAGAAGGGTTCAGGGTACCTGTTGGGCTAAGATTTACCCATCCTTCCCACTTGAATTCACTGTTTTTTTTTCTCATGTGAGCATGTAGATATTAATCTACTTGTTTCAATTAGTACTGAGTACATGGGATACTTGTTTTTCCATTCTTGTAATACTTTGCTTAGGAGGATATTCTCCACTTCCATCCATACAAGAGTTACAAAATTTCCATCATTTTGTGGCTGAATAGTATTTCACAATATACACATACCACAATTTATTAATTCATTCCTATGTTGAAGGGCTCTTGGATTATTTCCACATCTTTGTGATTGTAAATGATGCTGCTAAAACATTCAAGTGCAAATGTCTTTATAATAAAATGACTTTTTTTCTTTTGGGTAAATAACAGTAGTGAGATTGCAAGATCAAATGGTAGGTCTACTTTTAGTTCTTTGGAGAATCTCCATACTTCTTACCATAGAGAGTGAATTAGTTTGCAGTCCCTCCAACAATGTGTAAGTGTTCCCTTCACTCTACACTGATGCCAGCATTTGTTACTTTGGGATCTTATGATGTGGGCCATTCTTCCTGGGGTTAGGTAATATTTCAAAGTGATTTTGATAGGCATTCTCTGATGATTTGGAATGATGAGCATTTTTTCATGTGTTTCTTGGCTGTTCGTCTTGCCTTCAAGAGAAAAGTTATGGTTCATGTCTCTTGCCCAGTTTTTAATAAAGGGGTTTGATGTTTTTTCTTGTTGTTTTGGTTGAGTTCTTTGTAGATTCTGGTCATTAGTCCTTTGTCAGATGTTTAGCATACAAATATCTTCTCCCATTTTGTAAGTTGTCTCTTTGCCTTGTTGGTTGTATCCTTAGCTGTGCAGAAACTTTTAAGTTTCAAACTTCCTTTATTATTAATACAGAGTACACAAACTAATTCTCAAGAGTTTTTTTTGTTCCAAGATATATTCATACTAGCAAGAGTTTATTTATTTTAAAGATTACTAGGTAAATCCTTTTATCTTTTATTTTTCAATAAGTTTTATAGTGTCATTAGGTCATTTTCGAATTTTTAATGATGAGCTCTGTAATCTGTGCTATCAAAAATCTGTAAAAAGTTTTTAACTTGATTGGGTCCCATTTATTTATTTTTGTTATTGATGTGATTGCCATTGGGGTGTTCTTCATACAGATTCCCTGTTCAATAAATGGTGCTGGGAGAACTGGTTAGCCATATGTAAAAGACTAAAACAGGACCCGCACCTTTTGCCACTCACAAAAATTAACTCAGGATGGGTAAAAGATTTAAATCTAAGCCTGGAATCTAAAAATTCTAGAAGAAAATGTGGGTAAAACTCTTAGTGATATTGGCCCAGGATATTTTTTGAAGGTAACCTAGAGGAAGTACTCTAATTATAGATTAGAGTGAGAGAAAGGCAGGAATCCAGCCTCACGGGTTTTGTTGATGCTGAGCTAGTAGAATGGAGCTGCTGTTTTACTGAGACAGGAGGAAAGGTATGAGAGAAGCAAATTTGAGAAGGATATCAAGATTTCAAGTTTTGATATGTTGATTTTGAGGTTTCTGATAGATATCAAAGTGCATAGATTGAGGAAATAGGATAAATAAGTTAAGGAAAGATGTAGTAGAACTGAAGGAGTGGCTTTTATTGAAAAGATGATAGCGTTAATATATTGGTAATCTCAAGGAGTTCAAAGAGTAGTAGGATCAGATAGTGGGGTAATTGAAACAAATTTTGCAAGTAGTGCAATAATAGATATTAAGTTTTGCAATGGGTGCTGTTGAAGAAAAGGCAAGCTACTAAGAACACATATCACTGTAGGCTCTGCTTAAATACCACAGATTTTTTTTAAACTTCTTTGTGGAAATCAGTGGATAAGGTCAGAGGAGTGTTAATCCTGCCGTTTGAAGGTAGTGGTTGTGAAGGTTGTAAAGGTTCCCATCAGGAGGTTCTTGCCACCAAGGAATTTACAATCTAGCAGATTATAAGTTAATTACACACACAAAAAAATAATTTGTGTTGAAGGTCCTGAAAACCACTTCTGGGTTTGTTGATTTGCTAGGAGAATTTGGCATATAGTTGTACTCAGAGCTACGATTCAGTACAGCAAAAGGATAAAAGCAAATTCAGTAGCAAAAAAGTACACAGGCTAAATCTAGAGAAGATCAAGAGTACTCTCCCAGTGGGTTCATCAGGAGGTACTTAATTTCTCAGCAGTAACGTTGTTACAAACATGTAAGTGTTGTCCTCCAGGGAAGCTTATTAAAGACTTAGTGTCCAAGATTTTTATTGGGCGTGGTCACATAGGTACCCTCTGTCTGGAAAGTACTAAAATTCTAGGAAAGCAAATATCAGCATAACCTGTATTTTTGTGTCAGCAGTTATATGAGTCCTAAACCATGCTTGTCAGTTAGGAAATGATGGCAGTTCTTCTGAAATTCAAGTTCACAGGGCTGACTTTGCAAGAAGGCCTTAGTAATGATAGTATTTTCATGCTTGCTATGCTCTTCTGCATATCATGAAACATTGTGTTGGAAAAATTATCATTTTTTTTTTTTTAGTGACATGGTCCTGAAAAATTGGTAGATTATAATATAGCAGTTACATATATAAATACTATTGACTGGAAGACATTTAGATCAATAAATGAAAGACTAGTACAAATATGGCACATCTTTGAGGCCTTGTTATGAATTATCGAATCATTGGGATCCTTTACTTATAGCAGCAAGTACTATTTATTCTGCTGTAGCCCTTTTTAGATTTTGGAGTTGGATCTGAATTCAAATTATGATCTTCCCACTTTGGGTGCACTGCTTTGGTAAGTTTCTCACTTTAATGTGATTACCATTCCCTCTATCTCATTGAGTTTGTAAGGATCAAATGTGATGGCATGGTAGGTGGCATATAGTTTTGAAATGTTAAGTGCTACTGTTACTGCCTTGGGAACTCACTTAGGAACCTGCCCCAGGTTGCCTGAAACACTTTAGTACTACGGTAGATGACTTTATGGGTTAATAAAAAACTTACAGAACTTGGTTACATGCTAGAACTCTGAAACTTAACAAAAAAGACTTGTGTAACAGTCCTGAGGTAGATGTTAGGAGTCACACAAGTAGAGGAATGCTTATAGATCAAATAGTACAAATTCCTTCATTTGATAGAAGAAGAAACTGAAGTCTGTAATGCAGAAAAACTACACAACTTGCCCCTAGCCTGCTTGTGGTACATATGTGTCGCTGTTGTCCTTCTGTACACATATTACATAAAAAAATGTTTATTGAGTGCTCAGTGTGAAGCAGGAATGGTGTGAGGTAAGACCAGGACTAGGGTAAGGCAAGCAAGGCACTCGAGTGGAAATTTAAAGGTATTTGGTTTCAGGGTTGTACGAGTTCAGGCTCTGTACCTACATGACTCTGAAAGTAAGCACCTTAACTTTCCACCCAAGGGTACACTCTGGCTTGCTTCAGTACAGTCCGAACTCTGTTCTTAGGCATTGGGAATTAAAGATTAGTAAAATACCAATCAATTCTTTGATCTCCAGGAATTGTCTGTCATTTGGAGGTAAGAGACAGACATAAGTAAATAGCCAGATGTGTGATGAACATTATTAAAGGCTTGAGAGAGAAGTATGCGAAGACTTGAGAATTAGGGAAAGCTTCCTGAAAGGTGAATTAGGGATTAAGTATTTGGTTGTGGTGAGGAAGGAGGATGGACTGTTTCAAGCAGTAGTAGCAGGTGCAGAGATCTGAAACTGAGAGCTGCTTCTTCTCTTTACTTTTTTCTTCACTGTACCTCAGAATTATCTGGGGGGCTTGTTAAAACACAGGTTAATGGGCCTGACTATGGGAGTTTCTGATTCATTAGGTCTGAGGTGAGGTCAGAGAATTTATGTTGCAAAGAAATTTTCAGGTAATGCTGATCTTGTTGGTTCAGGGCAGGAGTCCTCAAACTACGGCCCACAGGCTGCATGAAGCGGTGTGATTGTATTTGTTCCTATTTTGTTTTTTTACTTCAAAATAAGATATGTGCAGTGTGCATAGGAATTTGTTCACAGTTTTTTTTTTTTTTTAAACTATAGTCAGGCCCTCCAACGGTCTGAGGGACAGTGAACTGACCCCCTGTTTAAAAAGTTTGAGGACCCCTGGTTTAGGGATTGCCTTTTAGGAACCAGTGCTTTAGAGAAATTGCATATAGAGTTCAGTACTTCTGGCTTTTTTGGTCTGTTTGTTTGGAGAGGACTGTTGAGAGTCATGATTGATGAAATAAGCAAACTCTAGATGTAGAAATAAATTGACGTTGAAAGTATTTGAACTCAATCCTGAAGCTACAGATAATCACTAAAAGATTTTAAGCAAGGTTGTATTGGTCTAATTTTTGTTTTCCAGAGATGATTGTTGTAGCAGCAGAATAAAGAATGAATTGACAAACAACAAGGCTAGAGAAGGGGAGATGAGTTAGGAGGCTGTTTTTGCAATCCAGATAAATGATGAGGGCTTCTGTTGATGATAGTAGATTTGAGAGGCATTAAAGAAGTAGAACTGATAGGATTTAGGGCTTGATTGTGGGTAGGAGTGGAGGCCTTGGATGACTCAGATTTCTGATTTCAGTATATCTGCGTAGGTAGTTGTATTTTTCATTACGATAAGGAATAAAGCATAAGAGGCAGATTTAGGGGAGAAGGATAAGTGGATGTTATTTGTATCAGCATATAGATAATAATTAAAGCTGTGGGTAGATAGGTCCCTCAGAGAAAATATATAGAGTAAAAAGCTAAAGCTGGAACCTTGGGGAAGACCAGGATCTTAAGGATGGCCAGAAGAGTTCTGGGGAGAACTAGAGAGTAGTTTTAGAAGCTTGTGACAAATAAGGGTCTGGTACGAGATTGATATGTGTGTGTCTGAATGTAAATATTAACAATGTGGGTATTTCAATGATCTAGATAATCTGGACAAACAGACTAAATTTAGGTTATCCTTGAATCCTTTAGGTCCTATCAATAGCAATTCTTTAATAAGAAATGATTTATCAGCGCATCGAAACAACAGGCAGAAACCTACAAAGAATAAAAATCAGTCATCTAAGAATATTGGAGAAAAACCTGTTCCATTTAAAAGGAAGAATACAGCAACTCAAGGCAGCTTAAGAATACAGAAGTTTTCAAATGCTGAAAGTTCTGAAGATACTGGCCATGATAAAATTTCCAGTTGTTCCCAGAGTGAGCCATTGGAGAAAGACAAAGCAAACCTAGCTAAGAAGAAAGACCTTGATAATCATTTTGGGTAATGTCTGAAATGTGTACAAAATAGTTTTTTTGTTTATTTGTTTGTTTAGCATTTAATAGTTTATTATTTAATCATTTACAGAGAGGCAGTATTAGCATAAAGGGCTCTGCAGTTCTCATAACTTGGTTGGTATTAAATCCAGCCCCTTACCATTAACTGGATAACAGTTATGCAAAGTAGTATCCTGAACCTTTTTCTCATTAAAATGGAGAATAACATGTAGCCCTTGGGATTGTGACTGTTAAATTTAACAAAATATTATTCTAGCCCAAGAGTTTTTTTTTTTGTTTGTTTGTTTTTTTTTAAGTTTTGGTAAACATGTAACATAAAACATTTTAATCATTTAAAAGTGTACATGGTATAGTTCAAATTGTTTTCCTTTTAAATGAAATTAATGTGATATTAATAATTAGAAATATATCTCAATATTTTTCTTCTTTAGATGATAATAGTTCTATCTTTTGAGTGCTTTTCTTTGTGCCAAGTATTTGCTAAATGATTTGAATGAGTTCTTATTGGTCCTAACAGTGCATTGAGTTAAGTATGTTTTTATATATTCCTGCTTCTTTAAGCTGTTAAGAACAGACACTGTACTTGATCTTAGCCAGAAGACCAGGAAGCGATATAATTCTTGCTTTTTGCTATCGGATGCATTCAACAAATAATATAGGAGAACCTCCATAGTTCACTATCTCCTTACCTTGGCCACCTCCTTAAGTTGACCTAATTTGCGTACACTAGCCATGCACCTCATATATGTAACAATACATTAGGCCTAGGTCCTTATGTGGACCACCTCTGTATGTTGGCCAGTTGGTTACAGTCCCTTGAGTGGTAAACTCACAGAGGTTCTACTGTATATACTGTGTGTTAGAAATAGCAAAGCGCTAGAGATGTACCAAAATAAACAATAGAGCATTCTGAAATATGTTGGCATGTGTCATTATTGTACGTAAAGAAATCTCATATACATTCTATTTAATTCTTCAGACATTCTCCTATTTACCCTCTCTTTTTTATGTGTTACTGGATTTGGTTTGCTAGTAATTTGTTGAAGTGTTCTTTTCTATTTTTTGTTTTCCTTGTGATGTCTTTGTCTAGTTTTGGTATAAGGGAAATACTGGTTTCATAAAATAGGAAATTTTGTTCTGTTCTGTTTTTTGAAAGAGTTGGTGAAGAATTTTTATTAATTCTTCTTTGCTTGGTAGAATTCAGAGGTGAAACCATTTGGGCCTTCCCTTTTCTTTGTGGGTAGTTACTTTTTTTTTTTTTTTTTTTATGGATAAAGTACACATGCTTTTATTCCCCTATTCTCTTTTTTTTTTTTTTTTTTAATTCCTTAGGTCTTTTGGGGCTGGGCATGTTGGCTCACACCAGTAATGCTAGCACTCTGGGAGGCCAAGGCGGGTGGATTGCTTGAGCTCAGGAGTTTGAGACCAGCCTGAGCAAGAGCAAGACCCTGTCTCTACTAAAAATAGAAAAATTAGCTAGGCATGGTGGTACCTGCCTGTAATCCCAGCTAGTTAGGAGTCTGAGGCAAGAGGATTGTTCAAGTCCAAGAGTTTGAGCTATGCTGTCATGATACTCTACTCAAGGTGACAGAGTGAGACTCTGCCTCAAAAAAATTTTTTTTTTCCTTAGGTATTTTGAGATTGTTTATTTCTTCTTAAATCAGCGTTGGTAATTTATATTTCTAGGAATTTGTCCATTTCATCAATGTTATCTGATGGTTGGCATTAAGCTGTTCATTACTCTTCTCTAATAATTTCTTTTGAATCTTTTGACTCTGATGTTAGGACCCAAAAGGATAGTAGAACCTAAAGAAATAGTCACTAGGAATAGTGTATCTTGTTTGCATATGTTTGGCGTAAACTAACCAAAGAGATGAGCTGGGTCCCTCTAAGAGCCCTGCTGTCCCTTAGTAGGCTTATTGGGGTTATCAAAGAAAACAATTTTAGTTGGTTACTGATAGAGTAGTAAACCTTGATAGATTAGCCATGTAGTGTCTACTGTAAGGTGCCTCTTGGTAAGGTCTCCCAGTGTCCTTCTGTCATTACTTCCATCTTAGTTAGACTTTGTCTGCACCATTTCTCTCATTAGAAATTTTCAAAATGGAACTCTTGATAGGGCTGAGAATCAAATTTTCTTCCTGAGCTATCGTAAACCTTAGAATCTGAATGGGACAATTTCATATTTGTTATAGCCAATAATATATTATCTCTATGCTGATCCATGTATTGTTTCTGGAATAAATTATACATTTTTTTATTTTCATAGATGTACAGGAAGCTCAAAGGATCAGGATGGTATTATGAGTGCACACAATTTTCATCTAAAGACTAAGACCAATAGCTATACACGCACTACACCAGCAGATTCTAACTTGGATTCTGAAGAACCTAATGCTTCAGTTTTGGAGGAAAGGTGTGTATGTATTATGGCTGCGGTTCCCAGCCTCCAGACTGCAGACCTGTACTGGGTATTGGTCCATGGCCTATTAGGAAACAGGCTGCACAGCAGGAGGTGAGCAGTGGGTGAGTGAGTGAAGCTTCATCTGTATTTATAGCCACTCCCCATTGCTTGCTTCTCTGACATCTGCCTCCTGTCAGATCAGCAGCAGCATTAGATTTTTACAGGAGCATGAACCCTACTGTAAATTGCACATATGAGGGATCTAGGTTGCACACTTCTTATGAGAATCAATGCCTGATAATCTGAGGTGGAGATAGAATCATCCTGAAACCATGCCCCGCCCCACCCAGGTCTGTGGAAGAGTTGTCTTCTATGAAACTGGTCCCTGGTGCCAAAATGGTTGGGTACTGCTGTTCTAAGGATAATGAGATTTATTCTCTATATTAGTTACTCATTATGTATAAAATATTACTCCAAAACTTAATTTTTTTTTTTTTTTTTTTGAGACAGATTCTCACTATGTCACCCTGGGTAGAGTTCTGTAACATCTCAGCTCACAGCAACCTCAAACTCTTTGGCTTAAGCTATTCTCTTGTCTCAGCCTCCGTAGTAGCTGGGACTACAGGCACCAGCCATAATGCTCAGCTATTTTTTGTTGCAGTTGTCGTTGTTTAGCTGGCCCTGGCTGGGTTTGAACCCACCAGCCTTGGTGTATGTGGCTGGCACTGTAACCACTGTGCTATAGGTGCTGAGCCCCAAAACTTTGTATTTATTTTGTTATTGGCTATCTAATATTTATTATTTCATAGTTTTATGGGCTAGAAATCTCGGACAGGCTTAGCTAGCTAGTTCTGGCTCATGGAATCTCAGGAGGTTGCAGTTAAGGTGTGTTTCTGGTTTGTCATCCTCTGAAAGGCTTGATTGAAACTGAATCAATTTATAAGATGCCTTACTCACATGATTATTGGGTGGACATCCCTGTTCATTCAGTAGACCTTAGTTTCTTGCCATATGGCCCTCTCAGCTATTTAGTATGGCGCCTGGCTTTCCACAAAGCAAGTGATTACAGAGAAAATATGACTATGGTAGAAATCACCATGTCTTTTAATGGCTTAGTCTTTGACATTGTATACTGTCACTTCTTATACTTTAATTCTGTTCATGGAAACAAATTATTAGGTCGAAACCACATTCATGGAGAGATGGAATTAGGCTTCACTTCTTGAAAGGGATAGTATTGAAGAAGTTGTGGATATAGTGTTAAAACATACCCACTTTGTGAGCAAATTTAATTAATCTACTCTGATATCCAAAGTCATATAACCTTTTAAAAAATGAATAGATGGTAAATTATACGAATGTGTCACTTTTAAGGGATGGCTAAGATCTCTTTTTTTATGTGTGGGGTTATGATTAGGCCTATCCTACATCTATAAAGGAGGAAAGCATTTAGAAATGGAATAACCTGAGTCATCTCTATTTCTAGATTACATTTTAAGTTCCATTTGTTTTTGACTCTAGTTTTTAAAAAAATTCAGATATACTAATTTATTTGTAACTTCTTATAATTTGACCTTTATTATTATTTGAGTTGACTAAATTCATAACTGATCCATGAGTTATTTTAAAGCATTATAAAAAATATATTTAGCGTGTTTGGTCATTAATTATGAGGTTAAATTGTAGTCTTTGTTTTATGTAGTAAGTGTGCTTAATCCTCCGTTATCTGTGGGTTCCACATAGGTCTGTTACGCTAATTCAGCCAGCTGTGGATCAGAAACATGCAGGAAAAAGCCCACAAAACAATAAGAAGTAATGATATAATAATAAATAATACAAATAAAAGTATAGTATAACAACTATTTATGTAGCATTTACATTTTTTTAGATATTGTAAGTAATCTAAACATTATTTAAATTATACTGGAAAATGTGTAAAGATTATATGCAAATAATGCACCATTGCATATAACAGACTTTTGAGCATCCTCAAATTTTGGTATTGCTGGAGGATTCAGGAACCAATGCCTTGCAGATACTAAGGGATGACTGTATGTTTGAACATCTCTGTAGGTTTTATAGGAAAGAAACCTAATGGTAGTTTGAGAAGAAAAATGATGATTAAGGTAGAAACATTAGATACATACGTCATAAAAGCATCAATTTTGTGGTTTACCTTTTTTTTTTCCTCTTAAGTGGGCCTTCTGGGCGCAAGAATTATTTAATGTCTAGACAGAATAATTCTGATGTGAATGATGAGAAAGTTCAGGAAAGTTCAGGTAAGTTATTGTTTATTTCCAGCTGCCTTGATTTTATGATGGTGTATATATGGAATAAGGTGTGCTAAATTTTATTTAAGTTGTCATTGATTGAAAGGTATATTGAGTACCTATTCTTGTGACTCATGCTTTCTAGTTAAAATTTATGATACCCTGTACCTAGGTGAGAGAGAGATAATGAATGTCAATTTGCTTCTTTTAAAGTACGATGAAATGAAAATATCTACTCCACTATTTGAAATTGTTAAGTTGGTAAGGGTATATGCATGAAGGAAGATCTGCTGTCTGTTGGTGATTATTGAAGTTGAGTGATGAATATATTGGGTTTCATTATACCATCTTCTCTGTTTTCAATATGTTTGAAACTTTTCATACTACAATTTTTTAAAGGCTTCTCTCTCTTTCTTTTCTTTTCTTTCTTTTTTTTTTTGAGACAGAGTCTCACTCTGCTGCCTTGGGTAGAGTGCCATGGTGGCACTCAAAGCAACCTCAACTCGTGGGCTTGAACAATCCTCTTGCCTCAGTTTCCCAAGTAGCTGGCACTAAAGCTTGCTACAAGCCTCGGCTAATTTCTTTTATTTTTAATAGAGATGGGTTCTTGCTTTTGCACAAGGTGGTCTTGAACTCTTGAGCTCAGGTGATCTACTTGCCTTGGCCTCCCAAAGTGCTAGGATTACAGGTGTGAGCCAGTGTGCCCGACCTTAAAACGCTTCTTAATAGAAAATTTTATAATCCTGAAAAATGTGTGCTTGGATAAAATCTGTTATATTGTTTTTTATTTTTTAATTCACTAATTCTTTTTCCTTTTTAATTTTTTCCCCATCTTTAGATTTATTTTATTTTTTCTCTTTTAATTTGAATACTTTGTATGTTTTTCTGCTTTTTGTTTGATAAAGAAAAGTAATGTTTTTCCTGAATATAGTATTAGCTTCATTTAAAAACTTTTGCTATGTAGTGTCATTGTATTCTTTTTTTTAAATACATAAATCTAATGCTTTAATGTAACATAAAAATCATTAAGTACATGTGTTATCTTTCTCCAACATTATAGTATTAAATGTTTGATATTTAGTAAAAACATACAGAATGTATAAAACCTTCAGTCATATGTAGTGGAGACTAAAAAGTGTTAATCAAGTAGACTGTGGGGTTTTCATATGTAAAGATGGACATTTCAGAAAGAACTCAAACTGAAGTAAATCCATTAACACACATATTGCAAAGATCACCCACAAAAATGTTTACCACTTGCACCTATATACAGAAAAAAAACTGCCCAGAAATTAATATTGGAAATCTTACTAAGGGTATTATAGTGATCAACCTGAAAGGACGAATCACTTATTGGGGGTTTAACATGGCAGAGATCAGTGTAAATTAAATAACATATGAGTGAAAAAATATAAAATCTACAATAGCAAGAGGTGAGAAAACTGAATACTGTGAAAAAGATTTATTAGTCCATACAAGTTGGTTTGATAAACTACTGTTTACCTATTATAGCAAATTACCGAGATTTTCATTGTGACAGCATCTTCCCATACACATAAGAATCTGGAAACAATATATCTTTCTCAAATTGTCATTTAGTGTTTTTCTTTTCATTTTCTTTTCACTAATGTCATTCAATGTCATTGTATTCTAAATTACAGTGATTTTTCTTTAACCCAGCAGTTACTTTAAAAGAGTACTTTAGTCAAGAGGTTGGTCTTCAGAGTCAGGGACCTAGAATTGAATCTAATCTACTTACTAGTTATCTTGAGTAAGAAATGTCAATGTTGGTAACTTTAGTTTTTTTATCTATAAGTGATAATGTCACTTTCAATATCATAAGTTGATATAGGATGAATGTATGTCCTTGCTTAGTTTAATAGCTGGTGTATGTTAAATGCCCAATTTGGGCTATTATTTTAAGAAGTTGTATTTTTGGCTTGGCACCCATAGCACAGTGGTTATGGTGCCAGCCACATACACCGAGGGTGGCAGGTTGGATCACTGCCTGGGTCAGCTAAACAACAGTGACAACTGCAACAAAAAAAACCATTGTGGCGGGCACCTGTAGTTGCAGCTATTTGGGAGGCTGAGGCAAGAGAATTGCTTAAGCCCAAGAGTTTGAGGTTGCTGTGAGCTGTGATGCTTCAGCACTCTACTGAGGGCGACATAGCGTCGCCAAAAAAAAAAAAAAAAAAAGTTTTGTTTTGTTCTTGTTTGTTAAGTGTTTTCCTGTGTGTTGTTTCACTGTTCTGGAGTAATTGGCCTGTATTATTTGTTTGAATTTATTAGGATTTTCTTTGTGTTTTCTAATGTCTGTTTAGTTTTATATTTCCATGGATGTTTGAAAAGAGAATATTTTATATACGGATATGGGTTTAAAGATATGTATCTAGTCATGTTAATAATATAAATAGATATTTATATTATGTATTTTTTACATATGCTTTGGATATTTATGGTTTAAAGTATATATATCTAGTCATGTTGATAGCATAAATGGAAATTATTTTTGAATATGCTCTGGATATTTATGGACATTTAAGTTATTTATAGAATATTATGGAATTTTTACTGTATATTCTTTTATGGGCTTAGAGAGGTGGCAGTGAATAAAACAGGCAAAAATTTTTGTCCTCCTAGAACTTACTTTCTGGTGGGGTCAGATAATAAACAATATAAAAAGAGAGCAAAAATTTATGATTTGTTTGATGGTAAGAGAAGAAAAATAAAGCAGGGGTTTTAGGCTGGGAAATGGAGGTTATATTTTTGGGTAGGTGAGTAGGGGAGGCCTCACTGAGGAAGTGATTATGGTGCAAAGATACAGAAGAGGTGAACCACCCAGCTATCTAAGTAAACAATGTACTGGGCAGAGGGAAGATCAAAGTCAGAAGTTTTGATGTAGTAAGCAGTCTGACTTGATTAAGGAATGACAAACAGGCCAGAGGGCTAGAGGGGAGGAAGAGAAAGAGAGAGTTGACAGAATGAAAGATCACCTAGGATGTTAAAGGTTATTGTGAGGACTTTTGATTTTTATTAGGAGAGATGGGAATCTTTTTGAGAGTTTTGAGCAAAAGAGAGCTGACAGAATCACTGAAACTTCTGTGTTAGGAATGAACTGATGGAGCTGAGAGGCAGAGGAAGGTTGAAAGCAGGAAGACTAGTTGGTGAGGCATTAAAATAATTCTGGTGAGCTATGGTGCCTTGGACTATGATGGTAACAATACAGTGTAGAGAACAATAGTAACATTTTTAAGTATTTTTGAAGATAGAGTCAATAGAATTTCCTGATGGGTAGGATGTGGGGTAAGAGAATGAGAGATATCGGGGATAATGTCAAGATTTTTGGGCCAAGCACCTGTAAGAATGGCCTTATTATTGCCTTATTTGGGAACTATTAGGAAGAAGTGGGTTTGGGGGAAAAGGACAGAATATCAATTTGGACATGTTGCGCTTGATGTTATTCTGATTATTTATATCCTTCCTTTTGATTTGTGATCCCTTCAGGACTATTAGAGTCAAAGTGTTACCTTGCTGCAGTCTGTTTCTCCTTGTTTTTCTTGCAGTCTTTCTTACGTACATTTCAGTGCTGTTACTTACCTTGTACTTGCTTTGGTCAAATTTGTCTTCTTGATCCTGTTAAGTGCTTTTTACTTAGTATTCTGTTTTGTCTCATATTAGTAATGTGACCTTTGTTTGCTTTTGGTTAGTTGTTGTTTCTTCTTTGTTCATCCTTTTATTTAATCTTAGAAAACTAAAAGTGGCTTAGAAACAGCATATGATTGAATTGTTATGTTCGAGTAGTGTTAATATTTTTTCCTTTGAAAGATGTGTTCAACTCATTTGTACTTAATTATCAGCAGATATGCTTGTCACTTCTTTGTAAAGTTGGTAGACATTCTGTACTTTCACATATGCTAACAAGGACTCTTTTTTTTTTTTAAATACAGCGAGTTACCAGTCATATAGGAAAACAATCTCAACTCATGATCTTTTTTCTTTTAAACTATCCAGCTGCTGCTTTTTTGCTTCATGAAAGCTAATGCTTATGAATAGAAATTTGAAGGCAGCTTCTTTTTTTTCTTAGTGGAAACCTATTTTCTTCCATTCCTGTGCTTAATTAGGATTCCTTAATCTTTGAAATTTACGAATTGTCTCTGTATTAGTTGCTTTATTTTTTTAATTTAATTTTACTTTTTTGAGACAGAGCCTCACTATGTTGCCCTTGGTAGTGTGCGGTGGCATCATAGTAACCTCAGACTCCTGGGCTCAAGTGATCTTCTTGCCTCAGGCTCCTGAAGAGCTGGAACTATAGGCACCTGCCATGACACCCAGCTAGTTTTTCTATATTTAGTAGAGATAGGGTCACAATCTTGCTCAGAGCTGGTTTCAAACTCCTGAGCTCAAGTCATCCACCCACCTCGGCCTCCTAGAGTGCTAGGATTATAAGTGTGAGCCCCTGTGCCCAGTTGAGTGGGGGCATTTAATTGTCATGTTCCCCCCATTTCATTCAACATTGAACATTTCCTTAGTCTTTTCCCAAATTCCCTAACATTGACATTTTTAAAGAGTATAGAGTTTTCATTCTTTAGAATGACCTTCAAACTAGCCCTTTCTGATGTTTCCTCATGATCAAATGAGTGCCAAGCATATTCCACAGGAATACTGCAGAAGTGATGCTCCAGACTGGCAGGCTAGAGTGCAGAGGCAGTTCCTACTCACTGTTATCTTGAATTCCAGGGCTCAAGTGATCCTTCCACCTCAGCCTCCCAACTAGCTGGGATTATAAGGCATACTGACACACTACACTCAGCTAATTTTTTAATTAGAGACAGGGTCTTGATTTGTTGACTAGGCTGGTCTTCACTCCTGGCTGCTAGCATTTCTCCTACTTCAGTCTCCCAAAGTGCTGGGGTTACAAATGTGAGCCACTAGTGCCCTGCAACTGTTAGACTCTTCAGAAACATTTATTGTAGCTAAGTCTGTAGAAATGTTATGCTACTTTTTCTTATTTATTTATTTTGCTTATTGATTATATTTATTCTCTAGCTGGCTCATATAATTTGCTTAATTTTAAGCTTTTTTTTCATTTTGTAAGTTTCTAATTTTAAAAAATTTTATTAGGTTTAAGGGATACATGTGGTTTTTTTTTTTTTTTTTTGTTACAAGGATGAATTATATATAGTGGTAAAATCAGGGCTTTTAAGTGTACCTGACACCCAAATGTTTACCTAATAGGTAAATTTTCATCCTTCTCCCCTTTCCCTGCCCTCTAAGTCTTTCTTCCTGTGTCCATTATACCAATTTTTATAACTATGTATACCCATTGTTTAACCCCACTTATAAGTAAAAACATGCTGTATTTTTACTTTACATAGGATAATGGCTTCTAATTCCATCCAAATTCCTAAAAAAGATATTATTTCATTTTTTTATGGCTGTCTGAGTAGTATTCCGTGTATATATGTATATATAAAACTTTTTTTAAAATTCTATCGAAGTTGATGGGAATTTAGGTCGATTTCATATCTTTACAATTGTGAATCATGTTGAGATAAATATACAAGTGCATATGACTTCTTTATATAATCACTTTTTTTTTTTTTAGGTAGATACCCAGTAGAGGGATTGCTAGATTGAAAGCTAGGTCTACTTTTTAGTGCTTTGAGAAATCTCCATGCTGTATTCCATAGGGGTTGTACTAATTTTTAAATTTCCATCAGCAGTGTATAAACACTCTGTTTTTACCATATCTGACTTGCTAGCATCTAAGCTTTTAGTGGCTCTACACTAGAAATCTGGCTTTTGCCTTCACTCTTGGTGTCTCTCTTACCTCTTTTTTGTCTTCAAGTGTTTTTCCTCCGGTGATATATTCAAAATACAGATATTTGATGATTACTCTCCAAAGAACCTGCCTGTAGTCAGCTATCTTAAAAACCCTTTTTCTTAGATTTTGTTCCTCAGTAAGGAAGACCAAAAATAATAAAATGTATTGTCAGATCAGGTTTTGTTTAAAGTACTTAAACTAAAGTTGAACAGGTTATACAGTTTATGTAAATGTGGACTTAGCAGCTATTTCTCATGATATTATCTTTTGCGTTTTGTAGATGACTCAAGACTAAAAAGATTTAAAGTGACACCAAACAACAAAGTACATCATAAATTAGGTAATATTATTTTTCTCTTTTAACATTTCCATGGAGGATAATGATATAATTCAGTCTGTTTCTAATATAACTTTTTTTAAATGGAGGAAATACTATTATTTGGATTAACTGATGACTAAATTAAAATTATGTGCTTAGCTTTCATGAATTTCACAGTAAATCATTAGAAGCCACTGAGTTAGTCTTTTGTCCATTTTATAAATCCTGTAGCTCTCTCACTCTTCTGTCCTGTAGTGGGGAACATGATTCCACCCAACTTAAGAAATTAGGGTGGAAAATTTTGTCAAAAAAAATAGGACTGCTAGGTAGATGCCATTCTTCAGAGCTTCTCCCCTCACTTACATTCAGTTAACTCCTAAATGCAGTAGTAGCTAGCATGGTAAGTAAGAAAAACTGGGAGGTATGGAATCCATAGAGAGTCATGTGAGGATTTTTAATCCTTTTTTCTAGAAAAACATTCATGTTGTAAAAAGTAATACATGTATGAATCTTTCTTCTAAGTGTCATCAATTCCACACTTATATATTGATGATTTTATCTGACATCTGCTTATAGTGTTGCCCTCCAACACACCAAATGTTCGCAGGACCAAGAGAATACGTCTGAAACCTCTGGAATACTGGCGAGGGGAGCGAATAGATTATCAAGGAAGGCCATCGGGTAAAACCTAATTTACACTGTTGTCTGTCCGTAAAAAGTTTACGTGTACTGTGTTCCAGGCACTGTGCTACACATTTACTTCCATTCCTTCATTTAATTATCACCTCCCCAAAATATAAGAATAGAATTCAAATCCAGATTTGTCTGATTTCTATAGTGATGCTGGTATGTTTTTCTTTTTGGAAGCTATTTGTGTGACTTTATGGAGTGTTATTGTTGTATCTGACAAGGTTTCTAATGGCATAAAATAAAGCATTTGATTGGTAAATGCTTATGCTTATCAACCATTTTCTTATATTTTTCTACAAAATGATGTATGATAGGCAGCAGCAAAGTGTAGTGTTATGTTTATGTTATTTCCTTTCTTTGATGGAAATCAAATCAAGTCAAAGGAACAAAGGAATGTCGAATCTGTAGTTCACAGACCATGTGGATTATTTGAGGACACTTTGCTTATCTGTGGTGTCAGATATCACAACAAGTATGCACAGAACCTTTTATTTATTTATTTATTTATTTATTTATTTATTTATTTTTTGAGACAGAGCCTCAAGCTGTCACCCTGGGTAGAATGCCGTTGCATCACAGCTCACAGCAATCTCCAACTCCTGGGCTTAAGCGATTCTCTTGCCTCACCTTCCCAAGTAGCTGGGAGTACAGGCGCCCACCACAACACCCTGTTATTTATTGGCTGTAGTTGTCATTGTTTGGCAGGCCCGGGCTGGATTCTAACCCGCCAGCTCTGGTGTATGTGGCTGGCGCCTTAGCTGCTTGAGCTATAGGTGCCGAGCCAGTGTTTATGTATTTAATTTGTAGCCCAAGACAACCCTTATTCTTCTAGCGCAGCAGTTCTCAACCTGTGGGTCGTGCCCCCTTTGGACTGTATTAAAGGTTCATGGCATTAGGAAGGTTGAGAACCACTGTTCTAGTGTGTGGCAGAAAAAAAAAAAAAGGTTAGGCACCCTGTGTGGATTTCTATGAACAGTTCATTGTTTTTGTTGTTTAACATTCACTGATTTCAAAAAAGCAGCAGAGATCATCCAATCATGTTCTGTGAATGCTTCTAGATTTAGTGTGGTAGAGAAATAAGTGAAATTGGTCAGGGTTAGGGTTTTGTTATTTGAAATATTAGCTTTAGAATGTAGTTATAATAATATATTCCCTGATATTTTGAAAGCAAATGTGGTGTATTAACTTAAAGAGTTTTACTTCAAGATTTTCTCCTTGCCATATAGGGTATTTTAAATTTTTTGATACTATATTTCAGGAGGATTTGTGATTGGTGGAATATTATCTCCAGACACAATGTCATCTAAAAGGAAGACAAAGAGAAACATGGAAAAAGTCAACAAAATAGCTAATCAGAAAAGGATCTGTCTTGATAATGAAGAGAGAAGTATGAATTTATTTCTGAAAGTAACTTTTATATTTTATTTTGAGTAAGAATGCTTTGACAGGAAGCTCTTTGCAAAATTCAAAATTTACTTTTAAAAAATTCAGATGTGATACTTACTGTAGGTAGAGTTCTTTTTTTTTTTTTTTGAGACAGAACCTCAAGCTGTCGGCCTGGGTAGAGTGCCCATGGCATCACAGCTCACTGCAACCTCCAACTCCTGAGTTTAAGCGATTCTCTTGCCTCGGCCTCCCAAGTAGCTGGGACTACAGGTACCTGCCACAACGACTGGCTATTTTTTGGTTGTAGTTGTCATTGTTGTTTGGCAGGCCCAGGCTAGATTCGAACCCTCTAGCTCTGATGTATGTGGTTGGTGCCTTAGCCTCTTGAGCTACAGGTGCCAAGCCAGAATTCATTTTTAATGTCAATTCTTTTCCAAATTTTGGAAGTAAGATAATTTTATTAATTAAAAATTTGTTAATGTAGTATAAGTCTCTCTCTCCTTCTCCATGAGGGGGGCCCACTTCGGTCTTTGGAAGTGTTCTAAACTTCCTCTTTGTTTTTAAATACTTTCTTTTCATCTTTCCTGGAGGTCCTCTTCCTATCCTTCCACATCAGATACCAGAACAGACATCACCTTTGGCTGTGAAATTCCTAAGGCACGCTGCGGCATTTGTAACTTTTCCTTATAACTTTCAAACATTAAAATTAAGAGATTAAGATTGGGAATTAAATTTTCAGCTTAGTCTTCCATTTTACTTTTCCACTTCTCTAAAGAATCTGAGCCAACTCCTCTGTCCTGACCACGCCCCAACATCATGAGGGTTGGAGCACTGGTTGGCAGTGTGTCTACTTTAGCCCTTGCCATAAAAGTCTTTGTCTCCTCTAAGAGAATAGCAAATAGGTTTGTAGTACACTTGTTCTCCTTTGCTGGCTCCTCTCCTACTTAGTAGAAGAGGAGGTCCCTAGATGCTGCTTTTGTATTCTACTTTTGGAAGACTGACCTGGCAAGGAGCAGAGTGGTACACTGAGCCTATAATGCAGCTTGCTTTTTTTTTTTTTGCCCTGTTCCCACAGAGGTGAGAGTGGCAGCTGGGTAAAGCTCTATCTAGGCAGTAGTCACAGGCTGTGGATGTTCACTCCAACTGGGTCAAATTGTGATTGCAGTTCAAAGCTAGTGGGTCCCCGTTGGAGTATTAGACTATGAGGGTGGTTCCCGCCAGGCAACCAGCGGAGGCCTCAGGGACAAGGCCACCAGACCTAGGGTCAGTGCCGTATCCTCAAAGGCAGAGCTATGAGGCTAGGCAGCAACACTGGAGCTGTGGCCTTGCAGGTAGGGCAGGAGCTATGTGAGTGGATGGGAGTCGGGATAGCAGCATGGCAGCTGCAGAGGTGGAGCTGCATGGGGGGTTGTGAATGTAGGTCTGTGAGTGGCCTTTGTTCTCCCACCTGCTCAGGTCCTATGGAGGTAGTCACTCCTAGGGTTCACAGGTAGTGTCTGTGATGTCTGTTCAACTCAAATCCCCTGTTGTGGGGGAGAGGTCCTCATCTGCCTGAAACAGCCTAGCGCAAGAGAGTATACTCTCTGCCTTCCCCTTTCCTGGCCCAGTGGGGAAGATGTGGAAGTGGCTGCTACAAAGCTGAGCCCCACGTAGACTTTGCATCTTAGACCTTAGAGCTCAGAGTGGTGTCAGTTGTAGTAACCTGGGAACAAAAGTTACCAGGTCCCTGTTGCAACTACTGTCTGGTGCAGTGTTGCTGCACAGACTTCAAGCAGCTCGCTGATCAGTCCAGAGGTCTGTGGAGCTCACAGGGGCACCCTCATAGCTCAGGCCATAAGTAGATGCCTCCTCTTCCTATCTGCAGAATTTGCTTCTCCAGTGTCTCACAATGCTCTTTCCAAGAGTGTAGACCTGCAACCACTTGGAATTTTGAATCCTCTTCTTGACAGTGACATTTAAAAGCTGATTATAGTCTACCATCTTGCCCCTAAACTCTAAAGAATTCTTTTTAAAGTGTATTACATACTTATAACTGTTTTAGAGAATTTGAAAAACATTATTTAACTTATTGATGATATAGTAGTTCAGGAGTTGACATGCTATGATAGGCTTATGGAAAAAAAAAATAGAAAATTTAAGGTGTTTGCTTCTCTATTAAATCATTGTGGATTTTGTGATTGGGTGTGGTGGCTCATACCTCCAATCCCAGCACTTGGGGAGGCCAAGGCAGGAGGATCACTTGAGACCAGGAGTTGATACCATCCTGGGCAGTGGTGGAGCAAGATCCTATTTATAAAAAAATATATATATATTGTGAGTTTTGAGTTTGAATTATTGTTTGTCAGAGTGATCATTTATAAACAGGAAGAGACTGTTATGCCTGTGACGTATTTCTTTTATAGCTTTTCTATGCTTACATTTTGTACTGTACTTTTATATAATTGAGAAGAATTTTAACTAAGTGGTTTGTATTTCAATGGCATTTCTTTTGCAGGGAGTAGATTAATGGTAAATCTGGATATACCTCTCGGAGATCCTTTGCAGCCAACAAGGGTAAAGGACCCCCAAACGAGAGAGATTATTCTCATGGGTAAGATCAGAGATGATACTGAAAATACTTAATCAAACCATTAGTAAGAACAAACTGCTTGATGATCAGCTTGTCTACTTTCCTTTGCTCTTCTGAACTCTTTCAGCCCTCATGTCCAGCAGAGGGTCTACTTCTATTAAGCAGTCTATGTGAGGACAACTGTGAAGAGTATTGATGACAGACTACCTCTAGGGGATATGTGTTTGTCCTCAAGGGGTATAAGTGACTTATGTATCATTAGTGTCTCTTCCAAAAGGGTCTGAGGCCTTCTGTGACGAGCAAAACACATAGGGACAGGGGATGTTTATGAGGAGTTGAGGCAAGTTAATTGGCAGACCCAAGGATACATTCTAACTGGGGGGGCCAGGCAGGGATTGGGGACAGGGCACAGACACCCTTCTGGGCCTGTGGATGCCAATAATGGTACCTAGGACATGAAACTTTTGTTGAGGATGACTAGCAAGGACATCAATCAGTCGTAACAAATGCCAACCTTAACCACAGGCTGACAACAAGGTTCTTGACGTCTCTAGCTATTACATAGGCATTAAGTATTTAGTCTCTGGAAAGCTATGTAAGGACTACGGTGGGGTAGAGGTTAAGGAATACTCGGCAATTACCAATTCGGCAATATTTACACATGGGAAATGTTTAAATATTTTAACAGCTGTTAGGATTGTACCACCTAGTACTAAGGATTATTTGTCCTAAGTTAAAATACAAATAACTCAAACCAGAAAGGTGGTAATAGTATTCCCAATTAAAATGTCGGCGATGAACTAGGTTCCATTTGACATCTTAAGTTAACAGTCAAGTTATTTCTATAATCATATTCCTTTTTGTGAACAGAGGTAGAAGTACAGAGAATTTCATTTAGTATAATGTCTTAACTATAAAAACATAGCTGTATTCTACCAGATTAGAAAAATTATGAGTTATCAGTTCACTTTTTATCTGTTTCTTTAATTTATGTATTTTTCTATATCATCTGCTCTGTGGGATCACTTACGTTCTAAAATATCTAAGAAAGTAGAAGCTGGTGATAAAAGAATATTTTAATTATAGATCTGGGAAGGTTAGTAAGTGAAAGGGAAATTTTTGAAAGTGAAATAGTAATTTCTGAGTAACAGAATCCTGATTTCTCGTAGCTTTTACCTGATAAATGTCTTACCAGTCAAGCAAATAGATAAAAACTATTGGCACGGTGATGATACACTTGTGGGCTATTTTAAATTAAAAAAAAAAAAGCGTTATTTTGTTAAATCTCAGCTAGAAATAATAATGCTGCCATTATTAAAAACTAAGCCTTAGCATAGTGCTTACTCTGTGCTAAACAATGTTTTAAGTAGCTTACACATACTAACTCTTTGATAGGCATAGCAGCTAATTAAAATAGATGGACTATTATTATTATACTTCACAGAAAAGGAAATTGAGGTAGAGAAAATGAGCTTAATTAACTGGCCTGAGGTCATATTCCTTACAAGGCAGAGGCCAGATTTGACTCCTAACATTCTATCTCTATATATGTGTGTGTATGTGTGTTGTATCATTGACCAATGAGTTTTATTGCTACTGGTTTATATTTATATTACTATTTTCACCTAGATCTTGTGCGGCCACGAGATACGTGTCAATTTTTTGTTAAGCATGGTGAGTTGGAAGTATATAAAACATTGGATACACCCTTTTTTTCTACTGGGAAATTAGTAATAGGACCACATCAAGAAAAGGGAAAGCAGCATGTTGGCTCAGATATATTGGTGAGTATATTTCATCATATAGACCTATTTATGTTTTGCTGTAGATGTAGATTTGATGAGGCATTAAAATGTTTTTTCTCAGAAATGAAATCCTATTCTATGTTACACAGAGAAATGTTTTTATTTGTTAAATAAAACCAATACTTATTGGTATAACCAATACTTATTTAACCAACCAATACTTACTTAAAAGTACTTGTTCTACGTATAGAACTGCAGCCTTGAGTCCAGAATTTTTAAGGAATGGTCTTTATATAAAAGAATCTGGGTGTCCCTCTTTGCTTCCTCAGTGACTCACAATGTTCTTTACAAGAGTGTAGAATTTTAGAGATGGAAGAGATTATAGAAATGAAGTCTAATTCCACATTTTTCTTACTATACAATTGAGAAATAAGTTAAAAGATTCTTCAAAAATCATTATTATCTCAATTACCCTGATTGGATCATTATACATTATATACATGTATCAAAATATCACATGTACCACATAAATGTGCACAGTGATTATCTATCACTTTAAAACAGTAACCTGAAAAAAAACGAAAAATAAAAATAAATGAAATTTAAAAAAATTACTTAACTATTTAGCAGTAGTCTTAGGACTAAGAACTAGTTGTTTCAGTAAGTGCTAAGTAACGTACTATTATCTATAATAACATTGACTGAGGTTATAATGAGATTCAAGGTGAGTGAGTCTCTCTTTTTTTCTTTTTTCTTTTTCTCTTCTACCCCCAGTTGGAGACATATACCTTTGCAACTGAATTTGAAAATTATAGAATTTAAAGCCAGACATAGCAGTTCACACCTGTAATCCTAGTACTCTGGGAGGCAAAGGCAGGGTGGATTTCTTGAGCTCACAAGTTCAAGACCAACCTGAGCAAGAGCAAGAGCCTGTCTCTACTAAAAAATAGAAAAACGGAGGCAAGAGAAGCGCTTGAGCCGAACAGTTAGAGGTTGCTGTGAGCTATGATTGATGACGCCATGGCACACTACCCAAGGCGACAAGCCGAGACTCTTTATCTCAAAAAAAAAAAAAGAAAAAAGAAAAGAGTAGAATTTGAAAAGCATCAAATTTTAAGAATATTAAACATTATACCTGCATTTAAAAATGTTACAGCCAAAGGATATTTTTCAGTTTGTGACATTTTAGGAATCTGTGAAATTATTAGTTACCAAAGTATCACATTCAAAATGATTTTTTTTACTGTCAAAATTAAATTCAAAAAATGAGAAAAAAAGTGAAGACTCTCGAGTTTATATTAACAAAAAAGGGCAAATTTAGGCAAGAAAAGGAATACATATAAGGATTAAAGATTTATTTTTATATTAATGTAACTAGAATCCTGACTTGAATTAATGTAAAAATATTCATTAATCCAATCGTAAAATGTTACTGGCCTCCATTTATTATTGAAAGAATAAAAACACCTTTTTTTTGAGACAGTCGCACTTTGTTGGCCCAGGCTAGAGTGTAGTAGTATCAGCCTAGCTCACAACAACCTCTAAATCCTGGTTTGTTATCAACCTCCTGAGTAGTTGGGACTATAGGTGTCCACCACGGTGTCCCAGACTTTTTTTTTTTAAGTAGAGACAGGGTTTTACTCTTGCTCAGGCTGGTCTCGAACTCCTGAGCTCAAGGGATCTTCCTGGGTTGGTCTCCCAGAGTACTAGAATTATAGGCATGAGCCATCTAGCCTAGCTGTGACACATTTTAAAAGCAGCAGGACTGATAAAGTAACAATAATGAGGATAAACAGTATGAAATGTTATCACTGAACATAGCAGTTACTCATTGAAATGTAATGCCTTTACTATACAAAAAGATATTCAAATAGTAAGTTTGAAAGTGTTTAACCTAGCTAATATTCAAAGAAATCCACATTTAAAGCCAAATGACACTTTGTAATTACTGAGTTAGTGGATGTTATTTAAAAAATATTCATATCCTATGACCTATAAATCTCATTTCTAGAAATATTTCTTAGAGGAAATAATTTAAAAGTTAAGAAGGAATCTGAACATACGTAGTTATTTATTGAAACATTGATTATAATTGCAAAAATGAGAAACCACTGGAATGCAGGCAGGAAGAAAATTGTTGCATTTTTATTTGATTTAGTAATGGGAAAAATTATTATATGGTACAACAAACTGTTATATGGCACTTGTATGTTTCAGGCACTGTACTAAGCATTTTAAAATTAGTTTAAGCATGTTATTTTGAAGAATAGCCGTATGAGAGGTCTGGGGATAAACATTTAAGCAAATGTGCAAGATATAAGTTCTTTATATAGAGAGTAGAACCTCTATAAGTTGACCACCCAAAGAACTGTAACAAACTGATCAACACACAAAGGTTGTCAACATAAGGATCTAGGCCTACCGTATATATCATGTGGTGCGGATCTGGTCTATGAAAATTAGGTCAACTTTAGGAGGTGGTCAGCTATGGAGATTCTACTGTTTTTTGGTCAGAAAAATAGATACTATACAGTAGAACCACAGAAGAATTAACATATGAATTATGAGAGCTGTATGTAGAAGTCTCCTAGAAGACACCAAGAAAATATTAAGAAATAAAAAATATTAAAGTTAAATAATGTGGAGAACAGGGGAAAACATGCCAACATAAATAACCAGAATTTTAGGAGAGAAAAATATCTCAATGAACAATGGTTGGAAATATTTTTTAAATTAGACAATATATGTTCCAGAACTTGAAAAAAAGTGACAGTACCCTACTAAAAGGAACCAGTTCCTTGGAGAAATGCTTGATTCCAGGCTTGGGTCTGAGCTTAGAGCATTTTTAGTATACTTGACAGTCCACTTCTGCTAAAGATCATGCAAAAAAACAAAAGCAAATACAGAACCTGAATTTGATCAAGTATCTAGATCTGACAACTAGTTTATAGTAAATAAAGGATATAGAATCTTTCAAATGACACCTGGGCACATAATCAGTAAAATTCAGTTGTGTGAAGATTTTCATGATAAGCTGCTTGATGTATTTAATAAATAAACTTTAAGAAATAAAAAAGAGGGCGGCGCCTGTGGCTCAAAGGAGTAGGGCGTCAGCCCCATCTACTAGAGGTGGTGGGTTCAAACCTGGCCCCGGCCAAAAACAGCAAAAAAAAGAGAAATGAAAAAGAGACAACCAGGAGTTTCTCAACCATGACACTTGATATGTTGGACTAGATAAATCTTTGCTGTCAGGGGATTCTCCTGTTCATTGTAGGATATTTAGAAGCTTGCCTGGCCTCTACCCATTAGATTCCAGAAGCACAATTTTAGTTGTGAGAAATGTCTCCAGAAATTACCCATTGTCTCCTGAAGGGAAAAATCACCCAAGATTGAGAACACCTAATATAGATTGAAAGATTTAAGAAGTCAGATCAACCAGTCAATGTATGTGACCCTTAATTGAATCCTGATTCAAACAAATTCTTGAAAATATTATATTTAAGACATGATTTGGAAATTTGAATATTGCCTGGGTATTTGATATTAAGTATTTTTTGGTGTGATATCAGTATTGCATTTACATTATTTAAACACTTGATCTTTCAGTACACACTGAAATATTTGCAGATGAATTTTGATTATGGGCATTTCAAAATACAGTAGAACCTCTGTAAGTTGACCACCCAAGGGACTATAACAAATTGGTCTACATATGGAGGTGGTCAACACAGGAAACTAGGCCTACTGTACTGTTAAGTACATGTGGTGCATGTTTGGTCTATGAAAATTAGGTCAATTTAAGGAAGTGGTCAACTATGGAGGTTCTGCTATAATGTCCACTGAAGGAAGTAGAGAGACCCTAAATTGGACAGTTTGTTAGTATTAGGTATTCATGGAAGTTCATATTTTTGTGAATCTTAAAAGCCTTCTTAAATATTTTTTTTTTTTTTTATTAAACCATAGCTGTGTACATTACTATGATCGTGGGGCACCATACACTTGGTTCATATATCGTTTGACACATTTTCATCACATTAGTTAACATAGCTTTTGTAGCATTTTCTTAGTTATTTTGCTAAGACCTTTACATTCCACATTTACTAGGATTCACATATACCCTTATAAGATGCACCGCTGGTGTAATCCCATTAGTCTCCCTCCTATGTATTCTTAGAGAAACAAATTGAATAGATAAGGAAAAAACAGCTAGAAATTGAGGCTTGACTTTTTATACATACATATGTACATACATACATACATACAGGGTCTTGCTCTGTTGCTGGGGCCAGAGTGCAGTGATGTCATTATAGTTCACCGCATCCTTGAGCTCTTGGGCTCGAGCCTCCTTCCTGAATAGCTAGGACTATAGCCACAGCTAATTTTTAAAATTTTTTTAGAGGCAGTCTCACTATGTTGTCCAGCTGATCTTGGAATCCTTGATTCAAGTGATCTTCCCACGTTGGCCTCCCAAAGTTCTGATAGTACAGGCGTGAGCCACTGTGCTGCTCCTGTGCTTGACTTTCTGTGGTGTTACTTTTCTTTTTAATTGTTGCAAATTCTCTTTTGGATGTAATAAGAATTTTTTTTTTCTTATTAAGTTATAAAAATGCCTTTAGAACATTTCAGGACATTTTTTCTCATTTAAGGAGGCATTATATCATAGTGGTATAGGGAATAAATTCTGCAATCAAAGTGCTTGAGTCAAATCCCAACTCTGTCAGTTACATGATGATGTTGGAAAATTACTTAATCTCTCTGTGCCTCAGTGTCTTCATCTGTGAAAGCTATTAAAATAGTACTTGTCTCATTAGTAGGCACATACATTAAATGAATAAAAATAAAGTGCTAGGAACAGTGCCTGACACAGAGTAATTGCTGTGTTAGTGCTAGCTATTATTGCTTTTTTGGTATTTTAGGCTCATTGTGTAAAGTAGCCAAAAAAAAAAAAAAAACAAAGTAGGACAAATAATTATGAGGCAAAATATTTTTGATGGATGTCTTAGTCAGTTTGGGCTGGTATAATGAGAATTCCATTGACCTTGATCTGTGTCTCTTCATTAATTCCATTCTTGAAAGCTCTACCCTCATGACCTAATTATCCACCAAAGGTCTCACCTCCTAATAACATCACATTAGAGGATTAAGATTTTAAAATATGAATTTGGGGGATATACATTGAATCTGTAACAATGGCTGAAGCTAAGTATTTGAAGGCCTTACAATTTTTTATTTTTAGTTGTCCCCAGTAAACCAGATTATTGCCAGCGTGCTACCTATGTATAAAGTGCGAACTTTGCCATGTTTGAATGTGAAAGCCAGCATAACTTTCTTAATCTTGATGCTTGTGTAAAATGTGATTTTTCTGGGGGAAAAGAATTTGGATTTAGCTTTTTATTCTTTTTGATTCATCAGTCAGATTGAGTTGTTGGATGTCCCCAAGCATGGAACTTTTCATGAGGCATACATAAAACCTAGCTATATTTTTAGTATAACTAGGTGATAATCTTTATAGTGGTTATGGCTTTTCATAAGCTAATAAATAATAAAAACAAAAAGAAATCTTCCTGTTGCTGCTCTAACAGATTACAGTCATGGATCACTTAACAAAGGGGATATATTCTGCGAAATGAGTGAAAGGATAATTTTGTCATATCAGCACCTTAAGGTGGCACAGCTTACTCTTCACCTATGCAGTGTGGGGTAGCCTGTCTCTTCTAGGCTGCAGACCCGCACAGCGTGTTTTTGTGCTGAGTACTGTAGACTATGCTAAATCTAGAAACAATTTTTATTTCTTCAATAATAAACCAAGATTAGCTTAATTTTTTTACTTCATAAACTTTTACATTTTTTAAACTTTTTTTGTAATACTTAAAACACAACCATATTGTACAATACAATAAAATATAAAAATATTTTCCTTATATCCTTATTCTGTAAACATTTTTCTATTTTCTAAATTTTTTATATTTCTTTTTCAACTTTTTTATTAAAAACTAAGCACGCACACACACACACACACACACACACATTATCCTGGGCATAGAGAGGGTCAGAATCATCAAATCACTGCCTTCCATCTTGATAATCTTGTTTTACTACAAAGTCCTCAGGGACAGTAACACACATGGAGCTGTCATCTCCAATAATAAATGTCTTCTTCTGGATAGGTAAACTGTAAAATTGTTTTTGGTTTTTATAAGTAGATTTTTTGTTTTAATAAGTAGAACTAGTATACTCTAAAACAGTGGTTCTCAACGTGTGGGTCACGACCCACAGGAACTGTATTAAAGGGCCACGGCATTACTAAGGTTGAGAACCACTGCTCTAAAATAACAATAAAAAAGAAAAGCTAAGTACATAAACCAACAACATAGTTGTTTATTATTATAACGTATTATATACATATACTATACATAATTATATGTGCTGTACTTTTGTAAGACTGTCAGTGTAATAGATTTATTTACACCAGCATCACACTATCTTGTGAGTAATGTGTTGTGCTATGATAGCTATGATGTCACTAGACAATAAGAACTTTTTAGTTCCTTTATAGCCTTATAGGACTGCCATTATTTATGTGATTCGACATTGACCAGAACATCATCATGTGGCCCATGACTGTACCACAAATTTAGTAGCTTAAAACGATACCCTTTTATTATCTCAGTTACGTAGGTTAGAAGTCTGGCAGACTTGACTGATATCAGAAAGCTGGAGTCAAGGTGTTAGCAGGTCTGTTTTCCTTTCTGTAGTTATGAAGGTGAATCTGCTTTCAGTTCATTTATAGTCTTATTCAGATTGTTGGCAGATTCATTTTCATGTGGTTATGAGATTGAGATTACAGTTTCCTCACTAGCTGTTGGCCTGAGTGACATTCTCAGCTTCTAGAAATAGCCTATGTTCCTTGGCTCGTGGCCTATGCGTTTTCATTGCCAGCAACAGTGCAAATTCTTTTCCATGCTTTGAATTTCTCTGACTTATGCTTCAATATCTCCTCTGCTTCCAGCAGTAGAAAGTTTTCCATTTGTAAGGGCCCATGTGATTAGATTGGGCCTGTCTACATTATCAAGAATATTTTACTCCTCTCAGGTTTCCTTTTGCCATGAATTAATAACATATTTATAAGTCCTGGAGATTAGAGTATAGGCAGTCATTAGGAAATTGTTATTCTGCCTTCCACATTTTCTTTAAGGTTCTTTGGTGTGGTGTTGTCGTGGTTCACTTGGAAACGAGATTTTTATTTTTTAATTTTACAGATATTTTATGTTAACTTTGGTTACCTTTTGTGTACCTTACACGAAACATCTTACATAATAACTACTGGGGATTCTTTCTATATTCCTTCAGGTAAGTGTAATTAATGACATTTTATTTTACATACCTAGATAATATTTATATAGTTGCTTAAGGGCATTATGAAAATTGAAGCCACAGTACTCAAAATGAAGTGTGGTATGACTGATGCCAAAGCAGTTTGGTACATACAGTAGAACCTCTATAACCCAAAGGACTGTAACAAACTGGCCAGCATATGGAGGTACTCCACATAAGGAACTAGGCCTACTGTACTGATAATATATAGGTGGTGCATGTCCAGTCTATGAAAATTAGGTCAACTTAAGGAGGTGGTCAGTGTAGGGAGGTGATCAACTATGGAGGTTCTACTGCATTTTCCTTTCATTTAACATTCAGTAATTGCATTACTATTCTGGTACATAAATGAACAAGTTGTTTATTTTTTTTTGGCCGGGGCTGGGTTTGAACCCGCTACCTCCGGTATATGGGACCGGCGCCCTACTCCTTGAGCCACAGGCGCCGCCCAAGTTGTTTATTTTTAAATAAACTAAAAATTTTTTATTTAGAAGATACATTGTATTTCAAGGTAGGAAGAAGATTATTTCCCCTTATTTCCTAGAGATAAGAAATTATGTGCTCATTTTTTAGTGGGTTATTTTAAACATACAGAACGGTGTACTTTATTCACCTATTAAAGAGCACAAATCATTGGAAACAGGTATTTTAATCTATCCTGAAAGTTTGATCAAAACAACCAAAATCCCCGAGTTCTAATTGAAAGAGACAATAATAGGGTGGCGCCTGTGGCTCAAGGACTAGGGCGCCGGTCCCATATGCCGGAGGTGGTCCCATATGCCGGAGGTGGCGGGTTTAAACCCAGCCCTGGCCAAAAAAAAGAAAGAGATAATAATAGTAGTTAAATTTATATAATCTTTGGTATATGTCAGCCAGCACTGTTTTAAATATATTTAACTCAGTTAATCTTTTTTTATTTTTTGAGACAGTCTCAGTCGCCCTCAGTAGAGTGCTGTGACGTCACAACTCACAGCAACCTCCAACTATTGGACTTGAGTGATTCTCTTGCCTCAGCTTCCTGAGTAGCTGAGACTACAGGCACCCACCACAATGCCCAGCTATTTTTTGTTACTGTTGCCACTGCTGTTTTAGCTGGCTGGGGCCGGGTTCGAATCCGCCACCCTCGGTATATAGGGCTGGCACCCTACCTGCTGAGCCACATTAAGATACATATTATTAATCTTAATATGTATCAATTTCTAATATATACAAAGTCTCAGTAATATATGTAATAGCATATGTAGTGCTTATTATTTATCTGTAGTTCACTTTTGCTGTTATTTATCACCCCATTTTATTTAAGAGTAGCATTTGGGCTCAGTGCCCATAGCACTGTGGTTATGGTGCCAGCCACATGCACCAAGGGTGGTGGGTTCAAAAGTGGCCCGGGGCAGCTAAACAACAACAACCAAAAAATAGCTGGGCGTTGTGGTGGGCACCTGTAGTCCCAGCTACTTGGGAGGCTGAGGCAAGAGAATTGAGGTTGTTGTGAGCTGTGACACGACAGCACTCTACTGAGGGTGACTATAAGTAAGACTCTGTCTCAAAAAAAAAAAAAAAGTAGCATTTGCCTTTTTTAAATTTTGAAATTTTATTTTAATTAATACTGTACCTTTGTATGTTTTCCTTGTATTTGCATTATGTCAGGGTTAGGGGAATCAACAGCAGTTCTAAAGACCTAATAAAGATTGGTGTCAAAAAGACATTTTCCTTTCCCATACCCTTGATTAACTCATCTCTGTATTTATTACTATAATGATGAGAAATTTATGTTCTTTCAAGCCTTACCTGGATCATTTGCGATAGTTAACTCTTAAATCTTTGAGTTCATGGAATTAAATTAGTTCCTTTGGGCTAGGTGAATTATTTTTATTTTATGTTATATATTATGAATGCCACGTGATGACTAAATGTCTAATCAAAGGGAAATGATTCCTATGGAAATAAGTTTTGTATTTTTTTATCACTTTACTTTTAGGTAATTATTACAACATCAAAAATCTCTTGAATGAAGAAAGTACTCTTCTTTTCACTCAGATAAAAAGATGAAAGATGAAGCAAGTTTGAATACATACAGCAGTTTGTATATTTGGGAGGGGCACTTATCATTGTAATTAATTCTGATGTCTTAAAATAAAAATGTTATTTAGTTTTGTGTAAACTTGTACTTGATTAATATTTGAAACTCCACATGTATCTTAATAGTTTTTCCATGACTATACACATGGTCTGTAGTGATGCCCATATTATGACATTATTTTAATAATATAAAAAATTTAAAAATGAAATACAGAACTTTTTATCAGAAGAGATATGATTAATTTGTCTATTCATTTAATAAAAACTTTTCTAAATATTAGTTTTAAATAATTGATCATTAAATAATCCAATAGTAGAGAGCTGTGGTGAATGGTATGTATTTGGCATTAGTTTCTTAGGGTTACTATAACCAGGTACCATAAACTGAGTGAGTTAAAGCAACAGAAATCTATTTTCTTAACTCTGGAGTCTAAAAGTCTGAAAAAGGTGTTGTCTGTGCTATTGTAGGGGAGGATCCTTCCTTCCTTTGTCCTAACATCTGGTGGCTTACTGGCAGTCTTTGGCATTTCTTGGCTTACTACTGTAGCGCTTTAGTCTTTATCTCCGTTGTCACGTGTTCTCACCTCTGCTGTCTTTGTCTTCGGGTGACATCTATTTAACTATTATTTACAAATATTTCCTCTCAAGTTTCTGTTCATATTTTCTCCCTGTGTGCTTTGCTACTACTTTTTTTGTGTGTTCTCCTTCCCTTCCCACTTTTAATATTAAAATGAAGTGTCTCAATAAACCAAAACTAAAATACTACATATGGATAAATTTTATAATTATCATTAACTCTGAATAGGTTGATGTCTCATTATCCTTAGGCCAGCCCCTTTTTCAGCTTTGTCATTTAACAGTGAAATATACATATTCAAAACAGTTTTGGGAGGTGGGGCTTAGGAGGAATGAGGTATGATAAGGCTTTTTTAATTTCCACTGCCATAAAAATGAAAGATTATTTCTCTTTAGAGCATGACAAATTTGTTGTTCCGTAGAAATAAATACAGTTGTTAGATTTCTGTCTAAATATTTTATAATCTGGTTATATTTATACATACATATATAAAGATTTTTATTACAAAATAAAATTCGGCTAGACGTTTTCTTTATTGAATAGTCCAAGTCCAGTAACATAACTGCTATATTGCAAGTAAAATTTGGGGATATTACTTTAAAGGGAAACACTTAAAAATGTATTAGACATTTTGATTTTAGTAATTCAATCTTTTAACTTACCCAAAATTTTACATAAATTTTATATGCAATTTTGCAATTTCTCTAAATCATAAAGATTTCTCCAAATTATGTTATTAAGTTTAAATACAAATGCTTAAAAATTTTTCTAATACTTACTGAATTCTTTATCATATTCCTATTTTGCAGTGTTCTTTTTTGTATTGTTTGGGATTCATTGAGGGTACAAAGAATTAGGTTACACTGATTGCATTGTTGGGTAAAGTCCCTCTTACAATTGTGTCCTGCCCCCAAGAGATATGTGATACACCATGACTCCCAACCCCCTCTCTCCTTTCATAAGTGCAAAATGTCCTTATAATAAAAGGATTTTTCCTTCTGGGTAGATGCCCAGTAATGGGATTGCAGGATCAAATGGGAGGTCTAGTTTGAATTCTTTGAGGATTCTCCATACTTCTTTCCAAAAATGTTGTATTAGTTTGCAGTCCCACCAGAGAAGTGTTCCCTTCTCTCCACATCCACGCCAGCATTTGCAGCTTTCAGATTTTGTGATGTGGGCCATTCTCACTGGGTTAGGTGATATTTTAGGGTGGTTTTGATTTGCATTTCTCTAATAATTAGGGACAATGAGCATTTTTTCATATGTTAGCCATTTGTCTTCTTTAGAGGAGATTCTATTCTTCTCTCTTGCCCAGTGATACATGGGATGGTTGGGTGTTTTTTTGTTGACTTAATTGAGTTCTCTGTAGGTCCTAGTTATCAAGTTTTTGTCCAATTCATGATATGCAAATATCTTTTCCCATTCTAAAGGTTGTCTCCTTACCTGTATAGAAGCTTTTCAGTTTAATTAAGTCCCATTTGTTTATTTTTGTTGTTGTTGCAATTGCCACTGGACTCTTCTTCGTAAAGTCTTTCCCCAGGCTGATTATCTTCAAGTGTTTTTTTCCACACTTTCTTCAAACATTTTTATTGTTTCATGCCTTAAATTTAAATCTCTTATCCATCTTGAGTCAATTTTTGTAAGTGGTAAGAAGTGTGGGTCTAGTTTCAGTCTTTTACATGTGGTTATTCAGTTCTCCCAACACCATTTATTGAATGGGGATTCTTTTCCCCAGTGTATGTTCTTGTTTGGTTTATCAAAGATCAGGTGGCTGTAAGAGGTTAGTTTCATCTCATGGTTTTCTATACGGTTCCAAATGTCACTATCTCTATTTTTGTGCTAATACAATACTTAAAACTGATATGTGATGAAGTCAGCAAGAGCATGCTTTGAGGAAAGAACACCATTTTCAATAACTTGTACTGGGAAAACTGGATAGCCATATGCTGAAAAATAAAACTGAACTCCTAAACCTATGTACAAAAATTAAGATGGATTATAGACTTGAATGTAAGACCTGAAACTATAAAAAATACTAGAGAAAAACCTAAGGAAAACTCTTGTGGACATGGGTCTTAGGCAAAGAATTCATGACTAAAGCCTCAAAAGCACAGGCAACAAAAACAAAAATAGGCAAATTGGACTTAAACTACAAAGTTTCTGTATTGTAAAAGAAATAATCAACAGAGCGAACAGATAACTTGCAGGATAAGGGATAATACTTTCAAACTATACGCTGATGGACAAATATCTAGAATTTACAAGGAACTCAACAATAAAGACAACAACCCCATTAAAAAGCCCACTTTTAAGGACACGAATAGATGTTTTCAAAAGAAGACAAATGGCTAACAAGCATATGAAAAATGTTCAACATCACTAATCAGAGAAATGCAAATTAAAAGTGTACTGAGATCATCTTCTACCTATCAGAATGGTTATTACTAAAAGGACAAAAAATAACAGATGCTGGAACGATGCAGAGGAAAGGGAACTCTTATACAATATTAGCAAGAATGGAAATTAGTGAAACCTCTGTGGAAAACAGTATGAAAATTTCTCAAAGAAATAAATATGGGACTATCATACAATCCAGTTAATACCATTTCTGGATATTTACCCAAAGGAACATGAAGCAATGTATAAAAAAGATACCTATGGTAATTTATTTATGGCAGCACTATTACAGCAGCAAAGATATGGAATCAACCTAAGTGTCCATCAACAGAAGAATTGATAAAGAAAATGTGGTATGTATACACAATGGAATAGTATTTGGCCATAAAAAGGGAAATTATGTCTTTTGTAACAAGATTGATGGATCTGGAGGCCATTATTTTAAGTGAGTCAAGTCAGACACAGACAAATGCATGTTCTCACTTATGAGTTGGAGCTAAATACTGTGCACATGTGGCAGCAGAGTATGAAATGGTAAGCAACAAAGCAGGAGGGAGGTGGGTGATGGGGAGGGGAGGTCGTTTGGTAAGCATGATGTGCACTGCCCCACTGACCATGTGCAGAAGTAAAGAAGGCCCTGAGTTCAGCACAATGTGACACATCAGTGTGGAAAAGTAGCAATTGCACCCAATGAATATACAAAAATGGAAACATTTTTAAAGGAGGTTGGGGCCTTTAGGAGATAATTAGAATATGAGGGTAGAGCCCTCATAAGTGGAATTAATTCCCTTATAAAAGAGGCCCTAGTGAGAATACAGGGAAAGACTGCCTTCTATGAAGTGAGAGGAGGCCTCACCAGACACTGAGTCTGCTGGCACTTTGATGTTAGATTCCTCAGCCTCTAGAACTGTGAGAAATCAACTTCTGTTGTTTATTTAAAAACATCCCTTGAAGGCTTGCATGTAACAAGAAGGTAGAGGCAGGGTGACCCTTCTTTTTCCTTGCATTGGGACATCTGTCTTCTCTTGCCCTCAGACACCTCCAGAACTCTGTGTTCTCGTGCATTCACCCTCATGCTGCAAATTACACCATTGGTTCTCCTACTTCTCAGGCCTTTGGATTTTGAATAATGACATCCCAGGCTTTCCTGGCTCTGGAGATGGCAGAGGGCCTATTAGGGTACTTCTTGGCCTCCATAATCTCATAAGTCAATCCTTCACAAGAAATCTCCTTATGTAAATGTCTCTCTGTTTATCTTACTCCTTCTGTTTCTCCGGAGCACTTGGATACAGTATGGTTCCTATTTATCGTGCCAATTTTATTTCTAAATCTATATCCTCTCACTTTGTCTTGTAGCTAAAGCAAAGACTTCCAGTCCCCTGCTGGGTCCAGTGCTCAGTCTGGTCTTTGGATCTGTTATCTGCGCCCTTCTCTGTGGGTGATCTTCCTCACCACATGTACCTTTGCTCCTCGCACCCATTCTTTCTGCTTCCATAGGCTCAAGAGCACCCATGAAACTCCTATGACTGCCTATGAAATGAAATGGAGACTCCAACCCACTTTTCCCTTCATAATCCTGTTGTTTTTTGCCCTGCTGCTCTCCATCTGTGGAAATTCAGGTACCATTGTTTCATGTGAGAGCTGGCATAACTGAAAGCAAAGATGACATCACGAAGTTGGATATCTCAACTAGGTTAAAAAAATTTAAAAAAAGAACATTGCAGAAACAATAGTCTGGTAATCAAGGTTTTCATCTGTGAGAATTTTACAAGAGAAAAAGGATTTGCATGTTTCACACAGCCAAACTTGAAGTACAGGGTCTTTGCTGTAAGCCACTAGTTCTCTGTGGACTGCTGGGAGTGGTGGAGAAACCCCTGAGATTCTTCAGTGTTTGCGAGGTTAAGACTACTGGAACAACAAAACTTATTCAGCAGTTGGGTTTTTTAAAAAAAATGACTAAGATGTGATTTGATTTGTCTTTATTATTGTGTTGATATTTACACTGATTATACAGAAGTGATTATGAGTAAAACTATTTTACCTCAGCATGAATTAAATATCCAGCACCAAATATGCTAGGAGTTATTCTCCAACATTAAGATAACTTGACCAATGTGTTTTAACATAATGGAGCTCAAAATTTTCATTAATATGGTTTTTCAAATGCTTCCACATTGTAAGTCACTTTAAGAAAACACCACTTTTCAAGTTGTGGCATAGTATGAGAGTAGACACACTAGAATCTGAACACATACTTATTCCCTTTCCAACCATGTATCGTGACCAGATTTTCTTTCATTTACTTCAAACAGAAATAACATGTTGGAGTACAATGAATGCAGAAGTAGAGATCAGAATCCAGCTTTCTTCTGCTAAAACAGATATTAGAGATTTGCAAAAACATAAAACGGTGCTATTCTTTTTAGTAATTATTTTTGTTTTGAAAAATTTAGTTTTTCCCCTATAAAATATATGTGTATTATATAGTAACATGTAATCAGTTTACTGTTATTAATTTGGAAATAAATATTAGGAAATTATCTGTTTTAATTTCTAACATATTAATGGTGCCATTCACACAAAAGTTCCATGGCTCCTCACATTTTTTAAGAGTATAAAGGGGCCTTGAGACCAAGCTGTTGAGTCCAGAGGATGCAGCTCACTTCAGGGCATTTGGCCCACAGAGGGAGGTTAGTGCCCTTTCCAATCTGGGTGGAGGAAGAGAGGAGCATAGCTCCTTCCCCACCTCAAGGTTTGTGGCTTTGTTTGGGGAAATAGAGACAAGTTCAAGAGTGGGACAGTAGCAGAGCAGAGAGTTCCTGAGCCTGGCTTCCATCAGGAGCGGCTATGTAGAGCATTCCCCCTCAACCCCTAAGGCCTGTGTGCGGCATGAAGAAGATGCACAAGGGTCCCACACGGTCCTCCATGGCTGAGTGCGCAGTGCTAATGCACTCACAGCGCGCAGTCCAAAGTGGGATCAGGGAAAAGTCACTGAGAACCAGCACCATGAGAGCTGTAGCCACGCTCAGTCCTCAGTGAGGGGACCATCGTCCTGACAGCACTGAGAGCAGCCTGCACGTGGAGAGAAAAGCTCACTAGAACTGCCCCATGGGTGGAACTCGCCAGCACGTGAACATAGCAGGAAGGGTCACCACTCTCACCCAAGCTTTCCTCCACTCTCTGAGAAGGGACAGCCCAGTACGTGGCAGAACCAGAGACTGAACTAAATCAGAAGAGAGTTTTGTTTGGTTTTAAATGCACAAGTGAATATGTTACTGTGAAGAAGCAACCTTTCTTTTTTCTGCTGTAGAATAGAGATTTACAAGCTTGTTAGTTTTATTTATAAAAGAGTAAAAAAAGGTGCATCCGAGATGTGCCTCTTTGTGGCATGTCTGTGTTATGTTAGGCTTATATTTGCTCACTTAAGTATTTGTTGACTGAATAAAGAATAAACTTTATTATTTATAATAAGATCTCAACTTTGGTTTATATTTGCCCTTCATACAGATAAGTTTATGTAACCAGTAAGGCCAGAACCCAAAGGTCCTGACTTTCAGGACAGGCCTCTCTACTCAGAACTGTGACTCTGAGTAAAAGTTCAAGTGCACACAGAGTCCTACCAACATGCCCCTACATTAGATTCTCTCTGGTTTCTCTCTCTGCTCACTCCATTTCAGATACACTAGCCTTTTTGCAAATCCTAGAATGTATGCTCCACTTTGAACATCTGTACCCTGATATCCACCCCACTGTGGGAGGAAAGGTCTCTGGATGGCTTGGGCTGATCTGGCTGTCCCACCCTCCCACCATTTTACTCAGAATATCCATAGCCTAAACCCAGAATGCAGTGTCCTAAAAAGAAGGGTCCATTTGTCTAGGTTACATCCATATTTCTCCTAGGACACAATGTCCTGTGGTGCTTGAACTCAGGGATTCCATTGGCACCGTGGTATAAAATCAAGGGTGGAGTGCTTTGGAAGCCCTCAGCTATAGTGTGACAGGGGCCTCATGCAGGTAAGACTCCATCTGGGCAGCTTTTCTGAGCCTTGGGGGACTGGTTTCCATGAATTCTAGGCTTCTGTTTATTCTTGCTGCCTATCTGTGAGGAATAAATCTTCTTTGCCAGATTTCCTGTGTGTGTTCTGTCTCACCAGGCTCATGCCAGTGGCAGAGAGTGTTGGCACTCCTTCTAGTCTCTGCTCTAACACTGCCTTCTCCTTGAAGCCTTCCTTGAGTAGTCTTTTTAAAATTGCAACCTCCTCGACCATACCCATGGATTCTACCGTGCTTTATTTATTCCCATAGAAATTGTTGTCTGTATTCCCTTTCCAAAATGCTCTACGAAGGCAAAGGTGTGTTTTGTAAGCTGTGTGTGGTGTAATATGGGCTCTCAGTACACATTTGTTGAATCTGTTGAGTTGAGAGCTCTTTGCCTCCTGGAGCTCCACTCTGAACTTCCTCCCCTTGGCACATTCCTTCACCAAGCACCCCCACCCCCAACTCTACTCCTATTCTCAACTCTAGCTTTGAAACCTTTTCTAATTGCTAATCCCTGTAGGTATTAATGCTGTTTGTCCAGAAGTCTTACCTACCTTCAGAACAGCCTCATTTTAAAACTGTTAGATCTTCTGTTTTGTGAAAGAAACCCATCATTTCATTGGTGTCATTGTCACTCTTCACACCCCCAATGCCAGTCACACATCCCGGATGCTGTTGGCAGCCCAGTCCTGTCTCATCTGTTATGTAGTATGACTATCAAACAAGTTGTCACTCACTGCAAATCTCAGTAGATTGAATTCTATCGTTTACATTGCCAGTGGTCATAGTCCAACATAGTTTTCAGTTTTTTTTCCCTCCAAGCTGGGTGGGAAGTAGAGGAAGTAGAGGATGAGTAAGATTACTAGGAGTAAGACATAGTAATTACATGGTGACTCGGGAACCTCCACAGTAACCATATTTTTTTATTTTAAGAGCTACAGTGATTTTTTTAGATCACTTTAGTCAATTGTCTTAATTTATGGAAGTGAACAAATGCTGGGCTGTTAAATTCTTTCTCAAAGTCACTTCAGTAATAAGAGGTAGAGCTGGAAATAGAAGCCAGGATTTTGTTCTCAAGCCAGTGCTCTTTCTAGCCCACCAGGCTTCCTTCCCATAGGCTATTTTAGGAAAGTAATTTGCCTTTTTCCTCTTGAACACCACCTCCACCTCTCCTCTGTTGGGGACCAGCCTCACCATGCAGTGGGTCTACTTCCTTGTGGCCTGGTGCAAGAAGACTGGAAAATTGTTAGTAGGAGTTATAGAATATTATTATAGAGAAATAATAGAAAGAGACAAAGAGATAGTTTTAAGAGCAGCGGGACTTGGGAGGCAACACACACTTCTTCATGAGGCTTCCAGTATGCTATTCCGAGTATCAGGCTGGCTCTGTATTTATTTCATACATCAGTGTTATAGTCATAAATTTCATGAAAGCAAGGCAAACAATCCCATCAAGGTTCTTTCTTTCTTTCTTTTTCTTTTCTTTTTTTTTTTTTTTTTTGAGACAAAGTCTCAAGCTGTTACTCTCGGTAGAGTGCCATGGCATCACAGCTCACAGCAACCTCAAACTCTTGAGCTCAAGCAATTCTCTTACCTCAGCCTCCCAAGGAACTGGAACTACAGGTGCATGCCACAATGCCCTGCTATTTTTGTTTTGGTTATAGTTGTCATTGTTGTTTGGCACGCCTGGGCTGGATTCAAATCTGCCAGCTCCAGTGTATGTGGCCCTAGCCATTTGAGCTACAGGTGCCAAGTCCAGCCAAGGTTCTTGCTGTGCTTGCATTCCTACTACCTAGACTAACTCTTCCACTGATTACATTAATTGCATTGATTTACTTATTACTTTTTACTGTTTCAAAGTATTATGGTCTTAATGTAAACAAAGTCTTGATAAGGAAGCCAATCAGAGGCCGACTCAAGGACCAAATCCTAGCTGACCCATAGTCACACACCACAGATGTGATGTTTTAATACTCTGACAACCTCGTGTTCAAACAGATACTCCTCTGACCCAATCAAGGTGACAGAAGAAAAGAGATCCATCTTCTCCTTATCTGGTCCGAAGCGAGTCTTCTTGAGTTGGACAAAGTTTAAAGTATTTACATTCTTAACTCCCAAAAACCATTTCCTCAGAGCACACATCCTTGCCCTGGCAGAAAGCAGGTTCAAGGCCTCCAGCCAGCTGCTGCGCTGTAACTGTGAGGGGAGGGGGGAAATACAACATGCCAGACTGCAGAAATATTAAAGTGACAGCATCTCATATTTTGTGCTCAGACCTGGGGAAATGGGTCCAAACCGAATTCCACATAACTGTCTCCCTTTGTCTAGACCTTATTCCCTATTCCTAATAATATTTCTAATCCACTAACAATTAATAATTGAATATTGATTTCAAACTTATAAAATCATTATTACTAGTAATGCAAGCACATCAAGATATGACTCCTCCCTTAAGTATTTCCACATGCACTCTTCACTCCTCTTTATTAGTTCCTTTTATTTAGATTGAGTGGTTTAATCATAAGGAAACCATCATAAGGTATCACTGGTAGAATAAAAATGCAGCTGTTTTATCTGATTCTTACTTCACTACTTTTTTCACCAGATTGCATTGATTTTGTGTATGGCATTAAAGTTGATTATCAATTCCCAGTTGCAATCTATTGAGTTAGGTTAAGGTCAGGTTAAAACAGGATTGGTATTGTGTAGAAAATGTGTATAAATGACTTAAATAAGTTTCCATGGAAATATCATTAGCTTCTTGGTAACACTGGACATCTGACTCACTTTGGCCAACAGAATGCAATAGAAATGACAGACAGTCATTTTGAGCCTCAGCCTCAGGGTTCTTGAATACTTCACAGGCTGCTTCCAAGTTTGGGCCTTATTGGGACTTGCATCCTGCCAAGACATTATGAGAATAAGCCTTCACTAACCTGCTGAAGGATGAGAGGCCACGAATCATAGAGACAAGTTATTCCAGCTGAAGCCTCCTAATCTAGCCACCTTCTGGCTAACTTGACAAAGGATCAAAGATGTAGATGTGAACCAATGAAGACCAGAAGCATCACTCATCTGAACCCAGCCCAAAGTGTTGACTAGTTTTTAGCCACTAAGTCTTGGAATAGTTTCTCATGTGGCTTACTAGTAAAGAATGCCCAGCTAACTATTTTTTTACAGTGGCTAACTAATACAGAAGAGAAAGTGTTTTCTAGTGAATTCATTCATAAAGTTGTGTCTGAGACAAAGCAGGGCATTATTTAAGGATGATGATGTATCTGTGGTTCAAAAATCAGTTATAATTTTACTTGTTTTAACTTGGTTTTCCATTTCAGCTTCAAAGGTTATCACTGGTAGGTTTTTTTTTTTGGAACCATGGAAACAAGGGAGAATTTTTGTATTATATGTGCTATGTAAATAAGATTATGTTTTCAGCCTGTGAGAGGAATAAAAGGATTTAGAGAATTTAAGTTGTTCTTGACCTTGGCTTAGATATGCTGAGGCTGTGTCTGTCTACTTAGCAGTGCAGTGCATTCCCTGATAAGGCAGCTCTGGGATCTCCCTTTGTCTGAGTTTGAATGATGTGAGGGAGAGAAGGGAACAGTCATCCAGATGCATGAATGAGAAACTGAGAAGACAAGAACAGCAGCAGCAGGATTAGTACACTTCGTCTTCAAGTTATGCGCTCAGTGTTGGTTGAGTCCTTTAAGGGAACTAGACACTAGTTGTCCTGATGAAACTGAGCGAGACACTGGCAGGGAATGTTACCTGTCAGTGAGGAATCCATGGAACTGCCTAAGTGCCAGCCTGCCTCCGTAAGCTCAGCTGTTTCTTTCCGTATCTCGCCTCTTTATCACCAAGAATATATGAAAACATTCTTTCTTTTTAGAGGGATATTAAGACTAAACATTTGAATATATGGCATTAAAAAAAAACCCAAAATGCAATCATCTGGTAGTTTTTTTTTTTTTTTTTGGCCGGGGCTGGGTTTGAACCCACCACCTCCAGCATATGGGACCAGCGCCCTACTCCTTAAGCCACAGGCGCTGCCCCATCTGGTAGTTTTAAGTTGCAGCTTTAATACATGCTAAGATACACTAAAAATGAGGTAAACAACGTTATCTACTCAGCTTCTACAGAAAAGATCTGTTCAACACACTGCAGTCTGGCAATGACACCACAAGATGGCAAAACAGCAACTCTAATCTATAAGGCTTTATTTTTCCAGACTAAAAGATGTATCCTGTTGGAGCTAATTAACCCTGCCATTAATTCAATGGCAGGGTTAATTAGTTAAAGTTAGGCATAATAGTTATGGTTTCAAAAAATATTTTAATTTTTTTTTTTTTTTGCAGTTTCTGGCCTGGGCTGGGTTTGAACCCACCACCTCTGGCATATGGGACTGGCACCCTACCCCTTTGAGCCACAGGCGCCACCCAAAAAATATTTTAATTTTTTAATAATCTCCATTTCATTTGTATCCAGGGAATAGCAAGAAATGAGAATTTGGCTTGCCAAAAATAAATATACATTTCATTTTGGTTTAAGGACTATAACCTAACATTTAAAGTCTATTACAGCCAGTAGACACAGAGCTCAAATATGCTAAGATGGCTCTGGAATTGAAGTGAAGTTAATTGTATTACATTTTGGTCCCAAATTCTTGCATCAGGAGAAGAGATTAGGGAAAAGGAAGCACTTTTTTTCTGGAGTGAATTGAAAAAAGTACATTCAGGAGCAAGTCAGGTTAAACTTCCCCTTTCAAATTATTGCTGAGGCTAGCCAGGATCACATGTGAAAGAAGAAGGGAGGAGAGAGGTGAAGGAAAGAAGGTTGAGCTACTTATACAACAAAAAGGAAATCTTTCTGATGCATTACTGTGCTGTTCCGTATGTTGTATGTTTTTTATATTTTATTTTTTAGAAAACAAAAATAGAACATTAATTCAGAACTCAAAAGAAACACTAAGTAGGTAGGGTAAGAGATTAAATATAAACATAGCACGTCCCCCACTCCCACTCACTCTGCCCCCCCCCCCCCCCCGTTTCTCCAAGGTTACATGGCCAAATGGAATCTTGGAAAGAGTTGCTGGACAAGAGAACTGTCAGTGCTTCTCTGATCTGGACTCCTGCTGTGTCTTCAGCCACCTCTCCTCTTCCCCTTGGGTGGTCCTTGAACAAAACACTAGTGCACACTGGCTGTCCCATCAATTTTCGGCCACTGAGTCCCTCCATAGCAGTCTGGGCGTCCTTTTATAGTTCATATTCAACTAGAACATACCCTTCCAGGTATCTTGTTCGCCTGTCCAGATCGAGATGGATGGTTTTTATTCCCCCATATTCTGAAAATACGTCGTGGTTATCTTCTTCAGTGGCTTCCTCGAGGACACCAGTGACAAAGAGAATCCAGCCTTCAACAGAGCGTGGTGGTCCTGCTCAGCACTGTCATAATCCTCGCACGTCCTCACTGGGGTCCGTCTTCGGAGTTGAAGCCGTGGCCCTTCCATTTTCTTGATTTTTCTTTCAGCTTGTGAATGCTCTTGCCCCCACCCTCATCCATGATGAAATCCTGGCTCCCACCTCGTCTGCCCTTCGCTTAGCTCTGGTCTGTCCATGGGCTGTGTCTATAAATCCTTTCTATGATCCTGCGAGGTCAGTAGTGGTATCACCACCCCCATTTTGTAGTAGGAAAAATCAAGTCTCAAAGCAGTTAACTAGGGTGGCTCAGTGAGCGGGGCGCCGGCCCCATATGCCGAGGGTGGCGGGTTCAAACCCAGCCCCGGCCAAAACTGCAACAAAAAAAAAAAAAAAAAAAAAAAAAATAGCCGGGCGTTGTGGCGGGCTCCTGTAGTCCCAGCTACTCAGGAGGCTGAGGCAAGAGAATCGCCTAAGCCCAGGAGTTGGAGGTTGCTGTGAGCTGTGTGATGCCATGGCACTCTACCGAGGGCAATAAAGTGAAACTCTGTCTCTACAAAAAAAAAAAAAAAAAAAGCAGTTAACTAACCAAAGATTACCGAGCTAGTTAGTAGAAGAATTACATTTTCAACCCAGGTAGTTGAAGTCCAGGTCCTTGCTTTTAGCTTTCACACTACTACACCATCCCCGAACATGGGCCAGAAGTAGCGGACCTCAGTTTGTGCACAAGGTGCTGACCTAGCACATAACGTACACTACTGTCTGTGTGTAGGGGAGGAATACTCTTTTTCTTCTACGCTTCTAGATTCTCTATGGGATCTCCTAAATAATTAAAAAGAAATTAGCAAGAGAAAAACATGCAGATCCATTTAATATACGCTTTATGTGACATGGGAATCTTCATAAGGAAAAGATGACTTGAGGAAATGGTCAAACTTGAGGTACTTGTAGCCTGCAGACTACTTATCGTTGGGTCTCAGCAGAACCCGCCTGCTCGAGTTTTGAAAAGCTGAGGTAAAACATAGAATGATCGGGTGGAGGTTAGGTCCACTCCTTGATTTATGTAGCCCCCAGGCCAGTCTGGAGAGGGTGCTGGTGGGAGCCGGGTGGCTTCCTGCAAGGGGAAGCCACCACTCCCGCTCGTGGAGTGCAGCATGGCCTCCATAAAGTGGGATGTGAACCTCCCTTTTGGGAAACCTTGGGAAGGTCAACATAAGATAAATTGGTTTTAAACCAAATAAAGATAACATCTAGGTGTTGGAAAGCTTAAAAAAAAAAAGAAAAGGTTAAATTTGAGATTTTTTATGGTAGGTTTGATGATGGGTGGACAGTAGTGGAAAAACATGACAGGACAAAAGGGTAAGAGCTTAAAGCAGTAAACTGGAGGGAATTTAGGAAGGGCCTGATTGTGCCAGTTCTTCTTGCCCGACCCTCCATCTTCTGAGATAAGGATGGTGCTTTCCTCTGAGTACAGGAAGGGCATAGGGAAAGAAGGTCAGAGATTTTCTCACACTGCCCATCCCTCAGATTCCTTCAGCGTAATACATTCAACATGCCAAAGTACCATATTTTGGGATAGTATTTCCTGAACCCTGTCATATAAAATAACAGTGATTGTGTGGTTTTGTTAAATTATGTTTTTAATGTAGTTAGTTGACTTCTTTTTAGGTGGGCAAGGACAAGTTAAAAGCCAGGAAATGTAAGCTATTACCTGGGCCATTTAGCAAGCATCTCTCAGGAGTGTGCTTTTGCTTTTTCAAATTGAAATGGTGCTATATCTTAATAGCTGACCAGCTGTTTTCTGCACTTCCAGGAACAAACTTGGAAGCTCTCCCAAGTTCAGGCTTTTGAATTGGTCTCTGCAGGTGCAAATATATGTGTGATCATATATGTCTGTTGGTAGCATTTATACCTTTGAAGTTATTAAAACTCAAAACTGCACAAAGACTTTTGAGACCCTGTAGAAGAGACAGTGACACACACACACACACACACACACACACACACACACACACTCACACCCAGATAGAGAGAGAGAGAGAGAAGACGTAGACACAGACACACAGATGAACTGAGAGGCTGATTGATTGAATGAATAAGAAAACTGACATTCTCAAGCAAAATTCCACCTGCTTTGGGACTGATGCCCATCCCACCTTCTATTCCTCTTTGTTATTGTCTTCTCATGTATTGGTCTAGCTGCCATAGTTATTAAAGGGCTTAACTCCTGCTGGTGGCCTCTTCTCTGCTGCAGTGTCTCTTGAGCAACTCATCTGACACCCAGCCTCAGCGTACATTCACCCCTGTGACATTCATCTCTGTGCACACCTGTGACATTGTCACTTGAAGGCACTGGGGTGAATCTCTAACCATTATCTCCACCTTTCTGGATCTCTCTCTTTCTTGTTTATGGTTTACCTTCTCTCTCACCTCATTGTTGTCCTCAGTTTCTTCCCTGTTCACTTTCTTCTGCATATTCAGGCTTTACTTTTTCTCTTGTCAGGCTACCTTCCTTATATAATTTCTTTTATTCTCTTACCAGCATTTTATTCTCTTATTTTTCCATCCAATTCAAAACTCATCCTGGAGGACATAAGTAAATTTCTCACTCTGCATTCATTTCTCAGCCTTTGTAGTGGAGAGAGGGATTTCTCTTCCGTTACAGAGTTCATGACTGAGACCTCTATACCAAAAGACAGATCAATAAGAGAATAGCACATAGCTTTATAATGTTTGATATACGTTTTATGTGACATGGCATTCTCTGGAAATGCAGACACAAGAAACGGGAAAACCTATTTTTTGTGGGTAGTCACATAGAAGTATGATTGAAGGACAAAAAGACATGATATAATGGCATTACAATAACCTGGGGGAATTTAGCAAGACCTATTTGTTTAGGTTCTTCTTTGTGTACCTGTGTGACATTACTTTCCTCTGGGTACAGATGATATGAGGGTCATGTGATCCATTTTAGAAGAAGGCCACTTTAAGTTCTGTGACTTGCTGCAGGGAAAAGAAGAGAATGGGAGGTGCAAATGACTCCTTGCTTCTGCTGTTTTTTTTCAATATGGCCATTGCACCATATTGTGGAGTAGCATGTCCTCAACTCCATCACTCACAGCACCTTTTATCTTTCCCTAGAACATTACAGCATTTCCTCCTTCAAGAGCAGTTGTTTTATAGTTGGGACCCTGAATATCCATGATGTTTAAAACTTGCTCATGGTCATGTGGCTAGAAGCTGGCCAGGTTTTCTTATACCAACGTTAGTGATTTTTTATTCTTTTATTGAATTATCTCAGGAAAGGGACACACAAATTGTGTATATGTTAATTACCTTTGTTCAAAATTAAAGATTTTTTTTATTGTTGTTTGTTTGTTTTGGTTTTGGTTCTTGGTGATAGAAATCCAACTCTACAGAACACCAGCAATCATGAAGGAAAGCTGCATGAGCTTACACGGTATGCCAGTAGGTGGCAGTCGGAACCTTCAATGTATTTAAATGACTGGAATCATTTTCTGACAATGTTAGTTTAACTTTAGGGAAAACAAAAAGACACACATACCATCTAATTTATAGTACCTCTAGCAATTATAGCACAGCTTTCACAAGATGCTTTAGTGAAAGTGGATCAAAATCATTTAAGGATTGGCGGGGCCTGTGGCTCAAGGAGTAGGGCGCCGGTCCCATATGCCAGAGGTAGCGGGTTCAAACCCAGCCCTGGCCAAAAACCAAAAAAAAAAAAAAAAGAATTAAAAAAAATCATTTAAGGATTAGAGACAAAGCTCTGGAGGGAAGATTTGGGTATTTGGTCCTGCTTTGAAAGTAGCCTGAGTGTATAAGCTTTCCACAAACTACTAAATCATTTAGCGCAGGAAGTTTCAATCCCTGGTTTTATTGCACATCAGGAGGTCTCCAATTATCTCAAAATGTTTTGCAAAAATCTTATAAAGCTATTTAATTCTCTTTAACTTAACTACGAATATAGATTTTAAAACTCTTAGGAGGGAGATGGCAAGCTTAGGTACATGACAGACTGAAAAGAACTGAGAGAATCAGTTCCTTTGTATCTAAAATATCCCCCACATTGATTTGCAGTAATGCTAACAGTTTTCATTATTTCGTCCTCCTATGGGTAAGGCTTTGAAGGATCTGGTAAACTGCAAATGTTTCATCTGGATGAACTAAACTATTATATCTTTCATACTAAGAAATATTGCAACTATTTTAGTCATCTAATCACCTGGCAGTGATTTGAGAACAAAGGAAAAAGGCCAGAAAATCAGATGGTGGGGAGGGTTAGGAAAGATGGATAGCTTGGAATGAGGTTGTCCAGTGCCCCAAGATAGTTGTTTTTAACAATTTTATCCAGTTTTATACTTTGCCTTCTCTTTCTTTTTGAGGAGAGGAATCCATGGCCCCTTCACACTGTCATAACTGAAAATTCTCCTTGGCAAGTGGATACTTTGGAAAGTAGCTTGGTTTGGACCATGTTGTTAATACTTCCCCTTCATCTGCGCAAGAAGGCTGGCTTTCCTCCGGGTGTGAGGATCACAGCGGGGCAAGAACCTGGAAGTGGGCCACCAGAAGAGGGAGCTAAGGCTGTGTTGAGAAGCTGAACTGGAGCAGATTTCTGATATCAAGGAACTCTGCAGATAGGGCCCCTGCAGACACTTACCCCTGCACAGATGCACGTATATGGCCACTAGAAAGCCAGAATTAGGCACCTGCCACCCAAAGGGTGTCAATGTCTTAAAGAGACATAGCAGCACCCACAAGTAAGGAAAGATTCCATTTTCCTCTCATCTTGTTTCCTTGTCCAAACAACCCAGGAGCTAGAAAAAGAAGAAGAGGCAGAAATGTTAAAGAACAGAGAAGGAAGAAATCATGTCACATTTATACCCCATGGAGAACAAAAAATAAGAAAGAATAACAATGTTTTCAATCTGTATATCACTCAGCACCACCAGAGAAGCTAGCCTGAGTGCTGACAGTGGTTGAGTCCTGTGCACACTCCTCTTACATGTTCATTCAACCACTGAGCAAGGATTTGCTGAACTCCTACTAAGTGCCAGCTATAGGAGATGCAAAGAAATAAAAATCAGACATGGCATTTGCTATCAAAACTTACTACTTAGTGGAAGCTGTGGTCATTGAGCAGGTAACACCAATGGCTATAAACTGGGAAGTGTTCTGAGGAGGAGATAACAATCAAGTCCATATTAAAAAGCAACTTTTTCTGTAACGTCCACTCAGCGTGTTCAGGGAAAATACTATGTAATTATTTGATGTATTGAGTCTACACCACAGAAATGGAAAGGATGCCCCACTGGGGTCAAAGATCACAGTCCCTCCCATCACTGCCTTTCTTCCTCGTCCCTGTCTCTCCCTACCCCAGTTCCTTCCTTACTTCCTTGGTGGAAGGTACCTCACTCTTGTCAGATGTCCCTCTCAGGCTTGAACTTGTAGCACATGTCATCTTTTCTTGCTTTTCTTCCTGTTCTCCTCTGCCTTGGCATTTCAACTCCCAAGCAGACTTACCATTCTGATTCTTGCCAAGGCTCTACTTTCTAGAGGCTAAGATGAAATCCTATTTTTTTTTTTAATAAAGCAACTCATTTTTAATGATACAATTTTTTGTAGAAAACCCTGTGATTTGCAGACACAAATAGGGGAGAGTTGACATTCCCTTTACCTTCTGAGTGTTCAGTAACTGAGTCTATAAAATTATCTACAGCAGGCAGATTAATAGGAGAAAGGTTACAAATTTAGTACACACACAGGGGTAGCACATGAAAGAAAAGTAAATACCTCAAACCCAATGAGATCTACAAGCTGAAACACCCTCTTTATCCAGGAGAGGGAAGGAGGACATAGCCAGCTTAGGGGAGAGTAAATGCTTTAGGGGAAAGATGAATGGGCCCTTGGAGAATAGATGACAGTTTGGGATGAAGCTTGTTCAGGTGTGGTGCTGTGATGAAAGTTAATCTTCCCTGGTTGATGAACATGGGAAGAAGGGTCGTAACAGAGGAGCTCCTTTTGAAGAATCTAATTTGTCTTGAGGTGGATGAGGGGATTCAGAGAAAGTCCCTCCCTGCATGTGCTATTCATCAAGTAAGTTTAGCTCGAAGTAATCAGTACATACTGAACATCCCAAACCCAAAAATTTGAAATCCAAAATCCAAAACTGTTTGAGCACCGACACAATGCTCAAAGGAAATGGTTATTGGAACATTTTAGATTTTAGATTTGAGATTTGAGATGTTAAATACAGTACAGGGCTAATATTCTAAGATCTGAAATACGTGTGGTCCTAAGTATGCTGGGTAAGGAATACTTAACCTGTATATCAGAGCAGTGTTCGAAAGGGGGCAGGACTTCCTTAGTTAGTCTGTTTCCCTCCTAGGATTATGAGCAACCTGAACAGATGGACTTGTATTGAGGTCTTTGAATCCCAGTCTCTAACAGAGTCCTGATCAACAGGGAGGGGCTCAACAAATAACTGACAAACTGAATGTCTGAAGTGTCTGAGAGGCACATATGCACATTCTTCTTGAAGAAGCTTTATACTTATTCAAAATACAAATTGATCAGTGCAGTTAGTCAGGTGGATGTAGGGGAGAAAAATATCTTCTTCTATCCATCTTAGCTTCCTTGGTTAGGGCTCTGTAACAAAAGACAGATTCACAAGATAAAAACATGCACATTTTCTTAAGATGAACGTTATGTGACCTGGAAACCTTCAAAAAGAGATATAAAGACCTGAAGAAGTAGTTAAATCTAAGTATTTTTATTCTAGATTTGAGGATGTGTGGAAAGTCACAGAGAAGGTGATAGGACAAAAAGCCCTGAGCTGAGAGCAGTGAATGGGAGGAAACGCAGCAAGGCCTGCTCCTTTAGGGTCTTCCCTGTGCCTGCATCTCCAGAAATAAGGACATTGCTTTTCTGGGTACAGAAAGGGCACTCTCCTGTCAGGGTTTTCTAACATGCTTCAGGGGAGGGTCTGAAGGCCCTTCCTGAACAAACTGTTCCTTCAACTCGAAATATTCAGTATGCCAAGCTGCCATATTCTGGGATAGCATGTACTGAACTCTCTCACGGAGATTATCTGTACCATAAAATAGCATCTTTAGGAAATTATATAATAAGGAAAACATCACATAAATCTAGTTTGTCAGAAAATTGCTTTTTACAAATATTTCCTGGATTATGCTTATTTCTGAAAGAAGCAAACTCACATATATACATGCTGGAATCTTTCACGAGATCATTTGTGACAACTTTGTAATGTTCTATAAAACGGGGACTTCTCTTGTCATGTGACAGAATATTGAAATAGGTTATGAACTATGAATCCACATAGTTAAAACAGCTGTTCAACTGTTTAAGCTCTTTAAAAATGATGGGCCCTCCATAGTTTATGGATTAATCACAAACGTTCATGTTCATGCCTGCCTGATGTGAAGCTCTTCTGATCAGCCACATTTCTGTACTCTCAAAGACTAGTCATTTAAGTTATGTATTGGGGGTTGGGTTCCCTCAGCCCAGCTGACCTGGTTCAAGTACTCAGCTGAGCTAGAAAGTTCAACTGTAGCATGTGGGAATGGAAAGCAAAAGTGAGTGGAATCAGAAAATAAATCTGGAGCAGAACAGGCAGCTGAACAGAGAGCAAAAGTGACCTGTACAAGTTTCAGGGCAACAAAGAAGGATTTTATTTAAGAACAAAGGGAAAGTTTAGAGCACTTCCAAAGACAGTTGGAAGTGGGTCCCTCTCATGAAGGAGCAGAGGTGAGACAGAGGAGACCCAAAGGCCGGCAGGGGTGTGAACAGCTTCTTCCTCTCTGTCTGAATTAGATGCAGCTCCTTAGTTGCCCTCTCTGCTTCTCCAGGAATTACTGCTCTTTTCTACTGATCATTGATCAGTTTTGTTTTCTATTGGTCCATAGTTACCTAGGTTACCTCATACCTACATTCTTTTCCCTTGTTTTGGGAAGAGTTGCTGAGCCGTGAGTGTCCTAGCGGCCCTCCGGACTTCCCTGTCCAGCAGGCCAAGCCTTCCTCCCACCCCCCAGCAGCACCTTTCTCTGTGTCCCTTCTCATTAAGATGCAGTAGCTTCTAGGCAGAGGTCAGCAGTTGAGTCCCCAATGAGGCCAAAGGCAAGACAAGCTCTGCTCCAGTGCCAAAACACTGGCTTCAGGTTCTGACTGTGAAGTTTAAAGCTATTCCCCAACTATGACTCAGTCCCCTCCTTAGTAAACTCTGCTCCTAGCCCTGCCTGGCCTGCTGCAGCACTATCCACATGGTTCACAAGACACAATGGATATGACTTGTGATGGTGCTTTGCAAGGTGCAAAGTGCTGGTTGAATGTGGGTGTTATTTTTGTTAATCAGGAAGAACACACACCTCATTGCTTAGTGATGGCAAGGCACATGGTGTCATCAACTAAGATAATGTAATGGTCTTAAGAGGCTCTAATTCAGTTTCTCCTTTTTATTCAAGCACACAATTGCATTCTAACACTTCACAGACAGCTTGAAATGGGCCCTGTGGAGGCTGATAAGAAAATTAGAGCAAGGAGCTAATTGCGCCTTTATTTTAATAGCTGAGTCAAGGAGCAGGTGCTTTATTGCAAGAAGGAGGACCGCTTTCTCTCCCTGCTGCTCAGAAAGATGGTGGCTTCTTACAGAGCAGACTCCCATGGTAAAGGACGCAGGCTGTGCCATCAAGAGATCTCCTGCATTTGAGGAAGGAAAAAGGTGCTGTCACCATCAAAACGATATAACCTCAGTGGGTAAAATGCTGTTATTTTCACAGCATTTTTTTCTTAAATCACTGGGGAAAAGTGGGTCCTTAGTTACAGGGTACCTGCCTTTATTTGTATAGATAGTTATTTGCCCTCATTATAATTCCTAGAGATACAACTATACGCAATTTTAGCTGGACATTAATAAGCGAGAATATAAAACCTGTGCCTTGTGGAAACCCTGAAAGAGAAGTGCATACCCCTCCCCCACTGCACGGACTTGGACTTGAGGGGGGCGGTCAATTTTCTCTCTGTTCACTCTGGTCCCAGGGCTTGTGATCTGAGAAGCTTACAAGAAAAAATTAAGCATTTCTAAGCTAACTGTTGGGACCACTATCAACACCTTCCACCGAGCGCCTGGTATGGAACAGACAACATGGGAAAACATATATCTGGAATAAATGAACAGATGAGTGAATGACTCCTACATTTTATAGTGACAAGGAGAAAAAAGGTTTGCTGTAATGCGGAGTTCCCAGACTTACCACATGTACTGTTTTGGGATGTTTTTCATAGCAAGTAGGTGCTGTTCTTCCCATTTAGCATTTAGCATTTAGCATTAAAATTATAAGTTAATGTAGAATTCTAAAATCACTGGGGTCAGTGCTGGAAAAATCTTGGGAACAATTGGTTATGATGCATGCTAAAGTTCCTTCTGCTATTGTTTGTGTGCTTACATTCCCCAAAATTCCTATAATGAAATCTAATTACCAATAGGATAGTGTTAGGAGGTAGGTGAGGCCTTTGGGTTATAAGGGTGGAGCTCTAAGACTAAGCGATTAAGGTCTTTATAAAAGAGGCCAATAGGGAGAGAGAGCAGCTCTATGTCTGGTTGATTTTGAGTGTTGGAGTTAAGGTGTGTTTGAAAGGAGGCTACCATACAGCTGCTTTTTTGCCACCTGGGGGATGACTGTCCTTAAAGGCCTATTCATTTCATGCCTACTCACTGGGAGAGAAGCGAGCATAGTGTCCTTTACCGGCAAAGATGGGCTAATTTTAAAAAGGAAAGCTGGATACACGGAGCAGTGAGCACTGCGACTTTGTTTAGCATCACTCTGGTAAACAATCCAATTACAACCCTCCTTTTGAATTCTTAGGGCATTTTAAATCTAAAATTAATTTATTGGGGCATATTAAAGGATCTGATTTCTATCAATCAACTTCCCAGAAGTTTTTTACTATTCCTTCATTATATATTAAAATATACTTTAAAGTTCTTTATTGCAAAAGTTTGCTCAAGATAATTCCAGAAGTAGAGATGTGAAAGGGAAAGTTAAAAGGACCCATCATCTCCAATCCAGAGATAGCAGGGTACATTTTCCACAATTTCTCTTTGTATGTCTACACATATTGATAAGATATGATTAAAATATACCTATTATTTTGTGATATCTACATTAAATACATCAAAAATATATCTGCATCAATAACACTACATGAGACCTCACCAGTCTATGCTGACATAAACTTTCATTCGTTCAATACTATTCTAAGAGCTTTATGTGTATGGACTCAGATCCTATGCAGACCAGTCAAGTCCCACTTTACAGATGAGGACAGAGAGGTTGTTCTACTTGCTGAGGCCCATTCAGCTAGTATATGGCAGAACTGGTATTCAAACACAACTATGTTTCCTTATTAAATTCTCTTTTCTATTCTTCCCCCAAGTGACCTCTGATTTTATTGTTTTTCTTTAACCTCCCACCTCAAGATCTCCCCAGTACTTTCCCACAAATGTTTGGTAAAAATTTTTCACTTTTCCCTCCAGTTTTTCAGGCCTAGCATATCACTGCCTCTGTCCTACATTTTTTTTTTCTATTTTTTTTCTGTCCTCAATTTTTCTTCTGGGTTCAACTTTCTTTCCATAGTTTCCCTCTGCTCAGGCCTCTAGAAAGTGGCTCTTACTTTTCTCTTTGTTTCTCTCCCCAAGTCTTTTTCCTTCACTTTTCATAGTGAAGGAAACCAGGCTGCCTCTTGCAGAAAGATTTGCTGAATAGCAAGGAGAAATATAAGAGAAGTCATGAAGGGGGCGCCTATAAAATGGGCTCCTGACTGGCTGCTCTCAACCCTGATCTCCAGCCCACCCTCTGGCCCTGCAGGGCCCTTCCCAGAGTCTTATTTCCTGCCTAGGTCCATTCGTCAGGGGCCCGCTTCAAGCATTTCCAGGCCTCTGAGTTCAGGTGCACTTGTCTCAATCTAAATTCAGTTCCTAATTTTCATCTTCTATTCTAAGTGGCCTTTTCACAGCATGAATGAAGAGGAAGTACCTACTTCATTTAGGGGGTACCCTGCTCCCAGCCACAGCGGTGTGAAAATTACTATAAGAAAATTACATCATGACATAATGTCTAACATTAGCTAAGGTGGGATGATTCAATCAATGGACACTGTATAAAAGACATCACAGTCCAGTTTATTTTTATTTTTCATTTTTCTTCAGTGAAGATTATTCTTACTGGTCCCTTCTGCAGCCCTGTGATCCTTACTTATTAAATTATATACTTTAGATATGTGGAGTATATTGTATGTCAAATACACATCTAAAAAGCTTTTAAAAAGAATACTCCTTACTGGGGGCAGTGCCTGTGGCTGAAGGAGTAGAGAGCCGACTCCACATACCAGGGGTGGTGGGTTTGAACCGGGCCCCTGCCAAAAATCTGGAAAAAAAAAGAAAAAAAGAATACTCCTTCCCCCATAAAAATTACTAAATATTCCCAGTTTTAGTTTCCTTCTTTCAACACTAATTATCTTACCCCATTCTCCTCTGCTTTCACTGTTTCTGATAAAAAGTTCATTGTCATTCTAACTTTTATGCTCTAAAAGTAAGATTTCATTCCCCTCTGGCTTCTTTCAAGAATTTTCCTTCGTCTTTTACTTTTTGTAGGTTGAATTTCTGAGTGTAAATTTTGTAGGCATCTATTCCTCTTGGTGTTCTCTGAGCTTCCTGGGTGTGTGGTTTAGTGTCCGTCATGATTTGCATATTGGACCCTCTAAGCTTCATGTTAAAAGTGGACTCCCCAGAGGCGGAACAAGATGCAAGCCGAGTAACAGCTTCCTTGCATCTGGGCACTGTGAGTCTGGGGAGATAGGACTCCAGGCATCTCTGGCTGGTGGGATCTGCCTATCATCACCCCTGAGAGGATACAGGGAGTCAGCGAGAGACTTCTGGACCCTAAGAGGAGGACTAAAACAGTGGAAAACCGGCAAGTGGTCACGTGTGTTCAATCCGTCTAAACCTGCCCGCAACTGTAAGTTCAGTAGCAGCAAGACTGCAAACCAGAAAGGCCTTACTTGTGAACTGTTTTGATGTCTTTGGACTTGGCACTCAACTGAACTGCCTTGGGGAGAGCCTGAGCGGGAGTGCGGAGAACTTTGGCCTTTGTCTAGGGCCCCAGTCTGAGCCGCTGAGCCAGACGGAGCTAATAGTGTTTGGCTCTGGGTCACAGGCAGCCATTGTGAGCGATCTGCCCTGGCAAGCTCCGCCCTCAGGGTCGCAGAGCTAGAATTGGGTGGGAGCTGGTAACCCAGCAACCAAGTAGCCTAAGGGCGGGGTCTGAGCCGCTTTGCAGCCCTAACCCTGGGGGGCAGAGGGAGACCAGTTTTGGCACACAGGGTAAGTGGATAGCCACTTCAGCAGTGATTCCAGTGACAAGCCCTTCCCTGGGAAAGTGCTTCTGCTCAGCAAGTGAACAAGCTCAAAGTGCCTTTTAAGTGCGCTGAAGAGAGATTTAGGGTGTCTACCTGCTGGGGGTTGAGAAACTAGCAGCCTCCAGTCGTATCAGAACTGTGATTAACATCTCATACCCCAGAAGACCACGTGTTGCACAGACAATATTCAATAACATATACATACTGCTTTGTTTTTGGTTGTGTTTTTGCTTTTTTTTTTGGTTTGGTTTGGTTGTTTTTTTTGTTTATTTTGATGTTGTTGATGTTGTTTTGTTTTTTAAGTTCAACCTTTTCCATACAGATCCCTTTTCTTTCTCAATTTTTCTACTTTAATTATAATTTCCCATTGCTGCCTATTTCAATAATTAGAACTTCATTTTTGTTAGTATTTCTACCGCTATTATTTGGTTTTCCACCCAATTTTATCCCGGAAAGTTTTCTGTTTGCTAGTTTTGGTTTGTTTTATAGCATTTTTGTCTTTCCTCTCTACTTGGTGGAGGTGGGGTACTGTGTCTGATCAGGTTAGCAAAGAGCTGCTGACCTCAAGGGAACCACCAAACTGGGCACCCCCAGAAGGTGTTTTTTTTTTTAAGGTTGTATCAAAGTACCCTACTGTACACCTATATTGCTCTGTCTCCCTCTTTCTGTGCCTCTCTTCTTTTTGTCAATATTCCTTTTACCCACCCCCTCTCCTTTCTCTATTTTTCTTTTTTTTTTCTTAACACTCAGTCCTCCTTTCTTTCATCCCTTTTTTGCTCTTCAACCTTCTCACCCTTCTGGTCCCGTAACCCTTAGTCCACAGGCATGAGAACTTAAAGGGCAAGAGGAAGTGAAAGGAAAATTAGGGCAAGGAAACAGATAAAAGAAATCACCCATGAGGAAGAATCAGCAGAAAACTCCAGGCAACATGAAGAACCAGTCCAGAACAACACCACCAAGGGACCATGAGGTAACTACTGCAGAGGATTCCACCTATAAAGAAATGTTAGGAAAAACAGAAAGGGAATTTAGAATACACATGTTGAAAACAATGAAAGAAATGATGGAAACAATGAAGGAAACTGCTAATAAAGTGGAAAATAACCAAAAGGAAATTCAAAAACAGAATCAAATAAGAGATGAACGATATGAAGAATATAAAAAGGATATAGCAGAGGTGAAGGAAATGAAACAGTAAATTAGGGAACTTAAAGATGCAATGGAAAGTATCAGCAACAGGTTAGACCATGCAGAAGAAAGAATTTCAGAGGTAGAAGACAAAGTTTTTGAGATAACTCAGATAGTAAAAGAGGCAGAAAAGAAGAGAGAGAAAGCAGAACGTTCACTGTCAGAATTATGGGACTTTATGAAGCGTTCCAACATACGAGTTCTAGGAATTCCAGAAGGGGAAGAAGAATGCCCCAGAGGAATGGAAGCCACACTAGAGAATATTATAAAAGAAAATTTCCCAAATATCACCAAAGATTCTGACACACTGCTTTCAGAGGGCTATCGGGCCCCAGGTCGCCTCAACTCTAACCGAGCTTCTCCAAGACACATTGTGGTGAACCTGTCCAAAGTCAAGACAAAAGAAAAGATTCTGCAAGCTGCCAGAAGTAAGCGGCAGTTGACCTACAGGGGCAAATCCATCAGAGTGACCGCAGACTTCTCTAATGAAATTTTCCAAGCAAGAAGACAATGGTCATCTACCTTTAATCTACTTAAACAGAACAATTTCCAGCCCAGAATGCTGTACCCTGCTAAGCTAAGCTTCAAAATTGACGGAGAAATCAAATCATTTACGGATATACAAACATTAAGGAAATTCGCCACAATAAGACCAGCTCTACAGGAAATACTTCAACCTGTTCTGCACACTGACCACCACAGTGGATCAGCAGCAAAGTAAGAACTCAGAAATTAAAGGACAGAACCTAACCTCCACAGTGATGCAAAAGATAAAACTAGCAATGGACTTTCACAAAATAAGACGAATAGAATACTACCACACTTATCAATTATCTCAACAAATGTTAATGGCTTGAATTCCCCACTGAAGAGACATAGATTGGTTGACTGGATTAAAAAACACAAGCCATCCATTTGCTGTCTGCAAGAAACACACCTGGCTTCAAAAGACAAATTAAAGCTCCGAGTCAAGGGTTGGAAGACAATTTTTCAGGCAAATGGAATTCAGAAGAAAAGAGGAGTTGCAATCTTATTTTCAGATACATGTGGATTTAAAGCAACTAAAGTGAAAAAAGACAAAGATGGTCACTTTATATTGGTCAAGGGAAAAATACAACAAGAAGACATTTCAATTCTAAATATCTATGCACCCAATTTAAATGCTCCCAGATTCTTGAAACAGACCTTACTCAGTCTGAGCAATATGATATCTGATAATACCATAATAACAGGGGACCTTAACACTCCTCTTACAGAGCTGGACCTATCCTCTAAACAGAAATTAAACTAGGATATAAGAGACTTAAATGAGACCCTAGAACAACTGTGCTTGATAGACGCATGTAGAACACTCCATCCCAAAGATAAAGAATATACATTCTTCTCGTCACCCCATGGAACATTCTCCAAAATTGATCATATCCTGGGACACAAAACAAATATCAACAGAATCAAAAGAATTGAAATTTTACCTTGTATCTTCTCAGACCATAAGGCACTAAAGGTGGAACTCAACTCTAACAAAAACGCTCGACCCCACCCAAAGGCATGGAAATTAAACAATCTTCTGTTGAATAACAGATGGGTGCAGGAAGAAATAAAACAGGAAATCATTAACTTCCTTGAGCATAACAACAATGAAGACACTAGCTACCAAAACCTCCGGGACACTGCGAAAGCAGTTTTGAGAGGAAAATTCATCGCTTTAGATGCCTACATTCGAAAAACAGAAAGAGAGCACATCAACAATCTCACAAGAGATCTTATGGAATTGGAAAAAGAAGAACAATCTAAGCCTAAACTCAGTAGAAGAAAAGAAATATCCAAAATCAAATCAGAGATCAATGAAATTGAAAACAAAAGAATCATTCAGAAAATTAATGAAACAAGGAGTTGGTTTTTTGAAAAAATAAATAAAATAGATAAACCATTGGCCAGACTAACGAGGAATAGAAAAGTAAAATCTCTAGTAACCTCAATCAGAAATGATAAAGGGGAAATAACAACTGATCCCACAGAGATACAAGAGATCATCTCTGAATACTACCAGAAACTCTATGCCCAGAAATTTGACAATGTGAAAGAAATGGATCAATATTTGGAATCACACCCTCTCCCTAGACTCAGCCAGGAAGAAATAGAGCTCCTGAACAGACCAATTTCAAGCACGGAGATCAAAGAAACAATAAAAAATCTTCCAACCAAAAAATGCCCTGGTCCAGATGGCTTCACTCCAGAATTCTATCAAGCCTTCAAGGAAGAGCTTATTCCTGTACTGCAGAAATTATTCCAAAAAATTGAGGAAGAAGGAATCTTCCCCAACACATTCTATGAAGCAAACATCACCCTGATACCAAAACCAGGAAAAGACCCAAACAAAAAGGAGAATTTCAGACCAATCTCACTCATGAATATAGATGCAAAAATTCTCAACAAAATCCTAGCCAATAGATTACAGCTTATCATCAAAAAAGTCATTCGTCATGATCAAGTAGGCTTCATCCCAGGGATGCAAGGCTGGTTTAACATACGCAAGTCTATAAACATTATCCACCATATTAACAGAGGCAAAAATAAAGATCACATGATCCTCTCAATAGATGCAGAAAAAGCATTTGATAAAATCCAGCATCCTTTTCTAATTAGAACACTGAAGAGTATAGGCATAGGTGGCACATTTCTAAAACTGATTGAAGCTATCTATGACAAACCCATAGCCAATATTTTACTGAATGGAGTAAAACTGAAAGCTTTTCCTCTTAGAACTGGAACCAGACAAGGTTGTTCTCTGTCACCTTTACTATTCAACGTAGTGCTGGAAGTTCTAGCCAATACAATTAGGCAAGACAAGGAAATAAAGGGAATCCAAATGGGAGCAGAGGAGGTCAAACTCTCCCTCTTTGCTGACGACATGATCTTATACTTAGAGAACCCCAAAGACTCAACCACAAGACTCCTACAAGTCATCAAAAAATACAGTAATGTTTCAGGATATAAAATCAATGTCCACAAGTCAGTAGCCTTTGTGTACACCAATAACAGTGAAGATGAGAAGCTAATTAAGGACACAACTCCCTTCACCATAGTTTCAAAGAAAATGAAATACCTCGGAATATACCTAATGAAGGAGGTGAAGGACCTCTATAAAGAAAACTATGAAATCCTCAGAAAGGAAATAGCAGAGGATATTAACAAATGGAAGAACATACCATGCTCATGGATGGGAAAAATCAACATTGATAAAATGTCTATACTTCCCAAAGCAATCTACCTATTCAATGCCATTCCTATCAAAATACCAACATCGTACTTTCAAGATTTGGAAAAAATGATTCTGCGTTTTGTATGGAACCGGAAAAAACCCCGTATAGCTAAGGCAGTTCTCTGTAACAAAAATAAAGCTGGTGGCATCAGCATACCAGATTTTAGTCTGTACTACAAAGCCATAGTGCTCAAGACAGCATGGTACTGGCACAAAAACAGAGACATAGACACTTGGAATCGAATTGAAAACCAAGAAATGAAACTAACATTTTACAACCACCTAATCTTTGATAAACCAAACAAGAACATACCTTGGGGGAAAGACTCCCTATTCAATAAATGGTGTTGGGAGAACTGGATGTCTACATGTAAAAGACTGAAACTGGACCCACACCTTTCTCCACTCACAAAAATTGATTCAAGATGGATAAAGGACTTACATTTAAGGCATGAAACAATAAAAATCCTCCAAGAAAGCATAGGAAAAACACTGGAAGATATTGGCCTGGGGAAAGACTTCATGAAGAAGACTGCCATGGCAATTGCAACAACAACAAAAATAAACAAAGGGGACTTCATTTAACTGAAAAGCTTCTGTACAGCTAAGGAGACAATAACCAAAGCAAAGAGACAACTTACACAATGGGAAAGGATATTTGCATATTTTCAATCAGACAAAAGCTTGATAACTAGGATCTATAGAGAACTCAAATTAATCCACATGAAAAAAGCCAACAATCCCATATATCAATGGGCAAGAGACATGAATAGAACTTTCTCTAAAGACGACAGACGAATGGCTAACAAACACATGAAAAAATGTTCATCATCTCTATATATTAGAGAAATGCAAATCAAAACAACCCTGAGATATCATCTAACCCCAGTGAGAATGGCCCACATCACAAAATCTCAAAACTGCAGATGCTGGTGTGGATGTGGAGAGAAGGGAACACTTTTACACTGCCAGTGGGACTGCAAACTAGTACAACCTTTCTGGAAGGAAGTATGGAGAAACCTCAAAGCACTCAAGCTAGACCTCCCATTTGATCCTGCAATCCCATTACTGGGCATCTACCCAGAAGGAAAAAAATCCTTTTATCATAAGGACAGTTGTACTAGACTGTTTATTGCAGCTCAATTTACAATCGCCAAAATGTGGAAACAGCCTAAATGCCCACCAACCCAGGAATGGATTAACAAGCTGTGGTATATGTATACCATGGAATACTATTCAGCCATTAAAAAAAATGGAGACTTTACATCCTTCGTATTAACCTGGATGGACGTCGAAGACATTATTCTTTGTAAAGCATCACAAGAATGGAGAAGCATGAATCCTATGTACTCAATTTTGATATGAGGACAATTAATGACAATTATGGTTATGGGGGGGGAAGCAGAAAGAGGGAAGGAGGGAGGGGGGTGGGGCCTTGGTGTGTGTCACACTTTATGGGGGCAAGACATGATTGCAAGAGGGACTTTACCTAACAATTGCAATCAGTGTAACCTGGGTTATTGTACCCTCAATGAATCCCCAACAATAAAAAAAAAAAAAAAAGTGGACTCCCAAAGGTAAGGCTAATGGGAGGTGTTTGTGTTGTGGGGGAGGAGCCTTTGTGAGTACAATAATGTCCTCGCTGGGAAGTGAGCTCCACTCTTAGTTCCTGTGAGAGCTGGTGGGTGAGAATAGCTGGCCCCTCCCTCTCCCTCTCTTGCTTGTTCTCTCACCGCGGGGTCTCTGCACACAGCCCCTTCCCTTTCTGTCATGAACCGGAGTAGCTTGAGGCTCTCCCTGGGTGTGGGTGCCTAACTGTGTTTTTGTGCAGCTGCAGAACTGTGAGCCAAATAAATCCTTTTTATTTTTTTATTTTTTATGCTTTACCTCATTTAATCCCCCACCACACAGTTATGGCTCCTATTTTACAGAAAGGAGTGTGATGACTTTTCCAAGTCACATAGTCTGTGGTGGAGCCAGGATGCAAACCTTCATATGCCTGCCTCTATCTATGACAGAATACAGGCCCCTTCATCCTAAACATAAACTGCATGCTTGCTGTGCAAACAGGGCTTTAACAGTCCCCAAATTCGTACTCAAATTCCTCCTAAGTGAGCATTCTGGAGCCACCAGTGCACTGAATCTGGTCTTTGCTTCTGAGCTTCAGGGTGGTGATGAGAAGAATTATCAGCCCTATGAGGGGTCTTGGAAAGAGTGTGCCCTTGGCTTCTTGCCTTGGCTCTCCCCACTGCTGGGTAGGGGATGAGGGCGTCACTCCCCTCTCTGGGCTTGGCAGCATCTCCCAGTCCATTGAGGTAGTGCTGGGTCAGAGTCTCCAGCACTAGGACCTTCCAAGGTTGAACTCATCTCTCTACCCCCAGAAAGGCCAGGAGGCTGGGGAAGGACCTGCTTGGGGTTGAATACTTCTGCCCAACACTCTTCAGGCCCTTGTCCCATTCCTGGCAGGAAATTTAACCAAGACCAGTCATGGTAAGTATCTGCCTGGGAGAATGGCTATCTCCCCTGACCCCATGGGACATCTGCACTAAGACTTCCCCAAACACCTTGTATTGGAGCCTCCAAGTCTCACTGTTCTTTTCTTTCTCCTTAAATGACTGACAGTGACAAAGGAGCAAAGGTAAGCAAGTGGGGAAATGTGGGGGTCTGGGTCTGGAAGGGAGTCAGTGTTCAGGGAGACCATGATGTCCACTAAAAGGAGAAGGGAATAACCACAGTGGACATGTGAAGCCCATGTGTGCATGCATGCACACTCAGTTTTATCCCAGGCTCTCAAAGACTAAGTGAGACTCAACCTCCTAAAAAACCTCTCTTTTCTTAAAGATCTGCCGATCTCTTAATCCCACCTGGAAGTTCATTCTAATGTCTAACTTAAATCCATGTTGCTGCAGCATAAGGCTATTTCTGTGAATCCTGGCCATTTCTCCTGTGGGGGCTTTCCAGTTTCTCACCCCTTACCCCCAGGATTTCAATTTCTGCATGAGAAACCTCTTTTGAGGCTTGTCAAGGCTCATTAGGCTCAGCTTCTCCTAAGTTTTGTGGTTAGGGCTATAGTAAGTGGTTAGGGGAAGCCTCTCTACCCATACTTTTCTAGACCCTCTTTCAGAGACTCAACTTCACTCCTTTTCTCCTCCTGCAGCCTGAGAGGCCTATTCCTCCACCTCCACTTCATAACTTTCCGGGGTGGCAACACCAAGCAGGTAGGAAGGAGCCAGAGCACGGTGTTGGAGTGAGCAGTGTGCAGGCAGGTAAGAGGGCTTTCTGCACAGGGCAGGCCTCCAGCAGAAGGTCTGTAACTGGCTCCTGAGGGGAGTCTCAAGGCCAGGGTAGGGACCAGAAACTCTCTGAATACTAATCACATAATTGGGGCCATAGACCCCAGTAGGAAACTTACCTGAGGGCCAAATGTCCAGAGGGTCTCTGCATGGGGCGGGGGGTGGTGCACAAGGTGGCTAGGGGTGCTAAAGGCTCTGTTTTGGGAGGTCCCAGGCTGGCCGCTCATGAACCCTGCTATCCCTCTGTGACCCAAGCCGTGTCTTTCTCCTGCAGCAAGATGAGCTTCAAGTATCTCACCTACAGGGCCCTGGAGATGGGCTTCCGAGAGGTTGTCAACCATGTGACCAAACAAGGGAAGGTGAGTGTCCCCAGTCCTCCTCGATCTGTGAGGCCAGGTCTGTCTGCTCCCTAAGGCCTCTAACCCCGTGGCACCTTGGTGTGAACTAGACTGGAGACCCCTCTCTTCAGCCAGGCTGCCCCCCCGGCTCGGGACACAGAGTCTGACAGCTTTCAGGACACAGAGCTTGGACCCCCTCAGGCCCTCTACTGGGCACCTCTGCACAACCATGGGCCTATGTAGTTTTGGCTCCTTCTTAGCCTGGCCCAACATTGCCCACAAATGTTCAGAAAACCTAGGACATCATAGCAGGACGTTTAAGCAGTGCCCTGGTCTGTGGGATCCCTGGAGGGGTTCCTGCAGGAGACCTGATCTGTAGTGGATTTGGCATGAGAGAAAGCCTCACTCCCAAGGACCAGTGAGAGAAGCGAAGGTAGAGAAGGAGCTGGAACCCATACAGGAATCCTGCATGGCTGAGTCCTCGCTGGTGGGCAGGGAGGTTGGGGGGCACCAGCCATCTCCTCCTCCCGTGTCTCCTCAGTGCTCAATCCCTGGTGAGACACAGAATGAAGTACACTGCGTTCGAGGTAGAGGAGTGTCTCCTTTCTGGAGTGTGTTTGGGGACAAATTCTGGAAGGTGGAAATGGGGTGGGAAGCCAGTTCTAAGCTGGCACTCAGAGCAAATATGTCCTGCCGGCCACCCTGCAGGTACCTGAAAAACCTACAGTTCCACCGTTTCTGGTCCTTGGATGACACGCAAGTGCACATGGAATACAGCGTTCCATTGTGACGTCCAACTGTGAGGAATCTGTCAAGATGCCCATTAATAATCCAGTGCCAGGCAGGAAGAAGTCCCAGATCCAGGTGAGAACTCCCCCAGCTCCTCTCTCCGGTTCCAGGGTTTTGGAGCTAGCAACTTCAACTTACTGTTCAAGGCTTTCGAGGAGGAACAGGATCTGCTGGGCAATTTCACTGACTTGGAGACCGACAAGGGGGTGCCTGACATGTAGGCCCTGCCCACCTCATTCAGCCCATTGAGGTCTTGCCTCCTGTTTCTGGAACTCTCCCACCCCCAGGTCCCAGATAAATCTTTTTTAAGAAACCAGTTACCCAGCCTCAGGTATTCCTGTTATAGCCCATGCAAATGGGCTATAACATAAAATTGATACAGAGGAGTAGGGTGTTGCTATAAAGCTATCTAAAAATGTGGACGCAGCTTTGAATTTGAGTAATGGGCAGAGGTTGAAAAACTTTAGAGGGCTCAGGAGAAGACAACGTGATGAAGCAGAGTGTGCAGCAGCCCTGAGACTCGCTGAGTGGTTATGACCAAAATGCCAATAGCAATGTGGACTTCCAGGGTTGTGCTGACAAGGTCCCAGATGGAAATGAGGAACTTACTGGGACCTGGAGCAAAGGTCACGCTTGTTCTGCCACAGGAGAAAGCTCGGCTGTATTGTGACCACACTTTAGGGCATTGTGGAAGGCTGTATGAGTGGTGACCTAGAGGGATAAATTTCTAAGCAACAAGTTCTTCAGGAAGTGATATGGCTGCTTTTAACAGCTTGTGATCCAGTAGGAAACAAAGGCATGACCTAAATTAAAGTTTATCATTAAAAGGGAAGCAGAATGTAAAAATGTGAAACATCCTCTGCCTGGCCATGTGGTTGAGAAGGGAAACACAGTTTCAGGAGAGGAATCCATGTGCTCTGTGGAGCAGTGGCATGCTAGAGATGTTGGCATGGCTAACGGGGCCAGGAATGGTACTTATGATAATGGGCAAAAGGCTCTTGAAGACATTTCCAGGAGGGAGGCAGTCCCTCGGCACAGGCCCAGAGGCCTAGGAGAACAAAATTGTTTTAGCCACCAGGATTGGGCACTACTGCCTCCTGTGACCTCAGGATGCTCCCTGCTGCTCTGGCTCTAAGCATGGCCCAGACAGCCCCAGGCACCACTTGGGCTGATGCTCCAAAAGGCACACACAAGCCATAGCCCTGGTGGCATCCAGGTAGTGTTATATCTGCAGGTGTCGCAGTGCAAGTGTCGTGCAGCCTTTGGCTGCTTCCGCCTAGATTTCAAGGGATGTATTAGAAAGCCTGGGTGCCCAGGCAGAAGCTTGGCACAGGATCAGAATCCCCACAGAGAGACTCTACTCAAGCAGCGCCAAGCAGAAATGTGGGGTTGGAGTTCCTGCAGAGAGTCCCCTTCCTGACAGGCCTGCCACCCTCCAGAACCTGGAATTATGGAGCCACCAGCAGCCTACATGTTCAGCAGGAAAGAGCCACAGGCATTAGAATCCAACCTAAGAGAGCAGCTATCTGGGCTGTGTCAGAAAAAGCCAGTTGAATAGGACTTTCAGGCCTCAAGAACCCCAGCCCCCACCCAGTGCCAGTGTGCCCAGGATTCAGGACACAGAGTCAGAGGAGAGTGCTTTTGAGTTTTAAGATCTAAGGTCTGCCCTGCTGGATTTGGGACTTGTGTAGGGACTGTTACCCCTTTCTTTTGACCAATTTCCCCCTTTTAGAGTGGGAATATTTACCCCACATTTGTTCTACCATTGTGTGTTGGAAATAAATAACTTCAATTTTAGAGGCTCATAACTCTAATGGATGTGCCTTTGGATGTGCCTTGAGTCTCAGATGAGACTTGGAAATTTTAAGTTAATATTAAGACCAGTTAAGAATTGGGACTGTTGGAAAGGGATGCTTTTACAATGTGAGAAAAACATGAGTTTGGGTTGGTGAGGGGCAGAATGCTATGGTTTGGATGTTTGACCCCCTCCAAATCTCATCCCAAACAGTGCCACCTAATGGGAGGTGTTTGGATCATGGTATGGAGCCCTTATGAACAGATTAATGCCCTCCCTGGGTGCAAGCCAGTTCTCACTCTTCTGAGTTTCTGCATGAGCTAGTTGTTAAAAAGAACCTGGTACCTCTCTCCTGAACCCCTCGCTTTTGTTCTTGCCATATGGTCTCTGCACATGTCGCTCCCCTTGCCTTTCTGCCATGAGTGGGAGCAGCCTCAGACCCTCAGCAGGTACGACTCCTACACCACACTTCTTTTTCTTCTTCTTTTTTTTTATTATTAAATCATAGCTGTGTACATTAATGCGATCATGGGGCACCATACACTGGTTTTATAGACCGTTTGACACATTTTCATCACACTGGTTAACATAGCCTTCCTGGCATTTTCTTAGTTATTGTGTTAAGACATTTATATTCTACATTTACTAAGTTTCACATGTACTCTTGTAAGATGCACTGCTGGTGTAATCCCACCAATCACCCTCCCTCTGCCAATCCTCCCCCCTCCCTCCCCTTCCCCTCCCCCTTCCCCATATTCTTAGGTTATAATTGGGTTATGGCTTTCATATGAAAGCCATAAATTAGTTTCATAGTGGGGCTGAGTACATTGGATACTTTTTCTTCCATTCTTGAGATACTTTACTAAGAAGAATATGTTCCAGCTCCATCCATGTAAACATGAAAGAGGTAAAGTCTCCATCTTTCTTTAAGGCTGCATAATATTCCATGGTGTACATATACCACAATTTATTAATCCATTCGTGGATTGATGGGCACTTGGGCTTTTTCCATGTCTTAGCAATTACGAATTGGGATGCAGTAAACCTTCTGGTACAAATATCTTCGTTATAATGTGATTTTTGGTCTTCTGAGTATATACACCACACTTCTTGTACAGCCAAGTAAGCCTCTTTACAAATCTCCAGCTCAGGTATTCCTCTATAGCAACACAAATAGACTAAGATAGTCTCTGTCACTCAGTTTGAAAAATTCTCAGCCATTTGATAACCCCAAATAAGTGATTGAGTCAAGAATCTTGATCAAAGAGAGGTTTACTAAGCCAAAGTCCAAGGACACACCTGGGAAAAACACAAACTACAAACAAATTTGGGAATTTTTTTCCAAAGGGGAATTTGGGAACTTTGGTATTTAAGGGAAAGTGTACTGAAAAAAAGGAGGGGAGATGAAGCAAATGGTTACCTTCTTGTGAGGCCCAGGAAATCTACATTTTACATAAAGCAAGGCAAATTCTAAAAGAGAAATAGAGAATGAAGGGGGCGTCAATTGTGCAGACAAACTTTCAACAGGTTAGTGTGGAATTGAACAGCTTTAGTTTTAGGCGCTAGACTTAGCAGCAGACTCAAAGTTACAATTTCCACCCTTGTTTATGAGAGGCCAGCAAAAATTTCCGTATGAATGCCCACAGGGGGCAGTCCTTCCCAGACATCTGAGGCCTTCCACCTTCCTGTGGGACTCTGGCAGCTGTGTGATGTGACAGCCGTTATTCATTTGAAAGGAGAGGCCGCATCACTCGGCCTCCATTTCACATGAGGCATTAGGGTAGGGATGGCGCTGAGATTTTCATCCTTTACACATTATAACTTCTAATATTTCTTTTGCTTTGTTGTCTTTTTATTTTACTTGTGGTATTCCAATTACATATACCTATACTTTTTGAAATTATCCCATAGTTTTTGGATCATCTGTTGGTTTAAAAAGCTATTTTGTCTCTGCCTTTAAGTTTGGGAAATTTTATCCATGTATCTTCACGCTCACTGATTCTGACCGTGGCTTTGTCCTGTCCTGTCTACTGGTGAGCTCATTAAAGGCATTCTTCATTTGTAGTGTTGATTTTTAATTTCCTTTTGATACTTTCTTGGAGTTTCCATATTTCTGCTCACAATACCCAGTTGTTCCTGCACAATGTCTCCTTTTCTCATCAGACTCCTTAACTTATGGATCATTGTCACTACAGATTCTCTGTGTGATAGTTCAAAAATCTGTGTTCTGTCTGGCTCTGGTTCTAGTGTTTGCTTTATCTTTTCAGACTGTGTTCTTCATGCCTTTCAGCATGTTTTCTAGTTTTTTTTGTTGTTGGAAATCAAACATGTTATATTGAGCAGTAGGGACTGAGGTGAGGGGCCTCTAGTGTGGAGGCTCCCATTATCCTGTGAGGGTTGAGCTGTGTCTGATGTTTGCTACAGCTGTAGGCATCACAGGCTTCACATTATCTGATTGTCCTTGTGATGGCGGCCACTGTTGTCCTACATAGCCATTACACACAGGGCTGTGTTGGACAGGCCTGGAGGGGCCCGATGAGGCCATGTGCCACCATCTGGAGTTGTTTATTTACATCCAAGGCCTTCTGTTGTAAAGTCAGGAAACTGGATGCTCCAAGGACCATGGTGCTGGTCAAGGATCCAGTACACAAAGGGTACTTAGAAATTCACTTAGTAAAGTAGTGACTGACTATGAATTTAGTCTAGAGTAGGGATGCTTTGAAGATACAGCCACTTATTAAGATAAGGGGGTAGTGTGTAACCTTGTAACCTAGGAGGAATCAGTTTAATGTATACTGTGATAGTTGACAACACTGCTGCTGCTGCCTCTTATTGTGAGAGTACAAATGAACACAGGAAAACAGGAGGGCGGAACAGCTCTTTGAGGAAACACCTTCACTGTTCTCCAGAATTGCTGACTCTTCTGTAAATAAAAGTGGAACTGTTGATGTTTCATTTGCTTCTCTTTTGATTAGCTTGGGTGACAGGCAGGCAGACTGCTTGGTCCAGCAATACTTGTTTTTCTCTTTCCTGTTGCCCTTGGTCTTCCTCAATTTCTGCTTGGATAGAATAGGCATTTTGCAGCCCATCAGCTGTAAGCCACTGCTGTGGTCCTGGTGCGCTGTTGGTGTGGCGATGAGGATGTGGGCAGGGAAAGGATTTTATAATCTTATGACTAAATTTGTCTTTTAGTGGGCTTAGGCTATAATCTTCAAAGATTATCTTCTTAGTTTTATTTTTACCCCTTATGTGTGATCAGAAGGCTTGGAGGGTCTGGAATTAGAGAAATGCCCATCCCCAGCTGGAAGAAGGCTCTGGTAAGGACTCTTCCCCCAGAGTGGGCTTTATCATGCAGAAAGCTCTGGGCATTTCACATGGTGATTTTACCTTACCCCTGCCAGAACCACAGGAAAATCTTCCTTGGCTTATGGAAAATCTTACCATGAAAATATGGCAGGCCTGGGATAAATAAAACCTATAGAAGTGTGGGGATTCCCTACATTGGGGAGCCCAGGAGTTTCTCATTCTCATACTAGTCCACTCTCAGCCTCCAGCAAGTTACCAAAATTGTCATGAACCTGCCCCTGCCGGTTTGTAGCTCTCTGGAGGATTCTGCTCCAGGTAAGCAGATCTCAGATGTGATTCTCTGGATTCACCTGTTTCCCCAGATTTGGGGATAGTGGTTTTCCCTACACCGTTAATTCTCTGGTAGGTCCAAGAAAAGTCATTGATTTTCATTTTGTTCTGCTTTCTCCTTGTTCTAAGGATGAAAGTGTTAGCTTCTTATCTCTTTACCTGTTGGAGCTCAAATAGGAAAACTTATTTTTCCAGTATTGGGCAGTTTTCCTAAACTCTTCAATGTGTTAAGATAGATCACAGGAAATTTGAAACACTGCCTTCCAATGCCAGTCTAATATACAAGAGAGACCATCAAACAACCGGAAAATGGGTGGCTGGGAGAGTAGTGGGAGCATGAAACGTGGCTGTATTCCAGGCTGGGATGGGGCAGAGCAGAATGTGGAGACCGGGCAGGCAAAAATTCAGGACAGAGGTAGTTCCTGAGTTGGGAGTGTTGCCCCTGAGAGTTAACACACTGGAGAAGGAGAGGTAGGAGAGGAAAGGTCATCTGGGTCAAGTGCAGCCTTATCAACATGAAAGAGGGAAGTATCCTGGACCTCATTGCTTAGTAATTCTGAATATTTTTACATAATTACTTCCTATCATTTTTATGCTACTTAATTCAAAATACTGTCTGCACCACAAAGAGAGTCCTGCAGGGCCCTGTGCACCTAATCTAATACAATTAAGACTTTATTTTCTTTTGAGTTATAAATGAAAATGCGATACATTCATTTTAATTATAATTTGTTTTTCACATCTTAATTTGCGAGATTATAAAATAAAGGGGAAATCCTTAACTTTCCTGTGTTTTAAGAATTGATTTGTGAGAAATACTTTAATTAATAAGTCTAATAACAGAATCCTGTCAGTTGCAAGATATTCAATTAACCACAGTTGCCCCTTGGGACAATTTCCTGGACTTCAGTGATCCATTGAAGGTTTTGAGAACCAGAGACAAAGCTTCAAGTCCAACACAGGAGAGGGATGTCTAATAATTAGAACAACAGACTGGGAGTTAGTTACCTTGAATTGTGTTTTTGCTTTAGCAGGTTTTTCCTGTGTGACCTTGGGCAAATTGCATAATCTTTGGGGGCTTCTTTATCTTTCAAATGCTGATAGTACTTGCTTGATTTTAAAGGTCCTCAGATGAAAGCTATTTTATGAGCCTGTAGTATTATTAGGAAATGCCAGATTTAGAAGTTATTATTAACTATGGTAGGCATGTGAATGCACACCTCCTCCCACACACAAAAAACCACACACAAAAATCACCCCCAGAGCTCAGCTGCTGGGTTGCCATGGGCACGGTGTTCTTTTCATGCTATTTCACAGAGCAGTTAACAGCCAGTAGTTACTTGAGGGTAAAAGTTGTGTTTTCACTGTTCCTTTCAGGTCAACATTACTTATTTATCGCCTTTAGGCCTCATTACAGTCCGCTGGTGGCTTTATAAGTGTCACCATCACGAACATCTGACATTGGTTCTTAGAATGTAAGAGAAATAACCTACATTTGATATTGGTTCTCAGAACTTAAGAGAAATAACCTAACAGAAATGTGGACTCCTGCAAGGTAAATGAATGGAAATGTTCTGAAAAAACAACATTAAGATTGTAACAGGAAGAAAATAACGAGTTGCCAGTGGATAGCTTGCAACACATACGCAGGGCTCCCTTGGCTGTAACCAGAAACCCATTTATCATGATTCTGTAAAGTTAACCAGATTGGTAAATATTTATGCTAGTAGAAATAACATCTTCTTTATTTTGTTTCATTTATGTTCTATGAAAGCATTGTGCTTCTTTCCATGATATCATTTCTTTATGCTTCAGAAAAACAAAAGCAAAATTATTATGAGTTTTGCTGCTTATCCCTTGGAGGCAAATGTTCTGAAACATAGCCAACTATTTGTTCCTGATCTTTTGCCTCTCCCCTTTTTTCTTCCACTGTTTGTCTGCTTATGAGGAGCTAGAAAATGTACCACGTGCAAGGCAGCAGGACTCAGAGCAGCAATGGGAAGGCCTCGTCTGAACTGCGTCTCTTCCTGGGCTGCCTGAGCATCGGCTCCATCCAGGACCGGGGCTCAGTGGAAGGCTCACTGTGCCACCAACTTTCCTTTTCAGAGAAACATAAATAGTTCTGGAAAAGTTCTGTTTTATGTGGATTTATTCATTAAACACTAAATAGCATTAAGTATCTGCTATATGTTGGATAACATGATAGGTACTGAGAAATCCAGGATTAATAAAGCATAGTTCATAATTTCTGGAGATTTACAATAAAGTAGGAGAAATAACTATGTAATTTGATTGTATCTGGGGCTTGGTAGTTTATAGGTAAAATCAAGTAACTTAAATTCCTCTGGTTCATAGTACTACCATATAGCATGTGTCCTGGTCCCTTTAAAATATACTTCAGTAGTTTGGGGATGTCTTCTAGAACAGTTTGTATCTTCTTTGTTTGTTATTCATTCCCCCCTGGTCACTGCTGCTGAGGTTCCATGGGAAAGGTAACAGTATTCTCTTAGGCATCCAAAGATAGAAAATTGTTTAGGATTAACTCCATATCCATAGTTCTGGAAGCTGGGTAACTACCCTGTTTCCCTGAAAATAAGACAGTGTCTTATTTTAAGGTGTGCTCCCAAAGATGTGCTAGGTCTTATTTTCAGGGGACGTCTTATCTTCCCTGTAAGTAGGTCTTATTTTTGGAGGATGTCTTATTTTCAGGGAAATGGGATAGTGGTAGCATTAATCCAAGAGAGGGAAATAGGAAGAAGAATGAATTTTGGGGGAAAGTTAAGAAGAGGATATTGTATATTTGAGTTAAAGATATTTGTCAGACACCCAAGTATAGATGACAAATGAAAAGTTAGAGTTACTATTCTGTTGCTCAGGAGAAAAATGTGTAAATTTAGGGGTTTATCAGTTTATAGTGAATGTTGAAGCCATATTCATTATTGATATTGCCCAAGAAAGTATTTAGAGATTGGAGGAAAGGGGATAAGTTATATAGAGAGTGCAGGCTTCTTTTGGAACTGTGCTTGACCAGGGAAGAGACTGGAGAGAAAATGAAGACGAGACACCACAAAGTCTGGGGCAGCAGGGCTCCATATCAGGGAACAAGGGCAAAACTTTTGTAGGAGATTTGTTGGCCAAAGACAGGCTTCAATGACGTCTCAGTCAAGTCTGAAAACTATAAGGTTTTACACCTGCTATTACTAACATCTCCATTATTATTAATACATATTTATTTAGACCTCAGTTACATAAAATAGGGTTAATCATAATCCTTGCTTCATTATCATACTATCATTATTAGATCATTGCCTAGTACTTATTTATTTTATGTATTTATGATACCTATGAACCAACTACCCAATCCCAAATCTAGAACATTACTGGTAACTATATTTACTTATATGTGGTTGTAATTTTTTTGTCTAAAATAAGAAAGAATCACATATATCTGTATACTTAAATAAGTATAAATAGTAAATAAATAAATAAATAAGTAAAAATAATAAGTAAAAATAATATCTTTGCTTATTTTTAAACTTTCAAATGGCCTGTAGTCTCCAGGGCTTTATTTTTTTTACTTGATATTATGTTGTTAAGATTCATACATGAACTTACTTATAGTAACATATTCTACTGTGCAATATTTCATTGTGTGAATACAGCATGTTTCTTTTTTACAAGTCATACTTGTCAATGTGCCTTCCTGTTGCTTCAACATCTTTACTCTTATGAGCAGTAGTTACCATGATCATCTTGTACATGTGCAAAAGTTTCTCTTGTGGATTATATCTAGAAAGACACACACGTACACACACTCAGCTCCTTCTGGTTGTTTCTCTGGAACACCCTGACTCATACAACTTCTGGCCATGTTTCCTTCAACTGAAGCAGCTGCACAACCAAACCTAACTTGAGAGAAGGTGAAAACAGTGTGGGAGCAGGTGGAGTATTTGATGAGCACCCTTGTCTCTACTCCTAAGAAGTGAAAATTTTAGGCTTTACAAAACAAAGCCAAATTGCTCTCCAAGTATTGATGCAAATTTATACTTTTAGTAGCAATGTAGAAGAGATGTAATTTATTTTGTAAAATATCTAGCAAATTTCTTCTCACCAAAGGTTTTTTTCAGAGCATTTGTTTTCCTGCTTTATCTTTGTACTTTCATGTAAAGTGAATAGAGACATCCTTATACTTATTTTTTAGATAGAAATAATTGGTTTAAACAAGTGGTTAGCATACTGCTGCTTTTGCCTGTTTGTCCTTCCTTGGCTTCTGTTAACGGCACCTGGTCTTTTATTTCTTGGACCACCTTTACCCACTGCTATGATGAGTCTACTGAGTTTTGTTTATCTCTCCTCCTTTCTTAATATAGAAAGGGGTATAAGATATAGTCACAGTCACTAGGTCAATGGTCAACTTATGGCCCAAATGAGGCCATGCGATATATTTGGATATTCAGGGAGAGGCATTCTGTTTTAATGAGACTGAGAATTGTAGGGCCCATGTATGCCTAGGGCTGCCGTGGGCTATGTGTCCTAGCCACCTCAAACACACCATCTGAAGACTAAAGCCAATGTAAAAAGCAAAGAAGGGCCAAGTACAAAAGGGAGAGCCACAGAGCCTGGGCATGGTTGATCTCCTTGGTTTAGCTGTGTCTGAGTCCCTGGACTTTCCAGTTATATGAATGAATACATTCCTTATTTCCCTTAAGCTCATTTTAGTTGGACATCTGAGAACCCTAATTGGCTACTTAGTGACTGGGATAAGATCTGAACCCTAAGTTGGATTCTTCAGAAATGGTGACTTCTTGGCACTGCTTTGTTGGGCTAAATGTGACCAGCTTCAGCTTTCCCGTGGAATTCTGGGGGTAAAGACTTAGGACAAATTTCCTGGGGTAGGGGGTTAAGATTTTGAGAAACCATTTGAAAGGTTCTATCATGAGTAATGTGTCGCAGCACAATTAATATATTATATGATTTTGTTGTTCACTAGTCCAGACATTGATTCTTGAGTTCCTTGGTCTGCGCACAATAAAAAGATACACATCCATCACCTCACACAGCATGGCGAGATTTTAACTTTGTACTTACCTCAAAGTGACAAATAGTTAATTAGACACAGAAAACATTTTTCTAACATAGACAATTTTGAACTTGAAGTTTGTGCTGTTGCCAGAGAGAGGAATCCCGGAGGGTGTGGGCTCTGAACGCTAAATAAATCCAGAACCTTCTGCAGTGTCTCAATAACTGCCAAGTCAGCTGTGAGTCTAATTAATCAAAACAAATTTACAATTAAACCCACAAAGAAGTGCTCATTATACCTGATCTGGCAGGGGGAAAATATGTACTGGAAAGGGATGCCCGCGAGCGAGGAGGGAGCGCAGGTCTCATCCCTGGCCTTCCAAGGTCCCCCGAGCCCTGTTCTCACTCCCCTAAGGCTCGGCTGGCTCCTGGGGGAGAGCTGCAGGCGGTGCCTCTTGAGCCCTGCAGAGCATCTGCACCTGTGACTCAGGATGGGACCTACTCCTTCCAGCAAAGCTTGGATTCCTTGGCATCTGCCCCTGTCTATCTGCAGGTATGCCAGCAGGGAGCAGGCTCAGAGTCAGAGGCCCAGGGTGGAGGGGCCGTCCTCAGCTGCGTCTGCTGAGCAGGGCTTGTAGGAGCCAAAGGCAGCTTTCCCATGCGCTACGTTAAGGTTATGTTGCTGACAGTCCAGTCTCAGATTCCTAGTTCTGCCGTGTGAAGTCGACCCTGCGGCAGCTTCCAGAATAGGAAGGACTTGAAGTGGGCCAGACTTCACCATACCTCTGCCGGCTTTGGATGGGAATTGATGTTTGCTGAGACTGGGCTATTTCGCTGACCACTGTTTTGGGGCTTGTACAACTTCTGCCTTGATTTTTAGTCCTGGTCTCTTTCTTATTTCAGGTCTTGGTTTCCTCTACCCTATTCCTTCCTTTCCTTTCCATATCTCACTGGTGCCTGGATTCCTGTTTCCAAACCATGACTGCTTTGCTGGAGGACAACTGTCTGCCCAATTCCTAAGCTGGTCACCTTATCACTCCACAGACATGGGCTGACATACTAGGTGAGGGAATCTAGGTGGTAGAGTCCCACCAAACCAATTTCCTTTTCCTTTTGGGGACACAGGTGTATTACATCTTCCAGCTTTTGCTGCAGGTCAGTGGACCCATGTGCCTCAGTTCTGTGCAGTGGAATGTGAGGGATGTGACAACTGTCACTCTCAGGACTGGCTCCTAAAATCTCTCTGGAAGTCCTGCCCTTGGTTTGCTCTTCCCTTAACTGTGGGTTGAATAGGGAAGATTTGAGGAGTCTTTGGAGCCCTTGGAGGAGTGAAAACACTAGTGAAAAGACACTGGTGTCTGAATGATTGTGTGGAACACAGCCTCTACTGAAGCACAGTCATGGGGGTAAGTAACATATAGGCACTTTTGATTTAATACACTAAGGTGTCGAGGTGGTTTGATACAGCACTTAGCTTGTCTTGATAATATATCTTATGCTCATCCATTCATGTAACAGATAACTACTGATTACTTAGAAAGTGCCAGATTCTGTGTTACATTCTGGTGGAACCCATAGCTGACCACCTCCCTACATTGACCACCTCCTTAAATTGACCTAATTTTCATAGATTGGACATGCACCACATGTACATGTTAGTACAGAGGCCTATTTCCTTGTGTTGACAACCTCTGTATGTTGGCCAGTTTGTTACTGTCCCTTGGGAGGTCATCTTATAGAGGTTTTACTGTATAGACTTTGACAACATTCCTCCTATAATCTCCGGGTTACTAATAAGGATGGGAAACCCAAAGAAGCATGATTAACACTTTCAAGGAGTGATGTCTACAAAACTGGATAAGAAAAATTTTCTGAGGTTATGAACCTTGAATTATCATTAAAATAGAGTAGCATGTGAATTTGTAGGTAAAGAGTTGACAGTTTATGTGGAATAAAGAGCTCTTTTGGATAAAGATTAAATGACAGCAAATTGTACCATATATGGGAAAAGAATCAAAAGTCTACCAAGTCCTCACTAGATACTGGCCAACATGACATGCTTCTGTTCAGCTCTCCCTGCAGTATGAAGTAGGTGTCACCTTCATTTTCTGTTGCAAAGGCTGAGACTCAGGAACAGTTCATCACCTGTGTGAGGTCACACAGCTGATCAGAGTGGTAGGACTGGCATTCTAGCCTCGGTCTGTGGGTCTCAGTGTGTGCTATTTGGTTTTGCTGGTGAAATTGTTGTCATAGCAGGAGAGTAAGAAGAGGAAGGTGACCTGCTGGGGTGGCAGCCTTTGGTTTTGGGGATAAAAGAAAGAGCTGTGTCCCTCCCTCCCCTGAGAGATACACACTCCATTAGTTTTTCATTTGCCAGAAGCATCAGTTTTTTAATATTTTCTCTTTCCTTTTATCTCAGGGGAATATCAATCTGTACTGATTTATTATTAATTTCCCAGTAATATGCTTACCTACTCAAAATTTTTTTACTGTTGCTTGTAAAAGAAGACCTGTCTATTCTTGAAATTTCAGGACTTTAATCACTCTGGGATGAAATATTACCTCAAGAGACATTATAAGGAGAAGAGGTAAGCACAGGAAAAAGTAACTCCTTCCACCCTCACCCTTCTGCCTTTTCTCTGGAACAAGCAATAACTACTTTAGAGGAGGCTATTTTTTCAAGCCTCCACTAAACTGATCGTATGGTGTTTCTCTATAATCCTCTCTGTCCAAGAAACATCAAACTTATACTTAAAATAACATTTCTAGAGGAAAGTAATCCTCTCGGCAGAGCATGTCTCTTCTTTTTGCTTTTCAAATTTGTTTTCATCCCTCAGAGCCTAATTTTTTAATTGACTGATCTGATTATTTTAGGGTATCTTTCCTATGTGGATATAGCAAAGCACATTTTTGACTGTTATTCTGAACTACTGAGAATTTTTTTTTTTTGAGATAACATCTCACTATGTTGCCCTGGGTAAAGTGCAGTGGTGACATAGCTCACAACAATGTCTCTTTGAGGACATAGGGAGTCAACGAAAGACTTCTGGACCCCAAGAGAAGGACAAAAGCAGTGGAAAACTGGCAAGTGGTTGCGTGTGTTCGATCAGTCTAATCCCACCAGCAGCAGTGAGACTGCAAACTGGAAAGGCCTTCCTTATTTGTGAACTGTTTTGGTGTCTATGGACTTGGCACTCAGTTGAACTGCTTTGTGGAGAGTTTAGGCAGGAGTGCAGAGAACTTTGGACATTGTCTAGGGCCCCAGACTGAGCCGCTGGGCCAGACAGAGCTAATAGTGTTTGGCTGTGGGCTGCAGGGAGCCATTGTGAGAGAACTGCTTTGACAAACTCTGCCCTCAGGGTCGCAGAGCAATGAATCGGTGGGAGCTAGTAATCTAGTGACTGAGCAGTCTAAAGATGGTGACTGAGCTGCCTTACAGTCTGAACCCTCAGGGGCAGAGTGAGACCGGTTTTGGCACACTGGGTAAGTGGATAGCCATTTCAGCAGTGATCCCAGCTACAAGAACTTTCCTGGGAAAGCTTCTGTTTAGCCAAGTTTAGAAGTGTAAAGTGCCTTTTAAGAGGGCTGAAGAGAGATTTAGGGTCCCCAACCTGCGGGGTTTGAGAAATCAGCAGAGGCCTCCAGTTGTATCAGCATTGTGATCAACATCTCATACCCCAGAAAATCACCTGTTGCCCAGACAATATTCAACAAGATATATATACTGCTTTTTTTGTTGTTTGTTTGTTTTTGTTTATTTGTTGTTGTTTTGTTTTTAAATTTCAAACTTTTCCCTATAGATTTTTCTTTTCTTTTCTTTTCTTTTCTTTTCTTTTTCTTTTTTCTTTCTCCATTTTTCTAGTTTAAATATAATTTCCCATTGTTGCCTTTTTCAATAATTAGAACTTCAGTTTTGCTAGTGTTTCGACCCCTATTATTTGATTTTTCACCCAATTTTATCCCCTAAAGTTTTCTATTTGCTTGTTTTGGTTTGATTTATAGCATTTTTGTCTTTCTTCCCTACTTGGTGGAGGTGGGGTACTGTGTCCAATCAGGCTAGCAAAGAGCTGATGACCTCAAGGGAACCACCCAACCTGGAACCCAGAGAGGTTGGGGTTTTTTAAAGGTTGTGTCAAAGTACCCTACTGTACACCTATATTGCTCTGTCTCCTTCTTTTTGTGCCTCTCTTTTTTTTGTCAATATTCCTTTTACCCACCCCCTCTCCTTTCACTTTTTTCTTTTCTTTCTTTCTTTTTTTTTTCTTTTATCCCTTCTCGTTCTTTAACCTTCTCATCCTTCTGGTCCTGTACCAGAGGGACTCACCAAAACCCTAGTCCACACGCACGGCAACTTAAAGAGCAAGAGGAAGTGAAAGGAAAATTAGGGCAAGGAAACAGATAAAGATATCACTCGTGAGGAAGAATCAGCAGAAAACTCCTGGCAACATGAAGAACCAGTTCAGAGCAACCCCTCCCAAGGGACTATGAGGTAGCTACTGCAGAGGATTCCACCTATAAAGAAATGTTAGGTATATGTATACCATGGAATATTATGCAGCAATAAAAATGGAGACTTTGCCTCCTTTATGTTTACATAGATGGAGCTGGAAAATATTCTTCTTAGCAAAGTATCTCAGGAATGGGAAAAAAAGTATCCAATGTAGTCAGTACTACTGTGAAAGCAATTTATAATAACTCACACTTGCATATGAAAAATGAAACACAACTTTAGGCTATGATAGAGGGAAGGGGAGGGTGAGGGATAGGGAAGGAGGTGGGAGGGATAGTAGGGAATAGTAGGGGGACCACAACTATGGAGCACATTACAAGTACAAGTTGGTTCTATCATGTGTAGAACACAAATGTCTTAATGCTATAATTGGGTAAATGAGATGAAAGTTATGCTGATTAGTATGATGTAAGCACTCCAATTTGTACAAATAATCAACACACTGAAATTGGCATAAATGTATTTATGATCTATGTACAAAAGACTTAATAAAAAAAGAAAAAAAGTTAGGAATGACAGGGAATTTAGAATACACATGATGAAAACAATGAAGGAAATGATGGAAACAATGAAGGAAATTGCTAATAAAGTGGAAAATAACCAAAAGGAAATCCAAAAACAGAATCAAATAAGAGATGAATGATATGAAGAATATAGAAAGGATATAGCACAGCTGAAGGAACTGAAGCAGTCAATTAGGGAACTTAAAGATGCAATAGAAAGTATCAGCAACAGGTTAGACCATGCAGAAGAACAAATTTTGGAGGTAGAGGACAAAGTTCTTGAGATAACTCAGAAAATTAAAGAGGCAGAAAAGAAGAGAGAGAAAGCAGAATGTTCACTGACAGAATTATGGGACTTTATGAAGCATTCCAGCATACAAGTTATAGGAATTCCAGAAGGGGAAGAAGAAAGCCCCAGAGGAATGGAAGCCATACTAGAGAATATTATAAATGAAAATTTCCCAAATATCACCAAAGATTCTGACACACTCCTTTCAGAAAGATATCAGAACCCAGGTCGCCTCAATTCTGACTAAGCTTGTCCAAGACACATTGTGATGAATCTGTCCAAAGTCAAGACAAAAGAAAAGATTCTTCAAGCTGCCAGGAGTAAGCGCTAGTTGACCTACAGGGGCAAATCCATCAGAGTGACTACAGACTTCTCTAATGAAACTTTCCAAGCAAGAAGACAATGGTCATCTGCCTTTAATCTACTTAAACAGAACAATTTCCAGCCCAGAATTCTATATCCTGCTAAGCTTTAAAATTGATGAAGAAATCAAATCATTTACTGATATACAAACATTGAGGAAATTTGCCACAACAAGACCAGCTCTACAGGAAATACTTCAACCTGTTCTACACACTGACCATCACAATGGATCAGCAGCAAAGTAAGAACTCAGAAATTAAAGGACAGAACCTAACTTCCACACTGATGCAAAAGATAAAACTAAGCAATGGACTCTAATGACATAAGATGAATAGAATACTACCACACTTATCAATTATCTCAATAAATGTTAATGGCTTGAATTCCCCACTGAAGAGACATAGATTGGCTGACTGGATTAAAAAACACAAGCCATCCATTTGCTATCTGTAGGAAACACATCTGGCTTTAAAAAACAAATTAAAACTCTGAATCAAGGGTTGGAAGACAATTTTTCAGGCAAATGGAATTCAGAAGAAAAGAGGAGTTGCAATCTTATTTTCAGATACATGTGGATTTAAAGCAACTAAAGTCAAAAAAGACAAAGATGGTCACTTTATATTGGTCAAGGGAAAAATACAACAAGAAGATGTTTCAATTCTAAATATTTGTGCACCCAATTTAAATGCTCCCAGGTTCTTGAAACAGACCTTACTCAGTCTGAGCAATATGACATCCTATAATACCATAATAACAAGGGACTTTAACATTCCTCTTACAGAGTTGAACAGAGCCTCTAAACAGAAATTAAACAAACATATAAAAGATGTAGATGAGACTCTAGAACAACTGTGCTTGATAGATGCATTTAGAATACTCCACCCCAAAGATAAAGAATATACATTCTTCTCATCACCCCATGGCACATTCTCCAAAATTGATCATATCCTAGGACATGAAACAAATCTCAACAGAATACAAAGAATTGAAATTTTACCTTGTATCTTCTCAGACCATAAGGCACTAAAGGTGGAACTCAACTCTAACAAAAACATGCAACCCCACACAAAGGCATGGAAATTAAACAACCTTCTGTTGAATGACAGATGGGTGCAAGAAGAAATAAAAGAGGAAATAATTAACTTTATGGGCATAACAACAATGCAGACACAAGCTACCAAAACTTGTGTGATACTGCAAAAGCAATTTTGAGAGGAAAATTTATCACTTTAGATGCCTACATTCAAAAAACCAAAAGAGAGTGCATCAACAAACTCACAAGCCATCTTATGGAATTGGAAAAAGAAGAACAACTAAGCCTAAACTCAGTAGAAGAAAAGAAATATCCAAAATCAAATCAGAGATCAATGAAATTGAAAACAAAAGAATCATTGAGAAAATTAATAATACAAGGAGTTGTTTTTTTGAAAAAATAAATACAATAGATAAAACTTTGGCCAGACTAACTAAAAATAGAAAAGTAAAATCTCTAGTAACCTCAATCAGAAATGATAAAGGGGAAATAACAACTGATCCCACAGAGATACAAGAGATCATCTCTGAATACTACCAGAAACTCTATGCCCAGAAATTTGACAAGGTGAAGGAAATGGATTAATATTTGGAATCACACCCTCTCCCCAGACTTAGTCAGGAAGAAATAGAGTGCCTGAACAGACCAATTTCAAGCACTGAGATTAAAGAAACAATAAAAAAGCTTCCAACCAAAAAATTCCCTGGTCCAGATGGCTTCACACCAGAATTCTATAAATCTTCATGGAAGAGCTTATTCCTGTGCTGTAGAAATTATTCCAAAAAATTGAGGAGGAAGGCATCTTCCCCAACATGTTCTACGAAGCAAACATCACCCTGATACCAAAACCAGGAAAAGACCCAACTAAAAAGGAGAATTTCAGACCAATTTCACTCATGAATATAGATGCAAAAATTCTCAAAAAAAATCCTAGCCAATATATTACAGCTTATCATCAAAAAGTCATACATTATGATCAAGTAGGTTTCATCCCAGGGATGCAAGGCTGGTTTAATATACGCACGCCTATAAACATTATCCACCATATTAACAGAAGCAAAGAAAAAGACCATATGATCCTTTCATAGACGCAGAAAAAGCATTTGATAAAATCAGCATCCTTTTCTAACTAGAACACTGAAGAGTATAGGCATAGGTGGCACATTTCTGAATCTGATAGAAGCTATCTATGACAAACTGACAGCTAATATTTTACTGAATGGAGTAAAACTGAAAGCTTTTCCTCTTAGAACTGGAACCAGGCAAGGTTGTGCTCTGTCACCTTTACTATTCAACATAGTGCTTCAAGTTCTAGCCAATACAATTAGGCAAGACAAGGAAATAAAGGGAATCCAAATGGGAGCAGAGGAGGTCAAACTCTCCCTCTTTGCTGACGACATGATCTTATACTTAGAGAATCCCAAAGACTCAACCACAAGACTCCTGGAAGTCATCAAAAAATACAGTAATGTCTCAGGATATAAAATCAATGTCCACAAGTCAGTAGCCTTTGTATATGCCAATAATAGTCAAGATGAGAAGCTAATTAAGGACACAACTCCCTTCACCATAGTTTCAAATAAAATGAAATACCTAGGAATATACCTAATGAAGGAGGTGAAGGACCTCTATAAAGAAAATTATATAGAAATTCTCAGAAAGGAAATAGCAGAGGATATTAACAAATGGAAGAACATACCATGCTCATGGCTGGGAAGAATCAACATTGTTAAAATGTCTATACTTCCCAAAGCAATCTACCTATTCAATGCCATTCCTGTCAAAATACCAAAATCATACTTTCAAGATTTGGAAAAAATGATTCTGCATTTTGTATGGAACCAGAAAAAAATCCTGTATAGCTAAGGTAGTTCTTAGTAATAACAATAAAGCTCAGGGCATCACCATACCAGATTTTAGGCTGTACTATAAAGCCATAGTGGTCAAGACAGCATAGTACTGGCAGAAAAATAGAGACATAGACACTTGGAATCGAATAGAAAACCAGAAAATGAAACTAACATCTTACAAACACCTAATCTTTTATAAACCAAACTAGAACATGCCTTGGGGGAAAGAGTCCCTATTCAATAAATGGTGTTGGGAGAACTGGATATCCACATGTAAAAGACTGAAACTGGACCCACACCTTTCCCCACTCACAAAAATTGATTCAAGATGGATAAAGGACTTAAATTTAAGGCATGAAACAATAAAAATCCTCCAAGAAAGCATGGGAAAAACACTGGAAGATATTGGCCTGGGGAAAGACTTCATGAAGAAGACTGCCATGGCAATTGCAACAACACAAAAATAAACAAATGGGACTTCATTAAACTGAAAAGCTTCTGTACAGCTAAGGAGACAATAACCAAAGCAAATAGACAACCTACACAATGGGAAAGAAAAAGTTTGCATATTTTGAATCAGACAAAAGCTTGATAACTAGGATCTATAGAGAACTCAAATTAATCCATATGAAAAAAGCCAAGAATCCCATATATCAATGAGCAAGAGACATGAATAGAACCTTCTCTAAAGAAGACAGACGAATGGCTAACAAACATATGAAAAAATGTTCATCATCTCTATCTATTAGAGAAATGCAAATCAAAACAACCCTGAGATACCATCTAACCCCAGCGAGAATGGCCCACATCACAAAATCTCAAAACTGCAGATGCTGGCGTGGATGTGGAGAGAAGGGAACACTTTTACACTGCTGGTGGAACTGCAGACTAGTACAACCTTTTTGGAAGGAAGTATGGAGAAACCTCAAAGCACTCAAGCTAGACCTCCCATTTGATCCTGCAATCCCATTACTGGGCATCTACCCAGAAGAAAAAAAATCCTTTTATCATAAGGACACTTGTACTAAACTGTTTATAGCAGCTCAATTTACAATCGCCAAAATGTGGAAACAGCCTAAATGCCCACCAACCCAGAAATGGATTAACAAGCTGTGGTATATGTATACCATGGAATACTATTCAGCCATTAAAAAAATGGAGACTTTACAGCCTTTGTATTAACCTGTATCGAAGTGGAATACATTATTCTTAGTAAAGCATCACAAGAATAGAGAAGCATGAATCCTATGTACTTAACTTTGATATGAGGACAATTAATGACAATTAAGGTTATGGTGGGGGTGGGGGAAGGGGAGAGCAGAGAGAGGGAAGAAGGGAGGGGGTGGGGCCTTGGTGTGTGCCACACCTTTTGGGGGCAAGACACGATTGCAAGAGGGACTTTCCCTAACAAATGCAATCAGTGTAACCTCAATGAATCCCCAATAATAAAAAATAAAAAAAATAAGAAAATAAACAAAACTGGAGGGATCACATTACCTGACCTCAAATTGTTCTGCAGAGCTGTAATATGAAAACAGGATAATACTGTCATAAAACAGACACATAGACCAAAGAATAGAACAGAGAACCCAGAAATCACATATCTATCATGAACTTATCTTTAACAACAGCCAAGAACACATTTTGGAGAAAGGACAGTCTCTTCAATAAATGGTGCTGGGAGAATTGGATATCCATATGCAGAAGAATAAAACTATACCTTTACCTCTTGCCATATACAAAAATCAAAACAAAATGGATTCAAGACTTAAATCTAAGACACAAAACTTAAAAACTTATAATAGAAAACATTGGAGAAATGCTTCAGGACAGTGGTCTGTGCAAGGACTTGCTACATGATAGTCCCAAAGCACCCAAGTGAAATTGCACAGATAGGGCCACATTAAGTAAAAGGCTTCCGTAAAGCAGAGGAAACGATCAGCAGGATGGGAGAAAATATTTGAAACTACTCACCTGACAAGAGATCGGTAACTAGAATATATGAGAAGCTTCAACAACAGACAACTCTAAAGGAAAAAAATCAAATAATCTGATTAAAAATTGGGCAAAGGATTGGGTGGTGCCTGTGACTCAAAGAAGGAGGGCACCGGCCCCATATGCTGGAGGTGGTGGGTTCAAACCAGCCCCGGCCAAAAACTGCAAAAAAAAAAAAAAAATAATAATAATAAAAAATAAATAAATAAATAAAATAAAAAATAAAATAAATAAATTGGGCAAAGGATTGGAATAGACATTTCTCAAAAGAAGACATAGAAAACAGGTATAGAAAAAAATGGTCAACATCCTTAGAGAAATGCAAATCAAAGCTGCAGCGAGACATCATTTCATCTATTTAAAAAGGTTTTTATATAGAAGACAGGCTATAATGAAATTGAGCAAGGATATGGAGGAAGGTGAAGCCTTATACACTACTGTGGTGAACACTATGGAAGTTCTTAAAAAACTGGTGATAGAACTAACAACAGACCCAGCAGTCCCACTGCTAGGTATATATGCAAAGGAGGGGAATTCAGTATACGGAATAGATATCTGCACTCCCATGTTTATTTCAGTACTATTTATAATATCCAGTATTTGGACTCACCCTAACAAATAAATGAATAAAGAAATTGTGATGCATAGACACTATGGAATATTATATAGCCATAAAAGAATGAAATCCTGCCATTTACAACAACGTGGATGGAGCTGGAGAATATTATGTCAAGGGAAATAAGCCAAGCACAGAAAGGCAAAGCTCACTAGTTCTCACTCACATTTGTGAGTTAAATATTAAAACAATTGATCTCATGGAGACAGAGAATGGAATGACAGTTACCAGAGGTGGCAAGGGTAGCAGGGAATAGGAGATAAAACGGAGATGGTTAAAGGCACAAAAATATAGTTAGGTAGAACAAACGATATTTCATAGAACAACAAAGGAACTATAATGAATGATAAGTAGGGCATAGTTTGAAATAACCAAAATAATTCTAAAACAACGAAATGATAAATGACCGAGAGGATAGATAACCCAGATACCCTGATTTGATTAACACACATGACATGTCTGTATGAAATGTCATCTGTACCTTAGAAATACATAAAAATGTTGTATACCTATAATGATTAAAATTTTAAAAATTAACAATAAATTTTTAAAAATGTATTAATGTGCATAGGGGAGAATCACAGACTGGTTGCCCTGCTGTGTCATGGGCACAGATGGTAATAAGCCTTTCCTCTCAGGGAAATGGGAGATGAGAGAGTATGGATGATTTTAAGGGGGTAGTAAATAATTTTTAGGGGTTTTCAATGGGTTTGAAGAACATACTATGGCCTCGAACAAAGTCTGTTAAGCCTCCATAGCAAACAGTGGTTTGTGACCATAACCTGTCCAGGTGCATTGACAGACTTTCACCTTTCTTCCTGTGATCTGAGCTTAGTTCATGAAAACTCAGTGAAAGGACTGGAGGTAATTGTTTTCTTCTTTGCTGGGTCAGGGCTTGAGGCAGATAAAAGAGTTTCAGAGAGCAACTTCATCCTGTGCTTTGGCAGAGACAGAGGATGAAGAGGATGTGCGTGTGTGTGTCCAGAGAAGCCCAAGATTTCTTCAGTCCAGCATGGCAAAGCCCACATTGTGGGGTGTTGTTTCTGAGCCCCAACACCTCTTTCCCAAAAGTTAAGTAGACTCTTTTCCTAAGATCTTTTTTTCTATTTGAGGACAGGAATTAAATCCGAATTATTCTTATATTTCTCAAATAACCTCCACGGACTCTTATAAATAATTGATCAAGAAGCTTCTCTTTATTTATTTATTTTTTGTCATTAAGTCATATATACATAGATCATGAATACATTTATGCCTTTGTGGGATTCAATGTGTTGATTATTTTTACAAATTGGAGTGCTTACATCCTACTGATTGACATAGCTTTCACCTCATTTACTTAATCACAGTGTTAAGACATTTGTGTTCAATACTTGATAGATCAATGCAGCATTAAAAAAAAAAGATGGAGACTTTACCTCTTTTACATTTATATGGATGGAACTGGAAAATATTCTTCTTAGTAAACTATCTCAGGAATGGAAAAAAATATCCAATGTACTCAGTACAACTGTAAAATCAATTTATAATCACTCACACTTTCATATGAGAGAATCACAACTATAACTTGGAACCAGGATGAAGGCGGGTGGGGTGGTTCGGGAAAGGGAGGGTTAACGGTGGGACCACACCTATGGAGCATATTGCAAGGGTACAAGACAAGAAGCTTCTCTTGAATGAAATTGAAATTTAATTGAATGAACTGAATGTTCTCCTTGCCAAAGGAAACTAGCAGCCATTGCAACAACCTCACTCTATCCATTCTTAAATTCATTTTTGCCTCCATTGCTCTCCATGATTTCCTTTTTCTCAGCCCTGTTCCTCCTTGCTATGTCCTACCACAGGGAAAACTCATCAAATATCATTCTGTCTTCTAACCTCTCTTATTCTGTCTATTCTGCATCCTTCACGCACTTGCCAGGGTAAGGGCAAAGAAGATTGCCACAGCCCTGTGAAGGTTTGTGTCTAAGTCTGTTGAAATAAATTGATAATAGACAGATTAACAGGGAAAAAGTACATACATTTATTTTATTTTATTTTATTTTTTTTTGTAGAGACAGAGTCTCACTTCATGGCCCTCGGTAGAGTGCTGTGGCCTCACACAGCTCACAGCAACCTCCAACTCCTGGGCTTAAGGGATTCTCCTGCCTCAGCCTCCTGAGTAGCTGGGACTACAGGCGCCCGCCACAACGCCCGGCTATTTTTTGGTTTGCAGTTCAGCCAGGGCCGGGTTTGAACCCGCCACCCTCGGTATATGGGGCCGGTTCCTTACTGACTGAGCCACAGGCACTGCCCAGTACATACATTTATTAACATGCATAGACACAGGAGCCACACACAAAGCTCAAGATTCCAAGGGCAGGCCAGACTACTGAAGCTTTTATACTGTCCTGAGCTTACAGAAATAACAAGGGCTTGAAGCTGGGGGTCTGAGGGTGGCACCACATATTACTGGAAAATGAGGGTAAGAATGTGGGGCAAGCAAAGCCTGCCTGGTAATATGAATAAAAATCTCTCAGGTAATCTCAGAGCTGTCTTCAGAAAGAATAGGTGGTACTGTACCCTGTGAAAAAAGTCTGTCACCTTTAAAGCATAGAATTGAGTATCATTCCCTGTGAGTTAATCTCCCCTAGATTCAGATAAAGGATGGCCTCAGAGAAAGCCCACTGCATGGCTGTTTCCCTCACTACTGTAGACTTGCTGTACAGATAAAATCTTCCCCAGAAAAGGAGAGCTCTTTAAAGCTATTCCTGTGGCCTGCAGCCCCTCTGAATAGCCATTCTGATGTATGCCAAAGGAGTTCATGTGGGGATGAAACACGCTGGTTCTCTTCACCAGGATGTGGAGTTGTTTCTGTGTGCTGACCAGTGGCTAATTTTCTTTTTATCAGAAATAAAAAAACACTCAGTTGCCTCCTGTGATACTACTGGCATGATCCTGACACCATCACATCACGATGAATAGGAGGCCCATTACTAAACATGTGGTGCTGTGAAGATTCTCACTGATCCTCTATAGGTCATTAAATCCATACATGCCTGATGGGCAATAAAAGAGAAAGTGGATGATAATGGCAGCTGGAGGCGGCTGCTGCTCTCCTAGGCTGCTTTAACCACAAGAAAAGACAGGAAATGATCCATGTATTTTTAAAATATGTATATATTCTATTCATTATTCTAATTTCAAGTGCCTATGCATATTTCACAGGCAACTGGTTCACAAATAAAACTCAGACTGAGTTTTCAGTATTCAATTCTTTCTATTTTCTATGGGGACATGGTATTCCATTTGATTAAACAATGAGGAGTGGGTGTGCTCCAGCTAGAGCAGTCCTCGTGCTGGAGTGACTGGGAGGGCAGGTGCTCATCAGACACACTTGTTTGTCACCTTCATGACATGTATGTAGGATGTTGCCCTGTGTTGATAAGGTATTGAGCAAAGTCAGATTTTAATTCCAGAATCAAACCATCAAGCCAATAAAAATAAGGTAGCTTTAGAGTTTATCCTTTAAATCTAAAATAAAAGTACTATCTTAAGACAAGTCAGAATTACTTTAGACATTTTATCCCTATTTTTTAATGTCACAGAAAAAGTCAAACATAAACAAAATATTGTAAAATAAGGATATCTAAAATGCCCCAGGTTTAAAAATCAACCAATTTTACCATAAACCTCAGTATTGGTCAACATTGAACAAACATACAAAATTACTACAATAAACGCTTGGCAATTGAACACTTTTGATTTTGAAGTGAAAGAAAAGATTTATTTTCTCACCCATTGCTAGATTCATGGCTGAGAACCCTATAACAAAAAGAATACAGATTAACAGACAAGAGTGTACAAAGTCACTTAATGTGGGTTTTTCTTTTTATTGTTAAATCATAGCTGTGTACATTAGTGCAATCGCCTGTACCCATTCTAAGATGCACCATAGATGTGGCTTCACCCATTACCCTCTCTCCACCAAAACCTCCCTCCTCCCTTCCCCTTCCTTGGCCCTTTCCCCATAGTCTTGTGCTATAGTTGGGTTATAGTCCTCATGTGAAAGCTATAATTTAGCTTCATAGTAGGGCTGAGTACATTGGATACTTTTTCTTCCATTCCTGAGATACTTTGCTAAGAAGAATATGTTCCAGCTCCATCCATGTAAACATGAAAGAGGTAAAGTCTCCATCTTTCTTTAAGGCTGCATAGTATTCCATGGTATACATGTACTACAATTTGCTAGTTTATTCGCGGGTCGATGGACACTTGGGCTTCTTCCATGACTTAGCAATTATGAATTGGGCTGCAATAAACATTCTGGTACAGATGTCTTCGTTATATTGTGACTTTTGGTCTTCTGAGTATAAACCTAGTAAAGGAATTATAGGATAGAATGGCAGGTCTATTTTTAGGTCTCTAAGTATTCTCCAAACATCCTTCCAGAAGGAACGTATTAGTGGGCATTCCCACCAGCAGTATAGAAGTGTGCCCTTTCCTCCACATCCACGCCAACATTTCTGGTTTTGGGATTTTGTTATGTGGGCTACTCTTTCTGGGGTTAGGTAATATCTCAGAGTAGTTTTGATTTGCATTTCTCTCATGATTAAACAGTCAAGGACTCTATTCCTTTCACAGTAGTGCCAAAGAAGATGAAATATTTGGGAGTATACCTAACAAAGGATGTGAAAGATCTCTACAAAGAGAACTATGAAACTCTAAGAAAAGAAATAGCTGAAGATGTTAACAGATGGAAAAACATACCACGCTCATGGCTGGGAAGAATCAACATTGTTAAAATGTCCATACTGCCCAAAGCAATATATAATTATAATGCAATTCCTATTAAAGCTCCATTGTCATACTTTAAAGATCTTGAAAAAATAATACTTCGTTTTATATGGAATCAGAAAAAACCTCGAATAGCCAAAACATTACTGAGCAATAAAAACAAAGCAGGAGGAATCACGCTACCAGACCTGAGACTGTACTATAAATCCATAGTGATCAAAACAGCATGGTACTGGCACAAAAGCAGAGAAGTAGATGTCTGGAACAGAATAGAGAACCAAGAGATGGATCCAGCTACTTACCGTTATTTGATCTTTGACAAGCCAATTAAAAACATTCAGTGGGGAAAAGATTCCCTATTTAATAAATGGTGCTGGGTAAACTGGCTGGCAACCTGTAGAAGATTGAAGTTGGACCCACACCTTTCACCATTAACTAAGATAGACTCTCACTGGATAAAAGATTTAAACTTAAGACATAAAACTATAAAAATACTTGAAGAAAGTGCAGGGAAAACTCTTGAAGGAATCAGCCTGGGTGAATATTTTATGAGGAGGTCTCCCCAGGCAATTGAAGCAGTATCAAAAATACAGTACTGGGACCTGATCAAACTAAAAAGCTTCTGCACAGCCAAGAACATAGTGAGTAAAGCAAGCAGACAGCCCTCAGAATGGGAGAAAATATTTGCAGGTTATACCTCTGATAAAGGTCTAATAATCAGAATCCACAGAGAACTCAAACGTATTAACAAGAAAAGAACACGTGAGCCCATCTCAGGGTGGGCAAGGGACTTGAAGAGAAACTTCTCTAAAGAAGACCGATGCACGATCTACAAACACTTAATGTGTTTTATGTGGCACAGGAACCTTTGTAAGGAAGTGAAGACCCAAAGACATAGGGAAACCTGTGTGTTTTCATTTTTTGTTCTCTGATCTTATTAAGGATGTCCCTATGGTGAGTTGTAATTCACTTTTATGTCCTTTCAATCTGCTCTTCCCACAGGTACAGATCGGGCATTTGTTTAGAATGAGAGCTCTTTAAAAATCCTTTCAAATATAAAGTTTTTCCAAATCAAAGGATCCATGTCTGGTCATTGACAAGTAGGGTGGCCAGAAATGCTCTTATTCCAAAAGTGACTTAATCCAATAAGACTTTTCACAACAAGACCCACAAGTAACTTTCAAGGCTTAGAAAAAAATTTACTTTGGATGAAAAGGGCATCTCTGAAGTGGGCACAGAAGCAGGTCCCATGACCCAAAGTCACCCCCAAAGGCAGCTTTCAGAAAACAGAGACTCTTCTTGCACAGGGCACAGGAGGCGAGATGAGTCCCCAGAGAGCCGGTCTGGCTCCAGAGACATTTGTTGGGGTTTCCAGCCTGGAAAGCTGTTGGCCAGGTGAGGCTCCATGCCCCTATTCCTGGTTGGCGGAGACCAGGGAACATTTCCCATCACTGGTTATAAGCCAAGCTCTAAAGACACAAAGTAAGACAGGAGGAGAATTTTTTTCTGATTTTCCTTTCTGTGACAAATGACACAAAAAGACAGAGACAAGTGGGGGAGAAAGACTATTTGTGGGAGTGAAATGATAAGAGATCAAAAGCACTTGAGCAAATCGCAGAGTTGTGTGCCCAGAACACTGGCCCATGCACAGACATTCTCCCCTGCATGTTTGAAGTTTGAAGTGAAGGAAAAAGTTGTTTTTACCTTTTTCTTGTGACTGGCACTATAGACAGAGACACAACAAAGCTGACTCTGACAACATTCTTGTCTTTCACTGGCTTGTTGTCACTTGTCCCAGGATTTCAGCCGAAGGCTCTGCAGCTTGTCTGGTATCTCAACTGTCCATCATTAAGTGCCAGAGACTGCAGAGAGGAAAGATTTCTTTCCACTGGTCCATTCAAGGCCTAGGTTTCCCTTGGGCAGGACAATCACAGGAGCTTTCTATTCAGCCATCTGGCTACCTTCTCTCTCTCTTAATAAGTTTTTATTTCTTTTCTTCTCTTAAATTTCTTTGTATCAGTTAACTTTCTGTGAGCTTGCAGTGGGTGAAGGGGAATTACCTTTGTCCTCTCATCTGATTCAGGCACTTGACAAGCATTTAGGGTGTTTGGCAGAGGACTCTGGAGGATGTCAGGGGAACGAGGCATAGCCACAGAACAGAGGGTGCCAAGGTCATGTAGAATGTGGTTTGAGATGTTAGCAAGATGAAACTTAAGAGACATAGGAAAGAAAGAAAGAAGCTAATATTCATTGAATAATTTATTTTATTTTATTTTATTTTTTCAACAGATATTAATGAATGAAACACCTGCTATGTGCCAGGAGCTACTCTGCAGGCTAGATTTATACCACAGTACCGCATCTGTATATCCCAATAATGCTTTACCAGCACGATTTAATTTCATTACACAATCTCCCTCATTATGTGCTGAATTGAAATCCTCCCCATCATTAACATGCTGAAGTCCTACCCTGCTGTGCTTCAGACATGGGATATGTCCTTTAAAAAGGTAATTCAGGTTAAATTAAATCATTAGGATGGGCCCTAACCAATGGGACTAGTGTCCTTATGAGAAGAGAAAGTTTAGGGCACAGGACACCTAGGGAGACCATGTGAAGACCTGGGGAGAAGTCTGCTATCAGCCTGTAGAAGCCCAGGAGAAGGAGAACAAGAGTGGTGCCCCCAGGCTGCCAACTTGGAGCTCCCACCTTAATTTTGCCCCTGGTGATTACTCACACCTGGGGAGGAAGGAATCACTCTACCAATCTGCCACTCAGAGCTCAGCCTGCTGACTTGCAGAAGAAGGCAGAGGACTCTGCAGCCAGCAACAGTACAGTAGACTCTCAATAGACACACAGTAGATGCCGACCTAGAATAGCCATAAGACAAATTTCTATGTCATCAGCTTAAATCTACATTGTGGTCGATATCTCACAAAGTACTCTAGAGAGGATAATAGGAGGTCCGCATGTGCAGTAAAACTCTGACTCCAAGGTGACCTCTGGACCATGAGGTGGGCCTGACCCAGGTGGTATGAAAGAGAACTCCCAGCCATATTCAAGGCCTCTTTACTTAGCTGTCCTGGCAAAAGAGGTCTGTTCACCGTCCTTGGCGAAGATATCCTGCTTTGTAAACATTTTTACTCTGTAAACCTGCCTTTTTCTTCCTCAATAAACTTTATTTTACACTTGCCTTACTTTAGGGTATCTGGCCATTTTTTGACCAAAAGCACTCTAAGAGCCAAGGCCCCAGCAGCTTCTGGAAACCTGGACATGTTATGACATAGGCAGCTGCCTTGAAATCCAAAAGTGGTTTTCAGAATTGAGTCCTTCAGAACTTGTATCAAAAAAATTCCCCATAGTTGCTAAACACAACAGCATTAAGGATATGTGCATAGAACTTCTAAAAGAATCTTCTAAAGGAATCTTGACATTTTAATCAACAGAAAACCTTGTATGTAAATAGCCAAAAACTGCCAATTCTAGCACAGTGAGAATTTTAGAAAGCTACGATATAAAATGACCAAACAGAATATCATCTCACACTACTAGTTCCTTACCTAGAGTATTGCATTTATAGGTCATGATTATACTTTTGGAAAAATACAAATAAATTAGAACTTGTTCAAAAGAGAGTGAGTTAAAAATGACTAAAGGACTCAGCAACATTCTGTATCAGAACGGCCAAGAAGACTTGAGGAGTCTCCCAGAGGATAGCTGCTTTCACTTGAAAGGAAAGAGGGAAATGATCTGAATGAGGCTGCAGGAAAATAGGACCGAGCCCTTAAAAGGAAAGTTTGTTTTCTTCTGTAAGTAAATTTATTTCAGGTTAATATGAGGGTACAAACAACCACGTCAAAATATTTGATTTTGTTAGGTAGAGTCCCCCTTGTGGTTATGTCCGTCCCACAAAAGGTGTCCCAACCCATGCCCATTCAATCTTATCCTCAAGCAAGGGTGGTTGAAGCACAGGAAAAAAAAACTAGGTGTTTTGGAGCATGTGGGGCAGAACAATATTTGTTCTGCTCACCTTTATCACGAAGCATCAGTGAAGTTCTAGCCTTAAATTATTGACGCAGGTCTGGGAAGACAGTGCTTGATCTACTATGCCCAACTCTATTTGGGTTAAACATCAACAAAGGAACCCTGGTGAGATTCACGTTGCTTTTCTCCTGGTCTGGCCAGAGGTAAAGAATTACTACACACTTGCTGGTCTCCAACTGACTATGTATGAATACCCAAGAGAGAAAATTATTCTTCAGGGGCAGTTTTTTTCTGTTAAATAATTACATAGTAAGAAGCAGTAGGAAATAGAACCTGAGGCACAGAATTAAGAAGTCTGTTCATAATAGGGTGTGAATGCTCTTTCATTGGGTTAGTCTATGATTTGCTCAGTATTGTGCAGAAGATGTACTTGATAGAAATTAAAGTGGGAAATGGAAATTAGAACCTGTGCATAGGTAGATATCCCCCAGAAATGGTAAATGCACAGCACTAAAATTATCCTTTTTCTGGAGGATAATAATTTTGTCCTTAGTTGAGTTTAAAAACACAGACTGTGGATTCTGGACAGTTGCCTAAACTGACAAACAGCCTAGTTAGTTAGGTTAAAACCAGGGAGATTTTCTTCTTTCATCAGGAACAACTGTTTTTCTGCTATGGTTTTTGGTAATAGTAAGTATTTGATTCCACAAAACAAAACTTATCTGAGGTAATTGCTTTAGGGTTGGGCATTGTCTTGTATTCAAAATTTTCTAGTGCTAGATTATGAGCCCTATGTCTCATTAACTCAACTCTAAAAAGTAAGGCATGTCACAGGCTTCTCACTGTGCCCAACTGACTGCCAAGAGCCTGTGGTGGAGACAGCAGATGGATATAAGCTAAAGACACTTCCCTTCCTCTGAAGTGTGGCTGTGGACTCTGAGAGTAATGATGTGGTGGTGCCAGCTTTATCCTTCTTCCCAATTTTCCTGAAAGATGTGGATGCTCAGGGTGATCTTGGACAGATGTTCAGGGTGGCAGACCTTTCATCAGCTGGGGCCCCTGAATGATTTTTCCAAGCAGAGTACAACCATCTCCCCTTCCTGCTAACTGGGAAATCCACAGTGGATTCCATGAAACAGACTTTTATTGTGTGAAGGAATGTTGGTGTTTACACCAAATACAGTTGCCATTACCTTAACTTACTCAAGCCCTGAAATGATTACCTTGACTCTGGGAGAGATAACAGTCAGTGCTGCTACAAAGAAAAACAATCAAAACAATAAAACATTTTACTTAATCCAGCTGATACTGAGACATCTTATAGAAAGGGTAATAAATCAGAAATGATAGTTTTGAAGTTTTATTTAAGAATTCTAAACTTTGAACTTCAATTCACAGAAAAAGAAAATTTAATTTTGGACTTTAATGCTGTGGCTTTAACTTGCAAGAGGATTTCACCTTGAGCTTTAAATTCTATCTAGGATGTTGATAATAGAAAGGGTCTTACATTCAAATTCTGAGAATTTCTTTTGCTGATGTTTTATTGTTGGAGTACATTTCATTCTACTGTTATTTAGTCACATTGCATAACATGAAACGTTATATTAGAGTATGTTTCTACAAACGTTTGAATGAAAAATAGAAAAGAGCTAATTTGAGCTGTATTTACAGAATAGCTTGGAAATTGGTGTAATCAGTATATGGCTTTTATCTAGATCAAAGCCTTCTGGGAGCAAAATCCAATTTCTCAATAGTCTCCCCAGGAGAGACAGTGGTTGGTGTCCTCAGGGAGGTGGGACCAGGACTGCCCAGAGGCTAACTGCAGACTTCTCAGCTGACTCAGAAAGGATGGGGGCTCCATCCTCAAACTTCTTAAACAGATCAATGGCCAGCCTGCAATTTTGTATTCTATAAAACTAGGCTTTTTGTAAGAAGGGAAATACTTTTTCAGAAAAGCAAACACTGAAGGAATATGTCAAGACTGGACCTGCCTTGAAGGAGTACTCAGATCTAGATTATACATCAGTCAGTACAATAGGCACCCACCAGAGTAAAATCACCCAAAAGCTAAAGTTCAGAGTCCATATAAAATAATGGTTCAAGAGGCAACAAATTAATAAGATTCTCTCCAACAGGATGAACAGAACTAATGGAATTGCATTGCACATATTAATTTTCTCAACAAATGTGAATGGTTTGATTTCCTCACTACAGAGGCAGAGATTGGTTGAATGTATAAAAAAATACAAGCCATGTATATGTCATATTCAGGAAACACATATAATCTAAAAGGACTCATTCAGACTAAAGGTGAAGGGATAGAAATAAATATTCCACGCAAATGGAAATCAAAAGAAAGCAGGTACAGTTTTATCTCATATCAGATAAAATTGAGTTTAAATTAAAAATAGTAAAGAAAGACAAAGATGCTCATTATATATTGATAAAGGGAGTAATTCATCAAGAAGGCATAGCAATTCTAAATATTTATGAACCCAACAGAGGTGCACTCAGTAGACAGTTGTTACTACATCTGAGCAAAGTAATAAACAGAAGCATTGCAATTGCCAGGGAATTCAACACACCACTGACAGAACTGGACAGATTCTCCAAGTAGAAAATAAATAAAGTAAAACTGTATTTAAATAGGACTCTATTTAACTGACATTTACAGAAAATTTTACCCCCAAACTACTGAATATACATTTTTCTCATAAGTGTATGAAACATTCTCTAAGATTGATCACATCTTAGGCCACAAAATATATCTCAACAAATTCAAAAAGACAGAATTCATGCTGTTTATCTTCTCAGACCACAGTAGAATAAAATTAGCAATCAACTCCAACAGAAACACTCAATTTCACACAAAATCATGGAAATTAAATAACCTGCTGCTAAACAATTATTGGGTCAGAATGAAATTAAGATGGAAATCAAAGGATTTCTCAAATTGAATGACAAAAGAAACATAAGTTATCGAATTCTATAGGATTCAGCAAAAGCAGTCCTAAGGGGAAAAATCAGAGCTTAAACATCTATATCAAAAAGACAGAAGAATCACAAATCCATAATCTAGTGAATCATCTAAAAGAACTAGAACAGGAAGAGCTAACTAAACACAAAGCCAGAAGAAGGGAAAAAATAACTAAAGTCAAAACAGAACTAAATAACATTGAAAACAAACAGCAAACAAAAATACAGATGATTAATGAAATAAAAAAGTTGGTTCTTTGAAAAGATAAAGAAAATTGACAGACCTCTCACTAAATTAACCATAAATATAAAAGAAAAGACCCAAATAAGCTGAATCAGAAATGAAAAAGAAGATATTACAACTGACCTCAGAAATACAAAATATCATGTGAGAATACTATAACAATCTCTATGCACAAAAAATTAAAAATGTTGACGAAATGAATAAATTCCTGAAACACACAGCCTCCCAAGGTTCAATCAGTCAGGAAGAAATAGAACTCCTGAAGAGAGCAATTATAAGCAACAAAATTGAAGCAGCAATAAAAAAAAATCTTCCAATAAAAACACCCCAGATGTTTAACAGCCACATGGTTTAACAGCCAAATTTTATCACACCTGTAAAAGAGAATTACAAAAATTATTTCATAACATTGAGGAGGAAGGAATCCTCCCCAGCTCTTTTTATGAATCCATTTTTACCTTAATACTAAAACCAGGAAGGGACATAAGAAAAAAACCCCATAAAATTGTATCCTTTATGAATAGATGCAGAAAAATCCTCAAGAAAATTCTAGGATTCTAAAAACTGGATTCAACAGCACATCAAAAAAATTATCCACCATAACCAATTAGGATTCGTCCTGGTGATGCAAGGGTCATTCAACAAACATCCTGGTGATGCAAGGGTGGTTCAACAAACATAAACCCATAAACGTGATTCACCACATAAACAGAAGCAAAAACAAAGATCATATGATCATCTCCATAGAAACAGAAAGAGCATTTGACAAATTTAAGCACTGTTTCATGAAAAAAACCCTTAAAAAACAGGCATAGATGGAATATATCTCAAAATTATAAAAGCCATATATGACAACCCACAGCTAATATCATACTGAATGGAGAAGAGTTGAAAGCATTGCCACTTATGAACAGAATTTCTGTTCAACATAGAGCTGGAAGTTCTAACTAGAGTAATCAGGCAAGAGAAATAAATTAAGGGCATTCAATTGGGAAAGAGAAAGTCAATCTTTGCTAATGATATGATTTTATATCTAGAATCCCCTACAGATTCCATCAAAAAATCTCCTGGAATTGATAAATAAATTCAGTAGAGTCTTAGGTTACAAAATTAATGTAACTACACACTAACAACAGCTGAGAATGAAATCAAAGACTCAATACTTTTCACAATAGCTGTAAAGAAAATAAAATACCTAGCAATATATTTAACTAAGTAGGTGAAAAAGATGTACAAAGAAAACTATAAATTATTGAGGAAACAAATGAACAAACATACTGTGTTCATGACCTGGCAGAATCAACATTGTTAAAATGTCAATACTATCCAATGTGATTTACAGATTCATTGCAATTCTCATCAAAACACCAATAGTTTTTGGAACCAGAAAAGAGCACAAATAGTCAAAGAAATTTTAAGCAAAAGGAACAAAGATGGAGGCATCACATTACCCAACTTCAACCTACCCTACAAAGTTATAGTAACCAAAACAGCAAGTTAGTAGAGCAAAAATAAAGACATAGACCAATGGAAAAGAACAGAGGACCCAGATATCAAACTATCCGCAGATAGACAACTGATCCTGAACAAAGTAGACAACAATATTCATTGGTGAAGAGAGAAACTATTCAATAAATTGTGCTGGGAAAATTGGATAGTCACATGTAGAAGACTACAACAGGAGCCATATCTCTCACCACATTCAAAAATTTTACTAAGGATAGATAACACACTAAAATGTAAGGCACAAAACCATAAGAATTCTGGAAAGGGCGGTGCCTGTGGCTCAGTCGGTAAGGCGCCGTCCCCATATACCAAGGGTGGCCGGTTCAAACCCGGCCCCGGCTGAACTGCAACTAAAAAAAAAAAAAAAAAAAAAAAATAGCCGGGCATTGTGGCGGGCGCCTGTAGTCCCAGCTACTTGGGAGGCTGAGGCAAGAGAATTGCTGAAGCCCAGGAGTTGGAGGTTGCTGTGAGCTGTGTGAGGCTACGGCACTCTACTGAGGGCCATAAAAGTGAGACTCTGTCTCTACAAAAAAAAAAAAAAAAGAATTCTGGAAAAAAATGTTGGAAAAACTCTACTAGATATTGGCCTAGGCAAAGATTTTATAAAGACCCCAAAGGCAATTGCAGCAACAACAAAAATAAATAAATGGGACTTGATTAAGTTAAAAAGCTTCTGTACAGCCATGGAAATAAACAACAGGGCAAATAAACAACTTACAGAATAGGAGAAAATATTTGCGTGTTATACATCTGTTAAAGAGTTAATAACCAGAATCTATAAAGAACTAACCCAAATCAGAAGAAAATACAAATAACTCTGTTATAATGTGGGCAAAACACACATTTTCACAAGAAGGTAGACTAATGGCCATTAAACATATTAAAAAATGATCAGTGCCACCAATCATTAAGGAAATGCTAATCAAAACCACAATGAGAGATCACCTAACCCTGGTGAGAATGGCTTTTATCAAAAAGTCTGAAAACAGATGCTGGCACGGATGCAGAGAAAAAGACATGCTTATAGATTCTTGGTGAGAGTATGAACTAGAACAGCCTCTATCCCCAAAGAGCTGAAAATAGATCTACCATTTCACACAGGAATTCCACTACTTGGTATTTACCCAAAGGAAAACAAGTCATTTTATCAAAAAGATGCCTGAATTTGAATGTTTATTGCAGCACAATTCAATTGCAAAGATATGGAATCAACCCAAGTGCCTGTCAAATTCATGAGTAGATTAAAAGTAGATGTGGTATATGTATAGATACACCATGGAATATTACTGAGCCATGAAGAAAGATTACTTAATCTCTTACACAATAGTTTGGATGGAACTGGAGACCATTATCCTAAGTGAAGTATCTAAAGAACAAGTATCACATGTACGCATTATTAAATTGGAACTAACTAACGTACTCATGTACATTGAGGGAAGTAAAACTCAACAGAAACCAAGCAGGTGGGAAGAGTGAGAAGGAGATGGGTAAATTCACAAGTAATGGGTACAACGCACACCATCTTGGCAATGGGCACATGTGTAGCCCTGACTTAAGCAGTACAACAGCAATCTATGAACCAAAAACATTCATACCCCTGTAATATTCTGAAATTTAGAAGTATTACATATCAAGTTCTATAAATCGACCTTCTCCCCTCTTTCTCTCTCTTTTTCTCTCTCTCACTTTTCCCTTCCTCCCTTTGGTGTTCTTGTTTTGCTGGGACTTTGGCTTAGCTCATCTGGGCTACTATAAAAAAAATACTATAAACTGGACACATAAACAATAAAAAAATGTATTTCTTGTAGTTCTGGAGGCTGGGATGTCCAAATTCAAGGCAGACTCTGCCGCGTCCTCACATCATGGAAAGGGTAAGGGTCTGTCCTGGGCCTCATTCATAGGGGCACCAATACCACCTCATGACCCTTGTGATCACCTCAGCTTCCAAGGGCCCCACCTCCTAACACCATCACTGTAGGGGTTAGGATAATTAAGTTTTAGAAGGACACAAATATTCAGACCATAGCAGACTTTCAATGTATGTTAGTCCATCTCTTGGGTAATCCAATACTGATAATGAGTGAAAATGTGAGTTCTCAGCATTGATTATAGATAAATAAAAATGTAACAGAAAGAACTATTGGGGTGGACAAGAAGATGCTATGTTTTTTTGGCCTCCAAACCAAAAGAGAAACAAATGACTTGTGAATCTCTTGACTTCTTTTGCAGCACTTTGAAGTCACTTTAAAAAGACAGTCAGTCAGAGAGGTCTCCTACCTTCTAGTCATTTACCAGACTTCCTTCCTTTCTGCATGGTCATAATTACTCAACGATCTTCCCAAGGAAGAGCACTTCTAGAGCCTAAGATGTCTTGAGCCAGGGCCTTCCCCTGTGTGACTTGCCAACACCTTAGTTAATGTGCAGCCTTTCCTTCGACATGAAAACTGCTGCAGCTACAGTGGATTTTTAATTATTTAAAAAATAATTTTAGGCTAAAATTGCTATACTTCTATACTTATAAAGGTTATCTGATATATATTTGGAAATATTTATCTATGCTTTTATCTACACACTCTGTTGTTATAAATGTGAGGTTAGGGGGCAGAAAACACAAAAGAAAAGTTTGTTGTCACCTTTCTTGTTGGATTGCAAAATCTCTTGAGCAAAACTCTGTTAAATTTTCACTTAATTTCGTTTTCACGGTAAGTAGCACAGCCCCTCTTTGCTGTGGACTTACTGAGTTTGTAATTAGAGTGTCTGAAGGAAAGCTACATTCTATTTTGGGACCACTTGTGAATTACCGCACTATTAGACTAAGAATATGCTTAGAGAAAGAGAGGAACAGAGCTATAGAGGGATATTTACAGAGTTTAATATGTGCTGTTTTGAATAAGGGCCTGGACCTTACTGGTCCTGGAAGATGTGGTCCTGGTCTGGTCATTGCAGATTTATGCTTCTATCCTGAGTCCCATGACATTCTTTATTCTTTTCTTTCTGTTCATTTATTATTGTATTGTTTGTATTATTTTAAGAGCCTTATCCATGTTTAGGTTCCAGGTATTGTTATGAGAACTTCTTACACTGCGTGTCAACCAGCTGAGCAGCAAGCAGTCATCACTGACACTCAGGACACCTGTGCTCAACTGGCACCACACAAATGTAATCAAATCTATTAACACACAAATGTAATCAAATCTATTAACAACTTTGTATTTCTTCTTTATGGAAAGCATTTCAGGAGAAATGGTACAAAGGGGTTGGCATATGTTGGGTCTGATGAGGGAGTTTTCCCCCTTCAATTGCCTCACAAATCAAGGGCAACAGTTTATTTTGTTTGGGAATAAACTCTTGAGCTGAAACTTGGGTTGAATTTAATTTTTTTTTGGATGAGATAAAGATAGATAGGGAAATTAAATAGAGAGAAAGATGTTATTAAAAATATTTTTTGGTACAATTTCTGGGTGGAATATCATGGGGTGTCCTTCTCTAATAATTGTTATTAAGATCCACTGCCTTATCTAAGATAATTCCGGAATCAGATTTCTTTTTAAATCACATTGTAAGGGAAGGTTTCTTACTTGCGTTTATATGCGTGAAGGGGTATTTTGCACATGATGAACTTGTATGAATCCAGGCTTGAGCTGACGCTTACACGGAAAGAGAGTGGATGAAGTAAGTATTAAGGCAGAAGAAGGAAATCTGGGTGATGGGATTCATTTAGTATTCAGAGGATTACAATTTCATCTGTAAAAGTAAGGGCTTTCCATACCATAGCAACACATGCCCGCTAGAGGACAGCAAAAGCCCAGAGAATGAGAAAGCTTCGTTGTAGACTTGGCCCACACCCAGGTGGATTCACAGATTTAACACTGCATTTTGAAAAGGTTTCTTTTAAAATTGACTAAGAAAATAATAAAAATTTTAGCAGAGAGTGTGGAGAAAATGCTTGAAAACTATGGCCTGGGAAAATATTTTACGAAAAAGACCTCACTGACAATTGCGGCAACAATAAAAATAAATAACTGGGATTTTGATCAAGCTAGAAAGCTTCTGCATAGCTAAGAGTACCACAAACAAAGCAAAAAGACAGCGTTCAGAATGGTAGGAGATTTTTACATGTTAGGAATCTGACAAAGGCTTGATAACTAGAATTTATAGAGAATTCAAATTAATCAACAAGAAAAGAGCAAACAGCCCCATTTCCATGTGGGCAAGAGACTTGAATAGAAACTTCTATGAAGATGATGAAGGATGACTGGCCAACAAACACATGAAAAAATGCTCATCATCTTTAATCATCAGAGAAAGGCAAATCAAAACCACTCTGAGATATCACCTAACTCCAGTAAGATTAGCCCACATCACAAAGTCCCCAAACTACAGATGTTGGCATGGATGTGGAGAGAAGGGAACACTTCTACACTGCTGGTGGGATTGCAAACTAATATAACCTTTATGGAAAGAAGTATTGCGAATTCTCAAAGAACTAAAAGTTGACCTTCCATTTGATCCTGCAATCCCATTACTAGGTATCTACCCAGAAAAACAAAGATCATTTTACCACAAAGACATTTGCACCAGAATGTTTATTGAAGCTCATTTGTAATTGCCAAGTTGTGGAAGCAATCCAAATGCCCATCAACCCATGAATGGATTAACAAACTGTCATATATGTATACCATAGAGTATTATTGAGCCATAAGAAAAGATGGAGACTTTACATCTTTTATGTTTACCTGGTTGTAGTTGAAACACATTCTTCTTAGTAAAGTATCTCAAGGATGGAAAAAAATATGCTATGTACTCAATACTAATATGAAACCAATTTATAAACAATTGCATGTCCACAGGAATGATAAAAAAACAAATAGAGTCTAGCAAGGGGGAGGCGTGAGGCAGGGGGATTGGTGGGATCTCACCTATGTGCATAACGTGAGGGTGTTCAGCACACCCACTGGGTGAGGGGCTCTTCTCCAACTTGAACTTTACCTTGGAAATGAGAACAATAAAATCTAAAAATTTGTACCCTCATTTTAATTTGAAATAAAGAAACCTAAAAAATTAAAAATAACTAAAAGTAGTATTCAAGTTTTCATGAAATAGGGGAGCAAAATAAACAACATCTCTAAAACTATGAAACTGAAGAAAACAATTTGGAATGATTTCACAATAGAAAATCTTTCTTTTTCAAGTGCTTTCTAAGAGAAGGAGTGTTTCCCTTCGCTGGACTTGGGGTTGTGTTTCACCCTGTGTAATGGTGTGACAAACCTCTTGCACACTCCCTGCACCTGTCTGCAGCATGGGGAGATGGCTCCTCCTCAGCTCCATGGTCAGTTTTACTTTCACCACTGCATTTACCACACTATTAACTTTTCAGGTGCACATTTTGATCTTGTGCTCTTCACAAGCTTCTTGATGACAGAGATCTGATGTGAGGTACTTAAAAATTCTCAGTACTTGAACATTGCTTGACTAGAACTTTGTAGATAATCAAAAAAGTTTATGAACCATGTATGTGAGCCAGTTCATTGTTTCTATCATTACAATCTTTCATTGCTTAACAGCAGGGATATGTTCTGAGAATTACATTGTTAGAGGATTTAGTTGTGGTCCAGACGTCAGATAGGGCACTTACTGAAACCTAGATAGTACAGCCTGCTGCGCAGCTAGTATTGCCCCCAGACTTCAAACCTGTACAGGATGTAACTGTGCTGAATGCTGCAGGCAGATGTAACATAATAATAAATAGCTGTGCATCTAAAATTAGAAAAGGTACACTAAAAATAGGGTGTTACGGTCTCACAGGACCACCACAGTTGACCAAAACCATTGTTTGTGGTACATGAGTATATTATTTACAAAGTACAATAGTATTGGGGGGGTGTCCTTTTCACTCTTCAGAAACTTTAAAGTGGATAAACACTCATGTGGATCTTCCCTCTCATAGAATCAAACACAGTGAATATGTCTTAATTTCGTCTGCTTACTTTATATTTCAAGTCAAATTCAGAACTAAAAACTCATGTCTTCAGAGGTAAAATGCAGGATAAAAAAAATCACAGTCCCTTTAATCATAACCAGTTTTCTTGAATAAAATCAAGAGGATTTTGGAACTTTCTAAATTGACGGGTGTTAGTCTGGCAATGCCATTCCCTTCTGGCTTGAGGAAGCACTTTTCCTTTAAGATGGGCGTCTGCAGTTCCCCCTGGCTTTGTGCATTTGGAAATTCTGCAGAGGAAGCAAGAACCCAGTCTGAAAACTGAGCATGCTCAGCTTTGGCATCCGCCCCTTTCATGGTAGGCTCCTCAACGTGGTGCCTTTGAGCACAGGGCCCCAGTGGGAGCCCTATTATCTGCAAATATTTCTGGAAATGTTTATACAGAACATGGGGCACAGCAGGCTGCCCCCACCCTGCATTGACAGCTTAAGCCTTTGAAATGGCAAATGCACAGACCTCCTAAGCGCCTCCACTTGGCCCATGCTGTTGACATTTTCAAAGTTAACATATAAAATGATTCCATTGAAATAATATTTTTGAAGCTCTTACTGCCCAACTTTATCAAGGCTCACAAATTAGCTTTAGGATGACATTTGACTTAGGTAGAGAGTGCGAATTTAAAAAGAAAATCTGATAGTTTACATTCAAATAGATCCCATGTGACACCTTGAACACACTTCCCCAACCTTGTTGGCTTTTGATTTTCCCGTGTCATTTCCAGGCACGCGGGCCTGGCATCCAGGGTCCCTCTGGGGCCTCCTAGTAGAACAGCATCCACTTTAGAGCAGGGGTCCCGACCTTGGCACTAGGGCTGGGTTTCAAGGAAGACAATTTTTCCACAGAAGGGGGTGGGGAGCGGGGCTCAGACAGGAGCCAACCCAAATGTATGTGCACTGGAGAGCCCTGGGCAGATGCAGGAAGCTTCGCATACACACTGGCCACTTACCTGCTGAACGGGAAACTTTTTGACACCAGGGATTGATTTCTTTTTTTTTTTTTTTTGTAGAGACAGAGTTTCACTTTTTTGCCCTCGGTAGAGTGCCGTGGCGTCACACAGCTCACAGCAACCTCCAACTTTGTGGCTCAGTGAGCAGGGCACCGGCCCCATATGCCGAGGGTGGTGGGTTCAAACCCAGCCCCGGCCAAACTGCAACAAAAAAATAGCCGGGTGTTGTGGCGGGTGCCTGTAGTCCCAGCTACTTGGGAGGCTGAGGCAGGAGAATCGCCTAAGCCCAGGGATTGATTTTATGGAAGACAAATTTTTCCACTGATGGGGGGAGGGCTGGGAGTGGGAGCTCAAGGCTTGATACGGAGCAACTGGTTCCTAACTGGCCAGGTGGTGGTGGTGGCGGCTGGTGACCGCAGCTTTAGAGGGAAGGAATTCAAGGCTCTTGGATAATATTTGAAATAACTCCAGAGATGGGACATCTGAATATGTGTTTAGGAAACTTTCCCCCAGCAGATTACTAAACTCATTCTAGGTATGATAACTGAGAATGAAGAGTGTCTTGGTTATGTCGCAAAGTCACACCATCTTGGTGTCACCGAGGATTAAAGGGAGCTGCCCATCTGATCTTCAGGTGGACGTGGTAGGCTGAGTCAAACAGCTTTGTTAGTGACTGAAGCTGTCCTCCTTCCTCCATCTTTTCTTTTCCTCTTTAGTTTCAAAAAGAGGTGGATGTGGAAATAGAAGTGTGATATGTATATAAAAAAAGAAAATCTGACTTCACGTAGAGGTAAGATGCGAGTAGCAGTGTCACGAGTAAAGACGGGCTCCTGGGCAAAGTCTCTTTCTTCAAGTTTCTTCCCAGAAGTATTTAAAAAGCAGTAGTAGGCTGACTAAGCAAATTAAAGTTCTTTAGTAATAATGGAAGAAAGGTTGCTTTTTAAATTTTTTCTAAAATGCAATTGTTTAAAGAGCAGTTTTAGGATCACAGACAAATTGAGAGAAAGGTACAGAGAAGTCCTGCACATTCTCTCCCCCGCCACGGTCCACTCCCCCAACGGAGGGCACGAGGACGAACCCACACTGACATGTCAGGGTACATGGCGCTGTGCGTTCAGGGGACTTGTACAAAGGCATGATACCCTGTACACGTATCCACCACTGCAGTCTCACGCAGCATGTTTTCACTTCCATCAAAGTCCTCTGCCTCAGCCCCAGCTCCCCAGCCTCTGGCGACCTGGTCCGTTTACTGCCTCCAGATTTTGCCTTTCTAGAATATCGTATAGTTGGAATCAAACAGTATGTAGCCTTTTCAGATTAGCTTCTTTCGCATAGCAATATGCGTTTATGATTCCTCCTTGTCTTTTTATGGCTTCATAGCTCACTCTTTTTCAGCACTGAATAATATTTCACTGCCTGGATGTTCTTCAACCTGAACTCCAGGAGTCTTGGTTGCCTCCATGTTTTGGCAGTTATGAATAAAGCTGCTGTAAACACCCATGGGCAGGTTTTTGTGTGGATATACGTTCTCAGCGTATGATTGCTGGATCTTCCTGTAAGAGTACGTTTAGTTCAGAAAGATACTGTTTGTTTCTGGTGAGGAACGACGATGCCCAAGCACAGGTACTGTGTCAGTGCTGCGGATAATGCGCTTTCTGTCCATTTCAACGAAAACGCTTTTACCAAGTGCCCGTTGTGCTCCAAGCACAGGATACAGAGCAATGAGCAAAACAGACTCTGCCCTTATGGAGCTCTCAGCCTTGTGGGGGGAGGCAGACCACCAACAAATCAGAGGGGAGATGCGCTGACAGAAGAGTTAAGCAGGACAAAGGGGAATGAGGTACCACGGCCAGGGTGGGGTGATCTTAGTAATGCACTGCTGTCTCCCGTATGGCCTTCGGGACTTCAGAAGGTGCCTGAGCTGCTCCAAAATGACTCCCATGTCCTCTGGAGAGAGTGTCTCCTACAGACAGGAAGGCTGGACTCTCTGAGCCTCTGCAATACATTTCCATCAGCTTGTCCCAGCTGCAGCCTCCACGGCCAGTACCTGAGCTCCTGTCCCTTACGGGAGCTCCTGCCCCCACCCTGCCAAAGACTTGCATCCTTGGTGCAGGAGTCTCCGCACTGGCCTCGTGCGCCTGCCTGTCACACTAAAGACTCTGCTGGTTGAAGCATTTCTGGTAAATGACGCTCAGAGTTTGGGTCAGGCTGAGAATCTGCTTGTGAACTTGAAATAACAACAAATACGGAAATAAATCCAGGAGTGCTCCGGTCACTCTTGAGTTACTCTTGAGCTAAGGAGCCAGATGCATGAAGCCTTCGTCTAAAGGTTTGGTTTTCTAAATGCGGTTTCACAGTTACAGAACATGTGAAGAAACTTAGCTATATTTTAATTTTTTTCCAATTTTGGCATATCCTCATAGAGTTTGGGTGATAAAATTTTGGTTGAAATTGGCTTTTTACACTTTGAGTCGGCAGCTGTTACAGGCACAATTTTAAAGACACTGGAAAGTCTTGCTGCCTTCCAAAACGTCTCCCCTGTTGGATGTCCACAGACTCTTCCCTTAGTGGGTATCTTCCTTCAGTGAACATTGATTCAATAAATAACTCGCTATAGCTATTATTTTGGGTAGGCCTTGTCCCTTGCAGAAATGTAGGACACCCTGGGAAGTGTGAGACATTAATTGTTGTTTAGAGCTTATTCTGGCTGAGCTTTGTATTTTTATTTGTGAATGTTGTTTGTGGAGAAGCGGGTGGGAGAGCTTGCCATCACAGAACCTGCAAAGGAACATGAGGAACCCACCAGACATGGCAGCAGGAGATGTATTTTGAAGGCCAGGATGTGCTCTGATTCTGTTCTTTGATGTTCAGCATCTTGGTATTTTAATTCATACCTATGTACAAGTGTGATCTTCAAAATATTTACTAACTGTTGATTTAGGCAATACAAAACAATGCACCATAATAAGAGTTCTACAGAGAAACAGAGCCAATAGGATTTATTTATTTACTTTTTTATTATACATGACTTGGCTCATGATGATGGGGGCTGAAAAGTCCAATGATGTGCTGTCAGAAAGAGGCAGAACCAGGAGAGCCAGGGGCATGACTCAGCCTTTATTCAGAAGCCTGAGAAGAGGAAGCAGAGGGGTGGCACTGGTGTAAATCTCAGAGTCCAAAGGCCCGAGGACCAGGAGATCTGAGGAGAAGATGAATATCCCAGCTCAAGAAGACAGAGGGAACTGGCCTTTCCTCTGCCTTTGTGTTTCATCTGGGCCCTCAACAGACTGTGATGCCTGCCTACACTAGCAAGAGTGAATCTTCTCTGCCCAGTCTACTGGTTCAAATGCTGATATCTTTTAGAAGCATCCTCACAGACATACCTGGAAATAATGTCATTTACTAGCCATGTGGGCATCACTTAGCCCAGTCAAGCTGACACATAAAATTAACTGTCAAATGGGTGTGGCACTGACGTTGACCAAGTACAACACGGCTGAGCCAGAGGAGAGCTGCTGAGCACTGTCTGCCTCTAGTCAGCTTTGACTTCCTGCCTTCTAGTCAGGGTTATAAAGTAAGTTGAGAGGGGCAACAGAGAGTAACTCATCAATAAAAATAAAAAAAAAAACTAGAATGACTCAATGTAATGACCTCAGTAATGAAGTATTCCTTCTGTGGCCTTGGTCTTTAGGTAAGCAGAGGGGCTGTCTTTAAGATATCGTGATACTTTTTTTCTCTTGCTTCCAGATTATACCTTTTTATTTTATGGCTGCTTTATAAACAATATAGTGGTCATTTCACAATAATTTTGCTAGTGATTTTAATATAGACTAACAACTCTTATTTGTAATAGAGTTTTTAGTTCCAAGTTTAAAAACATAATGATGGGATACTTTAATCAAGATAACTTTAAAAAAAATCTGTAAAGGGCAGCGCCTATGGCTCAGTGGGTGGGGCGCTGGCCCCATGTGCCGAGGGTGGCAGGTTCGAGCCCAGCCCCGGCCAAACTGCAACAAAAAAATAGCCAGGCCTTGTGGCGGGCGCCTGTAGTCCCAGCTACTCAGGAGGCTGAGGCAAGGGAATCACGTAAGCCCAAGAGTTAGAGGTTGCTGTGAGCCGTGTGACGCCACAGCACTCTACCCGAGGGAGGTACAGTGAGACTCTGTCTCTACAAAAAAAAAAAAAAAATCTGTAAAAATTCACTATTTCAAGTAGTGTTATATTTGATTTGCATTTAAAAGTTAAGATGTATTCCTAATATCAATTTTGTATGAGCTTTAAAAAATTCAGTACAATTTCATCTGAAATTGTGTTAATTATTTATGAGTATGGTAGTTAGCACCTTGAAGTCACCAAGAAATTGTTATTTAGCATTAAGATGTAAAGGAAAGAATAATTAAATCCTTTAACAGGATGCACATTTTATATGCCCCTGTCATGATGGAAATAGCCATTAAATTGTTATCTTCATTACAGAACCAGTATGACATGGAGGAAACCCAGTGTAGGAGTCCAGGGATCTGGCTTGACCCTGGATCATGCCAGCTCACTTCTCTGAGCACTGTTTTCTTATGTGCAGTGTGAAGGATTGGATTGGATGATTTTCTAAGATCTCTTGCAGCTTTGGTACACTAAATAAAAAGGGGGTTCTGTCACACAGTGTTTATGTATTCCCATAGTTAGAAGTAATGAAAAGCAAAAAATTCTTATTATTTTTATTGTTAAGAAAGACATACTGTTTATTTTTATGCCCTCAGTGAATCGTTTGAAAATTATGAGCATATCTGGATTTTGTCAGCTCAGCCTCACTCCTGTGGTTGTGGAAGTTCTGTCAATTATGGGGCCCTAGTCCTGTATAGTGCTGGGACACAGTCCAGATTACTCCCATCCTATAGCCAGTGATTGGTCCAGGGATGGTTCTAGCCAATTCGAGTTTTGGGGGGATTTGGAGGGATTTGGAGGGATCATTTTCTTTGGGAGTTGCCAACCTGGCAAAATATGAATTTGGAGCTTCACAGAGCCATTGTCATGGAAACAAGATTACAGACTGAGAATATAAAGATAAGACATGAGCATTCATGAGGATTGCATGGCAGAAGAAAAGAAAATGAGAGGTTGGCATCCAGATGTTGGGACACCCAAACCCAGATTTCTTAACATATCACAATCAGAGGCATTTTTATAACTGAGTAGAATCCAAGATGAACCCAAGTTTTGCTTTATGGTTAGCAGGGTAAGAGGCCTTCCTAATACTCAGGTGGGAAAGAAGAGGCATTCCCACTGTCACCAGGGGAGGGAATGTCACTGGCCATACATTAGCAAGCCTCCCAGAGACTGTTTGAAAGGGATAGCAATAATTTGAAAGAAGTCAGAGTATTTATCTAGTAAAACGTGAGATTTATAAAAATTTACAATTTTTGTCGGGGGAGTAAAAATTAAAGATCTGTTAGTTTAAATGTATAACCTTCTTAGAATGTGAGATGCAATTCACTTGATTAGAGATAAGATGATTTCCTTGCCACTGTCTTTTTCACCACATGGAACAGTCTGGATAAAGATGGAAGAATGAAACCCAGCAGAGACTGAGAAGAATAAGTTTGGCTGGAAGGAGACAAATGAGGTCTTAGACCTGCCCAGAGATTATTCTCTGGAGTTCAAGGGTTACTATCTATGTGAATCAATTTCCCTTTTTTGGTTAAGCTATTTGAAGTTCTGTGTCTGCCAGTACTTGAAGAAAATGAAGAAAAGCAGAGACTTACTTCATCTATTTTAGAAGCCCCAAATTGTGCCCCTCTTTTATTGACACACGGGTTTTGCTGATTGCTTGATTTACGTGCAGGGAAGGTCGATCATATTTTCATGAATATGGTAAATAACATCTCTTGTTTAAGTTTCCCAGATTGACACTGCTGTCTGTGTGCCTTATACTTCTAGCCTGAATCCAAATTTCTATAGTGAGTTGAGCCATCAGAAACCCAAATCCTGGTAGATAGTTGATACTGTTGCTTTGTGGAGAGGTTCTAGCTTTGCAGAGAATAACCCACTTCAGAGACACAACCTCTCTCAGGGTTTGGTAAAAACCCCTTGGGAAGCCTTCATCTTTTCATTCCTTCTTCCTTGGCCAATAGGAAGGAAAGTAGATTGACATCTACTAACATTGTCAACAGGTTAGCAGATCTCTCTGTCAGGAGGCAAGGCACTCAGAATGGATCTGTAGCCTCTTGTTCCACATATATGTTATTTTATTTTCTTTGGTCCAGTCTGCTCATTATCCTCTTTAAAACATTCATGTTTTGAATTAAAGTAGAAAGATGGTAAGTATTATCTAATAGTAAGTACAGATAGCATGGTGCTCTCTGCATCCTTTGGTCAGGGTTTCCCACCTCAGCACGCCTTGGTAACCAGGTCTGCTGTGTGGGCAGTGCTGCAATTCAAAGGGTGTCCAGCAGCGTCCACCACCACTGGGTAGTGCCTCACATTCATAACCACACACATCTTTGGATGACTCAGAAGAGACAAAAACTCCCCCAGGTCTGAGAAGTGCAGCGCTAGCTCAGCTCAGCCACAAAGTTTCCCGCTTTCCTGAGGGTTTTGCAGGTCATCCCACGGGACAGGGTGAGGTGGTATCTGCCCTGCTTATCCCTGAAGTTCTAGTGTCCAGAACATGCTAGTTGGCAACGAGCGCTTGTTGACGGACCAACTGACTTTTTTGAGGGACAATCTAATCTATCTTTTTTCTTTTTTGAGCATTATCTTTGAATATAAAATGGATCCCAAAGGGACTGCTCTCTTAGTCTCAATCTCTCTCTCTCTCCTTCCAGGTATGTACATATGCAAGCACGTGTATGTATGCTTCCTACACCTGAAATATGAATGTGAACATGTACACATATGTACATGCATATATTTATACATACACATATAGAGAAAGAGAAAGAGAGGGAGATATTTGTTCAGAATTCACATCAGAAACAAAACTAATGGTCAAAAGGTGGATTTCTGTTTATTTATATCCATGTATACATGTGTTGTATGTGAACATGCACACATGTGTCTGTGTGTATCCATGCACACACGTGTACATGGTACACAGTTACTGTTATTGCTATTATTGTTAATCATTTGGAAACATATTCCCAAGGGTGCTTGTGAGGAGGCAGTTTTGGGTAAAGCTGAAGTATAGAGAAGTTAAAAGAGAAAATGAACTATTTATTGCAAACTTTTTAAAAAAAAGACAATCTATGTAATCATATAGGACGCTTAACTAAAAAAATTGATAATCTGGCTACTTGAACCAACTAAAGTATTTCTTTTTCTTTTCTTTCTTTCATCCTAACTTTGTTCACACCTAATTGTTCTCATATTTGCAAAATTTGCAAAATATATAGAGTTTTTATTTCTCCCAATTCTTCTTTCCTATTCTCGTTCAGTATTAACTAGTTCTTACCCTCTTACTCCATCAGGACTGCTCTAAATGAGGTCTTCAAAGACCTCATGTGGCTAAATGCCTAATCAATGAGTTGATGAGTTGTAGACGTCAGGGCTTTGACATGGGCTATCATTTCCTCCTCCCTGAAACACTTCCTTCAGATGGCTTCCATATACCACATTCCTGGTTTTAGGCTCCCTTTTCACACTTTATTAGTTCCTTTGTAAATTCCTCTGCTTCTCCATGACCTCTTAATGTTTGAGCTGCCTCAATTCTTCCTCTGTCTACTGTCAGTCATTCAGTTTCATGCTGTAAATATCATCTGTATGCTGATAATTTCCAAATTTTTTTCCAATATAGACATTTCTTCTAAAACCCCAAACTCACATATTTAACTACTTGACATCTCCACTGAGACTTCATTGCAGCATCTCAAAATTAACATACATAAAACTGAATCAATCTTTTCCCTAAAACCTGATTTATCCATATTATTCCCCATCTCTGTATGCAGCAATTCTATTCTCCATTTGCTCATGCCAAAAAATTTTGAGTTGGTCTTCGGCTTTTTTATTTCTCTCATATCCTATCCTGTCATCTTCATCTTAAAATATAGCTAGAATCTGACCACTTCCCATCACTTTCACTGTTACTTCTATGGTTCAAGAAAGTATCAACTCCTGAGAATCATTTTAGTGGTGTCCTCACCCATCTCCCTTCTTCCATTCTATATCCCTACAACCTCAAACACATTAGTCACAGTATTCCTTTTAAATGACAGTTGGGTCATGTTGCTCTGCTCAAAATTCTCCAGTGGCTTTCTGCCCCACCTGGAATAAAAGCTGAATCTGTATGGTGGCCAGTGGCGCTGGCCTAGATGTGAGCCTCTGTGCCACCTTGATCACCTCCTCTTTAGCTCTCCTTGCTCCCTCCCTCCAGCCACGTGGCCTTCTTGCTGGGTTTGGATCCTCTCTCCAGCCATGCAGCCTTCTTGCTGGTTTGGACACCCCAGGTACACTCCATTGCAGCTCTAGGTATTAACTGTTTCTTCTGCCTGAAAACATTCCACACCAAGAAAACCAAACACATCATTTTCTCATTTCTCAAAGTCAACACACTTTTCTATAAAAATGGTCATAAAGCAACAATTTTATGTGTTCAGTCATTTTATGTGCTCTGTCACAATTTCTCAACTGTGCTGTTGTAACACAAAAGCAGCTATAGACAATACATAAATGAACAAATCTTGCTGTGTTCCAATAAAACCTTATTTGTGAACACTAACATTTTCATTTTGATAATAATTTTCATGTGTCATGAAATATTATTTTTTTCTGAAATTTCGACCATTAAAATCTAAAACCTATCCTAGCTTCCTGCCCATATGTGAACAGGTGATGGGCTAGATGTGGTCACTGGCCTACAGTCTGCCACTCCATACTTGAACTGATTAAATGTCACCCCTCAGTGAGTCTTTCTCTAATCTGATTTTTTTTTGACGTCTCTACCCCTCGCTCTCTATCCCCTTCCTTGCTTTATTTTTATTCATGGCATTTATCATCTACAAATATACATATACTCACTTGTTTGTTGTTTATGTTCTACTAGAATGTGGCTCTATAAGGGTCAGGGTCTTAACTCTGCTTTCACTGCTCTATTCCTAGTGTCTGGAAGGAGGCTTTGCTCAAGTGGATGTTCAGTAAGTATTTGTTGGATGGACCTTCATGAATGAGTGAGTGAGTGAATGAGAGCGGGGCTCTGATCCATCATGTACAGACTTCCTGGGCTGGAGGTGATTCCTCCTTCCTCTGATTTCACATTACACTTCTGGCTTGTATTTATTTTCTCACATGACTTGTTTTCTCATGAATATACAATGACTGTTTGACATCTCCACTACATCATAAGATTTTAGGGTGTCTTGTTCTTTTTTGTATCACCACTTTCTTGGCATTCAGAAGCTGAATTGGGAAGAGGAGATGGGAGAGGCAGGCAGATCTGGTGGTGGTGGGAGTCCAAAATGGCCTCAACTAATGTTATGATGGTGTGAATGAAAGAGAAGGGAGATAAAAGAAGCATAATGATGTGAGAGTCACTCAGATTTAGTTAGTAATTAGGTATGGGAAGAAAGGGAATAGAAAGCATTATAGTTAACTTCCATGATTGAGTCTTTCAAATGTTAGAATTCTGGCACTTAGTCTCTTTTTCAAGCTATGACACAGAGTTGAGGCTTACTGGTGTGAGCTAAAGTGGAGAATTTAGGTATGGAATGGATTTATGATTCATGGAATGGATTTGTGATTCATGGAATAGACTTGTGATCCATGGAACGGATTTGTGATTCATGCTGGTAAGATAGAGCAGGGGTAGAGTGTGCTACACCTGGGATGGGACTCCTTGCAGATGTGCATGGGGAGGATGCTGTGAGACAGGTCAAGGCTGAGAGGCTGGGTCTTGTTTGTGGTCAGACTTGGAGTCCTCAGCACAGAGGCAGAATTCAGAGCCCCAAAGATGGCAGAGGTTAGCAAGGAATGTGCAGGGACAAAATGGATGAGGGCTCGGGGCACCTCCATCAGTGAGAGGTCATTGATCTGCAAGGAAATTAGCACAGAGACTGAAGGAAGGACAGGTGAGTTATGGGACAGTCTGTGGGGGCAGTTATAGGAGTCACATGAAGGAATAAATAATCAAATGTGTCATATGCTGCTGATGGATTAAGTAGGATGAAGGCTGAGAATCAGCTGTTGGATTTCATAATGATGAAGTTGTGTTGACAACAAGAAGAGCAAGAGGAGTTTCAGTGAAGGTGATGGAGGCGAAATAAAATGGTTACTAGAGAAAGTAACCTTGATAACTCAAGAAAAAGGAGAAATCAAGGGACCAGTGTTCTCAAGCAGGCAAGAGATGATAGTTCTGTTGCAGAGTGTTAACCTTAGCTAAGAACATGGGCTGTTGATAGTGATGAGAGAGAAGGGAGAGGAAACAGGCAGGTGGGTGTGTATGACAGAACTCGTGAAGGTGGGGAGGACATCAGAGTCCTGGGCTCTCCGTGATGGAGCAGAAGCAGTGGTGAGAGGCAGGTGTGATTTGTCCTGAGGGCCTCAGGCTGGCAGTGGCCAGCCAGTGTTGAGACAGTTTTACCTGAAGGTGCAAAGTTTTCCATTTCCCCCTGACACTGGGCTGACAGGGGAGGTGCAGAGGACCTTGCATCTAGGTCTCCCTCTGGTTTGCTCCTAGCATCTGATTTTCTCTCTGGACCATGAAGATGAAAGCTGGAGGAGGCACAGGGCCTTGCACCTTGCATGCTCAAATCCACTGCCCCATAGCTCCTCAGTACTTGGTCAATGGTAAGACGTAGAAGTCTAAAGGAAAAGCTGCAGCTCTGAATAAAACATAAGAGCATTTAAATAGTAAATTGAATCTGGAAAAGTGATATTGAGTAGTCAGAAGGCACAGGGACCAAGGGCTCCTGGATGGTGGGGACCCAGAGAGCTCCTGTTTGGATCACATTTGTACTTACTTGGTTTATGGCATGGAGTCAGTCCTTTCCTGTTAAATCTGTTCCACTATTAAAGGTTATCTAAACAGGACAGATGATTTTTGAGGACTTAGGGAAATTATATATCATTAATAAAGGACTGCAAGTTACCCACTGAAAGGAGAAATGTTGGATTTCATAAGGTAAAATAGTGCCCACCAATTAATTATTTAAAGATAACTATAAAATGATCAGACTGACTTTCTTATGCTGAGTCAGTGTCATTATTTTCATTTTATAAAACAGTTAGTTTAGAGCTTTTTTGTGGGTATCCATATGGAAGTGAAAGTAACATGATTTGATTTTAAACTGGAGCTCATGACTAGTGGCCCCAGAGTGCAATAAGAATAATAATAGTTAAGAGGTTTTTGTGTGTGTACTATATGCCACATAATAATAACTTCTTTATTCCTTAAAATAGGTTTAAGATATAGGTATTATTAATCCTATTTTAAGTAGACAACTTAAGACTAGACAAGTTAGTAACTTGTCCAAACTCAAACAGCTCTGAGCTGGTACTGCAGGGACTTACACCCAAGTCTGCTTTCATAGTCTGCACTAGTAACTGCCATGCTATGGCCCTATTTCAGGTCCTACCTTGAACTTCCAGCTCTGGACAAATCAGCCAGGCAGCTTTATGAATGAGCAGGGTAGATGATTACTTATGCATGGAAGACAGACTCAACTTCCCCTCATTTCATCATTACAATTTAGTGTTTTGGGGTCAGGATGTTTCAGTTTTTGAGAATTCATTTATGTTTGAAATGCTATTACTTGTGGGAAGGGTCATTCATTTGGGCATTATCAGCTGACATCATTATTATAAGTCAGGTACATCACATTAATTACTACACGCTCTGACTGCTCCAAGAGTGAAAATATTTAGCCAAGATAAGAAGCTGGAGTGAATTTATGGGGAAATTTGCTAAGAGGAAGGAAATGTAGAGTGGTAGGGAGGTTGTAGGTCAGAAGTTTTACCCTCTTCATAATTAGATCGAGTCTTCTTTTCTCAGGTCTGAGTATCGAGAATTTCACAGCTGGAATGGCCCTTATAGATTAAGCACTTCCATACCCTCATTGCGTAGGTTAGAAGACCTGGCCCCAAGATCACATAGCTGATTGGAGGTAGAGGTAAGGTTAGCATTCACAGCTTGGAGCTCTTCCCATCGTGAGACAACCTTCTGGTTGTTGTGAAGTGAATCTTAACCCATTCACACTCCTTCCCTATTTTGGAGTCTAATCCATGAACCTCTTCTTCATCTCTTTTCTCATTTCCCTCAAGGTTTCTTTGGCATAAGATGCACTGAACTAGTTTTTAGATTCCATTCTTCCCCACCCCTTTGTTAGGCCCAAATCCAAGGCTGCTAATCTATACATTTTATCTTAAGACCCCTAGTAGAGAGAATTAATTACTGCCACACTTATAGGTCTAGAAAAAGGATACGAGGCTAAGTTGTATGATCTTGCTTGAAATAATTCCAGTTGTCAGTATAAGGGATCCTGAAAGCTGTAAGAAAATGCAAACACAGCAATTCCAGAAATGCTCAGAGGCAACTAACTCACAATTGGCCATCTCAAATTCAGTTCCTTACAATAAGAACTGAACCTTTGTTCTCATTTTCTCGCCAGATTTAGATTTGGGAGTATGAATGGAAAGCAGTGACTGGGCAGCAACAAGAGCTGAACACACAGGGTTAGCTGTGTCAGGAGCTGTGTGCGGATGCCTCTGGAATACCTTACAAGTAGTGTCAGCCATCCATGCCCAGACAGAATCCTCTAAACAGTGCATGGTTCTCATACATGGTTCTATTAATTACCAAACTTAATGTGTTGTATAAACTCTACCAAGCAAATAATAGAGTCGACTCTATAACCACCTACCATTTATCTAACCAAGTTTCTAAATCCTGCTTTGTCCACTGTGGAGACTGAGCAGGGCAGAAGTGAATAGATTTAACATCCTTTGGAGTTGTGTGGAATTTGAGACTATTGATGGGAACTCACCTATGAGTTAGTCAATAGGGCATCTGTCTGGGGAAGTTATAGCCAGACAGATATTGAACTTTGCATCTACGTCTGGTCCTCACCTTTTAGGCCATCTTAAAATGAGACTGACCAAGTTGACAGAGAGGTTGCCAACTCCTTGCCATTTTATGTGGGTGGCCGGCCTGCACAGAGAAAGGGATGGTGAGTCTGAGTATGAGTGACAGGGGTTCTGAACATGCTTGCAATATAATCTGATCTCCTTTTGAATGTATTTTGGGGGGGTAGAGGAGAGACAGGAAAGGAAGTCTCTCACACCAGTTCAACCCAGGCAGTGACAGAAAACTTACCCAGTTAGATTCTCCCTTGCTAAAATGCATCCAATTATGGCCAAAATTAATTTGATAAAAAATGTAAAATTTATCTTAATGCTTATTAGAATAAAAGGAGAGCATACCCTCGAATCAGCAGGTGGAGGCATGTTTCTGAGAAGCTTATTAACCTTTCCCAATAGCTTGGAAAGGTTAATGTGCCTTTCCAGTTTGTTCCAACTTCCAGTCTGTACCTTGACTCTGTCGCTAATGAGATGGATTTGACCCTCTGGTGGAGTTTACTGCTTAGACAGGGAAGTCTAACAGCCACCCACCTGGGTAACAGGAGATGGCTTAGGTTTATAATGGTAGCCATTATTTTTTAATTATGTCCACACTCACACTAAAAATAATGACTTCATACTCATGAAATGTTTCCAGTGATAACTTGTTATTCTTGTTACTTGAGGAGTGAGAGACAAGCACACTTGTTGAGCTGAATCGTTCAACTCAGTAGCACCGTCATCGGTTCAGACTTGTGTTTTTGGTGTTAGAATTGTTTCTTTAGATATTAATTATGTTTTAATCACTATGCTGAGAGTAAATAAACTGTTCATTGATTAAAATTCACTCAGCTTCTTCTATGACTTCTTTCTTTCTGTATAAAATTAATAAATTTATTTAAGAAATTCTCATGAGCTTTTGAATCTCTAGGGTATTCTTCAGGTATAAAATAATGATTAAAAATTTAAAAAAGAAAGGACAAATGATAAATTACTTGGATGAATTAAAGAAACTTAACTCTTGTATTTTTAATCCTTAAACCTGAAATTCATTTTGCTAGGCTAATTGCAATAAACTCTTTTAGAATAGGAGGACAATTCTTAAGACCCAGTTAGAACTTGTGAAAGATTTCTGTAATTCTTTTTTGGAGATAGGATGTAATTGATTTGGCGATGGGGAAGTGGTGGCAAAGTAAGAAAGTAAATCTTTGTTCAAAATGAAGTTTTAAAGATAAAATAAATAACATCATTAAGTCTGTCATCACAGTCAGAGGTGATGGAGAATAACATGAGTTGTGTGGACAGCAGCCACCTATACTCATGGACCTGTAACTGCTGTTAAACAAGGACTGACATCGACCACTTGAATACTGAGAGGTGTTTTCATTTCTGCTGTCTTCATAAGAGCATATTACACACCCCGAGAAGCTCAAGGGGAAAGCCATTCCTGTGGAGAAATTGACAGTGTTGCTCTCTTGGCCTGTCAGGTCCCCTCGCAGGCGTGGCAGAGACAGTAGGATGTCAGTCAGTGTGCTGGAAGTACAGTTTTTTGTTTCATACTTGTGTGAGCAGAAATGGATTTTCTTCTGAGAAACCCTGTACTTCATACTGATGGAAACAGACTTAATGCCTCAGCTAAGGTAGGATCTGTATGTTATTCTGCAAGAAAGGAAGCATATCGTTCTGTCTTACCAAGAAGAAAGAGAAGGTAATCATATTTTTATAAAAGCAAATAGAGAGGAGACCAGAAAACTTTGGCACTAAGTAGTATATAAGTTAAACATAAGTGACTAGACATATAGGGAGAAAATTGTATACTTTAAAGGATGAATTTTTGATTTTCCACATTTGCTACATCCCAGACAGTTAATTTTAATTGAATACATGTTCTTAAAAATTTGCCTTCTCCTCTTTTTTTCCCTTCCTTCCGTTTTTCCTCATTTTCTTTTTTTCATTCAGTTTTTTGAAGGTGAGGGTGAGAAAAACATTGGGACACTGGCTATCAAGAGAAAAAAATAAGAAAGCAAACACAAACTTTTTTTCTCCCATTTTATTTGACAGAAATGAACAAAAGATAGTGAAGGAAAGTAGTAATTATTGACCCTCAATATTAACTTTCTTCTCTTGGGCAAGCACATAATGAGGCTGTTCTTTGAGATGCACATCATGCAGCTGGCAGCTGACACAGATAACTCCTTTGTCACAGCTTTTAAAATGCCTCAAAGAACCAGAGGAACTTTTCTGGTCTGTTGGGTAAATATGTATTAAAGTAATTTTTAAAATACTTATGCACTTAATAAGCTGGAAGTGGTCAATCGTTTGAATAGGCACACATTTTGAAACATATATTATTATTTATGCACTGACCCAAATGAGAAAGTCTTTAAAAAATAGCATATTTATTGACTGTGTAATTTTGTAATAAAATCTTAGAAGTAGTTCAGAAGCTCAGGAGCCAATTTCAATATCTCATCATCCATTCACCTCATTTTCACTGCTTTCTCTTCCTCTTATGGGATGTATTTTAATAGGTTCATTCTAAGGCCTCCCTGCTGGCCTAATTTCATTTTCACATTAAAGCTGATTTACATTCTAATTGTGATTTTGGTGTAGAATTTGTCCTGTATTGATTCATGGTGTTTGGCATGTAGTAGGCACAGGCAACATCTATGAATGGACGCCAGCCAGCCTGGGGAGTGCTGAAGGGCAAGTGCAGAGGGACCGTCAGGGCTCAGTTGGAGGCTTCTGTCAGGCTCAAAGGCCATAAACAAACAGATCCAGGCTCCATTCACAGCTTTGTCATTTACCAATTACCTGTCCTTTGACAAATTAGATCTGTGTCTCTCCCCATCAGTTTCCTCATCTACAAAAGAGGAACACCAATGCCACCTTCACAGATTTCTTACAGGGACCTGTGGAAACTCCACATGTCAGACGCCGGCTCTAGCTGCCGCCAGCTGCTCCCACCCCCAGCACTGGGACCTCCCCGCACCCGGGAACACAGGAAATACTCATTTCTAGGCAGTGTCCACAGTGCCCCAAACACAAATATCAAGAAAAAAAAATTTTTAAATAATCCAGGGAACTGGCATTCTTGCCTGGTGTTAGGAATATGATTCTTTAATAATTCCTGAAGTTCCATTTGCAGAAGCCTGACCTCCATGGGCAGCGTGGCCTCAGGATCCTGGTACCTCATGTGCTCACCCTGCCTTCCCCTCCCTGCTTTGGGCTCCCAAAGCAGGGTTTTTCCTTACCTGGTGCCCACATATCCTGTGGGAAGAAAAAAAAAAACACCTCGAGGTCCCTTCTGGATTTCAGAAAATTATACATATAAACAGATTTTCCAATTTTAGTATATGTGCTGCCGAAGCGAGCACAGATTTTCTAATCACAAACAAAGGTAATGCTACCTGCTGCAGCCCTGCGCGGTAAAGAGGATTTTGAGAATAAGCATTATAACCATGCTCACTGAGCCGCCCCCATCCTGCAGAATAGGAACGGCAGAAATAAACAAACATGCTTCTTGGCTCTCTGCTGTCTGAGGTGTGGTGAGCTGCTGCAGTCTTGGAAAGGCATTAAGGTGGCTGGTACTTAATTGGATTTGTTTTGCTATCAGGGTGCAGATCTTGAAGTTTTTCCACGTATGCCAAATTCATGAAGCAGGAGCAGCCTTATCCTGAGGGAGATGCTATTGGTGGTGGGACCTCAGGGTCATGTAAAGGGCAACTGAGGGATGCGAATCTCGGGTTCCCACTCACTTTCACTATTGGCCAGGTTTTTTCCAACCGCTGTTGGGTGAGTGAGCAGTTGGAGTACTTATCCAGGCCTCGCTGGTACAGGGCATCTCCATCGCTGAGCAGTGTGTGCTTTGCATGGCCTTGGACTAGACTTGTTACCTGACCTTTTTTGAAATGGAAATTTTATCTGTCACCTACTTATTAGAAAATTATTTTTATAAATTTAGTCTGTTATGCTGTTTTAAAAGATATTGCATATAATATACATCTTTTCTAAATAAGAAATTATTATTTTGTAAGCCATCAGCAACAGAAAGCAGCTTTCCCTTCCCAGTAAAAATAGATGATACAGGACAGGTGGCACCCCAGCCAGCTGAGCTGAGCTGGAGGACCTGCCGCCTTAGCCCTGGCAGTGGCAGCGGAAACAGAGGGCTGGAGGGTAGGCGGAGGGAGGCTCCAGTAGCTGGAGGGTCCAGATACCGGCTGGGGAGACAGAGGACCCTTGGTGTCTCCCTCCCCGTGCACTTCCGGCTGAACCGGAAACACACCTTTTCTAGGCCTGGTCAATTTCATGTAAGTTTCCGAGGCCTGAACAAAAGGGATTGTAGCCTTTCATTAACTGAGTTCCGGCCCAATGGAGCTAAATGTTAACAATTGACTTCGGCTAAATAACCCCATGTGACTATATATACCCCTTTACAAAGAGCCCAGGTAGAAACAGACAGAGGGAGAAAGAGAGCTCTTTCCCCACCTGGGTTCTCTCTGCTAGGAGCTTTGGCGTTTTTGTATTTTTTTCCTTTTCTGTAAATTAATCCTGTCTTACCATTAATCTGTGGTCCATGGATTCACTCTTTGAATAACCGAGACTAAGAACCCTTGAAGACGAAACTCTGGTATCATAGAGACTTAGACATTTTTCCAAAAGGCAAAATTAGTACTATCTAAAAAAAGTTGATGTTGAGTGGCGCCTGTGGCTCAACGGAGTAGGGCACTGGCCCCATATTGCCGGCAAATCCAGCCCTGGCCAAAAAAAAAAAAAAGGTGATGTTGTATTGGAGACAAATTTGGGTTCCATCTTCCATCAAAACTTTGGGACACATCTAAGCTTTGGGACAGAGATGGTGAACAGAGGCCTGAGGGGGAATTTTAGCATCAAGGCCAGTTGATGGGTAAATTTAAAGGGAAAGAGAGATTACAAGGTCAGAAAGAAACCTCAAGTTTTAGTTTTGATTCTCCAACAGAGGGGCCTAATTTAATTAGTGGAAATACAGTTCATTTTGGAGACAGTGAGGAGGACACAGCCTGCCCTATTTGTTGCCAGAGCCGCTTATCTCTGTCGGGGAACCTGAGAGAACAGATACCAGGGAAATCAGATGAAGAATGCATCTCTGCAGCCATAGAGGCTGCTGTCATGGAAACTTTCCTCAGTGTAGCTGCTGAGGCTGTTGCTTGGAGAAAGGGCCTTTATTGAAGAGTGTAAGTTGAGGTGGTGAGAATGTATTAACATGTGTTAATGGCATGGATGTGTTTAAGATGGGGTATTGAAAAGGAGCCTAAGAGAAGGGCAGAAAACATTGTTTTACAAGGAAGACAGGTGCATGCCAGAGGCAAGGATATTATGTGATAGGGGTGGATGACCTGGGTGCACGCAAAATCTATAATCTAAGAAAGGTGGTCTGGAGTCCAGGCCAAGAGGTCACAGATAGACCCATGAGACCAAGATTCTTAAGGTAAATGTGAACAAAATAGCAAAATGGAGAGTGCCTGACAGGGGAAGGCTGATTGTCATGCTTCAACACACCTGCAGCATTCTGTCAGGAAAAGTGAAACCTGAATGGGCAACTGGTTGGGAACAGACCACACCCTGAACACGCTCCAGGGACCATTTCTGGAGGCAGGATCATCCAGAGTATCTTACCCTGGGCAGGGCTTACTCCAGGCTTCTGCCTGGCTGTGGAGCAAACCTGATACCATCTTAGCTTTGATTTACTCCTTCCCTTGCAATCTCTGTGCTATTACCAAAGATAAAATTAAGAATTTCTACAAATTATTGCTTACATAAGAGAAAGACTCATTCATCCAACCAGTCTTGTTTGTTTTGTTTTTCCTTTCAAGACTTTAATTTTTTAGAGCAGTTTAGGTTCACTGCGAAATTGAGAGGAAGGAACAGAGGCACACAGGCACAACTTCCTCCGCGGTCAGCTAGCCCCCACCTCCGAAGGCACAGCTGTCACAGCTCTTCAGCTCCCATGATACCTCCCGATTACCCAGAGGCCTCAGCTGCCCCAGGGCTCACTCTTTGCAGTGCATCCTATGGGTCTCAATGTATAATGATGTGTGTCCACTCTTACAGTGTCACACAGAGTATTTCCATTGCCCTAAAAATCTGTCCTCCACCTAGCACCCTCCTTTCCCCAGGCCATGGCAATCACTGAGCCTATTTATATAGGCTTCCTAGATGATTTGGATGTATAGTTTCTGTGGGTCAGAAGTCCAGGGATGGCTTAGCCATGATCTTCAAGGCTTAACTCCAGGATGCAATGGGTCTTTGTCTACATAGTTTTATCTTCTCCAGAATGTCATATTGGAAAATGGACTCTTGGGCATGTAGTCTGTTCAACTGGGCCTTGGTAATACATGTCTCAGCTTTGTTCACATCAAGTCACAGCATAGTAGCTCACTTCCACTTAGCACTTGATAATGTTCTGTCATCTGAGAGCACCAGAGTCTATCTGCTCACTTTTCTGTCTTGCTTTTATAGTGTTTATAGTTTTCTATGATGGAAAGACTCACAATCAAATGCCCTGTAGTCTACTTACTCTTTGGTAACTGGGAGAATGTAAAACGAAGTCTTCCCTATTCACTAGAAAAACAGAAGCCAGAGTGGTGAAGTCTGCTTGTGAATAAATCCTGGGATTTGATGCTAGTTTCTGCCCCTTTTATGGCATTCCCTGGTGAGAACAAGAAGGCATAAACCATCCCAGAGCAAGGCAGGTCTGGGGAAGTTACTTTTTCTTTATCTTTGCTGGTTTCCGTCCTCATCACCACTTAGGGCTGTGCCCCTTAATAGAGAGAAGAGCAGGGTGGACAGGCTGCTCTGGATTATGAGAGACTATCTGTGTCTTTGTGAACGAATCTAGTGCAGTCAGGAGTCTTACAGGGAGAGTGAGTGGCAAAATAGCAGAGACAGGGCTAGATTTAATTTGGAAAGAATTGAATAAATAAAATAGAAATATAGGGAAGATGTACAAAGCCACTTTCTTTGTTTTTTGAGTGACACCCTCTTCATGTTTGAGGACATAGAAACCCGTGGATGGGGTGTAATGAAGATGTTAGTGTGAAAGGGGAAAAGGAAGTTTGGCTCAGCCAATCATCAGCTTTGTGACAATAAGGAAGATATCTACTCTCACATAATTTAATTTTTAATTTTTATATTAAAATTGATAGTTTAGGTTAAAGGTTCTCAATTAGGGGAACATCAGGAATCACCCAGGGGATTTTGTTTAAAACACCCAAATCTGAGATTGGAACATGTGTGCATTTATTAGGCTTCCTAGATGATTTGGATGTGTAGTTTCTGTGGGTCAGAAGTCCAGGGATGGCTTAGCCGGTCGTCTCCACATTTCAACTCCAGGATACAATGGGCCATCATCTCCCATGAGCCTTGCATGGGGAAGGATTGGGTGGTGGTCAGCGACATTTGGTTCCTTGTGGCCTGTAGCACTGAGGGCCTCAGCTTCCTGCTGACTGTGTGCACCCCCGTTTCCAGCCACATGGGCTTCCAGCATGGCATCCTGTTTCCTCAAAGCCAGCATTGAAGAAAGTCACTTCACAAGATAGGCTTTGAAAGTTATTTAATGTGATTACTTATTCATAATCATCCAATCACCTTTGCTATATTCAGTTAGTTAGAAGCAAGTCACAGGCCTTGCTCACACTCAGGAGGAGGGGAATAATCAAAGGTCTGATGTCAGGAGGAGGAGGTGGGGCCATTTTAGAGCCTGTCTGCCATACCTGTTATCTCACATCAGCCTTTCAATGTGTCGAATTTTCATAGCTAAAAAAAATGATGGAAGGCTTTTCATTTATTCATTCCACAATATTTCAAGTGTTAGGCACTATCCTTAGGTATAGTTCTTGACAGATAGACATTATAAGTGAGGGAAGCCTGGGGAGAGCATGGGCTTGCCTGGTATGAAAGTGCTGATTTTTATCATTGAGTTTGGGCAAAATCGTGGGAGAGATTATTGAAGACATAGTTTGGTACACGCATGCTCTGAGTGGAAAATAGCATTTACTCCAAACACCCAAGGTTAGTGGGGCCAGGGTAGGCCACACTGGCCTCATTTGCTTTTTTCACAGAAAGCTTTGTTAGGATAACATGGTGGGCTTACACTATTTGGATAAAAATGTTTGGAAAGAGATTCTTGTTGCACTCATCTGAAAATAGTGGAGAACATAGACTGGAATATAGTACAGCTAAAGAAAGTAACTACTGGCAGGAGAAACATGCTGGGAGGACGTGATCAGCTCTGCAACGTCAGTGAACCACACCGTGGGGAGCTGCCTCTGTCGCAGAGCTCCACCTTCCCTGCTCCCCTGGGTCTCTCACTGTTAATGTGAATAAGTATAGGCGGCACAGAACAGAGAGAAACAATGACATTAGAGTCAGAATAGAAACTGGTGATCAGTGGTGACAATAAATCAATTCTAAGGGGATAGGTGTGTCTAGGGATCAATCCTCCTCTGAGAACCCAAAGTTGGTAGCAAGTGAATATTTGTAAAAAATAGCTTGTTGATTTAGGAATTTCAGGTTATTCAAGTTAAACACAACCTATTTGTGTGATATGGATGCCACAAAGAACAGTTCTAATAGTAAAGTCCTCTTGCCTCAGCCTCCCATTAACTGGGACTACAGTCATGCCCTGATAGTTTTTCTATTTTTAGTAGAGATGGGGTCTTGCTCAGGCTGGTCTCGAACTCCTGAGCTCAGGCAATCCACCCCCTCAGCCTCCCAGAATGCTAGGATTACAGCTGTGAGCCACCATGCCTGGCTATTGCGTTATTTTATATACCCAGATGTGAGTCTCTGGAAACCCAAATAATCATATGAATGGGAAATTTTTTAAAGAATTATATTTAAATAACTCTTGAGCTCCAAGTTGCACGTGACATTAAGATACGCTTGGCACTAAATTACAATGTGCTGTGTAACAAAATCTATGCGCTGTGGCTAGAGTCATTCCTGAGAGAAATTTATCACCATATAAAGAGGGATAAAAATGAGGTGAACTGGCTCAGCACCCATGCTCAGTGGGTAGGGCGCAGGCCATATACAAGGCGGGCGGGTTTGAACCTGGACTGGGCCTGCTAAACAACAATGACAACTGCAGAAAAAAAAAAAAAAGCCAGGCGTTGTGGTGGGCACCTGTAGTCCCAGCTATTTGGAAGGCTAAGGCAAGAGAATTGCTTAAGCCCAAGAATTAGAGGTTGCTGTGAGGTCTGATGCCATGGCACTCTACTGAGGGTGACATAGACTCTGTATCAAAAAAAAAAAAAAGGAAATGAGGTGAACTATTTGCTCAAGAAAATAGAGAAAATGATTACTATAAACTTAAGTGAGAATCCAAGAAAATATAGGCAGAAATTATTTACATAGGAAAGAACATCAAAATAGATGATTAAAAAGATGATTAGCAAGACTAATCATTAATAATAATAATTATTATTATTATTATATAATTTTTGCAGTTTTTGGCCGGGGCTGGGTTTGAACCCGCCACCTCCAGCACATGGGGCTAGCGCCCTACTCCTTTGAGCCACAGGCGCCACCCCTGTATTATTATTTTTTTTTTGAGACAGAGTCTCAAGCTGTTCCCTGGGTAGAGTGCCATGGCATCACAGCTCGTAGCAACCTCAAACTCTTGGGCTTAAGCGATTCTCTTGCCTCAGCCTCCCAAGTAGCTGGGACTACAGGTGCCGGCCACAACGCCGGGCTATTTTTTGGTTGCAGTTGTCATTGTTGATTGGCAGGCCTAGGCTGGATTTGAATCCGCCAGCTCTGGTGTGTGTGGCTAACTCTCTAGCTGCTGAGTTACAGGCGCCAAGGCAAGACTAATAATTATTAAAGTAAGAAGACAAAAATTGACAAATCTCTGGAAAAAATACAAAATCAGAACAGATAATAGATACAGATAATCTGCTATTCAATTAAAAAATCCCAATAACTTCTAGAAGAATGCTGGTAAATTTGGGAATTCAGAGAAAAGACATTTATGGAAAGCAAATTATACTTCTCAGTATTGGCCAAAGAAGACATAGGCATTTTAACCGAGCATAGAAAAGTTTAATTGAATAATTCCTAGTAGATAATTTAAAATAACAAAAATCCACGTATGTCTCCACCTTTTAAAAGTGACAGAGACAGTTTTACAAGTAGGTTCTACTCAATTTCCAAGAAGTAGAAAATTTTTTCTTTTACAATGTTGGTTCACAGATTAAAAAAAAAGAGTTTGAAATGTAGTCTGATTTTAATACTGAAACAAGAACAGCATAAGAAAAGAGAATTATCAGCCATTCTTTCCTATCAATATATCAAATCTATATAAAATATTAGCCAGGAAAATGTAGTGGTATATAATATCAAGGCCAAGTGGGCAAGAAGGCAATTCAAGACGGTTTGAAATAGAAAAATGTGTTGCTATAATTTTAGGCATATTCTCAGGAAAGGCAAAATGACATGACCTCCTAATGGATACAGAGAAAGCATTCAATGCAGTTCAATACCTATTGGCAATAATGTGGTCAAAATATTAAAAAAGCATTTGGTGAAGTTCAATAGCTATTTATTGTAATGTGGAGATAAAATTCAGTATCTATGATAATGTAATTTCTTTATAGTTAGAATTTTTCTGAGAAAATTGTACTGAAACATGGGAGCTGGGCTATGAGAGCAAACTAGAGAGTGCTAGAGAGTGCTAGCAAACTAGAGAGTTAGCTAGAGAGTGCTCGGGGAGGGCTGCTTCTCTATAGGCATGTGTTTGCTCCCAAAGGGCTGATGTGATGGGAACATGGAGACACATAGCTGGATTGTAAAGCTGGAGACACTTCTTACCTTTATCTTTGAGAGATTAATTTGCATTCCTAAAGGTGAGAATCCAGGATACTTGCAATAAATTTCCAAGGAGACTGCAGGCGTCTGACACACCTCTCCAAGGCCCATGGCTTGTGCCCTGCACACAGGATGATGGTTAGTTGTCACTGTCATCTTCAAGAGTTGAGAATTGGGACCAGGGGACTACTACACTGCCAACATCCAACACTGCCCATCAGACTCCATGGAGAAGCCTGAGAATCACCCTGTGAAAGGCTTAGAGTAAGGGAAGGACATCTAACTCTGCCACTTTTCAATTCAACAAGGCAATAATGATTTGCCATGGGCTAAGTACCATTTTAGGTTCTTTATATGTGTTAAATTATTCAATCAGCACAAGAATCTATAAGGTAGTACTATTATTAGCTCAATAATTCAGATTAAAATATTTGAGATTCAGAGATGTTAAGTGTCATCCTTGAGGTTATTTATACAGCTAATCAGTGTCAGGGTCAGGATGTATACTTGAGAAATTTGGCTCCTGGGTCTATATTTGTAACACTACTTTACATGAAAAATTCAAAGAAAGGAAGAGATGACACTGAACTATCATTTCCACCCACAATAAAACATCAGAACAATGAGATAAGTTCAGCAAGTTTCTACAGAATATCATCATCATAAAACTTAATAGTATTCCTCCATACTAGTAGCAAATAGTTAGAAAATATCACATAAAAATGCCAATGATAATAGCAATAAATACTTAAGAAGTAGTTGCTAAGTCAAAATTGACAATACAACATGTCCTTGAATGAGAAAGTTTAACATTATGAAGATGTCAGCTATTTCCAACTTATAAGCATAATGAAATTCTTTTCAAAATTCCAATGTGATATTTTTGAGAATTGAGCAAAATAACATTAAAATTTATAGAAGACTAAATATCACTAAATAGCAAAGAGCCTCCATATTTGCAAAAGTAAAAGCAAAGAGGGAGAAACTCATCTGTTCAGGTAATAAGATATTGTTTTACTGGATAATTAGATAATCAGATTGTGTGCATAGGTAGTTATACATAGGTACATATATGTGAGACAGTTCTGTGTGTGCAATAGTAGTGGCTTCATAACTAGGTGGGCAAGAGATTATTTAATAAACGCTATTGGAAAATGGGCTCCATCGTCACACTTACAAAAACTCAAGATAAAAACTGAAGAAAACCCAGAAATGAAATGGAATGTTATACAACTATTAGAACAAAATTCAGAAAAGTTTTTGGTCTATGGAAGATTTCTTAAATAAGAAAAAAATAGAACTAATTACAAATAGAGAAGGATAAATGGACTGGATTATGATAACATTAAACATTTCTGTTTAACAACGGATGACACATGGGAACATTAAAAAGAAAGCAAATAACTTGGAGAAAAATTTTAAAATATATAAATTAAAGATGATTAATAGCTTAAAAATGTAAAGAATTCCTGAAAACCAAGAAGAAACTTTCAGGCAACTAACCCAACGTGGAAGTGATCCTGGAGTATGAGTAGACAGTTTTCAAGGGGAATATTTCAATGGCTAACAATTTTATAGGGAAGTGCTCAAATGTATTAGTAATCATAGAATAAAAAATTAAAATGAGATACGGTTTATGCAGTCATTATAAGGGTAACAGTTCACAAGTCAGATGGCATTCAGTGTGAGTGAAGAAACTAGTGGAAAGAAAGAATTGAAGAAACCAGTCGGGGGCAGATTTAAACATTTAATAAAACCAAATATGCATAATCTACTACCTAGAGGTTGTCCATTCCAGAGCAATTCTTAGACTGGTACCCAAATAAACCTGATGAAGCTGTCTATCAGAGCACCATTGGTAATGCTGAAGAGTTTGAAACGTTGAAAATACTCAGTTAACGTCCAGCTAAACAGCATTGTTATATGTTGTCTATGCAAAAAATAGGATTGTAGACCATTCAAATTATGAAGAAGGTCAATACAGAGACATTAATGTGAATCAACCCCAAATGCCTAATGCTTTGTGGAAAAAATGAGCAGAATTAGATGTGCAGTGCAATACCATTTGGGTAAATTTGTATTTACCCAAACTGAAACTTGGGGGCAGGGGGTAGAGAAGAGACCAGGAAGAGATATTAAGGTTGTGAAGGTGAAGGGAATTAAAACATTAAAAAACAGGGAGGACATTTATTTATTTATTTTTCAAACAGGGGAAGTTTAATGTAAAGAATTATTAACCATAACAGAGGACTAGAGTAATGAGGGAATGATTAGAAAAAAACTAAGAGAACTATAAACACTATAGGCATGGCAGATGTAAGTAGCAGCCACTACCCCTGGGACGGCTGAGAGAGTGACTAAGGAAGAGTCCCCCAGCCCCTCCAGTCTGAGAGCCATATTTTGTTAGAACATGAATGTGTGACTCACTGATGGCAGGAAAGTCACTGTGGTGCCATGTTGGTGGAACTTACTGGAAATTCACCAAGAAAAATTGTTAAAGGGAGTGTGTCACAAGAAATGTTCCACTACAAAACTGTCTAAGAGTGTTGCCAAGGGAAGTTGCTGGCTGTTGTTACTACTGGTGCTATTGACCCCACCGTGTACTGCGGAAGCCCAGTGATGGAAACTGCGTGTGTTGCTAATTTCGCAGACTCTCAAGCCTCATGTGTAGGAGGCTGCTATAGGATATATGGGAACCAGAAAGGAAAATCCATTCATCTTGTACAGGTAATATCTTACCAACGACCCTTAGTCACAAAACCTAACATTATACCAGTTGGCAAAGGAAAAAAATTTAAAGGGCCTAGTTGTATTTTTGTAGAGCAGGCAATGAAGAGTGAATTTGGAGCTATGAGACGATAAATTGAGAACTGACAAAAGCATCTTACTGGAATGTCTTGAGAACCTCGTAATGTGCTGAGTTCACATTCAGGGTAAGATCAGTTAGAGGTAAGCATTCCACATTGTATATCAAATTAGCATTGTGCCCCATAAGTGCATTAATGTACACAGTTATGATTTAATAAAGAATTAAGTAAAAATAACCAACCAGAAAAAAAATTAAGAAAAGAAAAGATCTACCTTACTTAACCTTAAAAAAAGGCACAACTTAAGGAATGTTGTTTCAGGATAACTGTTGCTTAAGCAATTTCTTTCAGGAACCAAAAAACTAGAGCAAAGTCATTACACTTACTTTAAGGCTGTGAAACTCCCTTACAAACTGATGAAGGGGCTGCAAGGTGAGAACTAGAGTGAGGCTCCCCAAACTCTGTGAAGGAACTGGCTTAGTTAAAACAATGATAAGTATCAGCCACTGTCCCTTGTCTGCTTGTTAACAGTCACTGTCCCCTTATTTGTGTCCCTATAATTCCTACTCTAGAAGGCACAGCTGCTAGTTGTGGACATTTATTGATTATTGAAAACAACATACCACAAACTAATGTTTTATAAATATGAGAAAAGAAAGCAAAAACTTACAGAGCCTACTGTCCACAAGAATTTCGCAGACTCTCAAGCCTCATTTTATAAAGAAGTCATTACTCTCTTTATAACCTCCGTGACTGTGCAAAGGTCACCATGGTTTCAAAGCTCACAACTGTCTTGAATCAAGAAAATAAAAGACTTGCATCCTAGAGGTGGTCTGGCTGGACTTCCCTTTGGAGAAAAGATATGTAGATCAAAGTTTGGAAAACTTTCACATTAGATAGAGTAAGAAGATGGAACAAAATTCAGAAAGAGAGTAATATTAAAGGCCTAAGTAGCAATAACTGGACTGAATCTAGGAACTTTTAAAATCAAATCTAAATGATTAGGGGATGCAGATGGAGGTGTTAGCAAGAGCACATGAAGCATGGAAAGGGCATATGACGGAGTGGGCAGGCCAGGCGGAGACCACACAGCTAGTTTGGCTGGTTTAGGGCCTACGTGACCTTCACCTCATGTCTCCCATTCTTGCTGTTTTGTAAACTCAGCTTTAACCTAAAAGTGTGTGTCTTGAGTAGTTTAGGGCAATTGATTGAAGAGATTAACGTTTGAACTAGAATTTTATTGCATGGGCCATGGGTTATGTCAATTATCATTTATTATAATTATTATTATCATGGGTTATGGCAATTACCGAATATATCCTTCTTAGTAAAGTATCTCAAAAATGGGAAAAAAGTATCCAATGTACTCAGTACTATTATTAAACCAATATATGAACATATTCGTATGAATGATAAAAAACAAAGATAGTCCAGAAAGAAGGAGGGAAAAGGAGGGAGAGGGGAGGGGGAGGGAGAGTAGAGAGAGGGTATTTGGTCGGATCTGACCTAATGTGCACAATGCAAGGGTTCATTTCAAAACAACTAGGAGTATATTATGACAGGAGATTAAAGATGGCGGCCGAGTAACAGCTTCCCTGCAACTGGGAACAGTGAGTCTGGGGATACAAGACTCAAGGCATCTCTTGCTGGTGGGATCTGCCTATAATCATCCCTTTGATGACACAGGGAGCCAGCAAGGGACTTCTGGACCCCAAGAGGAGGACAAAAACAGTGGAAAACTGGCAAGTGGTTGCGTGTGTTCCATCGACCTAATCACGCTGGCAGTGATTAGGTACATAAGTACAAGCAGCAGTGAGACTGCAAACCAGAAAGGCCTTACCCGTGAACTGTTTCGGTCTTCTTGGACTTGGCACTCAGATGAACTGCCTTGGGGAGAGCTTGAGCAGGAGTGTGGAGAATTTTGGGCATTGTCTGGGACCCCAGACTGACCCACTGAGCTGGGCGCAGGAAGCCATTGTGAAAGAACTGCCCCGGCAAGCTCTGCCCTCAGGGTCTCAGAGCAAGGATTGGGCGGGTCAAAGTAACCTACTAACTGAGCAGCCTAAAGGCAGGGACTGAGCTGCCTTACAGCCTTAATCCTTAGGAGCAGAGTGAGATGGTTTTGGCATACTGAAGCGTTGGGCTGTTGCCCTGGATAGAGTGCCGTGACATCACAGCTCATAGCAACCTCCAACTCCTGGGCTTGGCACTGCCCAGACCTCCATAAGAGCTGTACAGTGACCCCCGACCAGTGACCCGCACCCACCGGGCCTCCAAATTCCCTGACCAGGAACTGGGGGAGCCACGCAACCCTGCATCCTCCCTCCTGTGTCCTCCCAGCTTCCAAAGGTCATCTGGACGGGGACTCTAGTAGCTGCATGCCCTTTGGAGCCCTCCCTGCCTCTGCGCAGAGCTCTTCTCCTGGCCAGAGACTGCTGGAGCATTGGGCTCTCTGTGCCAAAGACACTGGGCGCCTGGCACTCCCAGAACCGTGTGCACCACCCCCAGTCCTGTTGCTGGATCCGGGTGTGTCACAAACCAGAGCTGCTTCCACAACCAGAACTCCCTAGCTAGAGCAGCCCCAGAGGAACTACACAGGGTCACTCCCTACAAAGATCCAGCAACAATAGAGTGATCCTGCTGGGGTGTAATATTGGAGAGACACATCCCCAACTCTGAGGACAGCCAGAGGCAACGGTGAAAAACAATCATGAGGTGAAATCAACAGAAAAACTCTGGCAATATGAATAATCAGAGTAGATCAACTCCCCCAAGGATCAATGGGGCAGAAACAGCACAAGACCCCATGCACAAACAAATAGCTGAGATGTCAGAAATTGAATTCAGGATCTGGATAGCAAATAAGATCGAATTAGAATTCCAAAAGTTATCTCAAGAATTCAATGGATTCAAAGACCAAATGACCAAAGATTTTGACACATTGAGACAAGAAGCTGCATCCCTCAAAGATCTGAGAAAAACAGTAGAATCCCTCAGTAACAGAATGGAGCAAGCAGAAGAAAGGATTTCTGACATTGAAGACAAAGCTTTCGAATGCTCCCAAACCCTCAAAGAAGAAGAGAAATGGAGAGCAAAAACAGATCACTCTCTCAGAGAGCTCTCAGATAATTTGAAGAAAACCAATATTCGTCTTATAAGGATCCCCGAAAGTGACGAAGTGGCTTCACAAGGCACAGAGTCTCTTCTCCATGAGATTATGAAGGAGAACTTTCCAGACATGCCAAGAGATTCCGAAATTCAGATAGCAGACAGTTTCAGAACTCCAGCACGACTCAACCCAAATAAGACATCCCCCAGACACATCATAATCAATTTCACTAAACTTAATACGAAGGAGAAAATTCTGAAAGCTGCCAGACGAAAGAAAACCATTACCTACAAGGGGAAGAATATCAGAATAACTGCAGATCTCTCTGCTGAAACCTTTCAAACTAGAAGAGGATGGTCATCGACTTTTAATCTCCTAAAACAAAATAACTTTCAACCCAGGATCCTGTACCCAGCTAAACTGAGCTTCATTTATGACAGAGAAATTAAATACTTCAACGACATTCACATACTGAAGAAATTTGCCACAACTAAACCAGCTCTCCAGGACATTCTTAGACCTATCCTCCATAGAGACCAGTGTAATTCTCCACCACAAAAGTAAACCCACCCAAAAAATTTTTGATCAAATTCTAACTTCCACAGTCGCAAAAGGATTAAAAATGTCCACAGGTCTCTCAAAAGGCTTATCAATACTCTCAATTAATGTGAATGGTTTAAATTGTCCTCTAAAGAGGCATAGGTTGGCAGACTGGATACAAAAACTCAAGCCAGATATCTGCTGCATACAAGAATCACATCTTACATTAAAAGACAGATATTGACTCAACGTGAAGGGATGGCCATCTATATTCCAGGCAAATGGAAAGCAGAAAAAAGCAGGCATTGCAATCCTGTTCTCAGATGCAGTAGGCTTTAAACCAACCAAAATAATTAAGGATAAGGATGGACACTTCATATTTATTAAAGATAATACTCAATATGATGAGATTTCAATTATTAATATTTATGCACCCAACCACAATGCACCTCAATTTATAAGAGAAACTCTAACAGACATGAGCAACTTGACTTCCTCCACTTCCATAGTAGTTGGAGATTTTAACACCCCTTTAGCAGTCCTGGATAGATCCTCCAAAAAGAAGCTAAGCAAAGAAATTTTAGATTTAAACTCAACCATTCAACATCTGGACTTAACGGACATCTACAGAACATTTAATCCCCAAAGAACTGAATACACATTCTTCTCATCAGCCCATGGAAAATACTCCAAAATCAACCACATCCTAGGCCACAAATCTAACCTCAGCAAATTTTAAAAAATAGAAATTATTCCTTGCATCTTCTCAGAATAAAAGTAGAACTCAATAACAACAGAAATCTGCATACCCATACAAAAACATGGAAGCTAAACAACCTTATGCTGAAGGATACATGGGTTATAGACGAGATTAAGAAGGAAATCACCATATTTTTGGAACAAAACAACAATCAAGACACAAATTACCAGAATCTCTGGGATAATGCAAAGGCAGTCCTAAGAGGGAAATTTATAGCCCTGCAAGCCTTCCTCAAGAAAACGGAAAGAGAGGAAGTCAATAACTTAATGGAACATCTCAAGCAACTGGAGAATGAAGAACACTTCAACCCCAAACACAAAAGAAGAAAATAAATAACCAAAATCAGAGCAGAATTAAATGAAATTGAAAACAAAAGAATTATACAACAGATCAATAAACCATCCAAAAGCTGACTTTTTGAAAAGATCAATAAAATAGATAAACCTTTGGCCAACCTAACCAGGAAAAAAAAGAGTAAAATCTCTAATTTCATCAATCAGAAATGGTAATGATGAAATAACAACAGACCCCTCAGAAATTCAAAAAATCCTTAATGAATACTACAAGAAACTCTACTCTCACAAATATGAAAATCTGAAAGAAATCGACCAATACCTGGAAGCACGCCACCAACCAAGACTTAGCAAGAATGAAGTGGAAATGTTGAACAGGCTTATATCAAGTTCTAAAATAGCATCAACTATACAAAATCTCCCTAAAAAGAAAAGCCCAGAACCAGATGGCTTTACGTCAGAATTCTACCAAACCTTTAAAGAAGAACTAGTACCTACATACTAAACCTCTTCCAAAATATAGAAAAAGAAGGACTATTACCCAGCACATTCTATGAAGCAAACATCACCTTGATCCCCGAACCAGGGAAAGACCCAACAAAAAGGAAAATTATAGACCAATATCACTAATGAATATAGATGCTAAAATACTCAATAAGATCCTAACAAACAGAATCCAACAACACATGAAAAAAATTATACACCATGACCAAGTCGGATTTATCCTAGGGTCTCAAGGCTGGTTCAATATATGTAAATCTATAAATGTAATACAACACATAAACAAAGTTTAAAATAAAGACCATATGATTCTCTCAATTGATGCAGAGAAAGCTTTTGATAATATCCAGCATCCCTTCATGATCAGAGCACTTAAGAAAATTGGTATAGAAGGGACATTTCTTTTTTTTTTTTTTTTGTTGTCAAACAGTTTTCTTTAATGCTCCTAGGTCTCTGGCATTATATTATTTACACATAGGAAAAGCCAGGACAAAGTGGGTACACCAACCCTGATTTTAAGCTAAAAAAAAAAAATCCCCATAATAATCTTGCGATATGACAAGATAGAGAGTCCCATGTCACACAATATAATGTCTTACTCTTTATTCTACTGACCAACTAAACTTTTGAAAATCCTATATTATATTAGCAGCAATACAGCATTAAGACTTCTAACTCCAAAAAGCCTTTAATAATTCAGAATCAAACACAAATTTGGAATTTGTAACAGTCTTGGCTGACCAACACCTTTACAGTATTCATAAAGCATAAGTATGAAGAGCAAATTATTAAACCAGTTTGCCAAGTTTATTTACTTTGTTTATAAAAGTGAAACATTTTAAGCATGCTACAAGTAACTTAGAAGAAATATTTTATTTTAATCAACCAATCTGGTAATGATAAATCAGGTCTATATGTCCTCTGAAAGCACTTATTATGGTAGAGATAAATAACACGTGCACACACACACATTTTGGGTCCTGTTATTAAATATATTTAAAAGCATTTTTATTTTTTAAAACATCCATGATATATTCTTTTATTAATTCAGACAGATTTCTGCCTCTGGCTATCTGAAACTGTAACAAGTTACTTGTTCACAGTGTTTTAGTCCCTTCTAGCAATTTTTAATAGAAGACAGAATTCTTTAGCATTCATCTGAAGCGCTGTTATCAAACACCATTGCCTAGAAAACTGACTTGTCTTTCAAGGCAAGACACTCTAATTAACTTCCCTGAGCTGAACTTAATTCTGTTAGAACCATTTAGAAGGGACATTTCTTAAACTAATAGAGGCCATCTACAGCAAACCCACAGCCAATATCATATTGAATGGAGTTAAGTTGAAATCATTTCCACTTAGATCAGGAACCAGGCAAGGTTGCCCATTGTCTCCATTGCTCTTTAACATTGTAATGGAAGTTTTAGCCATTGCAATTAGGGAAGAAAAGATGATCAAGGGTATCCACATAGGGTCAGAAGAGATCAAACTTTCACTCTTCGCAGATGATATGATCGTATATCTGGAAAACACTAGGGATTCTACTATAAAACTTTTAGAAGTGATCAAGGAATATAGCAATGTCTCAGGCTACAAAATCAACACCCATAAATCTGTAACCTTTATATATACCAACAATAACCAAGCCAAACAAATAGTCAAGGACTCTATTCCTTTCACAGTAGTGCCAAAGAAGATGAAATATTTGGTAGTATACCTAACAAAGGACGTGAAAGATCTCTACAAAGAGAACTATGAAACTCTAAGAAAAGAAACAGCCGAAGATGTTAACAGATGGAAAAACATACCATGCTCGTGGCTGGGAAGAATCAACATTGTTAAAATGTCCATACTGCCCAAAGCAATATATAATTTTAATGCAATTCCTATTAAGGCTCCATTGTCATATTTTAAAGATCTTGAAAAAATAATACTTCGTTTTATATGGAATCAGAAAAAACCTCAAATAGCCAAAACATTACTGAGCAATAAAAACACAGCAGGAGGAATCATGCTACTACACCTGAGACTGTACTATAAATCCATAGTGATCAAAACAGCATGGTACTGGCACAAAAGCAGAGAAGCAGATGTCTGGAACAGAAGAGAGAACCAAGAGATGGATCCAGCTACTTACCGTTATTTGATCTTTGAGAAGCAAATTAAAAATATTCAGTGGGGAAAAGATTCCCTATTTGACAAATGGTGCTGGGTAAACTGGCTGGCAACCTGTAGAAGATTGAAACTGGACCCACACCTTTCACCATTAACTAAGATAGACTCTCACTGGACAAAAGATTTAAACTTAAGACATGAAACTATAAAAATACTTGAAGAAAGTGCAGGGAAAACTCTTGAAGGAATCGGCCTGGGTGAATATTTTATGAGGAGGTGTCCCCAGGCAATTGAAGCAGTATCAAAAATACAGTACTGGGACCTGATCAAACTAAAAAGCTTCTACACAGCCAAGAACATAGTGAGTAAAGCAAGCAGACAGCCCTCAGAATGGGAGAAAATATTTGCAGGTTATACCTCCGATAAAGGTCTAATAACCAGAATCCACAGAGAACTCAAACGTATTAACAAGAAAAGAACACGTGACCCCATCTCAGGGTGGGCAAGGGACTTGAAGAGAAACTTCTCTAAAGAAGACTGACGCAAGATCTACAAACACATGAAAAAAAGCTCATCATCCTTAATCATCAGAGAAATGCAAATCAAAACTACTCTGAGATATCACCTAACCCCAGTAAGAGTAGCCCACATAACAAAATCCCAAAACCAGAAATGTTGGCATGGATGTGGTGGAAAGGGCACAGTTCTACACTGCTGGTGGGAATGCACACTAATACATTCCTTCTGGAAGGATGTTTGGAGAATACTTAGAGACCTAAAACTAGACCTGTCATTCTATCCTATAATTCCTTTACTAGGTTTATACCCAGAAGACCAAAAATCACCATATAAGAAAGACATCTGTACCAGAATGTTTATTGCAGCCCAATTCATAATTGCTAAGTCATGGAAGAAGCCCAAGTGCCCATCGACCCGTGAATAAACTAGCAAATTGTAGTACATGTATACCATGGAATACTATGCAGCCTTAAAGAAAGATGGAGACTTTCCCTCTTTCATGTTTACATGGATGGAGCTGGAACATATTCTTCTTAGCAAAGTATCTCAGGAATGGAAGAAAAAGTATCCAATGTACTCAGCCCTACTATGAAGCTAATTTATAGCTTTCACATGAAGACTATAACCCAACTATAGCACAAGACTATGGGGAAAGGGCCAAGGAAGGGGAAGGGAGGGGGAGGTTTTGGTGGAGGGAGGGTAATGGGTGGGGCCACATCTATGGTGCATCTTAGAATGGGTACAGGCGATTGCACTAATGTACACAGCTATGATTTAACAATAAAAAAAAAGAAAAAAAAGAGTATATTATAAATGTCATACCACAAAAAATGGGCAAGTGAGCTGATGATTACGTTAATCAGTTTGATTTAAGCATTCCACATTGTATATCAAATCATCACATTGTACCCTATAAATGTATACAGTTATGATTTAATAAAAATTAAAAAAAATATAAGTGTTAATTACTGTTGTTTAAGATTAGGATTAGCATAAGATTGCTTTTAACTTTTATGTATAAAATTGCAGTTTAGGAAATGGAAGAACAGAGCGGTCTTGGAGAGGCTGCTCTCACTCTTCTCTAGAATAACTGCCTTCTGTTGGTGAGGACTGGTGGGAGTCTGTGTGTTGGCTCACAGTGGCAATCACTGGACCCTCTTCCTCCCGTAATGTTTGGGTGGGGCATAGAGACTGAAAATCAGGAAAGCTATAAGTGATGATGGAGCAGAGTCTGGCGAGAGCTGCAGGAGACAGAAGTGTCTGCAGAGATCACACAGGGTGAACAGAGAGAGGATGGGGCTCTGTATAAGACGCAGATGACCTGCAGACACAGGTGGCCTGTTTTTATAAACCCAGACTGAAGCCAATTTGAGTGAAGGGTCTTTTCCTCCTATCTGGCTTGCTGATTTAGGAAATTCCAATAACGTAGTTATTTCTAAGGCATCTGGGTTTGAACTTAGTGAAGGACAACCTATTTCGAGAAGCATTGTCTCTTGACAAAAATTCTGTCCTTGATCAAAGCTTCTACAGGTTCTTCTGAGCCCTCTTTTTAATTAGTCCTTATCCTTGGGCCCGGTCTTTGATCTGCTGAGACTAGTTTTAGCAAAAATCCTATAACTCAGCTTTCTAAGACTCCCTCATCATTGATCACCTTGGCCCGGCTTTGGCAAGAATACTTGAAGTAGGTTGGGGAAGAATCTCCCTAGTGTGGTGTCTACTCTTGGTCATTTTTCATTCACCAGCCATCCTCATTCTGCTTGTTGTCTCCAGTACCCACCTGTCTTCACTGTATTTGCACTTGAGCCTCATCTCCACCCCCTGTGGGAATAGTCTTGACAGTTACTGCAATAGTTATGAAAAGAGACTTCCTCAGGGTTTTAACCAAGTGTCAGAATGATTGTCTTCTTTTGTACCTTGAAACAAGAGTCTTTAACGATAAATAGTAATTTGGGAAGTGAAGGTAGGGTGGTTTGGGATTGCAGGGGATGCTGTTTGCTGCATGTAGGAGATCTAATGAACTCCAGGAAATTCTCCTTTTGAAGGGGTGTCAGTGTCAGTTGTACGCTATGACTATAAGGGAACATGAGCCACGTCTAGGGCAGGTTCAAGTGTGCCTGCTCTGACCTCTGGAGGGGACAGGTTCCAGTGTGCCTGCTCTGACCTCTGGAGGGGACAGGTTCCAGTGTGCCTGCTCTGACCTCTGGAGGGGACAGGTTCCAGTGTGCCTGCTCTGACCTCTGGAGAGAACAGGTTCAAGTGCACCTGCTCTAACCTCTGGAGGAGACACAAAGGCCCAGTGCCTGGTGATGGAGAGTGGTGTTTCCTCCTCCCTCGGCATCAGAACCAGGCCCGCTCCATGGTTCGCTATCATCACAGAGGGTTTCGTCTCCACATTTACGGTGATAGTGGCTTCTTAGGAGGAAGCAGCTTTTGAAACAGATATGGAGATGCGCTGCCTCTTCAGCCATCTCCAGAGATACCCTGCCCCTTTCCCTTAGTGCTGGGACTTGTTGAACAGGAGTCTGAAGACAAAAGGGTGATGGTGGAAGACTCCGCTTCTGTATTTTTAGGATGCTCTGCCTCTCTGTGAGCTTCCTCTTCTTGAGCTCTGCTGGTGGAGCTGAGGAATTGGGCTCTGCAAAGGCTGCCCACCTTCTGGCCCAGTGTAAGTGCCTGTTCACATTGTCCCCTCTGCAGGAGAAGAAGGGAAGTAAACATTCTTCCCACTGAGTTGGGTTTGTGTTATTGATCCTGGGACTTCCAATTTCCAGGACAAATGATGCATTAGTGGAAATGGGCACCCAGGAAACCCAGTGCTGGTGAGTTGAGTGCCCACCACTATTCTCATGAATAGTTTGCCAATCTCAGTTGTGGGCAATTAGCAGTGATTAGCATTTTTGAGCTTGGTGGGTGGCATAGTGAGATTCTTCTTTCTTATGAGACAAACGCACAAACAATCCAGAGAGATATTGCCATGCAAGCACAACCAGAAAGCTCCAGCACTGTTAAAGAGCCTCTGACCAGAGGAGAACTCTTGTGAGTGCTTTAATTTGTCCTCTTAAACCTCTCATTAGCTACAAGCAATCCAGTAATATGTGGGGAGGGCCAGATACTTATGTAGAATCAGATACTCTTTATGCATATTAAGTTAGAGAAGTTAGAATGAGAAGAAAATAAATTCCTATAAACTTGTGCAACCCTGGAGAGCACAGCTATTTCAAACTTATTTTGGTATTTTCTTCTGACCTAGCACAGAGCCTGGAACGTCAGGGGGTTCAGTAAGTGCTGATGGAAACAAAGTGGAGTCGGTCTCCTCTGAGCTGCCAACAATCGTGTCTGCCTCTTCTATTTTCTCCAGCCCTTCACATTTTGCTTTACTTTGGCTGCCCATTCTTTCTCTTTTCTTAAAAAAAAAAAATTCATTTTGACTACATTTGAGGTGTGTTTTTTTGTTTAAGGTATATTTAAGAGATAGCAAAAATTAATTATAATTTTTTATTTCTCTATTAACTTTTATTATAAGTTTGTAGAAGTATTTCTACCAAAATACTTAGGCTCAAAGGCATGGTAATGAACAACTGATATCCATTTTGAAGAACTTCTGCTACTGGCAATACACAATTGGTGGGCAATTATTCTCCCATATAGCAAGAAAATAACCAAGTGGACAATTAATTAGCAAAAATAGTGAATCATGTTATACAATTCCCGTTTCCTTGGGAGTTCTTACCGATTTTATGAGACTTGCTTATCTAACTAACCACATGAGCTACATCGGGTATTTAGGAAAATTCACAAATTTCAAGAATCTTGTGGAGATTCTGTTTAGTAAACACAGGCTGTTTCACTCCACTGTTAGGACACATGCTCTGTCACAGCAAAGGACACATCTGTATGTTTACCATAAAATTCCAATGCTTAGTTTAGTGTTTGAAATGTAGTAGGGTGGAAAGAATAAATTGCACAGTACATAAATAAAACAGGGCTAATGTCTCATGGAAACTTAAGTATACCCATTCTTATAATTCTTTGCATATAACCACATAATAGAAAACAATACATATTATGTCACTAAACCACTGGAGATTATGATTTACTCAGGAGAGCTTTACTGCAGGACACTAATGCTCACTATGGTATTTGAGCAGGCAATGATAGGACCTGCAAGTAAACCCTGCATCTTAGCACCCAGGGCCACGTGAGAAAGTGACCTTAACTGAGCACACAGGAATTGAGGCCTAACGACTGGAACTGATTATAGCCGAATCACTTCTCAGTTCAGGTCAGATGGCCTTTACTTTAATGCAGTGGTTCTCAGCCTGTGGGTTGTGACCCACAGGAACTGGGTGGTGGCAATAAGAAGGTTGAGAACCACTGCTTTAATGAAACATGATCTCACCTTTGTTTTAGTTCGACTTCACCAAGCAGTCATTTGATTATTTTTGATCCAGAAAAGATATCCATGGAGGCAGCACACTTTTAATTATTTGGAAAATATTCTTATTCTTGTAAGTGTAAAGTGCATTCTGTGCTAACACATGTCAGCATTACATCATGTTACACACGGCACACATTACATGCAGCATCCTGTGCTAACACATGTCAGCATTAATTATGTCATGTTGTACATGGCACACGTTACGTGCAGCATTCTGTGCATGGTTTTACGTGTGCTTGGCATTGACCTGTTAACCAGTTTTCTAGACACCAAATCTTCCCTACTCAAGTGATTAAAATGCAGAGTTTTTTTGTGTGTCCAAATTGAGGAATAAACCCCCAAAGACACATTATCTTATTACTCTGTCCCCAAATTATCCATTATGGTCCATACTGCCTTTTAAAAGTTAACCAAGTTAGTATATCCATGACCCCTAAACATCACTTAATGCAACTCATTCAGGCCTACGCTGTGTCACACTGCAGGCATCCCCAACTTCCGCACAGCTCTGACTTTGAATCTTCCAGTCACATTAATGAGCCCTAGTGGTGTGCCACCCTTGATGTTCTTTCGACCTTTTCCTATGAATAAGTCACTTTGGCCCCCAGCATTTCTGACTGCTTTTTAGAGAAGTCCACAAATGTCTAGTAATGAGGTGCTTGAAATTGAACAAAGGGTGTTCCAGGATTCTTCTTACCACAGACAATTAGTGTCTGTCATCATTGTCACCAGGATAACATTTAAATATCAGCAGATCAGAGATTCCTTTATGTGCTTTTGAGATGCCTGTTTAATTGGTAGACTGAATAATAATGGTCAATGATAATAAAGTCACCTCTTCAGCTGCCCCTAACAAATGTTGTATCAGGAAGTTATGGTGAAACTCATATAAAAATTATCACTATTAGAGATATACCATGTATGTTTTGTTCACACATTTCAATTTTTGGTAAATCTAATCATTATACATAGGTTTTTAATGCATTCAAATGAAGTTTGGCTTTATTTTGTTGCTTTGCCGTGCTCACATACTTCCTAACCGTGTGATGTGGGTCATGCTGAAGAAAGCCCTGCCCCTCATCACCTCTGTGACCCTCCTGTCCCTTCATTAGTTCATATCTAAGGACCATGTGGGTGCACACCTCAGTGATGTTGATTTGGGTCAGAAAATTTAGGCTTTTACTTCTTTTCAGAAAAGTAGATCAAAATGGTCATTTTCTAGTCTAGGAGGCCAGATATTATCATCTAATTCAATTCACTTTAAAAAATTTTATCAGTTTCCACGAGGTATAATTTACACCCAGTAAATTGACTCATTTAAAATGCACCATTTGATGAGTCTTGACAAATGTAGCCCAGCTATGTAGCAACCATTAAATCAGGATAAAGAATATTTCTGCTTCTCCATAAAATTCCTCTTCCTTCCCTTCAGTGAATTCCCTACCTTCACACCCCACAGCCCCATCACTATAGTTCTATAGTTCAGTGTTTTCTAGAATTCATAACAATGGAATCATAGAATATATAATCTCTTGTCTGCCTTTCTTCACTTAGCATAATGTTTCTGAGCTTTATCCTGTTGTTGCACTGTTCCTTTCTTTACAGTTGAGACATATTCTAACGTGAGGACATATCACAATTGTTTATATATTCTCTGACTGATGACTGTTTGGGTTGTTTTGTGGTTTTAGGTATTTGGTATAGAATCTTCAGATTTTTTTTTTTTTTTTTTTTTTGATGTGTGTGAGACAGAATCTCACTCTGTCACCCAGGCCACAGTTCTGAGGTGTCAGCCTTGTTCACAACAGCCTCAAACTTGTGGGTTCAAGTGATCCTCCTGCCTCAGCCTCCCAAGAGGCTGGGACTACAGGCGTCCACCACAATGCCCAGCTAATTTTTCTATTTTTAGTACAGACAGGGTCACTCTTGCTTAGGCTGGTCTCCCAAGTTCTGAGCTCAAGCAATTCACCTGCCTCAGCCTCCCAGAGTGTTGGGGTTACAGGCCAGGCATGAGCCACCAAGGGGCCCTAGGGCATTTTTGAGTGATAGAGATACCTTTGTTTTACTAATGAGGTGACTCACCAGTTAGAATTGAAGGAGCTAGATTATGTCAGGATGGGGCTGCTCACCAGAAAGGCCAAGCTGGTGATTATGGGTTGGGACTTGAGCTGCCTTACTCAACCTGACTTCCAGGGACAGGGCAATGGGGGCTGATGACTGACTTCAAGCCCACAGCCAATATTTGTTTTATCAAATCATACCCACATTATAAAACCCTGATAAAAACTCTACATACAGAAGTTTGGTACAGCTTTCTGGTTGGTGAATACATTGATATCCCAGGGGGTGCCCCTTGTGTCATGGAAACTCCAGGTCTAGGGGCCTTCTGGAACCTTCCTTTATGTATCTTTTCCATCTGGCTGTTTCGGTACTGTAGTATTATTATTTTTTTTCCAGATTAATATAAGGGTATGTATAAGTAGGTCAGATTGTTTGCATTTGTTAGGAAAAATCCCAGCTGTGTTTAAGTCCTTAACCCAGGTGGTATGCCATGGCCCCTTCCTATTAGGTGGGAGCTTGCTGGGCCCTCTCCTTCCTCTCTTCTTCTTGTATTTAATTGCTTTCCTCTCATGTGGGCCTGTAGTTGCTCATTTACTGGTTTCAAATTAGTGTTGAGTACATGAGGTGCTTGTTATTCCATTCCTGAGACACTTCTCTAAGGAGAATGTTGTTCAACTCCATCCAGGCTAATACAAAAGATATAATCTCTCCATCATCTTTATGGCTGAACAGTGCTCCATGGTGTACATACACCACAGTTTGTTAATCCATCCATGGGTTGATAAGCACTTGGGTTGTTTCCAAATCTTTATGATTGTGAATTGAACTGCTATAAAATTTGTGTAGAAGCATCCTTGTGATAAAGTGATCCCCCCCGACCCCGGTAGATACCTAGTAATGGGATTGTGGGATCAAATAGAAAGTGTACTTTTAGGCTTTAAGAATTCTCTACACTTCTTTCCAGAAAGACTGTACTAGTTTGTAATCCCACCAACAAGTAAAAGTGTTCCCTTCTCTCCACACCCACGCCAGCATCTGCAGCTTTGGGATTTTGTGATATGAGTCATTCTTACTGGGGTTATATGATATCTTATGGCAGTTTCTGATTTGCATTTCTCTGATGACTAGGAACAATGAACATTTTTTCATGTGTTTGTTGGCCACTTTTCTGTCTTCTTGGGAGAGGTTTCTGTTCATGTATCTTGCCCAGTGATTAATTGGATTGTTTGCTCTTTTCTTGTTGATTTGCTTGAGTTCTCTATAGATTCTGGTTATTAGGCCTTTTTCAGATTCCTGACATACAAATATCTCCTCCCATTCTGAAGGTTGTCAATTTACTTTGTTCATTGTGTCCCTAGCTCAGCAGAAGAGGTCCCATTGGTTTATGTTTTTTTGTGCTGTATCCTTTATAATAAAACTGTACTTGCAGTGAGTCATTCTTGCAAATTAGTGCAACTATGGAGGTTGTGGGAACCTCTGATTTAAAGCCAGCCTGTCTCAAGACACCAGCTTGTGTCTAAAGCAAGCACAATCTGCAGAGGACTGCACTTTTCCATCCTGTGGATTCTAACTACAAGCATTTAGTGTCAAAAATGTATTTGTGTTACTCACTTGGGCTGAAACTGAGCAGATATTATGGATGAAGCTGCTATGAAAATGTATGCACAGAATCAAGTCTTTCTGTGCACATGTGTTTTATTTCTAGAAGTGAGATCGCTGGTCTCATGAAGTTTCATGACAATGCTGAGCAGTTTTCCAAGCAGCTGTGCTGTTCTGCAGTCTCCTCTGCACATCTGAGGGCCCCAGCTCCTCAGTGTCCTTGCCAACCTTCCTGTCATCATTAATCTTCTGAATTTTAGCTATGTGTGTAGGTGTGTAAAGGTATCTCAGTGAAGTTTTAAATTTGCTTTTTTCCAGTTACGATAAATAAGTTTTTAAAATCCACTCTTTAAATAATAGTTTGACATGGTATTTAATTTTTAATCCCTTGTATATGTATAAATGCAGATATATAGCTATTTGATCACAGGGAGCACAGGAATTTATAGTTAAATTCACAGGGAGCTGCTATAAAAACATCTTGACATTTTTATCAAAGATATATTTTTTTAAAGGCTTAGTGATTTTATAGCACTTTTAACTTCACAGCAAAATTAAGAAGGTACAGAGATTTCTCAACTGTCTCCTACCCCCACTCAGCGTAGAGCAGCCTTCATGTAACACCTCCACCAGAAAGGTGTGTTTGTTACAGCTCATGAGCTCTCACTGATACATGGTTATCAACCAAAGTCAGAAGTTCACTCAGCATTCCAGTCCCTCACGTGGAAGGTGATACATCCATCTACTCATGTGTTATTCACTAGAAAATAACATCAAAAGAAAATCAGTTTGTTAATGATTTTGAAAATATTTCATTTAGAACATTGAGAATTTTATTTTATTTTATTATTTATTTATTTATTTTTATTGTTAAATCGTAGCCGTGTACATTAGTGCAATCAAGGGGTACAATGTGCTGGTTTCATATACAATCTGAAATATTCTCATCAAACTGTTCAACGTAGCCTTCATGGCATTTCTTAGTTATTGTATGTAGACATTTGTATTCTGCATTTAGTAAGTTTCGCCTGTACCCATTCTAAGATGCACCATAGGTGGCCCCACCCATTATCTTCCCTCCACCCTAACTTCCCCCCTCCCTTCCCCTCCCTTGGCCCTGTCCCCATATTCTTGTGCTATAGTTGGGTGATAGCCTTCATGTGAAAGCTATAATTTAGCTTCATAGTAGGGCTGAGTACATTGGATACTTTTTCTTCCATTCCTGAGATACTTTGCTAAGAAGAATATGTTCCAGTTCCATCCATGTAAACAAGAAAGAGGTAAAGTCTCCATCTTTCTTTAAGGCTGCATAATATTCCATGTATACATGTACCACAATTTATTTATTCGCAGGTCGATGGGCACTTGGGCTTCTTCCATGACTTAGCGATTATGAATTGGGCTCCAATAAACATTCTGGTACAGATGTCTTTGTTATATTGTGATTTTTGGTCTTCTGGGTATAAACCTAGTAAAGGAATTATAGGATTGAATGGTAGGTCTATTTTTAGGTCTCTAAGTATTCTCCAAACATCCTTCCAGAAGGAACATATTAGTGTGCGTCCCCACCAGCAGTGTAGAAGTGTGCCCTTTTCTCCACATCCACGCCAACATTTCTGGTTTTGGGATTTTGTTATGTGGGCTACTCTTACTGGGGTTAGGTGATATCTCAGAGTAGTTTTGATTTGCATTTCTCTGATGATTAAGGATGATGAGCTTTTTTTCATATTTGTAGATCATGTGTCTGTCTTCTTTAGAGAAGTTTCTCTTCAAGTCCCTTGCCCACCCTGAGATGGGATCACTTGTTCTTTTCTTGCTAACATGTTTGAGTTCTCTGTGGATTCTAGTTATTAAACCTTTATTGGAGGTATAACCTGCAAATATTTTCCCCCATTCTGAGGGCTGTCTGCTTGCTTTACTTACTATGTTCTTGGCTGTGCAGAAGCTTTTTAGTTTGATCAGGTCCCAGTACTGTATTTTTGATACTGCTTCAATTGCCTGAAGAGTCCTCATAAAATATTCACCCAGGCCTATTCCTTCAAGAGTTTTCCCTGCACTTTCTTCAAGTATTTTTATAGTTTCATGTCTTAAGTTTAAATCTTTTATCCAGTGAGAGTCTATCTTAGTTAATGGTGAAAGGTGTGGGTCCAGTTTCAATCTTCTACAGGTTGCCAGCCAGTTTACCCAGCACCATTTGTTAAACAGGGAATCTTTTCCCCACTGAATGTTTTTAATTGGCTTGTCAAAGATCAAATAACGGTAAGTAGCTGGATCCATCTCTTGGTTCTCTCTTCTGTTCCAGACATCTGCTTCTCTGCTTTTGTGCCAGTACCATGCTGTTTTGATCACTATGGATTTATAATACAGTCTCAGGTCTGGTAGCGTGATTCCTCCTGCTTTGTTTTTATTGCTCAGTAATGTTTTGGCTATTCGAGGTTTTTTCTGATTCCATATAAAACGAAGTATTATTTTTTGAAGATCTTTAAAATATGACAATGGAGCTTTAATAGGCATTGCATTAAAATTATATATTGCTTTGGGTTGTATAGACATTTTAACAATGTTGATTCTTCCCAGCCATGAGCATGGTATGTTTTTCCATTTGTTAACATCTTCAGCTAATTCTTTTCTTAAAGTTTCATAGTTCTCTTTGTAGAGGTATTTCATGTCATTTGTTAGGTATACTCCCAAATATTTCATCTTCTTTGGCACTACTGTGAAAGGAATAGAGTCCTTGACTGTTTTTTTTGGCTTGGTTATTGTTCGTATAAAGGCTACAGATTGATTTTGTAACCTGAGACATTGCTGTATTCCTTGATCATTTCTAAAAGTTCTGTAGTAGAATCCCTAGTGTTTTCCAGATATACGATCATATCATCTGCAAAGAGTGAAAGTTTGATTTCTTCTGACCCTATGTGGATACCCTTGATCGCCTTTTCTTACCTAATTGCAATGGCTAAAACTTCCATTACAATGTTAGAGAGCAGTGGAGAGAATGGGCAACCTTGCCAGGTTCCTGATCTAAGTGGAAATGATTTCAATTTAACTCCATTCAATACGATATTGGCTGTGGGTTTGCTGTAGATGGCCTCTATTAGTTTAAGAAATGTCCCTTCTATACCAATTTTCTTAAGTGTTCTGATCATGAAGCGATGCTGGATATTATCAAAAGCTTTTTCCGCATCAATTGAAAGAATCATATGGTCCTTAGGATCTTATCGAGTATTTTAGCATCGATATTCATTAGTGATATTGATCTATAATTTTCTTTTTTGTTGGGTCTTTCCCTGGTTCGGGGATCAAGGTGATGTTTGCTTCATAGAATGTGCTGGGTAATATTCCTTCTTTTTCTATATTTTGGAAGAGGTTTAGTAATATAGGTACTAGTTCTTCTTTAAAGGTTTGGTAGAATTCTGACATAAAGCCATCTGGTCCTGGGCTTTTCTTTTTAGGGAGATTTTGTGTAGTTGATGCTATTTCAGAACTTGATATAGGCCTGTTCAACATTTCCACTTCGTTCTGGCTAAGTCTTGGTAGGTGGCGTACTTCCAGGTATTGGTCGATTTCTTTCAGATTTTCATATTTGTGAGAGTAGAGTTTCTTGTAGTATTCGTTAAGGATTTTTTGAATTTCTGAGGGTTCTGTTGTTATTTCATCGTTACCATTTCTGATTGATGAAATTAGAGATTTTACTCTTTTTTTTCCTGGTTAGGTTGGCCAAAGGTTTATCTATTTTATTGATCTTTTCAAAAAAACAACTTTTGGATTTATTGATCTGTTGTATAATTCTTTTGTTTTCAATTTCATTTAATTCTGATCTGATTTTAGTTACTTCTTTTCTTCTGCTGGGTTTGGGTTGGAATGTTCTTCCTTATCCAGTTGCTTGAGATGTCCTATTAAGTTATTAACTTCCTCTCTTTCCATTTTCTTGAGGAAGGCTTGCAGTGCTATTAATTTCCCTCTTAGGACTGCCTTTGCATTATCCCAGAGGTTCTGATAATTCATGTCTCCACTGTTCTTTTGTTCCAGAAATTCAGTGATTTCCTTCTAATCTCATCTGTAACCCATCTATCCTTCAGCATAAGGTTGTTTAGCTTCCATGTTTTTGTATGTGTATGCAGATTCCTGTTGTTATTGAGTTCAACTTTTATTCCATGATGGTCTGAGAAGATGCAAGAAATAAGTTCTATTTTTTTTAATTTGCTGAGGTTAGATTTGTGGCCTAGGATGTGGTCGATTTTGGAGTATGTTCTGTGGGCTGATGAGAAGAATGTGTATTCAGTTTTGTTGGGATGAAATGTTCTGTAGATGTCTTTTAAGTCCAGATGTTGAATGGTTAAGTTTAAATCTAAAATTTCTTTGCTTAGCTTCTTTATGAAGGATCTATCCAGCACTGCTAAAGGGGTGTTAAAATCTCCAACTACTACGGAACTAGAGGAATTCAAGTTGCTCATGTCTGTTAGAGTTTCTCTTATAAATTGAGGTGCATTCTGGTTGGGTGCATAAGTATTAATAATTGAAATCTCATCATATTGAGTATTACCTTTAACAAATATGAAGTGTCCATCCTTATCCTTCCTTATTTTGGTTGGTTTAAAGCCTATTGCATCTGCGAATAGGATTGCAACACCTGCTTTTTCCTGTTTTCCATTTGTTTGCAGTATAGATGACCATCCCTTCACCTTGAGTCTATATTTGTCTTTTAATGTCAGATGCAATTCTTGTATGCAGCAGATATCTGGCATGAGTTTTTGTATCCAGTCAGCCAACTGTGCCTCTTTAGAGGACAATTTAAACCATTCACATTAATTGAGAATATTGATAAGCCTTTTGAGAGTCTGGTGGACATTTTTAATCCTCTTGTGACTGTGGAAGTTGGAATTTGATCAAAATTTTCCTGGTGGGTTTGCTTTTGTGGTAGAGGATTATGCTGGTCTTTATGGACGATAGGTCTGAGAATATCCTGGAGATCTGGTTTAGTTATTGCAAATTTCTTCAACATGTGAATGTCATTAAAGTATTTAATTTCTCTGTCATAAGTGAAACTAAGTTTAGCTGGGTACAGGATCCTGGGTTGAAAGTTATTTTGTTTTAGGAGATTAAAAGTCAATGACCATCCTCTTCTAGCTTGAAAGGTTTCAGCAGAGAGATCTGCAGTTATTCTAATATTCTTCCCCTTGTAGGTGATGGTTTTCTTTCATCTGGCTGCTTTCAGAATTTTCTTCTTCATGTTAACTTTAGTGAAATTGATTATGATGTGTCTGGGGGATGTCTTATTTGGGTTGAGTCATGCTGGAGTTCTGAAACTGCTGTCTGAATTTCAGAATCTCTTGGCATGTCTGGAAAGTTCTCCTTCATAATCTCATGGAGAAGAGACTCTGTGCCTTGTGAAGCCGCTTTGTCGCTTCCAGGGATCCCTATAAGATGAATATTAGTTTTCTTCGAATTTTCCCAGAGCTCTCTGAGAGAGTGATCTGTTTTTGCCCTCCATTTCTGTTCCTCTTTGAGAGTTTGGGAGCGTTCAAAAGCTTTGTCTTCAATGTTAGAAATCCTTTCTTCTGCTTGCTCCATTCTGTTACTGAAGGATTCTACTGTGTTTCTCAGATCTTTGAGGGCTGCAACTTCTTTTCTCAATGTGTCAAAATCTTTGGTCATTTGGCCTTTGAATTTGTTAAATTCTTGAGATATATTTTGGGTTACTGCCTGGAATTCTAATTCGATCTTATTTGCTACCCAGAATCTGAATTCGATTTCTGACATCTCAGCTATTCGTTTGTGCATGGGATCTTGTGCTGTGTCTGCCCCATTTATCCTTGGGGAAGTTGATCTACTCTGATTATTCATATTGCAAAATCAACAGAGTTTTTCTGTTGATTTTGCCTCAAGATTGTTTTTCACCATTGCCTCTGGCTGTCCTCAGAGTTGGGGAGGTGTCTCTCCAAGATTAGACCCCAGGGGGATAACTCTATTGTTGCTGGCTCTTTGTAGGGAGTGACCCTGTGTTGCTCCTCTGGGGCTGCCCCAGCCAGGGAGTTCTGTTTGTGGAAGCAGCTCCAGAGTGTGACACACGTGGATCCAGCAACAGGGCGAGGGTGGTGGTGGTGCACATGGTTCTAGGCGTGCCTGGCACCCAGTGACTTTGGCACAGAGAGCCCAAGGCTCAAGCAGTCTCTGGCCAGGAGAAGGGCTCTGTGCAGAGGCAGGGAGGGCTCTGGAGGGCACACAGCTACCAGAGTCCCTGGCCAGACTAGCGGGCCGGTGTGGAGGCAGGAAGGGTACAGGAGGGAGGATGCGGGGTTGCGTGGCTCCCACAGTTCCTGGTCAGGTGTGCGGAGGCCTGGCGCGTGCGGGTCGCGGTGCAGCTCTTACCACAGTCCGTTTCAGCGCCAATTGAAAAATTTTCTTTTATTACTTTGTATACATCTGGCAGCGGTGGCAGCTGCAGGCCAGAACATTGAGAATTTTATTTTTTATTTTTTTAATTTTATTTCTATTGTTGGGGATTCATTGAGGGTACGATAAGCCAGGTCACTCTGATTGCAATTGTTAGGTAAAGTCCCTCTTGCAATCATGTCTTGCCCCCATAAAGTGTGACACACACCAAAGCCCCACCCCCCTCCCTGAACATTGAGAATTTTAAACTTCATTTTAAAATTGAACAGTTTTTATTATTTTTTAAATATCTATTTTCTATTTTAATAAATCCATATAATGGATTTCTAAAAAGTTGTCTAAGCATGTATCATAATGAAGAAATTTCACATAGACAACATTTTAGAAAGAGATTTTAGGGTGGCTTATGCACACTAATTAATGGTTAAGTCATTGTAATAAAATAAAGACAGATTGTTCTCACACTTTAAAATAACTGTAAAGCTGATTTGTTGTGCTACTGATATGCTGAGCCTATGTATTGCTCATTCTTTTTGTTCTAATTAGATTTTATTTATTTCCAATATATTTTGAGGAGTTTTAGAATAGATCACAAGCAATGGTCCATTATGCAGCAACATCATTTGAACTTTTATTTTTTATTTAAAGATAAAGTTATTTTTGATATGGCAGAAATCCATATGATGCCCAGGCTTTCCTTGGAAAACTCATCAACGAATGTCAGTGATAACATCTTTAAATCACTTTCTCAAATGCATCTCAGCTGTGATTGTGATGAATGCACATTCTACCACCGCATCTGTGAGAACTGGGAGAAGAATTTCCCAGTAGGCAGTAGGCAGAGGAGCCCATCAAAACTCATTTCAGAAAAATACAAAATAAAACCAAAAGGAAAAAAATTCTACAAACCTTAATCCGGTCACTAAGGTACAGAGCACCTTTCAGGGAAGGCCATGTGCTGATTTGACCAAGTTGGCATGTGCTTATAATGAAGGCAACTCTTGTTCTCTGTGCATTCTCCTTGATCTTAGGAGTAAATCGTCTCAGTGTCTGTTGCTGCCTAGGACTGTGTTAACTGAGAGTCCTTGACTGAGGTTCTTAGTGGGAAGTTCTTGGCACTCATATGCTTAAATGAGGCCTGGGGTTGCAGAAATGTAAGGTGTGTGGGAATTATGATATTTAACATCCCTGTGGCATGGAGACTGGCCAGCCAGAAAATATGCTGCTTGTAAATGACAAATATGGCCATGCTGGTGCATGTCCGGTGGGTGGCTTGTCACTGTGGGATGTCTGGGAGGTTTGTGCTGATATGGTCTTTATTCTGCAATTAGATTAGATTAATTGGAGGCAAATCAAACCTCCCTTTTGCAGACTGGGAGCAGTATGTCAGAGGCTCAATGACTAAGTCTTCGCATATGCACAAAGGGATAGTGTAGGTATCATTTTATTTGTTAGCAAACACTTATTAAATGTCTACATTGTGTTAATCTGAGAGCCCATCTATAAACTTTTCCCACTATGTATTCAATTTTATTTAAAGTAAGTGATTGAGCTGGAAAAAATTAGGGGGTCATCTACTACCACCTTTTATTTTACCAGTGAGGAAACTGAGGCCCAGGCTGATCAAGTAAGGAGTAAATATTCGTCATTTCCTATGTGCCAAGTACTTCTCTGTTGCTGGCATGGAGTGGTGAGTGTGTGCAATGCAGAGCTCTCCTGTCATGGAGGTATCTTCATGGGCAGGAAGAAGAAAAATAACTAAGAAGGCAAGAACCTTTCAGATAGTGATGAGCCCCAAGAAGATGATAAAACCACAGTGTGGCCGAATGACCAGCTAAGGACTGGTCATTTAGATGTGGGATGTTTAAGGAAGACCACTTCAGGGTGACAGGGAACTGCAGCCTGGGAGAAAGAGGAAGGCAGGCTTACAGAGACATGGGCAAACCTCTGTTAGCAGAGGAAAAGCAGGGGAGAGCACCTGGTGAGGCTGAGGCAGGAGGAAGGCCGGACCACTGAGGGCTTCTCTATCCTAGAAAGTTGTTCTTTATTCCAAGCGTTACGGAAACACTTTTATATTGATACTTGTATTCACCACATATTACACGCGGTGCAAATATGTATAAATAAGCACATGCATGGCATGAAAATGACACCATCTCGCATCTGTTCCTGAAGCCTCCTCTAGCAGAAGGAGGACCACTCAGGAGCCTTTATAGTCCAGGACAGGTGTTCATACTGTGGACTGTGGTGATAGACGTGGATTTGAAAAAGGAGGATTGTATTGTGAAGATCAAGTTCAAAGCTGCCTCCCAGTTTTTTGCTTCTTTTTTTTTTTTTGTAGAGACAGAGTCTCACTTTATGGCCCTCGGTGGAGTGCCATGGCCTCACACAGCTCACAGCAACCTCCAACTCCTGGGCTTAAGCGATTCTCTTGACTCAGCCTCCCGAGTAGCTGGGACTACAGGCGCCCACCACAACGCCTGGCTATTTTTTGGTTGCAGTTTGGCCGGGGCCGGGTTTGAACCCGCCACCCTCAGTATATGGGGCCGGCGCCTTACCGACTGAGCCACAGGTGCCGCCCTTTTGCTTCTTTTTCTAGGTTGATAGTGATTTGACTAAGCTGAGACAGGCAGGTGGGGAAAAGAAAAAATGGGTTGGGAGAAGTCCAGAATTTTGTCCTGGACACATTAACTGTGAGATGCCTGTTATGGGTCTTCAAAGGGACATCTATTAGGCTATTGAATTACGAGCCTGGAGCTGAATAAGGAGGTCAGGTTAGAGACAGAAATTTGGGAATCATTCATGTATTCATGGCTTTGGATAGGCTTGCTTAAGGAGGGATAGTAGATAAAGAAGTCTGAGGGCTACGGGCTGGGGGCACTCCACAATTCAGACTGTGCACAGGAGAAATAGTGAGGGATGAAGGTGGAGAAGCCGGAGCTGCTGAAGTGGAGAGGAGGCGAGGTGATGTTAAAGAAGCCAGAGGGCCGGGTGTGGGAGCTCTCACCTATAATCCCAGCACTCTGGGAGGCTGAGGTGGTGGATTTGCTGAGCTCAGGAGTTTGAGACCAGCCTGAGCAAGAGTGAGACCTCGTCTCTACCAAAAATAGAAAAACTAGCTGGCTTTGTGGCAGGCACCAGTAGTCCCAGTTACTCAGGAAGCTGAGGCAAGAGAAACTCTTGAGCCCAAGAGTTTGAGGTTGCTGTGAGTTGTGATGCCACAGCACTCAACCCAGGGTGACCAAACAAACAAAGAAACGAACAAATAAATAAATAAATAAAGCCAGAAGGTAGCATGCTGCAGGGTGCTCTTATTCTTTTTTTTTTTTTTTTTTTATTGTTGGGGATTCATTGAGGGTACAATAAGCCAGTTACACTGATTGCAATTGTTAGGTGAAGTGCCTCTTACAAACATGTCTTGCCCCCATAAAGTGTGACACACACTAAGGGCCCACCCCCCTCCCTCCATCCCTCTTTCTGCTCTCCCCCCCATAACCTTAATTGTCATTAAATATCCTCATATCAAGATTGAGTACATAGGATTCATGCTTCTCCATTCTTGTGATGCTTTACTAAGAATAATGTCTTCCACTTCCATCCAGGTTAATACGAAGGATGTAAAGTCTCCATTTTTTTTAATGGCTGAATATTATTCCATTGTATACATATACCACAGCTTGTTAATCCATTCCTGGGTTGGTGGGCATTTAGGCTGTTTCCACATTTTGGCGATTGTAAATTGAGCTGCAATAAACAGTCTAGTACAAGTGTCCTTATGATAAAAGGATTTCTTTCCTTCTGGGTAGATGCCCAGTAATGGGATTGCAGGATCGAATGGGAGGTCTAGGTTGAGTGCTTTGAGGTTTCTCCATACTTCCTTCCAGAAAGGTTGTACTAGTTTGCAGTCCCACCAGCAGTGTAAAAGTGTTCCCTTCACTCCACATCCACGCCAGCATCTGCAGTTTTGAGATTTTGTGATGTGGGCCATTCTCATTGGGGTTAGATGATATGTCAGGGATGTTTTGATTTGCATTTCTCTAATATATAGAGATGATGAACATTTTTTCATGTGTTTGTTAGCCATCCGTCTGTCATCTTTAGAGAAAGTTCTATTCATGTCTCTTGCCCATTGATATATGGGATTGTTGGCTTTTTTCATGTGGATTAATTTGAGTTCTCTATAGATCCTAGTTATCAAGCTTTTGTCTGCTTGAAAATATGCAAATATCCTTTCCCATTGTGTAGGTTGTCTCTTTGCTTTGGTTATTGTCTCCTTAGCTGTACAGAAGCTTTTCAGTTTAATGAAGTCCCCTTTGTTTATTTTTGTTGTTGTTGCAATTGCCATGGCAGTCTTCTTCATGAAGTCTTCCCCCAGGCCAATATCTTCCAGTGTTTTTCCTATGCTTTCTTTGAGGATTTTTATTGTTTCATGCCTTAAGTTTAAGTCCTTTATCCATCTTGCATCAATTTTTGTGAGTGGGGAAAGGTGGGGGTCCAGTTTCAGTCTTTTACATGTAGACATCCAGTTCTCACAACACCATTTATTGAATAGGGAGTCTTTCCCCCAAGGTAAGTTCTTGTTTGGTTTATCGAAGATTAGGTGGTTGTAAGATGTTAGTTTCATTTCTTGGTGTTCAATTCGATTCCAAGTGTCTATGTCTCTGTTTTTGTGCCAGTACCATGCTGTCTTGAGCACTATGGCTTTGTAGTACAGACTAAAATCTGGTATGCTGATGCCCCCAGCTTTATTTTTGTTACTAAGAACTGCCTTAGCTATACGGGGTTTTTTCCGGTTCCATACAAAACGTAGAATCATTTTTTCCAAATCTTGAAAGTACGATGTAGGTACTTTGATAGGAATAGCATTGAATAGGTAGATTGCTTTGGGAAGTATAGACATTTTAACAATGTTGATTCTTCCCATCCATGAGCATGGTATGTTCTTCCATTTGTTAATATCCTCTGCTATTTCTTTTCTGAGGATTTCATAGTTTTCTTTATAGAGGTCCTTCACCTCCTTCATTAGGTATATTCCTAGGTATTTCATTTTCTTTGAAACTATGGTGAAGGGAGTTGTGTCCTTAATTAGCTTCTCATCTTGACTGTTATTGGTGTACACAAAGGCTACTGACTTGTGGACACTGATTTTATATCCTGAAACATTACTGTATTTTTTGTTGACTTCTAGGAGTCTTGTGGTTGAGTCTTTGGGGTTCTCTAAGTATAACATCATGTCATCAGCAAAGAGGGAGAGTTTGACCTCCTCTGCTCCCATTTGGATTCCCTTTATTTCCTTGTCTTGCCTAATTGTATTGGCTAGAACTTCCAGCACTATGTTGAATAGTAAAGGTGAAAGAGGACAACCTTGTCTGGTTCCAGTTCTAAGAGGAAAAGCTTTGAGTTTTACTCCATTCAGTAAAATATTGGCTGTGGGTTTGTCATAGAGGGCTTCAATCAGTTTTAGAAATGTGCCACCTATGCCTATACTCTTCAGTGTTCTAATTAGAAAAGGGTGCTGGATTTTATCAAATGCTTTTTCTGCATCTATTGAGAGGATCATGTGATCTTTATTTTTGCCTCTGTTAATATGGTGGATAACGTTTATAGACTTTCGTATGTTAAACCAGCCTTGCATTCCTGGGATGAAGCCTACTTGATCATGATGAATGACTTTTTTGATGATAAGCTGTAATCTATTGGCTAGGATTTTGTTGAGAATTTTTGCATCTATGTTCATGAGTGAGATTGGTCTGAAATTCTCCTTTTTGTTTGGGTCTTTTCCTGGTTTTGGTATCAGGGTGATGTTTGCTTCATAGAATGTGTTGGGGAAGATTCCTTCTTCCTCAGTTTTTTGGAATAATTTCTGCAGTACAGGAATAAGCTCTTCCTTGAAGGTTTGATAGAATTCTGGAGTGAAGCCATCTGGACCAGGGCATTTTTTAGTTGGAAGCTTTTTTATTGTTTCTTTGATCTCAGTGCTTGAAATTGGTCTGTTCAGGAGCTCTATTTCTTCCTGGCTGAGTCTAGGGAGAGGGTGTGATTCCAAATATTGATCCATTTCCTTCAAATTGTCAAATTTCTGGGCATAGAGTTTCTGGTAGTATTCAGAGATGATCTCTTGTATCTCTGTGGGATCAGTTGTTATTTCCCCTTTATCATTTCTGATTGAGGTTACTAGAGATTTTACTTTTCTATTCCTCATTAGTCTGGCCAATGGTTTATCTATTTTATTTATTTTTTCAAAAAACCAACTCCTTGTTTCATTAATTTTCTGAATTATTCTTTTGTTTTCAATTTCATTGATCTCTGATTTGATTTTGGATATTTCTTTTCTTCTACTGAGTTTAGTCTTAGATTGTTCTCCTTTTTCCAATTCCATAAGATCTCTTGTGAAATAGTTGATGTGCTCTCTTTCTGTTTTTCGAATGTAGGCATCTAAAGCGATGAATTTTCCTCTCAAAACTGCTTTTGCAGTATCCCAGAGGTTTTGGTAGCTAGTGTCTTCATTGTTGTTATGCTCAAGGAAGTTAATGATTTCCTGTTTTATTTCTTCCTGCACCCATCTGTTATTCAACAGAAGATTGTTTAATTTCCATGCCTTTGGGTGGGGTCGAGCATTTTTGTTAGAGTTGAGTTCCACCTTTAGTGCCTTATGGTCTGAGAAGATACAAGGTAAAATTTCAGTTCTTTTGATTCTGTTGATATTTGTTTTGTGTCCCAGGATATGATCAATTTTGGAGAATGTTCCATGGGGCGATGAGAAGAATGTATATTCTTTATCTTTGGGATGGAGTGTTCTATATGCGTCTATCAAGCACAGTTGTTCTAGGGTCTCATTTAAGTCTCTTATATCCTTGTTTATTTTCTGTTTAGAGGATCAGTCCAGCTCTGTAAGAGGTGTGTTAAAGTCCCCTGTTATGATGGTGTTATCCGATATCATTTTGCTCAGACTGAGTAAGGTCTGCTTCAAGAATCTGGGAGCATTTAAATTGGGTGCATAAATATTTAGAATTGAAATGTCTTCTTGTTGTATTTTTCCCTTGACCAATATAAAGTGACCATCTTTGTCTTTTTTGACTTTAGTTGCTTTAAATCCACATGTATCTGAAAATAAGATTGCAACTCCTCTTTTCTTCTGAATTCCATTTGCCTGAAAAATTGTCTTCCAACCCTTGACTCGGAGCTTTAATTTGTCTTTTGAAGCCAGGTGTGTTTCTTGCAGACAGCAAATGGATGGCTTGTGTTTTTTAATCCAGTCAGCCAACCTATGTCTCTTCAGTGGGGAATTCAAGCCATTAACATTTATTGAGATAATTGATAAGTGTGGTAGTATTGTATTCGTCTTATTTTGTGAGAGTTCATTGCTTAGTTTTATCTTTTGCATCAGTGTGGAGGTTAGGTTCTGTCCTTTAATTTCGGAGTTCTTACTTTGCTGCTGATCCATTGTGGTGGTCAGTGTGCAGAACAGGTTGAAGTATTTCCTGTAGAGCTGGTCTTGTTGTGGCGAATTTCCTCAATGTTTGTATATCCGTAAATGATTTGATTTCTCCGTCAATTTTGAAGCTTAGCTTAGCAGGGTACAGAATTCTGGGCTGAAAATTGTTCTGTTTAAGTAAATTAAAGGTAGATGACCATTGTCTTCTTGCTTGGAAAGTTTCATTAGAGAAGTCTGCGGTCACTCTGATGGATTTGCCCCTGTAGGTCAACTGGCGCTTACTCCTGGCAGCTTGCAGAATCTTTTCTTTTGTCTTGACTTTGGACAGGTTCATCACAATGTGTCTTGGAGAAGCTCGGTTAGAGTTGAGGCGACCTGGGGTCCGATAGCCCTCTGAAAGCAGTGTGTCAGAATCTTTGGTGATGTTTGGGAAATTTTCTTTTATAATATTCTCTAGTATGGCTTCCATTCCTCTGGGGCATTCTTCTTCCCCTTCTGGAATTCCTATAACTCGTATGTTGGAACGCTTCATAAAGTTCCATAATTCTGACAGTGAACGTTCTGCTTTCTCTCTCTTCTTTTCTGCCTCTTTTACTATCTGAGTTATCTCAAGAACTTTGTCTTCTACCTCTGAAATTCTTTCTTCTGCATGGTCTAACCTGTTGCTGATACTTTCCATTGCATCTTTATGTTCCCTGATTGACTGTTTCAGTTCCTTCAGCTGTGCTATATCCTTTTCATATTCTTCATATCGTTCATCTCTTATTTGATTCTGTTTTTGGATTTCCTTTTGGTTATTTTCCACTGTATTAGCAATTTCCTTCATTGTTTCCATCATTTCTTTCATTGTTTTCAACATGTGTATTCTAAATTCCCTTTCTGTCATTCCTAACATTTCTTTACAGGTGGACTCATCTGCAGTAGCTACCTCACGGTCCCTTGGTGGGGTTGTTCTAGACTGGTTCTTCATGTTGCCTGCAGTTTTCTGCTGATTCTTCCTCATGGGTGATTTCTTTTATCTGTTTCCTTGCCCTAATTTTCCTTTCACTTCCTCTTGCTCTTTAAGTTCTTGTACCTGTGGACTAAGGGTTACAGGACCAGAATCGTGAGAAAGTTGAAGAGCAAAAAAGGGATGAAAGAAAGGAGGACCGAGTGATAAGAAAAAAATGAAAGATAGAGAAAGGAGAGGGGGTGGGGATGAGGAATATTGACAAAAAGAAGAGAGGCACAGAAAGAGGGAGACAGGGCAATATAGGTGTACAGTAGGGTACTTTGACACAATCTTAAAAAACCCCACCTTCTGGGGGTGTCCAGTTGGGTGGTTCCCTTGAGGTCAGCGGCTCTTTGCTAACCTGATCAGACACAGTACCCCACCTCCACCAAGTAGAGAGGAAAGACAAAAATGCTATAAATCAAACCAAAACAAGCAAACAGAAAACTTTACGGGGATAAAATTGGGTGAAAAACCAAATGATTGCGGTAGAAACACTAGCAAAAATGAAGTTCTAGTTATTGAAAAAGGCAGCAATGGGACATTATAATTAAACTAGAAAAATTGAGAAAGAAAAAGGGGTCTGTATGGAAAAGATTGAAATTAAAAAACTAAAGAACATCAACAACGTCAAAATAAACAAAAAAAAACAACCAAACCAAAAAAAAAAGAAAAAAATACACAACCAAAAACAAAGCAGTTCGTATATGTTGTTGAATATTGTCTGGGCAATACCTGGTCTTCTGGGGTATGAGATGTTAATCACAGTTCTGATACGACTGGAGGCTGCTGATTTCTCAAACCCCAGCAGGTAGACACCCTAAATCTCTCTTCAGCCCACTTAAAAGGCACTTTGAACTTGTAAACTTGCTGAGCAGAAGCTTTCCCAGCTTTCTCGCTGGAATCACTGCTGAAGTGGCTATCCACTTACCCAGCGTGCCAAAACCGGTCTCACTCTGCCCCTGAGGGTTAGGGCTGCAAGGCGGCTCAGACCCCACCCTTAGGCTACTTGGTTGCTGGGTTACCAGCTCCCACCCTTTTCTAGCTCTGCGACCCTGAGGGCGGAGCTTGCAGGGACAGGTCACTGACAATGGTTCCGTGTGACCCACCTCCAAACACTATTAGCTCCGTCTGGCTCAGCAGCTCAGACTGGGGCCCTAGACAATGGCCAAAGTTCTCCACACTCCCGCTCAGTTCAGCTGAGTGCAGTTCAGCTGAGTGCCAAGTCCAAAGACACCCAAACAGTTCACAGGGAAGGCCTTTCTGGTTTGCAGTCTCGCTGCTACTGAACTTACAGTTGTGGGCGGGTTTAGACGGATTGAACACACGCGACCACTTGCCGGTTTTCCACTGTTTTAGTCCTCCTCTTGGGGCCCAGAAGTCTCTCGCTGACTCCCTGTATCCTCATAGGAGTGATGATAGGCAGTTCCCACCAGCCAGAGATGCCTGGAGTCCTATCTCCCCAGACTCACGGTGCCCAGATGCAAGGAAGCTGTTACTCGGCCGCCATCTTGCTCCGCCTCAGAAGGGCGGTGCTCTTATTCTTAATACCTGCTTATGATTCATTATATTGTTACAAAGTTAAAGGTAAAAATCTTTAAATTAATCTCCTGCCTGGTACAAGATTGCACAGGAACTTCTTTGCCATCCTGTATTTTTTTTTTTTTTTTTTGCAGTTTTTGGCCAGGGCTGGGTTTGAACCTGCCACCTCTGGCATATCAGGCTGGCTCCCTACTCTGTTGAGCCACAGGTGCCTCCCTGTATTTGAAGCTGCAGATTTCTTTTTTGTTTTTTTGGAGGGGGGATTCTTATTATTTCTTCATGTAGTTCCTCTGCCCTGTCTTCTCTTTTTGGATGAGTCTTCTATTGCTACAATCTCAAGTTGCCACCAATTTAGTAGCTTAAAACAGCACTCAGTTATTAATTATACCACAGTTCTGTAGGTTAAAATTCCAAAACAAGTCACACTGGGCTGAGATTCAGCTGTTGGTGGGGTGCATTTCTTAATGGATATTCTGGAAGAAAATTTGCTTCCTGGTTCAGTCAAATCATTAGCAGAATTAATTTCCCCACAGCTGTAGAGCTCAGGAGCCTGTTTCCCTGCTCGCTGTCACCAGGGGTCCCCTGAGCTCCTAGAGTTCTGGCTCCCTTACTTGCATATGGCCCGGCACAGTCAGTACTGTCACATCTGTCACACACTGGGATCTCTTATTTCCCACTCAGACACATCCTCTCCTCTTTTCTTTTGTCAGACTTCCCTCATTATGGCTGGAGAGTTTTCTGCTTTTTTCTTTTTGCATTTTCAGCCAGGGCCGGGCCTAAACCCGCCACACCTGGTATATTGGGCTGGCACCTTACTCCTTGAGCTACAGGCGCTGCCCAGAGTTTTCTGCCTTTTTTTTTTTTTTTGGTAGAGACAGTCTCACTTTACTGCCTTCAGTAGAGTGCCATGATGTCACAGGACTCACAGCAACCTCTAGCTCTTGGGCTTCCGCGATTCTCCTGCCTCAGCCTCCTGAGCAGCTGGGATTACAGGCACTTGCCATAATGCCCGGCTATTTTTCGGTTGCAGTTCAGCCGGGGCTGGGTTTGAACCCTCCACCCTCGGTATATGGGGCCGGCGCCCTACTCACTGAGCCACAGGCGAGTTTTCTGCTTTTTAAAGCTTGTGTGATTAGAACTCCCAGCATACAGGCTAATCTCCCTATTTTAATGTCTATAACCTTAATTTCACCTGCAGCAGCCCGTTCACCATGTAATGTAACCCATTCACTGGTTCTAGGAGTTTGGTCATCTCTGGGCAGTCCTTCTTGACACACCACAAGCTCCTGGGATTCCAGTCATATCTATGTGATGCAGTGGTTCTCAACTTGTGGGTTGAGACCCACAGGAACTGTGTTAAAGGGTCACCAGCATTAGGAAGGTTGAGAATCACTGACGTAAGGGTATCTGACACTGTTCCAGGCTCTTGAATTCATGAATTCTGTCTCTGTCCCGATCTGTCTCTCTCTCTCCTATTTTTCTCAACAAAAAGTTGCCATCTGTCTATGTTTCATTGAACAATCTTCTTTCATTTGAACTTTAGCTTTTTGGATTCTGTTTTCTTTTGAGACACTGAAGAAGTCATGCTGCAAAAAGTAAGTGAATCATCTTTCTTGATAACAAATGTTTAGGGTGAAAACTGGGCAGGTCCTGCCACTATCCGAGCTCACATGATAAAGAGTGAGTGGATCATCTTTGTTGATAACAGATGTTCAGGGTGAGAACTGGCCAGGCCCTGCCACTGTCTGAGCTCACATCATCAGCCTAGCACCCGCAGACACAAGGTTTCTGAATTTCTTCAATATCTATACAAATTCCGCTGAGCAGGGCCCAGGTATTTCCACTCCTCTGGAGTAGAGTCTATGGTGACATCCCTGAATGTCAACAGTTCCGTTTCCCGGCTCCGTGTTGTGCTGGCATCCTCCTTATAGATTTTTCAGCACTTGCTACTTGCAGATCACAGCACTAAAGAGCTTGTGGCCTGGGCGGCGCCTGTGGCTCAGCGGGTAGGGTGCCGGTCCCATATGCCAGAGGTGGCGGGTTCAAACCCAGCCCCGGCCAAAAAAAAGAAAAAAGAAAAGAGCTTGTGGCCCACACACCTGGATTTTCCACAGTGAAGGGGAAGGAGCACTGAATGAGATTTGACCTTGGCAGGCTCATCGGATCTGTAGATTTCTTAAATTTGGAATGCCTTTTGGTATTTATTTTGATGTGCCTGTTCAGGCCTGGTGGTGGTCTGCACAGGGCTGCTAGAAGCTGGGGGGTGATGCTATTATTATGGTGGTCTGTGTCCTTCCTAACGTAATTAACTCCTTAATAACTGTCTTAAAGGAGGCAGTAGCTTCAGATTTAAGTCTTTGACATCCAAAACCTGCATGGCAGCTTTATATTTCTGCTCTTTATTCCTCTTATCAACGCCAAACCTTGCTGCCTCACTTTAAATCTGCAGCTTTTCCCTACTCCCCGCACGGCTGCCCCGTCCTCACCTGAGCCACTCTCCTCACAGAAGCCCCTGCCTGTGGTCGTCCATCTGTTACATTTCTTCTGGCATTTCCTTTCCTCCTCTTACCTCCTACAAGGGTTTTCCATTCCTGAAGAGTCAAGATCACAATTCTCACCCCCGTCGGGTATTCCCAATGATTTTGTTTTCCTCGTCCCACCCAGTGTGCCAAGTTCTTTCACTTCCTCTTGGTTTTCACATTTCTCTTCTTCACAATTGTTTCCATCAGTCCTTTAAGTGGAACCATTTTTTCCCCCCACCAGAACCATTCAAAATATATAAAGAAGGAAGTCGGGTAATTTCTTGCTGAAGTAAAGTTCAGTTTATGCATAAAATACTAAATGTCTACCCAACAAAGTTAATGTCTAGCATATATAGAGCTGTTTTAGCTCATGGCCCCTCTAAAACTTACCCAAAAGGAATGGACAGAAAATGATCCTGTGATGCTTTCAGGCAGGTATGGAGAGCAGCCTTGTGAAAGTGCAGGGCTCCAGATGAGCCAGTGGGGTAAAATAAAAGATGTCCTCTGTTACAAAGTGCCTATTTATACCTTGATGTTTCATTTTGTGTTCTGTGGCATTAGTAGACAGGCAGCTAGATGCTCACAGTGGATAAGAGGAGCTGAGCTAGTAAGCACCAATTGACATGTGGCAGAGACCCGTGTGTGTCACAGATCTTGACCAATAGCAAACCTGAGATCACAGGTGCTGATAAAATATGACTGAGCCTAGCGGCTCAGCTGCAGCCTCTCCCACAGCTGCAGGAGCAGTTGATGAGTGTCTGCTGCCCGTGCTGTGTCTAACGGACTCACAGGAGAGCCGCTGGCTGGGATGGAGGTCAGCCCGATGGTGATGATGGTGATCTGGGGTGATGGGAGAGTTGAGCTGCCAGGCTCCAGCAGGAGTCAACACCACAGACACCGAGTGTCAGATCAGGCAGCTCTCTGTAATCTCAGAAGGATGTGAGGGGAGCAAAGCTGCAGCTGTGGCTTCAGACAGAGCCGGAAGGGCCCATGTCAGAACAGGGGTGCTGGGACTCTTGCAGGGTAGAGCTGCTTGGGCATCTCTTTTTCTGTTTCTATTATTATTTTCAAAGGGCTTAAAGTCAGCTTTCTCTGTTTTTTTTTTTTTTTTTTTTATGTAGACATATATGATGTCCAAAAGGTGTGTGTTTCCATGGGTCTGGCGCAGGTAACAAATATATGGCATTCTCATAAAAGTCTGTTAAAAGAAGGACGGAACGAAAATGAAAGGAAAAAATTGATGGGAGGCCTACAGCTTCCATGGAAACCTCCCACTAAGTGGCACAACACGAGAGGTAGGCAGTGAGGAGGGAGCGGCCACAGTGGCTCTGTTTGAGGAGGACACATTTCTGTTTCTATGACGTCTCCCTGATACTTGTCTGTCCAAGATTTATACTGTTATTAATATATGTTCATTTTTTAACATCACACATCTTTTCTAGCATCAAGAGTTTCTTATCAAAGTGTGAATAACCCTTAGGAAGAAATGCACCTTAATTACATGTTTGACTTACACTTTAATTGACAACTAGTTAAGAACAGGGCCCTTTATTGGAGGGCACAGACCAGATATCTGGGTAGGTATATTCTAGACTTTAGGAAGGAAGCTGATTTCAATCCACTCAAGAGTTAATGATTCTGTCAGGGCTAGTACAGCCAAAGAGAATCCAGGCTTGCCTCCTATCACCACATAAAACAACGTACAACTTTATTTTAAATATTAGCTTTGATGTAGTCCAGAGAAATATTTTTGTCTTAATGCAAAGTGCAACCCACATAAACAAAGGTACACACTTATGTAAAGATGTACTTGCAAAAGTGTGTGTGTGTGTAGGAGGGAAAGTATTTGTAGTTGAATAAAAAGCTCAGAGGGGTTTCTTTGAGCTTGTTAGCACTGACCAATAATTTTTTTTTTTGAAACAAACTCTCACTTTCTTGCCCCCTTAGAGTACCGTGGCGTCATAGCTCACAGCAACCTCCTCAAACTCTTGGGCTCAAGCAATCCACTTGGCTCAGCCTCCTGAGTGACTGAGACTACAGATGCCCACCACAACACCCGGCTATTTTTTAAAGATGGGGTCTCACTCTTGCTCAGGCTGGTCTCCAACTTCTGAGCTCAAGCAATCCACCTGCCTTGGCGTCCCAGAGTGCTGGGATTATAGGCATGGGCCACGGCACCCAGCCTGACAAATAATTTGTAGAGGTCAGAGTTTTAGCCACTGTTAGATTATTTAGAACATGTACCTGGAGAATCCACATCTCCAATGATAGAATTAACTATTCAGGCAGTCTCATTTGTCAGTCTTACTCTTGCCATTTTATAGTTGTTGAAAAAAATTTAGGGGCGGTGCCTGTGGCTCAGTCAGTAAGGTGCTGGCCCCATATACCGAGGATGGTGGGTTCAAAGCCGGCCCCGGCTGAACTGCAACCAAAAAATAGCTGGGCGTTGTGGCGGGTGCCGGTAGTCCCAGCTACTCGGGAGGCTGAGGCAAGAGAATCGCTTAAGCCCAGGAGTTGGAGGTTGCTGTGAGCTGTGTGAGGCCATGGCACTCTACCGAGGGCCATAAAGTGAGACTCTATCTCTACAAAAAAAAGAAAAAAATTTAGATTTCCAACATAGATGATAGGATGGTATTATGCTTCTAGATGGCGATGTGTTTCTGAAGCAGCATCACTACTTTCTAAGGTCAGTTAGAAAGCCTGGCAAGGTACAGAAATTAATGTGTAGTAAATGTATATTCAATTTTAAATAATTAGCCTCCTGGGAAAATATTTTGAACTCTTCTCATGATTCCAATAAGGGCCAATTGCCAAGATTTGGGATTGCTTGGAAATATTCTTTCAAAAAAGAAATGAGAAAACTGTGACAAATGAATACTTTTAGTTCTTACTCTGGTACATGTTTGGGGAACATTTGTATGTGAGGCTGAGTTTTGGCTGCTCTGTGGCCCTGCCACTTGCTCCCTTAGGTTTTGCCACTGTCCTGCTCTTGACTGGCCCATGTTGGATTCTGTTTCAGAAACAACTCTGGCTGGGTTTTTGTTCAACCTCTACCTGGATTTTCCCATTGTTTATAGTTGGCTAGATAATTTAGGCTGTATTCAAAAAATAAATTTCTGAGCATTTTTGACCTTTACTTTTATAATTCAATGGTGGTAAATATTCCAATCAACTATTCAGTGTGAACTTTGGTTAGAGACAGATTTAAGTGTGACTCCGATCTCTGTCACTTACCAACAATGTGATGCTGCATAAGGTACTCCATCTTACTAAACCTCAAGAATCCTGATGAACGTGAAGTCAGATTTTATGTATAAGACTATTGGTCTTTATGACATAGTAGTGATTGGCCAGCACAGCACCTTCCAGCAGGTGGAGTATACTGCAAACCACATATCTAATAACACACTTTTGATAGCACATTGAAAAAGTAAAAAGAAAACCATGAAATCAATTTTAATAACATGTTTAGTGTAGTCTACTTTGTCCAAACACCATCTCACCAAGTCATCGATATAGAAATTATTAAAGTAGAATTTGCATTTCTCCTCACACTGAGCCTTCAAACACTGGGTGCTGCACCATCAGAGGTGCGAGTGCATGGCGTACAAAGCTGTGCCCTCCTCCTGTGGTCCCATTACAACCGAGGCTGCCCGCTGGTCCCTGTTTCTCCTGTACTCTATGGAGTGGGGGCAGAGAAGAGGGGCAATCAGTGACTGTTCCTCTGTAACCACTCAGGATGCACCAGTATTGGACCAGATGGCAAGAAACACTGAATCTCATGGTAGTACTTGTGGCATAGGCCAGCTTCCTGCTCTGACAGCTTCCGATGATGGCGTGGAGCCCACCTGGCAAATATGAGTAGAAGGCATGACACAGAGCCAGGGCAGGGAGGTGAGTCCTGAACAAGCCCATGTCATCTCGTTGTTGTGTATGAGGCTTTGCACCAGGAGGCCAAGCTCAGTCACAGTGGGCTGTGGTTGTGAGGCTGAGAGCCCTGGCAATGCAGGGCCGAGTTCTAGCAGTTCAGTGATTATGGTGGCGGCAGTGAAACAGACGTAGCTGTCTAAGGGAGGATTCTACTATCACATGGTGAGGGAAATACAAATACATTGAGGGTATAGTTCTTGCTGTCTTCAGCTTACATATGCAAAACAGAATTAGAAAAATGGTAAAAGGCTAGAATATGTGTATATTGAATTACTAAATTAATGATATCAGTAGTAAGGAATGTTGGAGTTCACAAAAAAAAGGAAATCATTACAGGCTGAATTAATCTGAAAATGCAGGCAAACAGGTGAGTCTTGAAGGATTTTTTTTCTAGAGTCAATATAATAGATTGAGCAAAGCATAAAACTAGAATTGGACAGGATTTATTTGCTCACACAGAGAATTCAGAAGTGAATCACTGAAACCAAAAACTCAAATGTTTTCAAGGCCCCCCATGGAAAGTATGGACTGTGAGCGACCAAAGCAAAGCAAAGTGCTAGGAAGGTTGATTTTATAAACAGAACTATTGGAATAACATATTGTTCAGACGACATATTGAGGGACGTTTTCCATTTGTTTGTGTCATCTACTGTTTCTCTCATCAGCACTTTGTAGAGACCTTTCACATCCCTGGTTAAATATATTCTTAAGTATTTTATTTTCTTTGTAGCTATTATGAATAGTATTGAGTCCTTGATTTGACTCTCAGTTGACTGTTATAGTATATAGAAATGTTACTGATTTGTGCACCTTGACTTTGTAACCTGAAATTTGCTGAATTTCTAAGAGTCTTTTGGTGGAATCTGTAGGATTTTCTGGATACAAGATCACGTCACTGGCAAGCAGAGACAGTTGACATCCTCTTTCCTGATTTGTATGCCCTTTATTCCTTCTCTTGCCTGATTGTTCTGGCTGGAGAGCATTGTCAAAACCATGTTAAATAGAAGTGGTAACAATGGGCACCCTTGTTTTGTTCCAGTCCTTAGGGAGGATGCTTTCAGCTTTTCCCATTCAGTTTGATGTGGCCTATGGGTTTTTCATATGTGGATTTGATATTTTGTGGTATGTTCCTTCTATGCCTACTTTGTTGAGAGTTTTGTCATGAAGGGATGCTGGATTTTACAGAGTGCTTTTTCTGTATTGAGATGATCTTTGTTTTCTATGGTCTTTTTTTGTTTGTTTATGTAGTGAATCACATTTATTGATTTGTGTATTTTGAGCCATCCTTGCATCCCTGGGATCATGAGGAATTATCTTTCTGATGTGTTCTTGAATTTGGTTTGCTAGCTTTTTGTTGAGGATTTTTGCATCTATAGTCACAAGGGATATTTGTCTATAGTTTTCTTCTTTTAGCTGCATCCTTTCTTGACTTTGGTTTCCAGGTAACACTGGATTCATAGAGTAAGTTAAGAAAGATTCCCTCCTTCTCGATGGTATGGAATATTTTCTGCAGGATAAGTACCAGCTCTTCTTTGTAGGTGTGGTAGAATTTGGCTGTGAATCCATCTTGTCTGGAGGTTTTTTTTGTTTGCTTTGGTTTGTGGGGAGATTTTAATTACTGCCTCAGTCTTGCCACTCCTTGTTGGTGTGCTGGGCATTTGTATTTCTTCTTATTCCAGGCCTAGGAGGTTGTGTGTTTCTAGGAATTTATCTATTTCCTATGGATTTGCCGGATTCCCTATGATATTTTGTGTTTCTATTTTAACAATTTTAATGTCTTCTTTTTCATTTCTTTTTTTTTTAATTTTGCCTTTAATTGTCTTAGTTTTGAGTTTCTTTTTTTTCAATTTTCCTTTCCTTTCTTTCTTTATTTTTATTGAGACAGAGTCTCACTTTGTGGCCCTTGAGTGCCATGGTCATAGCTCACAACAACCTCCAACTCTTGTGCTTAAGCGATTCTCTTGCCTCAGCCTCCCAAGTAGCAGGGACTAGAGGCGCCCACCACAATACCTGGCTTTTTATTTTATTTATTTATTTTTTTTTGTAGAGATGAGGTCTCACTCTGGCTCAGGCTAGTCTTGATCCTCTGAGCTCAGGGCAATCCACCCACCTCAGCCTCCCAGAATGCTAGGATTACAGGTGTGAGGCACCATGCCCGGCCTTCTTTTTCATTTCTGATTGAATTTGTTTGAGTCCTTTCTCTTCTATTTCTGGTTAATCTATCCAGTGGTCTATCAATTTTATTCATCTTTTCCAAGAACCAAATTTTGTTTTATTGTTTTTTTTTTTTGTTGTTGTTGTTGTTGTTATCTCTTTTCTTCTGCTAGATTTGGTTTCTTCTTCTTTTTCTAGTTCCTTGAGATACATCATGAATTTAATTTGTGATTTTTCTATCTTTTTAATAAAGGTATTTAAGACTATGAACCTTCTCCTTAGAGTTGCTTTTCCCATATCCCATAGATTTTGAAAGCTTGTGTTCCCTTTGTTACTCAGCTTGAAGAATGCTTTGATTTCCAGCTTAATTTCAAAATTGACCCAAGAATCCTTCAGCAGCAGGTCACCTAATTTCCATGACTTTGTGTAGACTCAAATGTTTCTCTTAGAATTATTTCTATTTTTATTCATGGTGATCTGAGAATATACATGACTTTTTTTGTTGTTTTTGTTTTCCTGTTAGTCTCCTTCAGAGGTTGGATGTAGCCAGTGGTCATATTTCCTACACACGTACCAGGGAGAGTGGGAGGCATAGGTAGCCCTACAGGTGTGGGCCGTGGAGGGAGGGCTGGGGATAAAGGTCTCTATCTGTGTTTTCCTAATTCCACATTAATCAGAACAAAATCTTTACTTTAGAAGGAAGAAAGTAGGCAGGAATTAAGTTATTAACCTGAACTCCTCTTCTGGAACTTGGTCATGTCTTCATGAGATTAAAATTATTAGCATCTTGGAAATGACTCTCAGGTAGCACCCCAAGTCCCAGAGAATTACCTTAAATTACCTTAAATAAAGGCCTTTCTAAAAATGAGGTACCTATTTGGGGAGATGATAGTTTGATAGAAAGAAATTCACTGGTTAAAGTTTCAGAATTTGCATTCTGGCTTGGCCGTTGGGCAGCAGCCTGGCATCAGGAAAATCACTTGATTATCATGAACCTGTTTCCTTGCTTGTAAAATGAAGGCATCATCTTTATCCCTTACTCATTTAGTCAACCAATATTTGTTGAAGTTCACTTATGAGAAGAAGTTTGTTGTGAAGCTCAAATAACTCGGAAATGCGAACTTGCCTAACACAATGCCTTGAACATAGAAAGTGATATTTATTTGCATGGTATTAGCAAGAATGATCAAAATTTCATTACTAATTATCTCACAAAAGTTCTTATTATATGATTGAAATGACCCATAGTGACATTCCAGGGAACCCAGGTGTTCTCAGCACCAAAACTGAAAATATTCTTTTAAAAGATGAATTAGCTTTTGTTCCTTTGCTAGGTACTGTATTTTCTGTTGCAAAAATAGTCCGTTTTCTGTTCATTCCATCTTTCATTAATAGTAACTTTTTCAGGAAGTCCATATAAGGTTAAAATTTGGTCTATCTGGTTTTTTGACTATGAACAAATCCTGTTTCTGAACTTCAACCCATTTCTTGCTCACTTTGTGGTATTGTCATAGAAATGTGCTGGCTGCAAAAAGGTAGAAATATCCTCACTGGAACAAAAAGAAAAGCATGAAATATCCTCAAGTGCAAAATAAAGAACGAGCATACATTTTTAGAAAAGTATATGCAGGTTTCTTGCAGTTTGCAAATATCAATTATTTCAAAGGCTGTCAAGGTCACAGTGAATGTTCATTTGATTAGCTTGGATGGCTCTTTACTAAATGTTCAATTGACCCCGTAAGGACAAGGAAAGGCTGATTCTTAAAATGGAAGGCCTGCTATATTCTGAATCTAATATTCTGAGCTAAATCTGTGTGGTTACTTTTCCTTAAGTTGAGATTTTTTAAGTATCTAAGAATCAGATAGCATCTGCTAGATGGTTTTATTTATGATGTTTTAGTGGTACAGAGAAAAACATTGCTTTATTTCAAGTGGTTTTAAAGGGGCAAAATCCTGAGGCTTAAATAATAAACATAAAACAGGTTATAGAATGTATAGGCCCATTTGTCTTCTATGAATCTATTTGAACCTACTTAGTCATTGTCCCATCTCCTCCGATTAATTCAGTTGGAACTTGGTCAAAAACAATGGTCAACATACGTGGATAAGAAGAGATTAAAGGTTATTTGAGGATATAATACATTCAGTAGGTCTCATCTTGTTTGATTAATGCTCCCTGAGTATTCCATGCAATTACCAAATAGTAATATTTCACAGCTGTATGTGCAGTAATTTACCAGAAATGCTGAAATTCTGACAATCACTATTTTAATGACAGTATTGCACCAAAAGATGGGAAGTCCTGGCTACACTGTGTTCTCCAGAGTAGCTGCCTTAGTGATCCCAGGCTGGTCATTTTCACTTTTTTTTTCTCGTTTGTAAACTGGGAATGATGACATGTACCTCCTCCCTAAACATGTGGTGAGTATTAATATGTAAAAGTCAGCAGAGCCCTGGGAGCTCCTTAGGGTTGAGGTGCTGATGCGTTCAGGACGTCCTTGTCATTATCATCATCAGGCCATTTCACTTGGATCATGAATGAAACTCACAGCTGTTAAAGACAGGAGAGATTTTGTTGACCTGCCAAATCCCACCCTGCAACCTTTCTAAGTAGTAGGGCAGCACAGAGTAAGTCCTGGAAAGAAGACACATAAAGGATTAAACAAGTACTTTGTTTGATCATAGCCAAAAGGTCTGTGTTAATGAGCTTAATAGCATTTACTTGGTGGGTGTCCAGAACAGCTGTCCGCTTTTGTTGCAGGTGCCAGAACCAAAGCCAAGGCAAGTCTGGATTTAGCGACTCCAATTACTTCTTGGGATTTGCTCCTTTCTGAGGCAGCACTTGTCACAATCACTCACTGGTAGAACACCCTTAAGTCTAAGGGTCTAAATTAAGTCTACACTAGATACCCACCAGATTCTAAGTATCTAGTTAAGTCTACACTAGATACCCACCAGATTCAGGGATCCATTTTTATTTCTTAAAAACACTATTTTAACTTTATGTAATAGGGCTTATCAGCTATGCTTTACATTTAGAATGAGAGTTTGCCTTTGATAAAGATAACGCCAAACAACTAATTCCAGATTCTCTTGATCTGATAATGTCCCTACAAGAACTGCATTTTAATTGTTTTGGAGCTAAAAAAGATAGTTCTTGATTAATTTTTTTCTTGTCTGCAGGATTAAAAAGGGAATTCAGAGGACATCCTAACTAAATATGAAAATGGATCATCACACCAGTAGCTTATTATGAGATGTAAAACCCCATGAAAAATGAATATAATCTTCCTTAAGCAGGGTAAGCTGTGTATATGTTTTAATAATCCAGAACATCTGGATCTTTCACATTCAAATAGAAGGCAGAGATGTAAGGTGAAGGTGACCTTGCAATAAGGAAGACTTCACACATGCAGGGAGGATGCTTGAGTGAGCAGACTAACCAGTGACTAAAATTAGAAAACCCTTCTAATCAGTGTGAGGTAGGGGAGCATGTATTGGCAGAATGACTGAGATGACATTGACAGCTGATAGCCCTCAGCCCGCTCAGAAACCAGGATGCCTCCCAGGATGCCTTTCCTAAAGAAACTGTTTATCTTTTTATTTTTATGCAAGGAGGAAGAGCAGAGAAAACTGTGCATTTGGTTTGGGAACGTGCAAATTCCATTGTAAGCCTTATTTTAGCTAGTTTGCATTTTCTGTCATTAACCATTTTCTAGGTGAGACAGCCTTTCTTTAGTGGCTTAGCTGGACAAATACTTCATCCAAAAAGAATAATCTGGTGTTCTTAGATAAAGATCCCTTTGTCCCTTTGCAGCACAGAGGTGGTATTTCAATAGTTGACTTGGTTAATTGTAGATTTCACAAGTTAACATATGTTTTGGTACATTAGAATTCTTTCTATATCTAACTCTTAATCTCAAAGTTCTAAAATTTTTCATTTAACACAATTGTGCTTGCCTGGAAAGTTTGACCCTTGGATTTCTCTCCTTATTTTGCTTTTCCTTGCCCGGGCCTCCAACTTTGTAATTTGACATAGATATAGAGACCATATATCCCACAAGCTCTCAGGAACTACCCTGGTCTCTCCCTGCAGCTCTACAAATCACTGAAATGAATATCCTGAGCATCCAGGTAGCATTTTCTATGCTACTGATACAGTCAGAGAGCTGCACAAAATAAGTTAGGTGCATTCTGATCCATTTATAAGGCAAACACAGTCTGCATGCCCGTGTAAGGTGTAATTATGAAGACTTCAATAAATATGCACATTTGAAGGTTGTGAATGCTTTACTTCAGCCAGTACACATGCTTTCACCATCATAACAATATTCTACATGCTGTGAATGACTCAGTTCCCTGCTTCCAATAGTTAACTCTGTACATATTTATTGAACATTGACTTTATTCAGGCTTTCATTCATTTCTTGGTAACAGAGACAGTTTCGAGTTCCTAGAATAAAGAGATTAAGATGTGAGTCCAATAGCCCATGTCTTAACATGGTAATCTTAAAAATGTTTTTTTCCCCTAAAAGTATCAATCAGAAAATTTTGAAGGAGAAAAAAATTGCCATTAAATTTTTATTCCATCTATTTTTACAAAGCTCATATTAAGCATTTACCTGTCAGTATTTGCATATAGCATCTAGTAAATCATGTTTATTGCTCCTCATTTGACAGAAAATTAAAAATCCAACATCTAGAGAAATAAAATTATTTATATGATGTAATTTAAATATCCAAAAGTCTGAGCCAGGGATCTTGAGAGCACCCCCCAACTTGGCCCTCTGTTCCAGCTACTGGCTTCTGTGAACCACCTAAAGGCCCAAGAATTGCCCCCTCCCCCACCCTAGGACACACTAACAAAGCTGCCAGCACCAGCTGCTCTGGGCCTAAGCTCAGGCACACTCCTACCACTGCTTCCCCACCAGGGCCTACACACCAGTGTGGGTGACACTCATGTCTCACCACAGCCTCAAATGGTAATTGTTCCCAAAGCCACCATGAAAATCACAGACACCACTGACTATGTGCCCTGCCTAAGAAATCACACAAAAGTCACACTGCTGCAGCCACCCTGCATCAAAGCCAAAGTGTTCTACTCAACCAAAAACATATATGAATATTCAATTCAAAATTGAAAGCAATTTTGAAAAATCAGAACAAGCAACTGCTGTGTCACATGCACAGATATCAACAGATGGACACAGGAAACATAGAAAAGCAAGGAAATGTGCACTACCAAAGGGCCACAGCAATTGCTGAGCAATGTGTCCCAAATAGAAAGAAGTCCTTATAGTGCCAGATAAAGAATTCACAATAAAATATTGATTATAAAGAAGCTCAATAAGATATCAGAAAAATATGAAACTATTACAAAGAAATCAAAAATTTAACTCAGGATATGAATGGTAAATTTACCAAGGAGATAGATATCTAAAAAAGAAGAGAAACTTTAGATCTAAAAAATTCATTGAAGAAAATACAAAACACATTCAAAACTTTCAAAAACAGAGTAGACCAAGTAAAAGAAAGAATCTCAGAACTTGAAGAAAGGCTTTTTGAAGTAATCCAGTAAAACAAAAATAAGGATAAAAGAATAAATAAGACAGAGCAAAACCCTTGAGACACCTGGGGTTACATGAAGTCATCAAGTGCACACATTGTTAGTATTCCTCAGGGGCAGAGAAATAAAAAAATTCAGAAAACCTATTTAAGAAAATAAGTGGTGGAAACTTCCCAGGATTAGCAAGAGAGTTAGACATTAATATACAGGAAGCCCAACAATCCCTAGGAAAATACACTGCAAAAGGGACTTCATTATAGTAGAGAAAAGCATCTAGTCAACTATAGAGAAAACCTCATCAGACTAACAGCAGACCTTTCAGCAAAACCTTATAGGCCAGAAGAGAATAGGATGGCATTTTCAAGGTGAGGAAAGAAAAAAAAGTTGGTCAGCCAAGAATTTTATACATATGAAGAAAAACCTTCAGAAATGAAGAAGAAAAGAAGTCTTTCCTAGACACACAAATGCTGAGAGAATTCATCAACACCAGACTGGCCTTGCTGGAAATGCTCAATCGTCTCGTAAGGATGGAAACAAAGGTGAATATTCACCATCATGAAAACATAAAGGCATGTAAAACTAAAAAGTCTAATAAAAATGTCACAAAAAGGAATGTCTATAAGGAAACTGGGGAGGAGCAAGATGGTGGCCGAGTAATAGCTTCCTTGCAACTGGGCACGGTGAGTCTGGGGAGACAAGACTCCAGGCATCTCTGGCCGGTGGGATCTGCCCATAAACATCCCTTTGAGGACACAGGGAGTCAGCAAGAGACTTCTGGACCCCATGAGGAGGACAAAAGCACAGGAAAACTGGTAAGTGGTAGTGTGTGTTTGTTCGGTCTAATCCCGCCGGCAGCTGTAAGTACAGCAGCAGTGAGATTGCAAACTGGAAAGGCTTTACCTGTGAGCTGTTTTAGTTTTTTTGGACTTGGAACTCGGTTGAACTACCTTGGGAGAACTTGGGCAAGAGTGCGGAGGACTTTAAGTTTTAGGGCCCCAGACTGAGCTGCTGAGCCAGATGGAGCTAATAGTGTTAGTCTGTGGGTCACTCGGAGCCACTGTGGGAGAAGTGCCCCAGCAAGCTCTGCCCTCCTGGTTGCAGAGCCAGGATGGGAGGGGGGTGAGTAATCTAGTGACTGAGCAGCCTAAAGGTGGAGTCTGAGATGCCTTACAGCCTTAGCCCTCAGGGGCATATAGTGAGACCGGTTAGCACACTGGGTATGTGGATAGCCACTTCAGGAGTCATCCCAGTGACAAATGCTTTCCTGGGAAAGCTTCGAATTAGCCAACTTTAGCAGTTTAAAGTGCCTTTTACGTGGGCTGAGGAGAGATTTAGGCTCTCCACCCCACAGGGTTTGAGAAATCAGCAGAGGCCTCTGGTCTCCATGGTATACAGGTGTATCAGCATTGTGATTAACATCTCACACCCCAGAAGATCACCTGTTGCCCAGACAATTCACCAAGATATATATACTGCTTTTTTTTCATATTTTTTAATTTCAACATTTTCCCTATAGATTTTTCTCTTTTTTCTTTTCTTTCTTTATTTTTTTAGTTTAAATATAATTTCCCATTGTTGCCTATTTCAACAATTAAAACTTCATTTTTGCTAGTGTTTCTATCCCTGTTATTTGGTTCCCTCCCCCCAATTTTATCATGTAAAGTTTTCTGTTTGCTTGCTTTGGTTTGATTTAGAGCATTTTTGTCTTTCCTCTCTACTTGGTGGAGGTGGGGTACTGTGTCCGAACATGCTAGCAAAGAGTTGATGAACTCAAGGGAACCACTCAAACCGGCACTCCCAGAGATTGGGGGTTTTTAAGGTTGGATCAAAGTACCCTACTGTACACCTCTTTCTGTGCCTCTCTTCTTTTTGTCAATATTCCCTTTTACCCAACCCCTCTCCTTTCTCTCTCTCTTTTTTCTTTCTTGCTCTTCAACCTTCTCATCCTTCTGGCCCTATACCAAAAGGACTCATTGAAACCCTAGTCCAGAGGCATAGCAACTTAAAGAGCAAGAGGAAGTGGAAAATTTAGGGCAAGGAAACAGAGAATGAAATCACTCATGAGGAAGAATCAGCAGGAAAATCCTGGCAACATGAAAAACTAGTCCAGAGCAACCCTGCCAAGGGACCATGAGATAGCTACTGCAGAGGATTCTACCTATAAAGAAATGTTAGAAATGACAGATAGGGAATTTAGAATACAGATGATGAAAAGAATGAAGGAAATGAAGGAAGCAATGAAGGAAACTTCTGATAAAGTGGAAAATAACCAAAAGGAAATCCAAAACCAGAATCAAATAAGAGATGAATGATATGAAGAATATAGAAAGGATATAGCAGAGCTAAAGCAATGGAAGCAGTTTATCAGGGAACTTAAAGATGCAATAGAAAGTATCAACAACAGATTAGACAAGGCAGAAGAAAGAATCTCACAGGTAGAGGACAAAGCTCTTGAGATAACTCAGATAGGTAAAGAGGCAGAAAAGAAGAGAGAGAAAGCAGAACATTCACTGACAGAATTATGGGAATTTATGAAACATTCAAACATACGAGTTATAGGTATCCCAAGAGGGGAAGAAGAATGCTCCAGGGGAATGGAAGCCATACTAGAGAATATTATAAATGAAAATTTCCCAAGGATTCTGACACACTCCTTTCAGAAGGATATCAGATCCCAGGTCACCTCAACTCTAATCAAGCTTCTCCAAGACACATTGTGATGAACCTGTCCAAGGTTAATACAAAAGAAAAGATTCTCCAAGCTGCCAGGAGTAAGTGCCAGTTGACCTACAGGGGTAAATCCATCAGGGTGACTGCAGACTTCTCTAATGAAACTTGCCAAGCAAGAAAACAATGGTTGTCCACCTTTAATCTACATAAACAGAACAATTTCCAGCCAAGAATTCTACATTCTGCTAAGCTAAGCTTTAAAATTGATGAAGAAATCAAATCATTTACTGATATACAAACATTGAGGAAATTTGCCACAACAAGACCAGCTCTACAGGAAATATTTCTACCTGTTCTACACACTGACCATCACAATGGATCAGCAGCAAAGTAAGAACTCAGAAATTAAAGGACAGAATCTGACTTCCATACTGATACAAAACATAAAACCAAGCAATGGACTGCCACGAAATAAGATGAATAGAACACTACCACACTTATCATTTGTCTCAATAAATGTTAATGGCTTGAATTCCCCACTGAAGAGACATAGATTGGCTGACTGGATTAAAAAACACAAGTAATCCATTTGCTGTCTGCAGGAAACACACCTACCTTCAAAAGACAAATTAAAACTCTGAGTTAAGGGTTGGAAGACAATTTTTCAGGCAAACAGAATTCAGAAGAAAAGAGAGGTTGCAATCTTATTTTCAGATACATGTGGATTTAAAGCAACTAAAGTCAAAAAAGACAAAGTTGGTTACTTTATATTGTTCAAGGAAAAAATACAAAAAGAAGACATTTCAATTCTAAATATTTACGCACCCAATTTAAATGCTCCCAGATTCTTGAAACAGACCTTACTCAGTCTGAGCAATGTGATATCCTATAATACCATAATAACAGGGGACTTTAATACTCCTCTTACAGAGCTGGACAGATCCTCTAAACAGAAATTAAACAAACATATAAGAGGTTTAAATGAGACCCTAGAACAACTGTGCTTGATAGACGCATATAGAACACTCCATCCCAAAGATAAAGAATATACATTCTTCTCATCACCCCATGGAACATTCTCCAAAATTGATGATATCCTAGGACACAAAACAAACCTCACAGAATCAAAAGAATTGAAATTTTACCTTATATCTTCTCAGACCACAAGGCACTAAAGGTGGAACTCAACTCCAACAAAAATGTTCAACCCCAGAAAAAGGCATGGCAATTAAACAACTTTCAGTTGAATGACAGTTGGGTGCTGGAAGAAATAAAACAGGAAATCATTAATTTCCTTGAGCATAACAACAATGATGACACAAGTTACCGAAACCTATCGGATATTGCAAAAGCAGTTTTTGTTGGGGCTGGGTTTGAACCTGCCTCCTCCGGCATAAGAGACCGGCGCCCTACTACACTGAGCCACAGGCTCCACCCACAAAAGCAGTTTTGAGAGGAAAATGTATCGCTTTAGATGCCTACATTCGAAAAACAGAAAGAGATAGGATCAACAAACTCATAAGCCATCTTATGGAATTGGAAAAAGAAGAACAATCTAAAGCTAAACCCAGTAGAAGAAAAGAAATATCCAAAATTAAATCAGAGATCAATGAAATTGAAAACAAAAGAATCATTCAGAAAATTAATAAAACAAGGAGTTGGTTTTTTGAAAAAAAAAATAGATAAACCTTTGGCCAGGCTAACTAGAAAAATAAACTCTCTAGTAACTTCAACCAGAAATGATAAAGGGGAAATAACAACTGATCCCATAGAGATACAAGAGATCATCTCTGAATACTACCAGAAACTCTATGCCCAGAAATTTGACAAGGTGAAGGAAATGGATTAATATTTGGAATCACACCCTCTCCCTAAACTTAGCCAGGAAGATATAGAGCTCCTGAACAGACCAATTTCAAGCACTGAGATTAAAGAAACAATAAAAAAGCTTCCAACAAAAAAAATGCCCTGGTCCAGATGGCTTCACACCACAATTCTATCAAACCTTCAAGGAAGAGCTTATTCCTGTGCTGTAGAAATTATTCCAAAAAATTGAGGAGGAAGGAATCTTCCTCAACATGTTCTATGAAGCAAACATCACCCTGATATCAAAACCAGGAAAAGACCCAACTAAAAAGGAGAATTTCAGACCAATTTCACTCATGAATATAGATGCAAAAATTCCCAACAAAATCCTAGCCAATATATTACAGCTTATCATCAAAAAAGTCATACATTATGATCAAGTAGGTTTCATCCCAGGGATGCAAGGCTGGTTTAATATATGCACATCTATAAACATTATCCACCATATTAACAGAAGCAAAGAAAAAGACCATATAATCCTTTCATAGATGCAGAAAAAGCATTTGATAAAATCCAGGATCCATTTCTAATTAGAACACTGGAGAGTATAGTCATAGGTGGCACATTTCTGAATCTGATAGAAGCTATCTATGACAAACTGACAGCTAATATTTTACTGAATGGAGTAAAACTGAAAGCTTTTCCTCTTAGAACTGGAACCAGACAAGGTTGTCCTCTGTCACCTTTACTATTCAAAATAGTGCTGGAAGTTCTAGCCAATACAATTAGGCAAGACAAGGAAATAAAGGGAATCCAAATGGGAGCAGAGGAGGTAAAACTGTACCTCTTTGCTGATGACATTATCTTATGCTTCGAGAACCCCAACAACTCAAGCAAAAGACTCCTGGATGTCATCAAAAAATACAGTAATGTCTTAGTATATAAAATCATTGTCCACAAGTCAGTTGCCTTTATATATGCCAATAACAGTCCAGATGAGAGGCTAATTAAGGACACAACTTCCTTCACCTTCATAGTTTCAAAAAAAAAAAAAAAAAGAAATACCTAGGACTATACCTAATAAAGGAAGTGAAGGACATTTAAAAAGAAAATTATGAAATGCTAAAAAATGAAATAGCAGAGGATATATTTTTTTTTTTTGCAGTTTTTTTGCCAGGGCTGGGTTTGAACCCACTACCCTCCAGCATATGGGGCTGGTGCCTACTCCTTTGAGCCACAGGTGCCACACTAGCAGAGGATATTAACAAATGGAAGAACATATCATGCTCATGGCTGGGTAGAATCAACATTGTTAAAATATCTATACTTCCCAAAGCAATCTACCTATTCAATGCCATTCCTATTAAAACACCAACATCATACTTTCAGAATTGGAAAAAATGATTCTGAATTTTGTATGGAACCAGAAAAAACCCTGCATAGCTAAGGCAGTTCTTAGTAATAAAAATAAAGCTAGGGGCATCACCATACCAGATTTTAGGCTGTACTAAAAAGCCATAGTGGTCAAGACAGCATAGTATTGGCACAAAAATAGAGACATAGACACTTGGAATCGAATAGAAAACCAGAAAATGAAACTAACATCTTACAAACACCTAATTTTTGATAAACCAAACAAGAACATACCTTGGGGGAAAGACTCCCTATTCAACAAATAGTGCTTGGAGAACTGTATATCCACATGTAAAAGACTGAACCTGGACCCATACATTTCTCCACTCACAAAAATTTTTTTTTCTTTTTTATTAAATCATAACTGTATACATTGATATGATCATGGGGCATCATACACTCGCTTCAAAAACCATTTGACACATTTTTATCACAGTGGTTAACATAGCCTTTCTGGCGTTATCTCAGTTACTGTGCCAAAACATTTACATTCTACATTTACCAAGTTTCGCAAATACCCCTGTAAGATGCACCACAGGTGTGATCCCACCGATCCCCCTTCCTCTACCCACCCCGCCTTCCCACTTCCCCCTATTGTTAAGTTGTAGCTGGGTTATAGCTTTCATGTGAGAGTCCCAAATTAGTTTCATAGTAGGGCTGTGTACATTGGGTACTTTTTCTTCCATTCTTGGGATACTTTACTAAGAAGAATATGTTCCAGCTCCATCCATGTAAACATGAAAGAGGTACAGTCTCCATCTTTCTTTAAGGCTGCATAATATTCCATGGTGTACATATACCACAATTTATTAATCCATTCGTGGATCGATGGGCACTTGGGCTTCTTCCATGACTTAGCAATTATGAATCGGGCTGCAATAAACATTCTGGTACAAATATCTTTGTTATGTTGTGATTTTTGGTCTTCTGGGTATATGCCCAGCAGAGGAATTACAGGATTGGATGGCAGATCAATATATGGACTCACACCCTCTCCCTAGAATTAGCCAGGAAGAAATAGACCTCTTGAACAGACCAATTTCAAGCACTGAGATCAAAGAAACAATAAAAAAGCTTCCAACTAAAAAATGCCCTGGTCCAGATGGCTTCACTCCAGAATTCTATCAAACCTTCAAGGAAGAGCTTATTCCCGTACTGCAGAAATTATTCCAAAAAACTGAGGAAGAAGGAATCTTCCCCAACACATTCTATGAAGCAAACATCACCCTTATACCAAAACCAGGAAAAGACCCAAACCAAAAGGAGAATTTCAGACCAATCTCACTCATGAATATAGATGGAAAAATTCTCAACAAAATCCTAGCCAATAGATTACAGCTTATCATCAAAAAAGTCATTCATCATGATCAAGTAGGCTTCATCCCAGGGATGCAAGGCTGGTTTAACATACGCAAGTCCATAAACATTATCCACCATATTAACAGAGGCAAAAATAAAGATCACATGATCCTCTCAATAGATGCAGAAAAAGCATTTGATAAAATCCAGCACCCTTTTCTAATTAGAACACTGAAGAGTATAGGCATAGGTGGCACATTTCTAAAACTGATTGAAGCTATCTATCACAAACCCACAGCCAATATTTTACTGAATGGAGTAAAACTGAAAGCTTTTCCTCTTAGAACTGGAACCAGACAAGGTTGTCCTCTGTCACCTTTACTATTCAAAATAGTGCTGGAAGTTCTAGCCAATACAATTAGGCAAGACAAGGAAATAAAGGGAATCCAAATGGGAACAGAGGAGGTCAAACTCTCCCTCTTTGCTGACGACATGATGTTATACTTAGAGAACCCCAAAGACTCAACCACAAGACTCCTAGAAGTCATCAAAAAATACAGTAATGTTTCAGGATATAAAATCAATGTCCACAAGTCAGTAGCCTTTGTATACACCAATAACAGTCAAGATGAGAAGCTAATTAAGGACACAACTCCCTTCACCATAGTTTCAAAGAAAATGAAATACCGTCTACGGCCACACCACCCTGAACGCGCCCGATCTCGTCTGATCTCGGAAGCTAAGCAGGGTCGGGCCTGGTTAGTACTTGGATGGGAGAAAATGAAATACCTAGGAATATACCTAACGAAGGAGGTGAAGACCTCTATAAAGAAAACTATGAAATCCTCAGAAAGGAAATAGCAGAGGATATTAACAAATGGAAGAACATACCATGCTCATGGATGGGAAGAATCAACATTGTTAAAATGTATATACTTCCCAAAGCAATCTACCTATTCAATGCCATTCCTATCAAAGTACCTACATTGTACTTTCAAGATTTGGAAAAAATGATTCTACGTTTTGTATGGAACCGGAAAAAACCCCGTATAGCTAAGGCAGTTCTCTGTAACAAAAATAAAGCTGGGGGCATCAGCATACCAGATTTTAGTCTGTACTACAAAGCCATAGTGCTCAAGACAGCATGGTACTGGCACAAAAACAGAGACATAGACACTTGGAATCGAATTGAACACCAAGAAATGAAACTAACATCTTACAACCACCTAATCTTCGATAAACCAAACAAGAACTTACCTTGGGGGAAAGACTCCGTATTCAATAAATGGTGTTGGGAGAATTGGATGTCTACATGTAAAAGACTGAAACTGGACCCACACCTTTCCCCACTCACAAAAATTGATTCAAGATGGATAAAGGACTTAAATTTAAGGCATGAAACAATAATAATCCTCAAAGAAAGCATAGGAAAAACACTGGAATATTGGCCTTGGGGAAGACTTCATGAAGAAGACTGCCATGGCAATTGCAACAACAACAAAAATAAACAAATGGGACTTCATTAAACTGAAAAGCTTCTGTACAGCTAAGGAGACAATAACCAAAGCAAAGAGACAACCCACACAATGGGAAAGGATATTTGCATATTTTCAATCAGACAAAAGCTTGATAACCAGAATCTATAGAGAACTCAAATTAATCCACATGAAAAAAGCCAACAATCCCTTATATCAATGGGCAAGAGACATGAACAGAACTTTCTCTAAAGACGACAGACGAATGGCTAACAAACACATGAAAAAATGTTCATCATCTCTATATATTAGAGAAATGCAAATCAAAACATCCCTGACATATCATCTAACCCCAGTGAGAATGGCCCACATCACAAAATCTCAAAACTGCAGATGCTGGCGTGGATGTGGAGAGAAGGGAACACTTTTACACTGCTGGTGGGACTGCAAACTAGTACAACCTTTCTGGAAGGAAGTATGGAGAAACCTCAAAGCACTCAACCTAGACCTCCCATTCGATCCTGCAATCCCATTACTGGGCATCTACTCAGAAGGAAAGAAATCCTTTTATCATAAGGACACTTGTACTAGACTGTTTATTGCAGCTCAATTTACAATCGCCAAAATGTGGAAACAGCCTAAATGCCCACCAACCCAGGAATGGATTAACAAGCTGTGGTATATGTATACCATGGAATACTATTCAGCCATTAAAAAAAATGGAGACTTTACATCCTTCGTATTAACCTGGATGGAAGTGGAAGACGTTATTCTTAGTAAAGCATCACAAGAATGGAGAAGCATGAATCCTATGTACTCAATCTTGATATGAGGATATTTAATGACAATTAAGGTTATGGGGGGGGAAGCAGAAAGAGGGATGGAGGGAGGTGGGTGGGGCCTTAGTGTGTGTCACACTTTATGGGGGCAAGACATGATTGCAAGATGGACTTTACCTAACAATTGCAATCAGTGTAACTGGCTTATTGTACCCTCAATGAATCCCCAAAAATAAAAAAATAAAAAAAAGAGAAAAAAAAAAAAATCTCATACCCCAGAAGACCACGTGTTGCCCAGACAATATTCAATAACATATACAAACTGCTTTGTTTTTGATTGTGTATTTTTTCTTTTTTTTTTGTTTGTTTATTTTGACGTTGTTGATGTTCTTTTGTTTTTTAATTTCAATCTTTTCCATACCGATCCCTTTTTCTTTCTCAACTTTTCTAGTTTAATTATAATTTCCCATTGCTGCCTTTTTTAATAACTACAACTTCATTTTTGCTAGTGTTTCTACCGCTATCATTTGGTTTTTCACCCAATTGTATCCCCGTAAAGTTTTCTGTTTGCTTGTTTTGGTTTGATTTATAGCATTTTTGTCTTTCCTCTCTACTTGGTGGAGGAGGGGTACTGTGTCTGATCAGGTTAGCAAAGAGCTGCTGACCTCAAGGGAACCACCCAACTGGGCACACCCAGAAGGTGGGGTTTTTTAAGGTTGTGTCAAAGTACCCTACTGTACACCTATATTGCCCTGTCTCCCTCTTTCTGTACCTCTCTTCTTTTTGTCAATATTCCTTATCCCCACCCCCTCTCCTTTCTCTCTCTTTCTTTTTTTTCTTATCACTCCGTCCTCCTTTCTTCATCCCTTTTTTGCTCCTCAACCTTCTCACCCTTCTGGTCATGTAACCCTTAGTCCACAGGCACAAGAACTTAAAGAGCAAGAGGAAGTGAAAGGAAAATTAGGGCAAGGAAACAGATAAAAGAAATCACTCATGAGGAAGTATCAGCATAAAACTCCAGGCAACATGAAGAACCAGTCCAGAACAACCCCGCCAAGGGACCATGAGGTAGCTACTGCAGAGGATTCCACCTATACAGAAATGTTAGGAATGACAGAAAGGGAATTTAGAATACACATGTTGAAAACAATGAAAGAAATGATGGAAACAATGAAGGAAACTGCTAATAAAGTGGAAAATAACCAAAAGGAAATCCAAAAACAGAATCAAATCAGAGATGAACGATATGAAGAATATAAAAAGGATATAGCAGAGCTGAAGGAAACGAAACAGTCAATCAGGGAACTTAAAGATGCAATGGAAAGTATCAGCAACAGTTTAGACCATGCAGAAGAAAGAATTTCAGAGGTAGAAGACAAAGTTTTTGAGATAACTCAGATAGTAAAAGAGGCAGAAAAGAAGAGAGAGAAAGCAGAACGTTCACTGTCAGAATTATGGGACTTTATGAAGCGTTCCAACATACGAGTTATAGGAATTCCAGAAGGGGAAGAAGAATGCCCCGGAGGAATGGAAGCCATACTAGAGAATATTATAAAAGAAAATTTCCCAAACATCACCAAAGATTCTGACACACTGCTTTCAGAGGGATGTCAGACCCCAGGTTGCCTCAACTCTAACTGAGCTTATCCAAGACACATTGTGATGAACCTGTCCAAAGTCAAGACAAAAGAAAAGATTCTGCAAGATGCCAGGAGTAAGCGCCAGTTGACCTACAGGGGCAAATCCATCAGAGTGACCGCAGACTTCTCTAATGATACTTTCCAAGCAAGAAGACAATGGTCATCTACCTTTAATCTACTTTAACAGAACAATTTCCAGCCCAGAATTCTGTACCCTGCTAAGCTAAGCTTCAAAATTGATGGAGAAATCAAATCATTTACGGATATACAAACATTGAGGAAATTCGCCACAACAAGACCAGCTCTACAGGAAATACTTCAACCTGTTCTGCACACTGACCACCACAATGGATCAGCAGCAAAGTAAGAACTCAGAAATCAAAAGACAGAACCTAACCTCCACACTGATGCAAAAGATAAAACTAAGCAATGACCTCTCACCAAATAATATGAATAGAATACTACCACACTTATCAATTATCTCCATAAATGTTAATGGCTTGAATTCCCCACTGAAGAGACATAGATTGGCTGACTGGATTAAAAACACAAGCCATCCATTTTCTGTCTGCAAGAAACACACCTGGCTTCAAAAGACAAATTAAAGCTCCGAGTCAAGGGTTGGAAGACAATTTTTCAGGCAAATGGAATTCAGAAGAAAAGAGGAGTTTCAATCTTATTTTCAGATACATGTGGATTTAAAGCAACTAAACTCAAAAAAGACAAAGATGGTCACTTTATATTGGTCAAGGGAAAACTACAACAAGAAGACATTTCAATTCTAAATATTTATGCACCCAATTTAAATGCTCCCAGATTCTTGAAGCAGACCCTACTCAGTCTGAGCAATATGATATCTGATAATACCATCATAACAGGGGACTTTAACACACCTCTTACAGAGCTGGACAGATCCTCTAAACAGAAATTAAACAAGAGATTTAAATGAGACCCTAGAACAACTGTGCTTGATAGACGCATATAGAACACTCCATCCCAAAGATAAAGAATATACATTCTTCTCATCACCCCATGGAACATTCTCCAAAATTGATCATATCCTGGGACACAAAACAAATATCAACAGAATCAAAAGAATTGAAATTTTACCTTGTATCTTCTCAGACCATAAGGCACTAAAGGTGGAACTCAACTCTAACAAAAATGCTAGACCCCACCAAAAGGCATGGAAATTAAACAATCTTCTGTTGAATAACAGATGGGTGCAGGAAGAAATCAAACAGGAAATCATTAACTTCCTTGAGCATAACAACAATGAAGACACAAGCTACCAAAACCTGTGGGATACTGCAAAAGCAGTTTTGAGAGGAAAATTCATCGCTTTAGATGCCTACATTCGAAAAACAGAAAGAGAGCACATCAGCAATCTCACAAGAGATCTTATGGAATTGGAAAAAGAAGAAAAATCTAAGCCTAAACTCAGTAGAAGAAAAGAAATATCCAAAATCAAATCAGAGATCAATGAAATTGAAAACAAAAGAATCATTCAGAAAATTAATGAAACAAGGAGTTGGTTTTTTGAAAAAATAAATAAAATAGATAAACCATTGGCCAGACTAACTAGAAATAGAAAAGTAAAATCTCTAGTAACCTCAATCAGAAATGATAAAGGGGAAATAACAACTGATCCCACAGAGATACAAGAGATCATCTCTGAATACTACCAGAAACTCTATGCCCACAAATTTGACAATGTGAAGGAAATGGATCAATATTTGGAATCACACCCTCTCCCTAGACTTAGCCAGGAAGAAATAGACCTCCTGAACAGACCAATTTCAAGCACTGAGATCAAAGGAACAATAAAAAAGCTTCCAACTAAAAAATGCCCTGGTCCAGATGGCTTCACTCCAGAATTCTATCAAACCTTCAAGGAAGAGCTTATTCCTGTACTGCAGAAATTATTCCAAAAAACTGAGGAAGAAGTAATCTTCCCCAACACATTCTATGAAGCAAACATCACCCTTATACCAAAACCAGGAAAAGACCCAAACAAAAAGGAGAATTTCAGACCAATCTCACTCATGAATATAGACGGAAAAATTCTCAACAAAATCCTAGCCAATAGATTACAGCTTATCATCAAAAAAGTCATTCATCATTATCAAGTAGGCTTCATCCCAGGGATGCAAGGCTGGTTTAACATACGCAAGTCCATAAACGTTATCCACCATATTAACAGAGGCAAAAATAAAGATCACATGATCCTCTCAATAGATGCAGAAAAAGCATTTGATAAAATCCAGCATCCTTTTCTAATTAGAACACTGAAGAGTATAGGCATAGGTGGCACATTTCTAAAACTGATTGAAGCTATCTATCACAAACCCATAGCCAATATTTTACTCAATGGAGTAAAACTGAAAGCTTTTCCTCTTAGAACTGGAACCAGACAAGGTTGTCCTCTGTCACCTTTAGTATTCAACATAGTGCTGGAAGTTCTAGCCAATACAATTAGGCAAGACAAGGAAATAAAGGGAATCCAAATGGGAGCAGAGGAGGTCAAACTCTCCCTCTTTGCTGACGACATGATCTTATACTTAGAGAACCCCAAAGACTCAACCACAAGACTCCTAGAAGTCATCAAAAAATAAAGTAATGTTTCAGGATATAAAATCAATGTCCACAAGTCAGTAGCCTTTGTATACACCAATAACAGTCAAGATGAGAAGCTAATTAAGGACACAACTCCCTTCACCATAGTTTCAAAGAAAATCAAATACCTAGGAATATACCTAACGAAGGAGGTGAAGGACCTCTATAAAGAAAACTATGAAATCCTCAGAAAGGAAATAGCAGAGGATATTAACAAATGGAAGAACATACCATGCTCATGGATGGGAAGAATCAACATTGTTAAAATGTCTATACTTCCCAAAGCAATCTACCTATTCAATGCCATTCCTATCAAAGTACCTACATCGTACTTTCAAGATTTGGACAAAATGATTCTGCGTTTTGTATGGAACCGGAAAAAACCCCGTATAGCTAAGGTAGTTCTTAGTAACAAAAATAAAGCTGGGGGCATCAGCATACCAGATTTTAGTCTGTACTACAAAGCCATAGTGCTCAAGACATTTTGGTACTGGCACAAAAACAGAGACATAGACACTTGAAATCGAATTAAACACCAAGAAATGAAACTAACATCTTACAACCACCTAATCTTCGATAAACCAAACAAGAACTTACCTTGGGGGAAAGACTCCCTATTCAATAAATGGTGTTGGGAGAACTGGATGTCTACATGTAAAAGACTGAAACTGGACCCACACCTTTCCCCACTCACAAAAATTGACTCAAGATGGATAAAGGACTTAAATTTAAGGCATGAAACAATAAAAATCCTCAAAGAAAGCATAGGAAAAACACTGGAAGATATTGGCCTTGGGGAAGACTTCATGAAGAAAACTGCCATGGCAATTGCAACAACAACAAAGTAAACAAATGGGACTTCATTAAACTGAAAAGCTTCTGTACAGCTAAGGAGACAATAACCAAAGCAAAGAGACAACCCACACAATGGGAAAGGATATTTGCATATTTTCAATCAGACAAAAGCTTGATAACTAGGATCTATAGAGAACTCAAATTAATCCACATGAAAAAAGCCAACAATCCCATATGTCAATGGGCAAGAGACATGAATAGAACTTTCTCTAAAGACGACAGACGAATGGCTAACAAACACATGAAAAAATGTTCATCATCTCTATATATTAGAGAAATGCAAATCAAAACATCCCTGACATATCATCTAACCCCAGTGAGAATGGCCCACATCACAAAATCTCAAAACTGCAGATGCTGGCGTGGATGTGGAGAGAAGGGAACACTTTTACACTGCTGGTGGGACTGCAAACTAGTACAACCTTTCTGGAAGGAAGTATGGAGAAAGCTCAAAGCACTCAACCTAGACCTCCCATTCGATCCTGCAATCCCATTAGTGGGCATCTACCCAGAAGGAAAAAAATCCTTTTATCATAAGGACACTTGTACTAGACTGTTTATTGCAGCTCAATTTACAATTGCCAAAATGTGGAAACAGCCTAAATGCCCACCAACCCAGGAATGGATTAACAAGCTGTGGTATATGTATACCATGGAATACTATTTAGCCATTAAAAAAATGGAGACTTTACATCCTTCGTATTAACCTGGATGGAAGTGGAAGACATTATTCTTAGTAAAGCATCACAAGAATGGAGAAGCATGAATCCTATGTACTCAATCTTGATATGAGGACAATTAATGACAATTAAGGTTATGGGGGGAAGCAGAAAGAGGGATGGAGGGAGGGAGGTGGGGCCTTAGTGTGTGTCACACTTTATGGGGGCAAGACATGATTGCAAGAGGGACTTTACCTAACAATTGCAATCAGTGTAACTGGCTTATTGTACCCTCAATGAATCCCCAACAATAAAAAAAATTAAAAAAAACAAACAAACAAATATGAAGTGACTATTCTTGTCCTTCCTTACTTTTGATGGTTCAAAGCCTACTGTGTCTGCAAATAAAATTGCAACACCTGCTTTTTTTCTGATTACCATTTGCCTCAAATATGGATGACCATCCTTTCACCCTGAGTCTGTATTTGTCTTTTAAGTTGATATGTGACTCTTGTATGCAACAAATATCTGGCTTGAGTTTTTGTATCCAGTCAGCTAACCTATGTCTCTTTAGAGGACAGTTTAAGCCATTCACATTGATGGAGAGTATTGATAAGTCTGGTGGAATTTTGTGTATCGAGTTTTTCAAAGGTCCAGTGGACATTTTTAATCCTTTCGCCAGTGTGGAAGTTGGAGTTTGATCCGAAGTTTCTGAGTGAGTTTACTTTTGTGGTATAGTATTGGGTTGGTCATTGTGGAGGATAGGTCTGAGAATATCCTGAAGAGCTGGTTTACTTATGGCAAATTTTTTCAACATATGAATGTCATTGAAGTATTTAATTTCTCCATCATAGATGAAACTCAGTTTAGCTGGATACAAGATCCTGGGTTGAAAGTTTTTTTGCTTTAGGAGATTCAAAGTTGATGACCAGCCTCTTCTGGCTTGAAAAGTTTCAGCAGAGACATGTGCAGTTATTCTAATATTCTTACCTTTGTACGTTATAGTTTTCTTTCGCCGGGCTGCTTTGAGAATCTTCTCTTTCATGTTAACTTTAGTGAAGCTAATTATGATATGTCTGGGGGATGACTTATTGGGGTTGAATCGTGCTGGGGTTCTGAAGCTGTCTGCTATCTGAATTTCAGATTCTCTAGGCATGTCTGGAAAATTTTCTTTCATAATTTCATGCAGAAGGGCCTTTGTGCCCTCGGAGGCGACTTCATCGTTCTCAGAAATCCCTATAATCCTTATGTTGCTTTTTTTCGAATTATCTGAGAGTTCTCTGAGTGAGTGATCCGTTTTTGCTCTCCATTTCTCTTCCTCTTTGAGATATTGGGAGCGTTCGAAGACTTTATCTTCAATGTCAGAAATCCTTTCTTCTGCTTGCTCCATTCTGTTACTGAGGGATTCTACTGTATTTTTCATATCTTTGAGGGCTGTAAGTTCTTTCTTCAGTGTGTCTAAGTCTTTGGTGGTTTTGTCTTTAAATTCGTTAAATTCTTGAGACAATTTTTGAATTTCTCCTCGAATTCCTAATTCCATTTTATTAATCTTGTCTGCAATCCAAATTCTGAATTCGATTTCTGACATCTCAGCCAGTTGTTTATGAATGTGATCTTCAATCACATCTGCCGTATCTTTTCTTGGGGGGGTTGATCTATTCTGGTTATTCATGTTACCAGAGTTTTTCCACTGATTCCGCCCCATGGTTATTTTACTCCCTTTGGTTTTTCCCCTGGGGTTTTATCGAGGGCCCATACAGTGTTGTGGCCTGAGAAACTGGGGCCCTGTCTGGTGTGGTGGAGCAAAGTGGTTCTGTCTTGTTTTCAGCTGGTTTCTGTTCGATCCTATTGCAACTTCTACTCTGGCTTGAAGTCTCAGCTGTGTGGAAAAATCAGCAATTAAGTCACCCCGCCTGCCCACCTCTGGCCCCAGTTGGAAAAGGAGAATCAAACCTTCCTACAACCGCACACCCAGGGCACTGCCTGAAAAGTCCTCAGTCTATTAGTCCAGTTCAAAAGGTCCAAATCAGCTGTCTCAATCGGCACTTGTCTCAGGTGGGAGAGTTCAAGAGGTCTCTGGGAACTGGATCACAGGGACCTGGTGACTCCTCTGACACGGCTCACCCCAGTGCAGCGTGGAGTCAGGAGGAGCCACCCAGCAAACAGAGCAGTCTAGGAAGGTTGACGTCTCCTTCCCCACTTTGCCCCTCCGTCGGACCCAGTCACTGGTATCTCTGCAGATGGCTAACCCTGTTGCCTGCAGTGAACAGACACTCCAGGGGTTTGCACCTGCCTGAATCACAAGGAAGTCTGCCAGGCCCCCGCAGACTTCCGCTATCTAGCAGGAGGAGATGGGGCCTGACATCTTTGAGTGTTTTATGCAGGTGATGGGAAGGAGGTGTTCACTCAGGCTTAGCCCCGTCCCTGATGGATGCTGCTAACAGAACAGAACAGAACAGACAACTTTGCGGGGTCCTGTCTCTGTTCCTGTCGAAATCACCTACAGAAGATGGGCTGTTTTGAGTTCAAACGTCTTTGCTGCTGGAGGAGATTTGCGTTCGAACAGCCCTCTGGGTCGGCCCCGCCCTGGAAGCTTCCCGGGTTTGTGAGCCATGTCAGGAAATCCCTCGCTCACCGGTGGCCTCCTCTGGTTGCCCAGGGAGACAGGGGGTGTGGCCTCAGAATATCCAGAAGTGGGCGTTCTGCCGTTAAAGAAAAAACGGCTGTTGATCTACCTCCAGGGAACTGCTGCTCTGGTGTGGGCACTCAGGCGACCCTTTTCTCCCCTGTCCCGCGCCCCAGAGTCAGCACTGAGCGGCCGCAGTTTGTGCTGGGTCCACACTCCTCAAGAGATCCCCCAAGAATCAGAACTCTTGGGGGATGGGCCCCCAGACCCCGATTGGGAGTGGGGGGGGAAGCTAGAGTTTCATTCAGTTTTACGCAACACTACGGCCCGGGGAGGGCTCCTGCACTGCACCGCAGGGAAGTGCCACCAAGGCTTGATTTCCCCTCAGCAGAGTGCCCTCTCTTCGCTCATGTGTCCCAGAGTCAGCACTGATCTGACGCAGCTCAGGCACTGTGCACTCCCCTTGAGAAATCACCCAAGGATCCGAACTCCTGGGGGATAGGCCCTCAGACCCAGAGTGAGAGTAGGGGCTGTCAGCTCTCAGCGGGGAAGCTAGAGTCTTATTCAGTCTTGTGCCTGCCCCGTAATGTTGCCCGGGGAGGGTTGCTGCACTGTACCGCAGGGAAGTGCCGCCAAGGCGTGACTCCCCTTCAGCCCGGTGCCCTCTCCTCACTCGCGCACCTCAGAGTCAATGCTGACCAGTCGCAACTCGGGGACTGTCCACTCCCCTTGAGAAATCACCCAAGGATCCGAATTCCTGGGGGACAGGCCTCCAGACCTCAGTGGGCGGGAGGGGAGCGCTGGGGATTCAGGGTTGCCGGCAAAGGATTCCCAAAGTTTTATTCAGTTTTATGCCCGGCAGGAGAACGCCACGGCACCCCAGTAGGGGAGGTAGGTTCAGTTTTTAGAAGGTCTCTCCCTGGAGTGTAGTGGGAGGGCCTTTAATTTCTGCCCGCTTGTTCAATTGTGGGGCTCTTGAGCCGGTCTCATGGGGGAGGGGGACTCCTGTCCGCTTGGTGGTGGATTTTGTACCTTTTGTTTGCATCCTTGTGATCACAGCTTGCCTCAGCGGTGTTGATGTGCATTCTGCAACCTTCTTTCTTGGTGAGGCTCAAGTCCACCAGGATACTTACTAAATTCCTGTCCCTTAACTCTCCTTCTGGACGGGAGCCTCTGTTGAAAGCTGGCTTCAGTCCGCCATCTTGTCTCCCCTCCCATTCACAAAAATTGATTCCAGATGGATAAAGGACTTAAATTTAAGGCACGAAACAATAAAAATCCTCAAAGCAAAAACACTGGAGAATATTGGCCTGGGGAAAGACTTCTTGAAAGACTGCTGTGGCAATTGCAGCAACAACACAAATAAACAAATGGGACTTCATTAAACTGAAAAGCTTCTGTACAGCTAAGGAGACAACAACCAAAGCAAATTGACAATCTAATAATGGGAAAGGTTATTTGCATATTTTGAATCAGACAAAAGCTTGATAACTAGGATCTATAGAGAACTCAAATCAATCCACATGAAAAAAGCCAACAATCCCATATATCAATGGACAAAAGACATGAATAGAACCTTCTCTAAAGAAGACAGATGAATGGCTAATAAACATATGAAAAAAATGTTCATCATCCCTATATATTAGAGAATTGCAAATCAAAACCACCCTGAGATACTACATAACCCCAGTGAGAATGGCCCACATCACAAAATCTCAAAACTGCAGATGCTGGTGTTGATGTGGAGAGAAGGGAGCACTTTTACACTGGTGGTGGGACTGCAAACTAATATAATCTTTTTGGAAGGAAGTATGGAGACCCCTCAAAGCACTCAAGCTAGACCTCCCATTTGATCCTGCAATCCCATTACGGGGCATCTACCCAGAAGGAAAAAAATCCTTTTTATCATAAGGACACTTGCACTAGACTGTTTACTGCAGCTCAATTTACAATCACCAAAATGTAGAAACAGTCTAAATGCCCACCAACCCAGGAATGGATTAACAAGCCGTGGTATATGTACACCATGGAATACTATTCAGCCATTAAAAAAATGGAGACTTTACAGCCTTTGTATTAACCTGGATGGAAGTGGAATACATTATTCTTAGTAAAGCATCACAAGAATGGAGAAACATGAATCCTATGTACTTAATTTTGATATGAGGACAATTAATGACAGTTAAGGTCATGGTGGGGGGTGGGGGAAGGGGAGAGCAGAGAGAGAAAGAAAGAGGGAGGGGTGGGGAAAGGAAGAGCAGAAAGAGGGAGTAGGGTGGGGCCTTGGTGTGTGCCATACCTTTTGGGGGCAAGACACGATTAAGAGGGACTTTACATAATAAATGCAATCAATGTAACTTGGTTTCTTGTACCCTCAATGAATCCCCAACAATAATAAAAAAAAAAAGAAATGTCATAATTTCTTTTGAGAAAGAAATTAAATGGCAACATCACAGAAATTCACCAATCCGGAAAAATAAAAACAGAGAAATAAAAGCAAATAATTTATAAAAACAGCTAGAGATTAATTAATAATATAATAAAAATAGTGACATATTAATATTAACCATAAATGGATTAAATGCCCCAAATAACAGATAGAGGTTGGAAGAATGGACAAAAATAGCTGATTCAACTATATGATGCTTACAAAAATCTTACCTTGTTCATAAAGACATATTTAACTGACAGTAAAAGGGTGTAAAAGATTGTCCATGCACGTGAAAACCCAAAACAAGCAGGGATAACTCTGCTTATATCAGATAAAACAGACTTAAACAAAAGACAATTAAAAAAGACAAAGCAAGTAATTATATAAGGATACAGGGATCAGTTTAGCAAGAGCATGTAATGATCCTAAATACACATGCTACCAACATTAGAGCACCTAGATTCACAAAACAAACATTAAAAGATTTAAAGAAAGGTGTGGAAAGCATCACCATATCAATGGGGGACATCAGCTCCACCCACAGCCCTGGAAAGATCATTGAGTTGGAAAATCAACAAAGAAACATTGGACTTAAATTAGACTTCAGACCAAATGTACTAAAAGATATATACAGAACTTTCTACCCAATGAGTACAGAATATACAATCTTTGCAACAGTACATGGAACATTTTCCCAAGTAGATCACATATTAGGCAACAAAACAAATCTTAACAAAATTAAAAAATTAAAAAACCTATCAAGTTTATTCTTGACCACAGTGGAACAAAGATAGAAATGAAGTGGAACTTCAGAAACTATATGAATATAAGAAAGGTAAATGAAATGCTCTGAATGAGCATAATGAGCATAAATGCTCTGAATGAGCTCTCTATTCCTTTACTCATCAGCAAAGGAATAGAGAGAAATTAAAAAAAAAATTGAATGAAAATAAAAATACAGCATACCAAAAATTTGTGGGATACTGCCAAAGCAGTGCTAAGGGGGAGGTTTATAGCATTAAATGCCCACATCAACAAAGAAGATAAAAAATTAGTGACCTAACATCAAGCAACATCTCAAGGAGCTGAGAAAACAAGAAGAAACTAAACCCAAAGTTAGCAAAACCAAAGAAATCACAAGGATCAAAGCAGAACTAATCCAATAAATAATAAAGACATCAAAATTGTAATACAAACAATCAATGAAACTAAAGATTGATTCTTCAAAACAATAAATAAACAAAACTGATAAACCAGTAGCTAGACTAAGAAAGCAGAGAGAGTATCCAAATAAAGGCAATCAAAATCAAAAAAGGAGACATTACCATTGAAATCACACAAATACAACAGGCAGTCAGAAAGGATTACAAAAAACTATGCTTGCAAATTAGAAAGACTTGTTGAAATGCATGAATTTCTGAAAACAAATACCCTCCTGATATTAAACCAGGAGGAAACACAACTTCTGAATAAATAATAACAAGTAGCAAGATTCAATCAGAAATTAAAAAAAAAAAAATCTCCCAACAACAGTAACAACTCAGGACAAGGCAGATTCACAGCCAGTTCTTCCACAAGTACAGAGAACTGGTGCCAATCCTACTGAAAGTCTTCCAAAAGACAGAGAAAGCAGGATCCTCCCTGCTTCATGCTAGGAAGACAGGGTCACCCTGATTCCAAAGCCAGGAAAAGGTGCTAACGATAACAACAGCAGCAACAAAAAGCCATAGACTGGTGTCACCAAAGAACAAAGACACAAAATCCCCAACAAAAATACAACAAGCCAATCCCAACAGTACATCAAATGGATAATTAACCATGATCAAATGAGTTCTGTCATAGAGATGCATGGATGATGGATCACACACATGTCAGTAGATGTGATTCACCACCTGAGCAGAATTAAGGACAAAACCGTATGATCATCTCAATACATGAAGAAGAAACATTTGATAAAATCTAACATCCCTAAATGATAAAAGCCCTCAATTATGCATCACAGAAGGAATACACCTCAAAATAATAAAAGTCATATATGACAAAACCATAGCCCACATCATAATAAATGGGGAAAAGTTGAACAGCTTCCTTGCATCTGGGCACCGTGAGTCGGGGGAGATAGGACTCCAGGCATCTCTGGCTGGTGGGAACTGCCTATCATCACTCCTATGAGGCTACAGGGAGTCAGCGAGAGACTTCTGGACCCCAAGAGGAGGACTAAAACAGTGGAAAACCGGCAAGTGGTCGCGTGTGTTCAATCCGTCTAAACCCGCCCACAACTGTAAGTTCAGTAGCAGCGAGACTGCAAACCAGAAAGGCCTTACCTGTGAACTGTTTTGATGTCCTTGGACTTGGCACTAGGTTGAACTGCCTTGGGGAAGGCCTGAGCGGGAGTGCGGAGAACTTTGGCCGTTGTCTAGGGCCCCAGTCTGAGCCGCTGAGCCAGACAGAGCTAATAGTGTTTGGCGGTGGGTCACATGGATCCATTGTCAGTGATCTGCCCCGGCAAGCTCTGCCCTCAGGGTCGCAGAGCTAGAAATGGGTGGGAGCTGGTAACCCAGCAACCAAGTAGCCTAAGGGTGGGGTCTGAGCCGCCTTGCAGCCCTAACCCTCAGGAGCAGAGTGAAACCGGTTTTGGCACCCTGGGTAAGTGGATAGCCACTTCAGCAGTGATTCCAGCAAGAAAGCTGGGAAAGCTTCTGCTCAGCAAGTTTACAAGTTCAAAGTGCCTTTTAAGTGGGCTGAAGAGAGATTTAGGGTGTCTACCTGCTGGGGTTTGAGAAATCAGCAGCCTCCAGTCGTATCAGAACTGTGACTAACATCTCATACCCCATAAGACCACGTGTTGCCCAGACAATATTCAATAACATATACAAACTGCTTTGTTTTTGGTTGTGTATTTTTTTCTTTTTTTTTTTTTGTTTGTTTGTTTATTTTGACGTTGTTGATGTTCTTTTGTTTTTTAATTTCAATCTTTTCCATACAGATCCCTTTTTCTTTCTCAATTTTTCTAGTTTAATTATAATTTCCCATTGCTGCCTTTTTTAATAACTACAACTTCATTTTTGCTAGTGTTTCTACCGCTATCATTTGGTTTTTCACCCCATTGTATCCCCGTAAAGTTTTCTGTTTGCTTGTTTTGGTTTGATTTATAGCATTTTTGTCTTTCCTCTCTACTTGGTGGAGGTGGGGTCCTGCATCTGATCAGGTTAGCAAAGAGCTGCTGACCTCAAGGGAACCACCCAACTGGGGCACCCCCAGAAGGTGGGGTTTTTTAAGGTTGTGTCAAAGTACCCTACTGTACACCTATATTGCCCTGTCTCCCTCTTTCTGTGCCTCTCTTCTTTTTGTCAATATTCCTTATCCCCACCCCCTCGCCTTTCTCTAGCTTTCTTTTTTTTTTTCTTATCACTCGGTCCTCTTTCTTTCATCCCTTTTTTGCTCTTCAATCTTCTCACCCTTCTGGTCCTGTAACCCTTAGTCCACAGGCACAAGATCTTAAAGAGCAAGAGGAAGTGAAAGGAAAATTAGGGCAAGGAAACAGATAAAAGAAATCACTCATGAGGAAGAATCAGCAGAAAACTCCAGGCAACATGAAGAACCAGTCCAGAACAACCCCGCCAAGGGACCATGAGGTAGCTACTGCAGAGGATTCCACCTATACAGAAATGTTAGGAATGACAGAAAGGGAATTTAGAATACACATGTTGAAAACAATGAAAGAAATGATGGAAACAATGAAGGAAACTGCTAATAAAGTGGAAAATAACCAAAAGGAAATCCAAAAACAGAATCAAATCAGAGATGAACGATATGAAGAATATAAAAAGGATATAGCAGAGCTGAAGGAAATGAAACAGTCAATCAGGGAACTTAAAGATGCAATGGAAAGTATCAGCAACAGGTTAGACCATGCAGAAGAAAGAATTTCAGAGGTAGAAGACAAAGTTCTTGAGATAACTCAGATAGTAAAAGAGGCAGAAAAGAAGAGAGAGAAAGCAGAACGTTCACTGTCAGAATTATGGGACTTTATGAAGCGTTCCAACATACGAGTTATAGGAATTCCAGAAGGGGAAGAAGAATGCCCCAGAGGAATGGAAGCCATACTAGAGAATATTATAAAAGAAAATTTCCCAAACATCACCAAAGATTCTGACACACTGCTTTCAGAGGGCTATCGGACCCCAGGTCGCCTCAACTCTAACCGAGCTTCTCCAAGACACATTGTGATGAACCTGTCCAAAGTCAAGACAAAAGAAAAGATTCTGCAAGCTGCCAGGAGTAAGCGCCAGTTGACCTACAGGGGCAAATCCATCAGAGTGACCGCAGACTTCTCTAATGAAACTTTCCAAGCAAGAAGACAATGGACATCTACCTTTAATCTACTTAAACAGAACAATTTTCAGCCCAGAATTCTGTACCCTGCTAAGCTAAGCTTCAAAATTGATGGAGAAATCAAATCATTTATGGATATACAAACATTGAGGAAATTCGCCACAACAAGACCAGCTCTACGGGAAATACTTCAACCTGTTCTGCACACTGACCACCACAATGGATCAGCAGCAAAGTAAGAACTCAGAAATCAAAGGACAGAGCCTAACCTCCACACTGATGCAAAAGATAAAACTAAGCAATGGACTCTCACCAAATAAGACGAATAGAATACTACCACACTTATCAATTATCTCAATAAATGTTAATGGCTTGAATTCCCCACTGAAGAGACATAGATTGGCTGACTGGATTAAAAAACACAAGCCATCCATTTGCTGTCTGCAAGAAACACACCTGGCTTCAAAAGACAAATTAAAGCTCCGAGTCAAGGGATGGAAGACAATTTTTCAGGCAAATGGAATTCAGAAGAAAAGAGGAGTTGCAATCTTATTTTCAGATACATGTGGATTTAAAGCAACTAAAGTCAAAAAACACAAAGATGGTCACTTTATATTGGTCAAGGGAAAAATACAACAAGAAGACATTTCAATTCTAAATATTTATGCACCCAATTTAAATGCTCCCAGATTCTTGAAGCAGACCTTACTCAGTCTGAGCAATATGATATCTGATAATACCATCATAACGATAAAGGGGAAATAACAACTGATCCCACAGAGATACAAGAGATCATCTCTGAATACTACCAGAAACTCTATGCCCAGAAATTTGACAATGTGAAGGAAATGGATCAATATTTGGAATCACACCCTCTCCCTAGACTTAGCCAGGAAGAAATAGACCTCCTGAACAGACCAATTTCAAGCACTGAGATCAAAGAAACAATAAAAAAGCTTCCAACTAAAAAATGCCCTGGTCCAGATGGCTTCACTGCAGAATTCTATCAAACCTTCAAGGAAGAGCTTATTCCTGTACTGCAGAAATTATTCCAAAAAATTGAGGAAGAAGGAATCTTCCTCAACACATTCTATGAAGCAAACATCACCCTGATACCAAAACCAGGAAAAGACCCGAACAAAAGGGAGAATTTCAGACCAATCTCACTCATGAATATAGATGGAAAAATTCTCAACAAAATCCTAGACAATAGATTACAGCTTATCATCAAAAAAGTCATTCATCATGATCAAGTAGGCTTCATCCCAGGGATGCAAGGCTGGTTTAACATACGCAAGTCCATAAACGTTATCCACCATATCAACAGAGGCAAAAATAAAGATCACATGATCCTCTCAATAGATGCAGAAAAAGCATTTGATAAAATCCAGCATCCTTTTCTAATTAGAACACTGAAGAGTATAGGTATAGGTGGCACATTTCTAAAACTGATTGAAGCTATCTATGACAAACCCACAGCCAATATTTTACTGAATGGAGTTAAACTGAAAGCTTTTCCTCTTAGAACTGGAACCAGACAAGGTTGTCCTCTGTCACCTTTACTATTCAACATAGTGCTGGAAGTTCTAGCCAATACAATTAGGCAAGACAAGGAAATCAAGGGAATCCAAATGGGAGCAGAGGAGGTCAAACTCTCCCTCTTTGCTGACGACATGATCTTATACTTAGAGAACCCCAAAGACTCAACCACAAGACTCCTAGAAGTCATCAAAAAATACAGTAATGTTTCAGGATATAAAATCAATGTCCACAAGTCAGTAGCCTTTTTATACACCAATAACAGTCAAGATGAGAAGCTAATTAAGGACACAACTCCCTTCACCATAGTTTCAAAGAAAATGAAATACCTAGGAATATACCTAACGAAGGAGGTGAAGGACCTCTATAAAGAAAACTATGAACTCCTCAGAAAGGAAATAGCAGAGGATATTAACAAATGGAAGAACATACCATGCTCATGGATGGGAAGAATCAACATTGTTAAAATGTCTATACTTCCCAAAGCAATCTACCTATGCAATGCCATTCCTATCAAAGTACCTACATCGTACTTTCAAGATTTGGAAAAAATGATTCTGCGTTTTGTATGGAACCAGAAAAAACCCCGTATAGCTAAGGCAGTTCTTAGTAACAAAAATAAAGCTGGGGGCATCAGCATACCAGATTTTAGTCTGTACTACAAAGCCATAGTGGTCAAGACAGCATGGTACTGGCACAAAAACAGAGACATAGACACTTGGAATCGAATTGAACACCAAGAAATGAAACTAACATCTTACAACCACCTAATCTTCGATAAACCAAACAAGAACTTACCTTGGGGGAAAAACTCCCTATTCAATAAATGGTGTTGGGAGAACTGGATGTCTACATGTAAAAGACTGAAACTGGACCCACACCTTTCCCCACTCACAAAAATTGATTCAAGATGGATAAAGGACTTAAATTTAAGGCACGAAACAATAAAAATCCTCAAAGAAAGCATAGGCAAAACACTGGAAGATATTGGCCTGGGGGAAGACTTCATGAAGAGGACTGCCATGGCAATTGCAACAACAACAAAAATAAACAAATGGGACTTCATTAAACTGAAAAGCTTCTGTACAGCTAAGGAGACAATAACCAAAGCAAAGAGACAACCCACACAATGGGAAAGGATATTTGCATATTTTCAATCAGACAAAAGCTTGATAACCAGGATCTATAGAGAACTCAAATTAATCCACATGAAAAAAGCCAACAATCCCTTATATCAATGGGCAAGAGACATGAATAGAACTTTCTCTAAAGACGACAGACGAATGGCTAACAAACACATGAAAAAATGTTCATCATCTCTATATATTAGAGAAATGCAAATCAAAACATCCCTGAGATATCATCTAACCCCAGTGAGAATGGCCCATATCACAAAATCTCAAAACTGCAGATGCTGGCGTGGATGTGGAGAGAAGGGAACACTTTTACATTGCTGGTGGGACTGCAAACTAGTACAACCTTTCTGGAAGGAAGTATGGAGAAACCTCAAAGCACTCAACCTAGACCTCCCATTCGATCCTGCAATCCCATTACTGGGCATCTACCCAGAAGGAAAGAAATCCTTTTATCATAAGGACACTTGTACTAGACTGTTTATTGCAGCTCAATTTACAATCGCCAAAATGTGGAAACAGCCTAAATGCCCACCAACCCAGGAATGGATTAACAAGCTGTGGTATATGTATACCATGGAATACTATTCAGCCATTAAAAAAAATGGAGACTTTACATCCTTCGTATTAACCTGGATGGAAGTGGAAGACATTATTCTTAGTAAAGCATCACAAGAATGGAGAAGCATGAATCCTATGTACTCAATCTTGATATGAGGACAATTAATGACAATTAAGGTCATGGGGGGGAAGCAGAAAGAGGGATGGAGGGAGGGGGGTGGGGCCTTAGTGTGTGTCACACTTTATGGGGGCAAGACATGATTGCAAGAGGGACTTTACCTAACAATTGTAATCAGTGTAACTGGCTTATTGTACCCTCAATGAATCCCCAACAATAAAAAAAAAAAAAATGGGAAAAAAAAAAATAAATAAATGGGGAAAAGTTGAATGCGTTCCCCTTAAGAACTAGAATGAGATAAGGATGCCCACTTCTACCACTTGTAGTCAATACAGCACTGGAAATCTTAGCTAGAACAATCAGGCAAGAGAAAGAAATAAAGCACATCCAAATTGGAAGAGAGTAAGTTAAACTTTGTGGAAGATATGATTTTATAGCTACAAAACTCTAAAGAATCCTCCAAAAGACTTCAAGATAAATGAATTCAATGAAGTTTCCAGTTATAAAATCAACATATAAAAATGAATAGCATTTCTATGCCTTAACAATGATCAAGCTGAGAACCAAATCAAGAACTCAAATCCATTTACAAAAGCTGTAAAAAATAAAAATGTCTAGGAATAAATTTAACCAAGGATGTGAAAGATCTCTACAGGTAGTATTAAAAATCACAGAAGAAAGAAACTGGGAATGACACACACCAATGGGAAAACATACCATGCTCACAGGTCTGAGGACTCAACACTGCTCAAATGACTGTGGGCAAAGTAGATTTCCCAGAGCAATCTACAGATTCAATTCAACTCCCATCAGAACACTCCTGTCATCTTCCTCCTTGCTGACAGTAGCTCTTCCCCGTTCCTGGAATGTGGTCCCAATCTGATTTTCTGCGGACCCTGTGACCTTCACACACAAACTTGATTAATTGCACATTTGAAGCAGTTGAGACTATTGGCCCAGTGCATTGTGACTTCCTAGGTTTTCTCTTTCATTTCCTTGTCTGAACTTTCCCTTGTTCGTATGGACTTCCCCATCTCCTGCCATGACCATCAGTGAGAGCATTCACTTTATAAATAGAAAATCGGGATTGATCATTTACCTGTTGGCCAACACGGGGATTCAGGAGAATGGTGGTGAGAACAACGAGGCATAAGAACATTATTTTTTCTTCATACTGAATGGTCTCATTGAAACAGATTTGGATGTGAGGGTGGTGCTTATAAATACCCAGGCCAGTTGGGTTGGCAGATTATCTGTGCGAAGGTGTGTATGTTTACCGTTGCTGCCACCCAGGCTCCTCCAGGAGAGGCTCTGCTGCTGTGTGCTGTGAAATTTCAAATAAAGGAAGAACAACAGCTGTAGTGGGCCCAACCCAATGATGGCAAAAAGTGAATAAAATTACTCCCTCTGGGAAGTAAAATGTTCATTTGGTGGAGGGAAATTATCATTTCCAAGCAGAACATTTGGCTTCCCTAGAGTGGAAGTGTCAGCACAGCTTGCTAATAACACCTCAGGCTGTAATAGTACCCTTTCGAAACCCTCTGAGAGCTGGGCTCTTTTCCCCTAAATTTATCTTTACAGCATCCTTGTAAAGTGGGCAGGCTCAGGTGATTTTGGCCATCTTTTATGGATAGAGAAACTGAGAGGGTGAGAAATTCAGTGATTTGTCCTTGGGGGCTTAGAGGTCAGTTTAGATCAGGGAGTCTCAAGTTGGGTGCTAATTGACATTTCTGACCTGGTGCCTCTTTGCTGTGAGCTGCAGCATTTTAGCAGCATCCCTGGTCTCCATCCGCCTGATATGTCAGTAGCGCCCCCAGCTGGGACAGCCAAACATGTCTCCAGACCCTGTCACATGTCCCTTGAGGAGGCAAAATCACCTTCAGTTGAGAACCCGTGTTACTGGCAAGCCTGAACAGTGTCCTGTAGATTTTAGGAAGCCTGCAGAAAACTGAAATAATCAAAACTTGCCTTTGACATTCATGTTCTGTCTGTAGTAGCAATGCCCATGTAGGGTTCATTGTGATGAGGGGCTCATGGCAGTGCCCCTTGCTCACAGTTCTTCTTTCCACAATTTTGGTTACCTGTGATCGGCCATGGTCTGAAATACATTTTAAATTGCCTGCTGTTCTGTGTAGTGTGAGAAAATCACACCCTTTTTCCCCTTTGGAACAAGGGACACATGTCATCCCATTGTCCAGCACAGTCACACTGCCTGACCTCCTGCCCATCAGTCACTTAGCAGTCCTCTCAGTGGTCACCTCTACCATGGTGTCAGTGTGCTTGTGTTCAGGTAGCCTTGTTTTACTTAGTGAGCCCCAAAGCTCACAAGTAGTGATGTTGGCAACTCAGATACGCCAAAGAAAAGCTGTAAAGTGCTTCCCATAAGTGAAAAGGTGAAAGTTCTCAACTTAACAGAGAAGGAAAAAATTGTTTGCCGAGGTTGCTGAGATCTGCAGTGAGAATGAATCTTCCATCTGTGAAATTGTGAAGGAGAAAGAAATTGGTGTATAGTATATATAGGGCTCAGTAATACCATCAGAGAACATATTTCCTCATACAGGGGGACGGTCAGGTCTCAAGGCAGCTGCTGTCTCCTAAAATGTCAGGCTTCCAGGCAGCTGTCTATGCCCTTGGTTCTTGGTGTGTTCATGGCCAAAGAATGGCCAGACCCACCAGAGCAAGGCAAGCATGAAAAGAAGTTTACTGAGACAGAGAAATATAGGCTCACAGAGCAAGGCACGTTTTTCATGGACAGTGATTGGCCTCCACTGTCATAGTGTAGGAAAAGTGGCAAAGAGACCTGGGTTGTGGCCGCTGATTCTGTTTTATACTGCCATGATTAGGCCCACCTGGTGATTCGGAGGTCACCTTGGACCCAGAGTCTCACTGTGCATGTGGACCTCTCGTGAGCCTCTCTGAGAGCCAAGGGAGGGGTGTGGACCACAGGGAGATTTAAGCAAGGATGTGATATGGTCTTAAGGCTGCTCTAGGTACCTTCAGACTCTAGTACTTACTGTCAGCCAGTGGGCCAGGGAGTCCTCTGCACCCTTTATTTAGCAGGTAGAGTTAGCCATGGGGACAGAATTAATGTGAGATAGAGCCTGGAGGCCCAGCCCTGGTTTTCTCCCTAGGAGAGCTAGATTTTTAACTTCCTACCTAATAGGATTACTGCATATATAAACTAACTTATTTAATTTTCACAAAAATTCTCTTTTAATCTCATTTTACACATAAGAACACAACCACAGAGAGGCTAGTTGCCTTCCCAAATGCATACCCTGGGAGCAGGGCTGGCCTCACAGGCACTCCACCTCATCCTGTTTTTGGAAGGACCCTGTTCTTGGTTTAATGATCTGTTCTCACTGCCTTAAAATTCTTAGTCATTTTTGAACAATGGTCCCACATTTTCCATGTGCTTTGGGCTCCACAAATTGTGTAGTTAGTCCTGCTAGGACACGAGAGAGCCAGCACTGGGGAGCAGTGAGGGTAAGGGCTGCCTGCCTGCCCTTCACACGCCACCATTCACACTCCACTTGCTCTCTCCTTTATTTGGTGAACTGTGCCATGGGTTAACTATCAGTAGGCACTAGACTTGGTAGAGAGGGACAAGAGGGACACCACAGATGCTGCCCCTTCTCTGGAGGGATGCTGACCGGTAGACAGGCATTTATGATTCGGCAGGCTGTGTTCTGCCACAGGAAAGGTCTGTTGCCATGGAACCCACAGGAGGGAGCTTGGCACAATCCGGGGGGATCAGGGAAACTTACAGGCTGAGGCTGAATGTGAGTTACACAGGCAAAAACTGGGAAACAGTCTGATATAATCCAAATAAAATGGCAGCGCAAATGGCAAGAAATGAGAGGAAGGGTGATATGGTCAGGGAGCGAAGTGCAGCTCAGTGTGGTGGAGTGCCAAATTAGCTTGCACCATCATGATGCAGAAACAGCTGCCGTGTCAGGGCACTGTGACCACAAAGGCATGGTTCTTACTCATGTTGCAAGTGATGTGCCATTGGGGTGGGTCTCCATTTTAGGACAAATGCTGGAAGAGCATTTTTGCCATGGAACATGCCACTCTCATGACAGAGGGAGCTGGAAGTGGCTGAACCACGAGCAGCTGTCTCTTTGGCTCATGTCCCATTCCCCACTTGAGCACGTGGCCAGGCTGGCAAGTGTAGCAGGGAAGAGCCTCCTCAGAGGATCGCAGGTCACACAACAATGGGCTGAAACATTACTGTCCTCTCAGTGGGAGGGCAGAAACCACATGAGAGCAAAAGTGTATTCTATTGTGTAAGATGAAGGGCGGTAAGACATGCATTTTTGGAAATAGGTTAGGTAAGGTCTTAAGGATCATATCAGAAAGCTTAGGGCACCATCCCTCATTCCTTCCAGGTGGGTGCTCGTGATTTGGCCTTAAGTGTCCTATCAAAATATGCTTTCAGAGAACAACAATAGTGACAAAACAAAAAACAAAGGAGATAAATTCATTGCACTGCTATATAAATGACTCATGTAAAGTACTTACATTTTTATAGAAACAAAGGAAAGAATTGCTAATTGTGGAGTGTTGGTGAAGGGTGTATTTCCTTTCTATCTATGGAGGCAGGAATTCTGGGGCATGGTCCTACTAATGAAGTCCAATTTACAAATATTCATTGATTACACTTTAGGATGTGGGGTGACTACTGAATTCACATCTTCACAATGCAGTCAAGATGGGGAGGCAGTGTGACAGTGGGAGAGTGTGAGTGCTGGCCCCACAGACCTGAGCTTGACTCCAGATTCAGTTAGCTCACACCTGCTGAGTCTGGGAGCATTCCACTATCTTTGAGTTTGGTTTTCTCCTTGGTAGAATAAAAGTGCAATGTCTCCGTCACAGCCACCATGTAAGAGCAACACAACTTTCATTGAGTATTTCTTGAAGGCCAGGCATGGGCACTGGTTCAGGGCTTTTCACTGTGACACTTAAAACCTGTCACAACATTGTGAAGTGAATTCCGTGATTTTAAAGAGGAGGAAATGAGACCCAAGGAGTTGAGCAACTTTCCCAGGGTCATGGCTGCACGTTTAGAAAGGCATGGACCTGAAAGTGAGCCCTTCCTCACCATGTAATGGGCATGACAGCTACAGCAGGAGAACCCAGGCTCAGTTTAAGCTCTTAAAAAAAATCAACTCATTTATACCATAAATACCCTTCCTGAGCGTGAAAGTGATTTGGAATCTCTGGGTGGTAATGTATACGTACAACTATATATGTGTATATCTATTTATCTATGGATATCTATCAATTAAGCATCTTTCTATGCTTGGTCTGTGATTGTAAGTAAGTGAGGTACATCAGGTTGTCCCATTTATTATATATCACCATATTTTCAATGGCAAATGCTAATCTGTAAGTTACAGAAACTTGATAGAAAGCTTTACTCCCCAACATAAGAGTAAGCAAGTTTTGAGTGAGGACATAAGGTCCTTGGTCTCAGGTAGGAGGTATAAGCTATACCACGTGGATTCTGCTGTGTTCATGTATTTTGCCTTCTCAGAGGCCTCGTTTTACTCTCTCTGATTCTGACTATATCTGAGATATTTGTTTTGTTTTTTTTTTTGATATTTGGAAGCTTTAATTCGATTTTACTCTTGCCTTGTCTCACTCTCTGATATTTGTCTTTGCGTCTTCCATGTCTAACTGTTGCTGGCACAAATCATGTTTCTTATCTCAGGAGGTGGTGACACCCGCCATTTCAGTGTGCTATTCAATAGAATACCTTACATGTAAGGTAACATCACATGTTTCACATTGCAAAGTGGTGTTCTTATGACATTTAGCACACTGTGTGCGCTTTACCTGTTTGACTATCATGATTCATGCCATCGTAACACGAGTCAATGTTAAGCTTCTGAGAAGGTCTTCCTCTTCAGTCAGGTTCTGGAAGATTACCATGGGTCTCCAGATAATGGCATACCACATGTCAATGAAATCCCAGAAAACCCACTGGCTTCTCATCATATGTTTCACGTAGTTGCCAAGAATTTTGTAAGAACAATTTGAAACAGAACAAAACAGGGCTTGAGAACCATTTCTTTCCACAGATTGAGGCCCAATACTTATCAATGTTGTCATCAGCTCTGTCTACACCTCCTATGAAATGATTTATACTCTCTGATCATGTTTGAGTGCTGAACATGAATCTTCTTTTTCAGTTTATGGGAATAACAATGGAGAAGATACAGGAGATCAAAATGAGCACCAGATAACACTGCTGTTATCATTCCATTTGCAGACAATACTGCCTTTGCCATTAATTCGACAGTGGAATGTACCTTGTTCTTCTTTTCTTCAGAGCAACATTTGATTTCAATGGAGCTTTGTCAGTGTTATCCTTTGTCACTGTACCTGTTCCCTGATGTTCCATTGAACCCATTATCAAGAGGTGCAGTACTGGCGAAAAAGTTATCAAAAACAAAATGATATCGTCCAGGTGTACTTCTGTAAATTCCTCACTAAACTGAAGGACAAGTGATACACTGACACTGCATTCCTCATGTTTAGTATTTGTGTGTTTACCTTGATACAGCTGAAACCAGCTAATATTACCTAGACATGTTGCCCCACACCAAAACTTATAGCCAAACCAAATGGGCTTTCCTCTAATAAATTATTTGGACCCATGACGACCAAAATAAGGAACCACACATCCATCAAAACTGAAGTATGTCTCATTTGGAACAAATATAATACATCAGTCATTGAGTGTCCTTATAAGAAGTTGCAACTTGGAAAACCTGTCCATTGGATCCAAATTTGCATTGTCAGCAACATGCAAATTAGAAAATATAGTTTCAAAGTGGTCACATCTCATGGCAACACTAACAAGTATACTATGCACATCTGTTCTTTGTTGACAGAAGATACACGTTCTAGGAACTGAGAGGTAACCACTCAGAAAAATAATTTACAGAAAACATTTGAATTTGGAATTAGTCAAGCCAAGATTTATACCCTTACTTGCAGTGTATAAGTTAGAGTACATGACAATGAGTTCAACAATCAAGAAAAAGTTCAAGAATTTCTGTGGGAGTTCTCATTTTGGTGAAGAAATCATTTGGTGGTTTATAACTCTACTTGCTCTGGGCTGTGCAGTTAGGTCATCCCTTTCCTTTTGCAAACAATTTTTGTCACTTTCTTTGTCTTTCAGCATACATAGATGGAACTTCATTTTGTCAAGAGAGTCATCTTCAGATACATATGAGGTTATCTGAGTCAAACTCAACCTCATAGCCACCTTGAATAAGATATGCTGGTGTGTGCAACAAAGAACTTGGCAGATTTTTTATTGTTCCACCTTCTCATCTCCTGAGTTCTCATCAGAAACAGGTGCTGTAGCATTTTCAGCAGGTTGTATCACTATAGCACTTGCTTCTATGTTGTCATCTGTCTATAACAGGTCCAGTATTTCATGTAAACTTACAGTTCTAGGCATCTTGAGACTTGTAAAATAATTTCAACCAACGTCCGCACTCCTGGCCTCAGCCGCCCCCTCTCTGGAGCAGCTCCCGAGGAACTCTCGGGGGCCAGGCTGCCGAGATATTTGAAATAATAGGTTCAATGACCTGCGAACATGTGAATCATTAGTGTACATCATTTTCACAACATTTACCTGGCTTTATCCCTGTGCTTTTTCTTACAGTTTAAGTTCCAAAATGTGTTTCCTTTTGCCCTCGTAATTCCTCGTGAGTAGAGAGTCTTTGGCTTTGTCTGTTCTATCCCCAGGCTCATCTAACACACTGAGGAATGTCCTGTATTTCACCTGGCTGTGTTTGAGATATTGCGGGCAGTTTCCATGTTATGTGTGTATTTTTTCCTCTGAAATCAAATTTTAAAATATTGCAATTTGAAAATTATTCCAAAACACTTATTTATCCTTCAGCATAAAATTCGACTACCATTTTCTAATCACAATAGGCTTCCAGAAAGTTCTTCTCTGATGCCTTTAGCTCATTCATTGGCTCTTATGAGCTTCTTGTGTAACATTTTAAATAAAATTTGAGGTTGAATAACTAACAATTTTAAGATTTGGTAACAAGACCAAAAGAAATATTTGTTCTATCCTCAAGCAGTCCTGCTGTCCTCAAGAGACAGCATTGTATTTTCCAGTACACAACAGTCAAATGCACATTAATGGCTTTTTTTGTTAAATCCATGCTAACAAAGGGATTCACCAAAACTTAGAATAAACAATGTTTCCATTGCAAATCTTAAAGAAAAATTCAGTGGTAAGATGTAGCCAGTTTTCAATCCAAATCAAAGTGTCCTTTATATGGCCCAAAAGTGTGGTCTGCTTACCAACTGTGCAGGGGTGTGTAAGGGATAATAGGCTTGCCCCTGTGCTAGTGAATCAGAATTGGGGACTGTGGTTTCATAATTTGCACTTTTAACAAAGTCTGCAGAAGATTCTTTTGCTCACTGATATTTGAGACGAACATTATGGAGAACAGGAAAAAAGGAGGAGATAAAACTTCTTAATTTGTCAACAGATACAGATTTAACAACTATATGCTACTTGCACTGTTGCTTATGGTTTAATTTAGAGTTAGCAAGTAATATGCTACCCATGTGTTAGCGGTTTCAGTTTTGCTTAGTGGCCCACACGCATGAGTCCAATCACCTTCATGATCATCCATCCTTGACCTAATTTCATGATTTAAAAAGAAGGGTTGGAATATTGGCCACTCTGCAAAATTCAGAAATAAACAAGATTATGTTCACAATTTGGTTCCATACTTCTCTAAAATGCATTTATGTTAGTTCTTTAGAGTTAGAAAGGAAGTCTAAAGTCTGAGTGTTTAATGTTTAATTAGCTCAATCTATAAAATTCAGGAAACCAATTCCATGAGGTAGGAAGTCTTGTTCCCCTTGAAAAACAGTGAAAATGTCTTCTGTTCCTACTGTAACAGGTCGATCTCAAAATGTGGGCATCAGTTCTATAAGAGCTTGTTTGAAATGAAGAATCTTGGGTCTAGCTCTCAGTTACTGACTTAGAATCTGCAGTCCAGTGAGATGTTCAGGTGACTCATATGCACAGCGAGTCTGAGAAGCACCATTCCAACAAGCTCCTGCTTCCTGAAAAGCACAGCTTAAATACAACCTCAGAACCGCTTGTGTACACAGGACTTGAGGATTTCTCTTGTGGTTAAAAAAAAAAAAAAGTAAAAAGTATAGTTACCAGAAATGGATAGTGCTTATAACAACTAATGGCAAACAGTGAGCCCTTGGATGATGAGATGATTGATGCCTACGGACAGCAGCAGCTTCTGTCTAAACCAGGAAAGTGTCTGAGTTCAACTGACAATGGTCCCATAGAATCCTAAGAACAGTCACTTGAGTGATTAATTATTAACTCCTAAAAAGAACTTTGTTTGTCTGCAGCGGGCTGCACAGAAGATACTGTACATTAAATATGGAAGAGTCACAGATGGTGAGAACATCTGTGTGGACAGAAACTTGGTAGAGGGGATGGAGTAAGTGCATAATGGAATCCTTGCAGTTATGTCACTAAACAAGAGTTAAAATATGTGTATAGCTTATTTTGTGTGTGGTATAATAAAGAGAGGACTTTTGGAGGCAGATGATAAATCAAAACAGTTTTATTATGTGATATGCAATGAGAAAGGGCAATATAGTCTAGGATGTCTGTGTCACTAAAGACAAACACTGTTATTAACATTTAGATCTAAGAACAAATTGTCAGAGAGTCCTCCAGGGAAAGTAGGAGAACCCCTTGTGATTGTTGAAACATGAGTTAGAAAGCCAGTTGTTTGAATATCTAGGATGAACTCGATGTGTCCTGATATGGTAGTTTTATTCCATTTCTAAACATCTTAGGTCAAATGATCAAGCAATGCTATTAGTGGTGACCATGCAGCCAGGTCACCCCGATCAGATGTGGGCTGGACCATGATCCACATGCCAGCTCTTGTGGTGGGAGTGCCTGCATGAGGAGTTAGGCCTGATCTGGTGAGTTGGGCTGTAATCACTATCTCCCAGCAATCCATGCTCATCTATCCTTGACCTAATTTCACAACTTAAGTAGGGCTGGAATATTATCTACTGTGCAAAATTCAGCAATAAATATGTGAGGATATTTACACTTTGGTTGTATTTATAGGTAATTTTGCCATTTAGTGAACACCTTTTCTTAAGGGTAGACAACTTTAACAGGAACAATTAAGATGCAAATATTTTCAGACAGAAAGCAGCTCCTATCCTTATCATTAATAGGTAAAATGTAAATTAAAAACAAAAGAAAAAACCCATTAGAATCCATTTACCTGATAACTGTCACATTTTGGGGTGAACGGCTGACCTGGGAGGAACTGTGGTAGTCTCCCTGCAGAGCACAGCACTCTTTAGATAGAGGCAGACTGCCATCCTGCGAGACTGGGCATCACTCACACAGGGAGTGGACACACAACACAAGCGTTCTGACCTCACAGACATTTGCTCATGTTCTGTGATCTGGTCACAGCAGGAGGGGACTATTTTAAATATAGAATAGAGAAGAAAGAGACACTCTCCAGCTCTCTGCTCATTTGACACCTTCTTGGGTGAACAAAATCCAACTTTTCAAAATACACATTTAATGATACAGTAAGTAATGCTCGACCAAAATGACAAAATAGACAGGCCAGGAAAAGCATCTATCATCCCTGGGAGATGTTTAGACCAGCCACAGGACTTCCTGTGGACCTCCATGTGATGAGACCTTTTCTTAGTCCATGAAATGTTCTATTTTCCCCTCTTACACTTTTCCTTTTGTCCAGTTGGGGGCAGGGGCAGGGGCAAAACAGCATAAAACCATCAAACAAAAAAACTGAAAAACCAAAATCTTCTGAATTGTTTTTAGAAAAATAAATCATCTTTCCTAGAGCATGAGATGAAATAGAGTTGGCATTTTTTGTTGTCACTTTGGGTACAGAGGTCAAGGGTCAGTATATCACAGGCACACAAATGGAATCAATGTCTCCCTCAGAGGTCCTGTCAGCTGTACTTGAGCCTCCTGGGGTCTGTGCAGAGCAGTTCAAGGTCAAAGGCAAGAATGGATATCGGCACTGCAGGGGAAACTATATTTTTCTGTCAATAGAGGATTGCAGTGTCCTGGACAGGTAATCAGTTATTAAGCACCACAATCAGCTCAGGTTTAAGCAATAAATGGGTGGGGAAGAAGACTAGTAAATTTATCACGTTTACTAGGTTTGCCAAGAACAACCCCCCAAAACTTTATCTTTTTAATTAATTCTAATCTGTACTTCTTGTTATCAGTTTTTGAAAGAAAATTTTCCCCACCACTGGCTAATGCTTGAATTCTTGAAGACTCAAAATTCTACATTTATAAATACATAAATTTTTAATTTTCCCATTTTCCTTACCTTTGGTTAACTGGATGTGTGCCTGACTGTGGCAGTTCATTTGACACCCAGGTTTTATACCAGTTTGGTGAATGGTGGGAGAAAGAAAATGAAAAGTCTAAAGCAAATTTTCTTCTATGATTAAACACTATGTGGTTTGTTAGGACTTTGTCCTATCCCACCATTAAAAGTAAAGAAGAATGGTTTTGCTTTTTCTCCCTGATTATAGGCCTTCACTAGATTTGTGGCAAATAAATTGACAAGCAAGGGCACAGATGACAAGAGAGCGATAATTGATGGTGGCAGGTGGGGGCCTGGCGTGTCCCATGGAGGGTGCACCAAGGACATCTATCAATCAAACTGGTGACAGCAGCCAGGGAGACTTAATTGGAGATTCATTGAACCTTTGATGATGTGACAGAGAAAAATAAGGACACTTAAAAGGCTCTGGGGGTATTTCTTCTCCTTCATTACAACAATTCTTTTTGAAAAAGCAGAAAATAGTCATGGCTCTGGGGTTGAACAGTCACTGTTTCTGTGAAAATTAATCTCATTGTTTTAGGGGACAGAACAGTAAAAGTATTTACTATTAGTTTGAGGTAGAAGGGAATCTGTGCATGGAGATTCAGAGATTTGACTGTGCCATGCTATAGTATAAACAGAGATGCTGAGCAGGGTTTGGATACCACGTGCTTAGCCCTGAGGTCCAACAAGGGTTCAGATATCATCTGCCAGAGTGTGAGTTCCAGGCACCAGGAGGTCCTTTTTCTAATTTAATAATTTTTCTCCTCATTATTCTAAAGAGTTCTCTGTACCACACAGATGTGAATATTTTTCTTCCTTTCTTCCTCCCTCCCTCCCTCCTTCTTTCCCTCCCTCTTTCCTTCTTTTCTTTTATTCTTTCTATTGACTAGAGGTTCAAAATAATTCTACTTTTCAGTTGAAAAAAGAAATAGCCCTACAGAGATGTTTGCCCTTTGGGCACACAAGATTTTTCTTAATGTTGGTAGGACAGGAAAAACCCCAACAGTCTTAAGGCATTGTATGTGGATATTTGTGTGAAAAGATAAATAAGATGGTCTCTGCCATCTAAGATCATATATTTTCATATTTATGAGTTTTTACACTTTTTTATTCATTGTAAATCATAATTTTGTACAATTAGTATGCACAGTGTTTTGTTCAGGTAAGTCAAGACCAACAGAGCCTGGTTTTTTCTTTGAAGGAAGAAATAGTAAACACATTAAGGAAGTTTGGTGAGGAAAGACACACATACCTTTAATATTACAATGTTCTATGTAAAAATTAATGAAGGTCATAAAAATGTAGAGGCTGAAGATATTAGATCATTTAAGTGGCATTTATTTTTTGTCTCTTAAAAAATCATTGCATTCTCTGTAATACTGCTGCAAAAAGACAGGGGAGGAAGTAGATTCTGGACTTGTGATAGCAGAGATTTTGTGTTTCATGACATCTAAATGTAGCCAAATTTAGGTTATGTCATAATACATGGGTAGCAGAGAGGGCAAATTTAGGTTATGTCATAATACATGGGTAGCAGAGGGCTCCTCTGCTCCTTCCTCACAGTTCAGCATCTTGCTGTACATTTTCTTCCACCAGTCAGTAAATACAAACACAGCCAATGGAGAAATAGGAACTATTTCCCCTGAGTTCCCAGAATGTCCGCATCTTGTTCCTCTAAGGGGCAATTTGCTTCTTCTTGTGCAGAAGCCCCACATCAGAATGGAGTTGCTGGGAGGGTCTCGCAGGAGAGCTGGGTCTGCTTCCCTTCATATTCATGGGTGTCTTTAAAAGTCAACTTGCAGAGGCAGAAAGCACATTCATCAGGAAACTCTACCCCTGCACAGAGGGTAGCTTCTCTCCGCATTACTGGGAACAGCTGCCACAGCCAAGTGTGCACTTGCCTTCCAGAAAGTGTCATTGACAATGATCTGAGGCAGGTGGTGTAGCAAGAGAGAAACAGGTTGATTAGAAGATTTGAGGATATATTTTGAGAAGGAAGACTAGATTAAAAGTTTGTGCTATATTTCATTGTGATATATTCATTGAAAATTTTGAAGAAAATTCTTTCATCTATATCATTTTTCAGGCTGATCAAGTATTACCATTGCTTTTCCTAGATCCCAGAAAGATGCTATTCCTGGGCTGGAAAGTTACCATGTTCATAACCTGTCAGCTGGTACAATAAGCTACCTCAAGATCTTTTCAGAAATGAAAATGTGGAAGTCAAAATTAGAATGAGTCTACGTGACCATTTCCGTCAAATCATCAATGTGACATTCTGAGTATCTCTTAGAACATTTTCATCAAACAGTCCCTTCCAGGTTTGTACTTGGAAAGGCAAATTCCACTTCCTAAGGCAGTCCTTTCGTCTCTCAATGACTCTGTCTGCTAACCACTTTTCTTTACGTCACAGAAATCAGTCTCCCTGTAGCTTTCGTGGACTTACCTTTTGTCTGAATATTGAGATTTAACAGGGCAGCTCCACATGAGAGTTCTCTAACTATTTGAAGACAATCATCCTATCCCTTTTAGAAATCTAATTTAGTTTGAAAAGTAAATATTCCTCTTTCCCTGAGCCATCCCTCCTGTGTTATGACCTCGAGTCCCGTCCTTGCTGACACTGCTTTCCTTCATGCTGACCTGACCGTGATCTAGTGACCCAGGGCCACCAGGTCCTTCTAGATCATCCTGTCAAGACTTGAACACAGCCCCAGGGAAGGTCTGACCAGGTCTGAACAGAGAAGAGTGACCTTTCTGCCTCTTGCATGTGCGTCTCTTTAAATATTTTTCTTGCTACAATCAGGCATTTGATAGTTACTTTTATGAGTTAACTTGACCGTGTCATAGTGCCCAGATACTAGGTCAAACACCATTCTAGATACATATATTTTCTGTGAGGGTGTTTTTGGATGAAATTAACATTCAAATCTGTAGACCTTGAGTAGAACAGATTACCCACCATAATGTGGTTTGTAGGCCTAAATAAAACAAAGATCGCCTTCCCCAAGGAAGAAAGAGTTCTGCAAGAACAAGGCCTTCAGATTTGAACTGCACCCCAACTTTTCCATGGGTCTTCAGACTGCTGATCTATCCTGCAGATTTTGGAGTTTCAAAATCTGTATGATCATATGACTTGATTTCTTAAAATAAATCTGTCTATATGCACATCCTATTAGTTCTGTTTCTCTGAAGAACCCTCATATAAGTCCCAAATGAGAGCCTGTACATCGTATCATTTTGATTGGGTCACCTTATGTATTTCCTTCAAAGCCAGCTTTGTGTCATGTACAAATTTGACAACAGAGTTGGATACATTCTCACAAGCCTAATGAACAATGGAATTTCTTCATTTTAATAATTATAAAATTGACTTAGATAGAAATGATTCTTTACAGAGAAGTGTCTACTAATCCCTGCGGATTACATTTAGCAAGTGAGAGTGAGAACACCAGCCTGGCATCCCTGCTCCCCTGGCCCCAGGGAAGGTCTGACCAGGTTTGAACAGAGAAGGGCATCCTGAGGGACAACCACACAGACGTCCTTCAGGAGTCTGAGCTGCTGACCGCAGTAACAGGCATCACTGAGAGTATAAAGTCACATGGCTTGCTGCAACTTTTTTTAAATATGGCACTTGGGTAGCTGAGCATCATGGTTTGAGATTTTAACCATCTGTGAGACTGAGAGGTTGTCTTTCTTCTCAGTGTGACAGTGCACAATGATCTGGGAAAGTTATACATAGTGCTCTAAATAGTAAAACAATTGTGTAGATCTCATATAAAAATTGTGATGATAGATTGCCTAAACTAGAACTATAAAACCCCACTTGCTGACATAATCTTTATTATAATGAGCAGTAAGAAAATATCTTAGATTTTATTTTTCTAATTCTATTAGAATTATAGATCTTAATATAATACTTATTATATACCATTACATTTTTTAAAAATTATAAAAGTATAGCTTAGACAAAAGAAAAAATTATTTATAGTAAAAATTTCTAATAATAACTATTTGTCAATGTATTACAAGAAGGTACTGCAAAAATAAGAATATTAAGATATTAAGATATGTACAACAACTCTTTATAAGTCTTTTTACCTTCACTTTATATTTTGGAGTTGGCAAATTATGGTTTGCAGGGCAAATATTGCCCTTGTATGGCCAGTTTTTATAACTGCCAAGTTTAGAATAGATTTTACATTTTTAAATAGTTGGGGAAAAAAATCAAAAGAAGGATAGTATTTCGTGATGTGAAATTACATGAAATTCAATTTAAAAATCTTATTTGAATAAAGCTACACTAATTCATTTATATATTGTGTATGGATTCTTTTATGTTATAGTGACAAAGCTGAGCAGTTACAACAGAGACAATATACTATGCAAAGCCTCAAACATTTGTTTTGCTATCTGGTCCTTTACAGAAAACGTTTGCCCACTGTGCTATAGCTGATGAAAATAAGGCTTCACAGTTTTGAAGTAATTTCATCAAGAAAACTTAGGCTAATTAAAGTAATAGTTTCTTGGTCACTGTTTTTTTTTTTAGGTGTTCCATGCAGCAGGAAGGCTTTGGGCTCCATCCTGGACTTATGTTTTCCTATTTCTGAACTTCAGGGATTGGGCTCCATGATATGACATTGACAATGACATTGAGAGGAGATGCTTAGTAATAAATGGCACCTATGTTAATGAAAAGGTATCTGGAATTAAATAAGATAACGCATGTGAAACGGTTGGCCAGAACCCTCACATGAAGTCAGTGAACAGTAGCTATCATGGTAGTTGTTAGAAATCATGGCAGGGACACCAGCACTTTATCAGAGAATTCCTAGGACTCAGCCCTGTGGGGTTATTCAGATCTCAGCATGTCTTTTTCCATGCCTTATTGTGTTAGATGATGAGGATTCAAGATGATTAAAGATTATTTTTTTTGGCAAATGCTGATTGAATATAACTTCTCCCCTCTTTTTTTTTTTTTTAGAGATAGGATCTCACTCTGTTACCCAGGCTGAAGTGCAGTGGTGTGATAACAGCTTACTGCAATATCAAACTCCTGGGCTCAAGTGATTATCCTCCCATCTCAGCCTCCAAAATAGATGGAACTGCAGGAGCACAATGCTAACTTAAAAAAAATTTTTTTTTAAAGATGGGATCTTGCTATGTTGCCCAGGCTGGCCTCAAATTCCTGGGCTCAAGAAATCCTCCTGCCTTGGCCTCCAACTACTAAAAGATAGTTATAAACATGTGCTATCTTTCTACATTTGCTTTCTGGGGCCAAGAAGAATTTTTTAAAAAGAGAGATTCCTTTCCACTTAGTTTGGGATTCATACAGAAGCCGAGAGTTGAAAGGGACCCTTATTATCATCAGACACAGTTACTTTAGGGATGAGGGACTAAGACCAAGAAAAGGAAAGTTATCTACCCACAGTTGGCATCGGCCCTGGGCTCTTCCACTGTGCCATGATGACACTGTCTTCCACACTCAGAGCCTGGAAAGTTTACTTCTCATGAAGAGCAGATCTGATTTATTCTTTTAGTTCCCTCCAAAGGCATTTCTTAATTTCCATGGATAAGTCATTTTCAGACCACTAAGCCTCAAATAATTTGCATTACAAATTATTTCACATCATCATATCTATCTCAGAGCTTTTCCTTAGATGTAAAGTCCTTAATGATAAAACCTGACTCTTGAGAGATAACAGAAAAGGACTTTTTTTTTTTTTAATTGGGAATGCAAACTCACATACTAAGGGGAGCTAGACAAGTAATGATGATTTATAAATTAGTAAAGAAATGAGGAGGTAAAGACAGTGGGGGGAGTGGGGAATGTGCTCAACTTGGAAGAAATAGCTACTACTCAGCCCCATCTGATGGTTACCTATAATTTTTAATGTTCTAAAACCTCTGATAATTCAAAGAAGGTGGAAGTCTAGAGTTTTACATGTGGAAATGCTCTGATTCATTATTGCTGTGTAGGCTTTCAGAATCATTTTTTGTAATAAAAAATGAGAGTTTTACATGCAGTTTGGGTTGTAGGGTTTACAGTTCAATATTTTATAGTTTTTCTTTTTCTTTGTTCATCTTGGGAATAAGGGCATGCCATGATTAGCCTGTAGATTCAGTGTGCCTTTGTGGCTCAAATATTAGACTGCATCAACCATCTCTGCTTTTGTTTTCTGCTTGAAAAAACTGACACTTGCTGTGGTTACTCTCCCTGTGTGAGCCATCCCCTGTTGACTTCTGGACAATTGCTATAAATCTCTATTATTCTGCTGTTATTGTCTTGTTATACTCACGCTGTTGAGTCATCTCCTCAAGGGAAGTGAGCCCAGGTGTGCTCATACAGACAAGGAATACTCTCCTTTAAACACATAAATAGCTATTTTATTTGGCACAACACACATAAATGTTAGTGTAGCCAGAGGAATCTTGAACAGTTATTTGCATTGCAAATATTTCAGAAAATGGAGCTAAGGTATCAGAGCTCAATCTGCTAGCCATTTGAGTTTAATTAGTTCAGAGAGTAATTCATCTTTTATTTTTTTCCCAGTAATAAGAATTGAAAGAGTTGAAATGCAGAGCCTTACAATCAGACTCCAAGCTCTAAGAATTTCTCATAAAAAGAATTCATTCTTGTTCTCCATGAAATTCGGTCATATACACCTCTGTTTCTGGGCACTTTCTTTATGGCCCTGTTCAGAGTGAATGCGCAGGTTATGCTCTCTGTGCTGTGCATTCGCTGATCCATACAAACCCACAAAAGACTGGAGAGCTGCTCTCAGCCACCGGGACATGGTGGCTTCAGGTTTCCAAAAGCAAATTCATGCCGAATTCCTGATCACATGTGAGCTTAGTCTCCCTTTGATTCTGGTACTCGCCAATTCATGATATGGCAAAAAATTATATAAAGAATGAAATACAGATGGGGGTCATATTTTGGAGGCATGAATGGAATTTGGGGCAAGTTGAATAAAAACTGGAAGCTCAGGCCAGGCTTGGTGGCTCATGCCTGTAATCCTAGCACTCTGGGAGGCTGAGGCAGGTGGATTGCTTGAGATCAGGAATTTGAGAACAGCCTGAGCAAGACCCCATCTCTAAAACTAGCCAGGCTTTGTGGCAGGCACCTGTAGTCCCAGCTACTCTGGAGACTGAGGCAGGAGGATCATTTGAGCCCAAGAATTTGAGGTTGCTGTGAGCTATGATGCCATAGCACTCTACCCAGGGCGATAAACTGAGACTCTGTCTCTAAATAGAAAAGCTGTTGTAAAATGATTTTTGATCATCTGGGTATATACCTAGTAGAGGAATTGCAGGATCAAATGGTAGGTCTACATTTAGTTCCTTGAGTATTCTCCAAACTTCTTTCCAAAAAGGCTGTATTAGCTTGCATTCCCACCAGCAGTATAGAAGTATTCCCTTCTCACCACATCCACACCAATATCTCTATTTTGGGGATTTTGTGATGTGGGCTAATCTTACTAGAGTTAGATGATATCTCAAAGTGGTTTTTGTTTGCATTTCTTTGATGATTAAAGCTGATGAGCATTTTTTCATGTGTTTGTAGGCCATGCACCTGTCTTCTTCAGAGAAGTTTCAACAGAATGTTTATTGCAGCCCAATTCATAATTGCCAAGGCATGGAAACAGCCCAAGTGAACATCAACCCATTAATGGATTAACAAAGTTGTGGTATATGTATACCATGGAATACTATGCAGCCATAAAAAGGATAGAGACTTTGCATCTTTTATGTTTACATGGATGGAACTGAAACATACTCTTTTTAGTAAAGTATATCAAGAATGGAAAAAAAAGTATCCAATGTGCTCAATACTACTGGGAAACCAATATATAATCACCTCCATATATGAATGATAATATACAACTATAGTTCAGAAAGAAGGAGGGAAGAGGAGAGAGGGGTGGGGTGTGGAGAGGGCAGGAGGAGGGAAGATATTTGGTGGGACCTCACCTAATGTGCACTATGCAATGGTACATTTCAGATTTATTAAGGGTATAAATGTCCTACCATAACAAATAAGTAAGTGAGGTATTGGTTATGTTAATCAGTTTGATGTAAGCATTCCACATTGTATATCAAGTCAGCACATTGTACACCATAAATGTACAAAGTTATGATTTAATAAAAAAAGATTTACCTATAAAAATAGCTGGAAGCTCAGTGTCATATTTCTTGTAATTGACAGAAAATGAAATCTATTTTTTCTAAGAGTTGAGTAAAAAAAGATAGCAGAGACTTTTGGGCCATTAATTTTCTATTTATGTATGTACTTGTTTACTTTTTAGCTAATGAATCAGACTTTGGTTCAGCCTTGCAGTCTGGCTTGTGCATGCAGCACTTGCCTTCTAGTGTGGGCTGTGCTATGTCCCCCACTCCAGCCCAAATTCACGTGTTATAGCCCCAATCCCTTGTGACTGCATTTGAAGACAATGAGGCCTGTGAGGAGGTGATAAAGGATAAAGGAGGTCACATAACAGCGTTCTGATATGATAGGGCTAGCGACCTTATAAAAAGGACACCAGAGAGCACTCCCCACTCTCTCTGTTTCCAACCCCCCTCTGTTTTTCTCTCCCTCTGCCCAGCAAGTGAGGCCCCTGAGAAAAGATAGCTGTCTATAGGCAAGGAAGAGTGCCTTCACCAAGAACAGAATCAGCTGGCACCCTGATCTTAAACTTCCCAGGCTGTAGAACAGTGAGGACATATATTTATGTTGTTTGAACCACCCAGTTCATGGTATCTGGTTGTGAGAACCCAAAGCTGACTTACACACCCTCTTAGACACCAATATTAATCCCTTGGATATAAGGAAAAGAAAAGTCTTTGCAAATATACATATACATATATCTATACCTATCTATCTATCTATCTATCTATCTATCTATCTATCTATCTATCTATCTATCTATCTATCTATATTTAGAGACAGAGTCTCACTTTGTTGCCCTCGGCAGAGTGCTGTGATGTCACAGCTCACAGCAACCTCCCGCTCTTGGGCTTAGGCGATTCTCTTGCCTCAGCCTCCCAAGTAGCTGGGACTATAGGCGCCCGCCACAATGACTGGCTATTTTGTTTTTGTTGTTGCAGTTTGGCTGGGGCTGGGTTTGATGCTGCCACCCTCAGTATATGGGTCTGATGCCCTACTCACTGAGCCACAGGTGCTGCCCAGTCTAATCTATATTTCAAAGTAATTTAAACTAGAGTTTTCATCATGAGGGTTCAATACAGAAGGTAATGACTTCCAGCCTGTAGTTTTGACATCCCACTGGGCAGTAGTGTGTTATAGATGCCATTTTCAAAAAGGATATTAAATAAAAAGAAAAAGAATGCCTCCTTTTACAGTGTAGCAGTATTCCACAAATCAGAGTTTTCAAGTACAGTTGGTAAAACAAACAAACCCCCAACTCACATGTGGTGATAGGAAACTGAGCATAAGTGATAGGTTAGGGAATTGTTGTAGCTTATTATATGTAGCTTATTAGAAGACAGAGCCTGTAAGAAGTTGATTAAGATGAAATAAGATCTTAACGACGGGGCCCTGATAAGAAACAGTGTAATCAGTGTTGTTGTCAGAAGAGGCGTCAGAGAGCTCACTCTCTCCCTTTCCACCGTGTGAGGCACAAGGAGAAGGTGGCCGCCTCCACGCAAGAGGAGAGCGCCCTCCCCAAGAACAGGACTGGCTGGCACCTTGACCCCAGAACCATGAGAAGATACATTTCTCTTATTTAAGCCACCCAGCCTACCCAGTCCAGGGAGAGTAATATAATTCCCTTCTCCCTTTTGCCACTTGTTAAATGGGACACATTTTGTTCTGGGGCCATATCATGTAGAATAAATTGACAAATAAAATCAAGGTACAAAGCTAAGATATATGAACAACTCAGATTCTGAGATATGTTGGTCCTTCCAGAACTAAAAATTGCAATTAACCTGAGAGTAATTTCCTTAAGCAAAAAAGAACTAAAGCAAAGGAAAATCCATGCTTTCTAAACTGGAGAGATAAAACAAACATTTTTCCACAGGTGAAACAGCTCTCCACAAAAAGGTCATACATTTAGTATTAAGCAGCATGTTTGTTTCAAACACCCTTCTCAGCACTCTAATTAAAAGCTAATCAGACCCCAGTGGGAGAACAACATATATTGATAAAAGCATATTAAGATTTTTTGACATATTTAACCCTGACTGAATTATATCTGAAAAAAATATTGTTCTATAAGAAAATTCATGTGTTTTTTGAGGAGACATCTGAACAAACTGATTGTGAAAGTGTAGTAGTTTTTTGAAGAAATGACCTCAATAATTCACCTTTTATAAGCACTCTCACTCTAGGCTTGACAATGTGACTTGGCTTTGATCAATAAGGCAATAGCAGATGTGTGAAGAACCAATTTGACAAGCACCTGCTTATTTTGCCTTTTCTCTCTTGCTGCCCTTGAAACTCTTGTGACAATGGCAGGCATACACACCTGGGAAAGCCTGGAGATGAGATTATGAAGCCAAATCATCTCTGTGGCTTCCACTGACATCAGGCCAACCAGTTGCCATGAAAGAGGCCATCCTTTACCACCTTGCCCCAGTTGGGCTGGCTGTGACCAAAAATTCGTCCAGCTCACCTATAAAATAGTGTGAGCTAATAAATACTTATTATTTAAGTCAGTAATCTTAGATATAGCTTGTTATACAGCGAATGTTAATTGATACAAAGGGATAGAAGGTAAAATCAAAATACATTAAGATCAAATGAAATGGAAGCATCACAAAGCCATTACAGATATCCATTTAGACATGCTGAGTCCAATAGTGGTCCTGGTAATTCAGTTTATCATGGATGCTCAAGATGAAGAAAAGAAAAAGTCAAAAACTAAGTTCTAAACAAATCCTATACATATTTAAAGGTAATAACTAATATTTATCCTTCCTGGAGCCAGGCACTGTTTACTTCTTTACAGTTTTTGTATCATTTAACTTTGATGAGTACTTTGCAGGGAGGTATTTATTTGTAAAGTCCTTTGACAGATGTGGACTCCAAGGCTCAGAGGAGTTTAGAAACTTGCCTTATGTTCCCAGCTGCTGAGTGAAGGAGCTGAGAGCTCCTCTGACTGCAGTCTTCTGTGACAACACACTGTCTGAGCCAGGTCTGTGAATGAGAAGCTAAGGAATTAAGGCATGATTTTATAGACAATATCTATTTTAGGCATGGTTATGCTTTCATTCAAAGTCTATCACAGCTTTGTTAGTGAAAAAATCATCAGTAACTGAGATAATGCCAGGAAGGCTATGTTAACCATTGTGATGAAAATGTGTCAAATGGTCTATGAAGCGAGTGTATGATGCCCCATGATCATATCAATGTATACAGTTATGATTTAATAAAAATAAATAAATAAATAAAAAATCAAAAGTGTCTATTTGATGTAAAAGATTTTTAACCAGTTTGAAGGAATTCTACAAAACTGAGTATCAGAATTGGTTTTCTTATTGGTGACTATTGATCTCTGAGCCCTCTGTCTCATTAACACTTTTATTACCTTGTCAATCAAAGCCCCACTTGCACCAACCAGGGACTGAAAGGATTTGCTGTTACCAAACTGTCTGGTGCCCAGGAGCAAGGAAATCCTGCTGAAGGTGTAAGGATAAGTCAGCAGGGATTTAGATAGCATTCTAGATGCAGAAAGCAACTCAGAAGTTTAAAAAAGAGGGGTATTCAAAAATCATTTAAAGAAACAGATTTTTTCACTTCCTTTGAATGTTTAGGATTTTAGTTTTAAAAAGTCATTTTTCAAGCAAGTAGGGATAAAAGCTTGTGTTATTTTAAACTGTTTTGGGGCTGATTTTATTGCACAAGTTTGCTGAATCGCATTGGTCTCGGGGCAAAAGTGATATGTAGGCAATAAATGTTTCTTACATGCACAGCTAATTTAATCATTCCCTCTAATAGTGGCCTATTAGAACAAACAGATTAGCAGTTAATTGATACCCTACAAAGAACTATTTTGTCTCTTACTTGTTATTTTTTTACATTAGTGATCCTATCAATACCAGTACACAATCTCAGGTTCCCAGCTTGCTGTTATCTTATAAAAGTATTGCATTTAGAATGCAGAATTTGCTAGGTGTTCAGCAAATTACACATAAACTCAATCTTCTGGAGCTTCTCCTATGTGCCTCATATTCAGCCCTCACTAATTTCATGGTGATTACTTTTCCAGCATATAGATATTTTCAAATGTGTGAGCAGGTAATTTTGTCATGTGTCTTACATTATTAGCTGAACAGGTCTTTATTGAAAAGATAACCTACACAAAATACCAAGCTAGACCAGCTACTGGATACCCAGATGAAGACAAGTTGACTTTGCTAAGGCAAGCACACAGCAACACAATACAAAATAGGCCAAGTACCATAAAAATGGCATGCACAGAATACCATATGAGTCTAGCAGAGTGCTGGGCCCCAAGGAGTGGAGTGACCAGGCAGAGTGTGCGGGAGGTCACGAGGAGATGTGGCGAAAAGGAACACAGATGAAGACAGGTGTCTTAGTCTACTCAGGCTGTGTGCTGTGACAAAATACCATAAACTGCATAGCTTGTGAGCAATAGAAAGGTGTTCCTGGAGGCTGGGAAGTCTGAGCTCAAGGCCGATTCTGTGCCTGGTGAAGCTTTGCTTTCTGGCTTGTTTGTGGAATCTTCTTGCTGTGTCTGCACATGGAGGAAGGAACTAGCGTGGCCTCCGGAGCCCCTGTTACAGGGGGGCTGATCTCATTCACGAAGGGTCTGTCCTCAGAACCTAATCACTTGCCAAAGGCCCACTTCCTAATATCATCCTGGAGGGATAATAACCCTGGAGGGTTAACTTTCAACATATGAATTTTGGAGGAGACACAAACATTCGGAGCATAATAAAAGGATAGTGCAGGTAAAGTTTGGAAAATAAAGACAGACTTTGTACAATGGAGGCAAAGAAGCAGGTAGGAATGCCAGATTCATAAATTTAAACCTAATTTTGCAGATAGCAAGAACTGCTAAAGATTTTGTATCAGAAAATAGCATAACTGAGATGTGCTTTAGGAAAATCCACCCGACAATGGTATTTTTCATCATGCTTCAAAGCTTAATAACATATGGGACATTTTTAAAGGAAGTGCTATAATTCTCCCGAATTTCTAGCATGGATGCAAATTATTGCTAATACTACACAAATATGTAAAACAGTAAATCCTGGATTCTTCTGTGCAGTGCGCTCACTGAGGATATGGAAATGTCTTTGTTTATACAATGTGTTTGGCGCGCCTTTGTCAGAGACAACCCCAGTAATTCCAGAGCCAACACTCAATGCTTATCAGGGGACTGAAATTACAAAGCAATGCTCAATCCTCAGGGTCTCTCAGATAATCTAGAGCTTATCCTTTAAAAAAATAATTTAAAAATGGTAGTGAATTTGTAGACTTTTGGGAATATTTCCACAGCCCCCTGTTTTGTTCTTAAACAGGCTTGTTTGCAAAGCAGTAGTTTCTATGAATAGGATGGTTTGGAGGTAGAGGGAAACAGTATTAGGGTGAACAGTCAAAAGAATGTCACAGTGGAGAATCTCAAGAGACTGAGCCAGAGTAATGAAAATATTAATGGAAAGGAATTACTGATTATGAGAAATTAATGTAAAAGAATCAACAGGATTGTTCAGCCAATTGCATGCAAAGATATTGGAATAAAATCTCAACTTCAAATTGAGTTTAAGAGAGAGTGTCAATACCATCTATCAGAAATCATGAATAAAGAGAATTGAATTTGGTGGTTTCTATAAATGCTCACAAGTGCACAGTAGGCTCACTGTCTTTACCAGGCATATCTCAGGTGTTTCCCTGTATTCTTTTGGCCTCACCTGCCCTCAGGACCCTCAGTTCCTGCTCCCCTCAACCACTGCCACGAGTGCTGCACGGTTCAACTTCTCAGGCCCCAAGCCGTACTCTGGGGCACGGGAATGTGCTTCTCAAGAGGTTTTAGAAGGATAGAATGCAACTCTGAGCTGTGAGGAGTTAGGACCTAGAGGGACAACTCTGCACTGTGGAAGACAGCAGATGGGCAGGACCTGTGAAGATTAATACCTTCTTTCTTCCTTCATCCACTACCTAGGGTGACAGAGTGAGACTCTGTCTCAATATAAAAAGACAGAGAGAAAATAGAAAATAAAAAGAAAGGTGGGAGGGTAGAGGAAGAAGTGGAAGGTGACTACCATGGTCCTTGTGGTTAATGATTCATTCCAAAAGACTAGACCGAGCCAGCGGTCTCAGCCTGTTTTCCTTGTCACTGACTCATTTTGGAATGGACATGTGACTAAGTCAACAGTATGCAAGGGCAGTAAGCATCTGTGCTGTGTGTTGGGCTGCAGTGAGGCACCACCACACACTGGGTGGCTGAGAACTGTAGGCATGTCTTCCCTCATAGTTGTGGAGGGCAGAAGTCAGGGATCAAGGTCTGTGTAGGCTGGCTCCTTCTGGAGGCCCTGAGGAGGATCCGGGCCCGGTCTCTCTCCTAGCTTTTGTGTCTGCAGGCAGTCACTGGTGGTCAGTCACCTACAGTCAGCCACCAGCAGCCACTGCTCCCTTGGCTCGCAGCTGCAGACTCCCGTCTCTGCTTCTGTCTTCACATGACTTCCCCGTGTCTCTGTCTCTGTGTGTTCTCATGGTTTCTTTACAAGGATATCTGGTATTAGATTGGGGGTCCTCTCTAATCCAGTTTAACCTCCTCCTAAGTAGTTACATTTTCAAAGACCCTATTTGCAAAGAAGGCCACATTCACAGGTATCAGGGGCTGGGACTTGAACACATCTTTTTGGAGACACAGTGCAGTTCACTACAGGCATCTTCTGTAAGGTTTTCTCATTTCTAAGTTGGAGGTGTGGGACTGTCACCTGTGGCTGCCCTTTGCCTCTTAGTCTGAGGACAAAGCCAAGAAGCAGAGACACGGTTCCAGGAGAGCAGTGGAGGCCAGCAGCTGTGCTACATCAGGTGTGGTGGGAGGCATGCTCTATTGTCCAAGCTGGTTTCAGTCAAGATTCTTATTAGTTGGAGCCAATAGCACCTTATGTGATATAACAACACTCAGATTCCTTATTGACCAATCATATATGTGGTGATACTACATGGGAATACAGGAGAAAAACAGTTCTTGGGAAAAGATGTCACAAATGTGTATGTGTGTATATGTATAAATATAAGTATTTGAGCAATATCAAGGAACAATGCTATTTATCTTCTGGCATGATATCACTTTTTCCTATAGAAAACACCTGATTAAATGATTGTGATTTAAAGCTTGTAGATTATTCCATTCATAGCCAACTTAAGGGTTATTTGTGATTTTGCATGATGCTTGTGGAGTTTGAGGACTTTTGAGCTCTCCTGTCATCAAAACTTCCAAAGAAGGCATCTGGGCACCATGAGTCTGGGGATATAGGACTCCAGGCATCTCTGGCTGGTGGGATCTGCCTATCATCACCCCTGAGAGGATACAGGGAGTCAGCGAGAGACTTCTGGACCCCAAGAGGAGGACTAAAACAGTGGAAAACCAGCAAGTGGTCGCGTGTGTTCAATCCGTCTAAACCCGCACGCAACTGTAAGTTCAGTAGCAGCGAGACTGCAAACCAGAAAGGCCTTACCTGTGAACTTTCTGGTGTCTTTGGACTTGGCACTCAGCTGAACTGCCTTGGAGAGAGCCTGAGCGGGAGTGCGGAGAACTTTGGCCTTTGTCTGGGGCCCCAGTCTGAGCTGCTGAGCCAGACAGAGCTAATAGTGTTTGGCTCTGAGCCACAGGCAGACATTGTGAGAGATCTGCCCCGGCAAGCTCCGCCCTCAGGGTCGCAGAACTGGAATTGGGTGGGAGCAGGTAACCCAGCGACCAAGTAGCCTAAGGGCGGGGTCTGAGCCGCTTTGCAGCCCTAACCCTCGGGGGCAGAGGGAGACCAGTTTTGACACACAGGGTAAGTGGATAGCCACTTCAGCAGTGATTCCAGTGACAAGCACTTCCCTGAGAAAGCTTCTGCTCAGTAAGTGAACAAGTTCAAAGTGCCTTTTAAGTGGGCTGAAGAGAGATTTAGGGTGTCTACCTGCTGGGGTTTGAGAAACTAGCAGCCTCCAGTGGTATCAGAACTGTGATTAACATCTCATACCTCAGAAGACCACGTGTTGCCCAGACAATATTCAATAACATATACATACTGCTTTGTTTTTGGTTGTGTGTTTTTTTTTTTTTTTTTTTTTTGGTTTGGTTGTTTTTTTTGTTTATTTTGATGTTGTGGATTGTTGTTTTGTTTTTTAAGTTCAACCTTTTCCATACAGAACCTTTTTCTTTCTCAATTTTTCTAGTTTAATTATAATTTCCCATTGCTGCCTATTTCAATAATTAGAACTTCATTTCTGTTAGTGTTTCTACCACTATTATTTGGTTTTTCCAGCCAATTTTATCCCGTAAAGTTTTCTGTTTGCTTGTTTTGGTTAGATTTATAGCATTTTTGTCTTTCCTCTCTACTTGGTGGAGGAGGGGTACTGTGTCTGATCAGGTTAGCAAAGAGCTGCTGACCTCAAGGGCCCACCCAACTGGGCACCCCCAGAAGGTGTTTTTTTAGGTTGTATCAAGTACCCTACTGTACACCTATATTGCTCTGTCTCCCTCTTTCTGTGCCTCTCTTCTTTTTGTCAACATTCCTTTTACCCACTCCCTCTCCTTTCTCTATTTTTCTTTTCTTTCCTTATAACTTGGTCCTCATTTCTTTCATCCCTTTTTTGCTCTTAAACCTTCTCACCCTTCTGGTCCTGTAACCCTTAGTCCACAGGCACGAGAACTTAAAGAGCAAGAGGAAGTGAAAGGAGCATTAGGGCAAGGAAACAGATAAAAGAAATCACCCATGGGGAAGAATCAGCAGAAAACTCCAGGCAACATGAAGAACCAGTCCAGAACAACCCCGCCAAGGGACCATGAGGTAGCTACTGCAGAGGATTCCACCTATACAGAAATGTTAGGAATGACAGGGAATTTAGAATACACATGTTGAAAACAATGAAATAAATGATGGAAACAATGAAGGAAACTGCTAATAAAGTGGAAAATAACCAAAAGGAAATCCAAAAACAGAATCAAATCAGAGATGAACGATATGAAGAATATAAAAAGGATATAGCAGAGCTGAAGGAAATGAAACAGTCAATCAGGGAACTTAAAGATGCAATGGAAAGTATCAGCAACAGGTTAGACCATGCAGAAGAAAGAATTTCAGAGGTAGAAGACAAAGTTTTTGAGATAACTCAGAAAGTAAAAGAGGCAGAAAAGAAGAGAGAGAAAGCAGAACGTTCACTGTCAGAATTATGTGACTTTATGAAGCGTTCCAACATACGAGTTATAGGAATTCCAGAAGGGGAAGAAGAATGCCCCAGAGGAATGGAAGCCATACTAGAGAATATTATAAAAGAAAATTTCCCAAATATCACCAAAGATTCTGACACACTGCTTTCAGAGGGCTATCGGACCCCAGGTCGCCTCAACTCTAACCGAGCTTCTCCAAGACACATTGTGATGAACCTGTCCAAAGTCAAGACAAAAGAAAAGATTCTGCAAGCTGCCAGGAGTAAGCACCAGTTGACCTACAGGGGCAAATCCATCAGAGTGACGGCAGATTTCTCTAATGAAACTTTCCAAGCAAGAAGACAATGGTCATCTACCTTTAATCTACTTAAACAGAACAATTTCCAGCCGAGAATTCTGTACCCTGCTAAGCTAAGCTTCAAAATTGACGGAGAAATCAAATCATTTACGGATATACAAACATTGAGGAAATTCGCCAAAACAAGACCAGCTCTACAGGAAATACTTCAACCTGTTCTGCACACTGACCACCACAATGGATCAGCAGCAAAGTAAGAACTCAGAAATTAAAGGACAGAACCTAACCTCCACACTGATGCAATGGACTCTCACAAAATAAGACTAATAGAATACTACCACACTTATCAATTATCTCAATAAATGTTAATGGCTTGAATTCCCCACTGAAGAGACATAGATTGGTTGACTGGATTAAAAAACACAAGCCATCCATTTGCTGTCTGCAAGAAACACACCTGGCTTCAAAAGACAAATTAAAGCACCGAGTCAAGGGTTGGAAGACAATTTTTCAGGCAAATGGAATTCAGAAGAAAAGAGGAGTTGCAATCTTATTTTCAGATATATGTGGACTTAAAGCAACTAAAGTCAAAAAAGACAAAGATGGTCATTTTATATTGGTCAAGGGAAAAATACAACAAGAAGATGTTTCAATTCTAAATATCTATGCACCCAATTTAAATGCTCCCAGATTCTTGAAACAGACCTTACTCAGTCTGAGCAATATGATATCTGATAATACCATAATAACAGGGGAATTTAACACTCCTCTTACAGAGCTGGACAGATCCTCTAAACAGAAATTAAACAAGGATATAAGAGACTTAAATGAGACCCTAGAACAACTGTGCTTGATAGACGCATATAGAACACTCCATCCCAAAGATAAAGAATATACATTCTTCTCATCACCCCATGGAACATTCTCCAAAATTGATCATATCCTGGGACACAAAACAATTATCAACAGAATCAAAAGAATTGAAATTTTACCTTGTATCTTCTCAGACCATAAGGCACTAAAGGTGGAACTCAACTCTAACAAAAATGCTCGACCCCACCCAAAGGCATGGAAACTAAACAATCTTCTGTTGAATAACAGATAGGTGAAGGAAGAAATAAAACAGGAAATCATTAACTTCCTTGAGCATAACAACAATGAAGACACAAGCTACCAAAACCTGTGGGATACTGCAAAAGCAGTTTTGAGAGGAAAATTCATTGCTTTAGATGCCTACATTCGAAAAACAGAAAGAGAGCACATCAACAATCTCACAAGAGATCTTAGGGAATTGGAAAAAGAAGAACAATCTAAGCCTAAACTCAGTAGAAGAAAAGAAATATCCAAAATCAAATCAGAGATCAATGAAATTGAAAACAAAAGAATCATTCAGAAAATTAATGAAACAAGGAGTTGGTTTTTGAAAAAATAAATAAAATAGATAAACCATTGGCCAGACTAACAAGGAATAGAAAAGTAAAATCTCTAGTAACCTCAATCAGAAATGATAAAGGGGAAATAACAACTGATCCCACAGAGATACAAGAGATCATCTCTGAATACTACCAGAAACTTTATGCCCAGAAATTTGACAATGTGAAAGAAGTGGATCAATATTTGGAATCACACCCTCTCCCCAGACTCAGCCAGGAAGAAATAGAGCTCCTGAACAACCAATTTCAAGCACTGAGATCAAAGAAACAATAAAAAATCTTCCAACCAAAAAATGCCCTGGTCTAGATGGCTTCACTCCAGAATTCTATCAAACCTTCAAGGAAGAGCTTATTCCTGTACTGCAGAAATTATTCCAAAAAATTGAGGAAGAAGGAATCTTCCCCAACACATTCTATGAAGCAAACATCACCCTGATACCAAAACCAGGAAAAGACCCAAACAAAAAGGAGAATTTCTGGCCAATCTCACTCATGAACATAGACGCAAAAATTCTCAACAAAATCCTGGCCAATAGATTACAGGTTATCATCAAAAAAGTCATTCATCATGATCAAGTAGGCTTCATCCCAGGGATGCAAGGCTGGTTTAACATATGCAAGTCTATAAACGTTATCCACCATATTAACAGAGGCAAAAATAAAGATCGCATGATCCTCTCAATAGATGCAGAAAAAGCATTTGATAAAATCCAGCATCCTTTTCTAATTAGAACACTGAAGAGTATAGGCATAGGTGGCACATTTCTAAAACTGATTGAAGCTATCTATGACAAACCCATAGCCAATATTTTACTGAATGGAGTAAAACTGAAAGCTTTTCCTCTTAGAACTGGAACCAGACAAGGTTGTCCTCTGTCACCTTTACTATTCAACGTAGTGCTGGAAGTTCTAGCCAATACAATTAGGCAAGACAAGGAAATAAAGGGAATCCAAATGGGAGCAGAGCAGGTCAAACTCTCCCTCTTTGCTGACGACATGATCTTATACTTAGAGAACCCCAAAGACTCAACCACAATACTCCTAGAAGTCATCAAAAAATACAGTAATGTTTCAGGAAATAAAATCAAAGTCCACAAGTCAGTAGCCTTTGTGTACACCAATAACAGTCAAGATGAGAAGCTAATTAAGGACACAACTCCCTTCACTATAGTCTCAAAGAAAATGAAATACCTAGGAATATACCTAACGAAGGAGGTGAAGGACCTCTATAAAGAAAACTATGAAATCCTCAGAAAGGAAATAGCAGAGGATATTAACAAATGGAAGAACATACCATGCTCATGGATGGGAAGAACAACATTGTTAAAATGTCTATACTTCCCAAAGCAATCTACCTATTCAATGCCATTCCTATCAAAATACCAACATCGTACTTTCAAGATTTGGAAAAAATGATTCTGCGTTTTGTATGGAATCGGAAAAATCCCCGTATAGCTAAGGCAGTTCTCTGTAACAAAAATAATGCTGGGAGCATCAGCATACCAGATTGTAGTCTGTACTACAAAGCCATAGTGCTCAAGACAGCATGGTACTGGCACAAAAACAGAGACATAGAGACTTGGAATCGAATTGAAAACCAAGAAATTAAACTAACATTTTACAACCACCTAATCTTCGATAAACCAAACAAGAACATACCTTGGGGGAAAGACTCCCTATTCAATAAATGGTGTTGGGAGAACTGGATGTCTACATGTAAAAGACTGAAACTGGACCCACACCTTTCCCCACTCACAAAAATTGATTCAAGATGGATAAAGGACTTAAACTTAAGGCACGAAACAATAAAAATCCTCCAAGAAAGCATAGGATAAACACTGGAAGATATTGGCCTGGGGAAAGACTTCATGAAGAAAACTGCCATGGCAATTGCAACAACAACAAAAATAAACAAATGGGACTTCATTAAACTGAAAAGCCTCTGTACAGCTAAGGAGACAATAACCAAAGCAAAGAGACAACCTACACAATGGGAAAGGATATTTGCATATTTTCAATCAGACAAAAGCTTGATAACTAGGATCTATAGAGAACTCAAATTAATCCACATGAAAAAAGCCAACAATCCCATATATCAATGGGCAAGCGACATGAATAGAACTTTCTCTATAGACGACAGACGAATGGCTAACAAACACATGATAAAATGTTCATCATCTCTCTATATTAGAGAAATGCAAATCAAAACAACCCTGAGATATCATCTAACCCCAGTGAGAATGGCCCACATCACAAAATCTCAAAACTGCAGATGCTGGCGTGGATGTGGAGAGAAGGGAACACTTTTACACTGCTGGTGGGACTGCAAACTAGTACAACCTTTCTGGAAGGAAGTATGGAGAAACCTCAAAGCACTCAAGCTAGACCTCCCATTTGATTCTGCAATCCCATTACTGGGCATCTACCCAGAAGGAAAGAAATCCTTTTATCATAAGGACAGTTGTACTAGACTGTTTATTGCAGCTCAATTTACAATCGCCAAAATGTGGAAACAGCCTAAATGCCCACCAACCCGGGAATGGATTAACAAGCTGTGGTATATGTATACCATGGAATACTATTCAGCCATTAAAAAAAATGGAGACTTTACATCCTTCGTATTAACCTGGAGGGATGTGGAAGACATTATTCTTAGTAAAGCATCACAAGAATGGAGAAGCATGAATCCTATGTACTCAATTTTGATATGAGGACAATTAATGACAATTATGGTTATGGGGGGGGAACAGAAAGAGGGAAGGAGGGAGGGGGGTGGGGCCTTGGTGTGTGTCACACTTTATGGGGGCAAGACATGATTGCAAGTGGGACTTTACCGAACAATTGCAATCAGTGTAACCTGGCTTATTGTACCCTCAATGAATCCCCAACAATAAAAAAAAACAAAAAACAAAACTTCCAAAGAACACTCAGAAGCTGTGTGTGACATCTGTAGAGGCACACGGATGCAGCCACATGGATGCAGCCACTCTGTCCCTAAGTACAGCAAGGTGAGGAGTTTAGCCAGGAGGCTGTGGCTGCAGCCTCTGAGAGTGATTGTGAGAGTTTGATGTAGAGCCATAGAGGCAACATTAGAAGGATGGATGGACTTTCACAGGAGAGAGTGTAAAGTCCCTGAAATGTTAGTGGCAAATGGAAATACACACAAGGTGGGCAGAAGAGCCTAATTTGGTGCCAAGTGTTTGAAACCCTCAAGAAGTCCCTTCTGAACACACCGTCGAACAAAAGCAATCCGGCACACTGGACACGTGAAACTGGTTTGAGACACTTGGTTTGATGTGATGTTTGAGCTCTTCTTTGATTTTATTTCCTAGCTAGGAAAAAGGAAATCCTTTTTATTTAGCTTATAGGTTAATTTATGCAATGTTTGGATCCAGGCAGAAGAATGATGGGCTCCCTTTAATCTCCCACTAATCCTGGCAAATATCTTTTAAAATGTGTCAATCATTTCCAACAGTGGGGCTTTCTTGATGGCATGAATGACTTGGAGGTGGTTTGATGGTCTCCTTAAAATCCTGGATAAAAATGATATTTTCAAAGAAACCATACTGTACTTTTAATTATTATGGATATATAAATTGATATATATTATAAATATAATTCTTAAGACCGATATATAATATTGTTAATTCATACAACAAAATTTATTTTCATAAAAATGCAATATAAACCATCTTATTCTGGTGTACTTGTGAGTTCTTTTATCCATCATTTCTGTATCTAAGTCCATTTCTGAAACCTTTTAAAATCAGTGAAATGGAAACCCAGTAAACAGATTAGGCATCACTGTATATTTATTTCCTCAGTTTTTTATATTGTGGTAAAATACACATAACACAGATTTTTCATCCTAACCATTTTTATTGTACAGTTCAGTTGTATAAATACATCCATGATCTTGCGCACCCCTCACCACCATCCATCTATGGAAGTCTTCTCATTTTATAAAACTAAAGCTCTAAACCCATAAAAAATATCTCCCAATTCTCCCTTCTCCTTATCCCCTGGAAACCTCTAATCTACTTTCTATCTCTGATTTTGACTAAGCTAAGTACCTCAAACAAGTAGAATCAGACAGTATTTGTCTTTTAGGGGGCTGGCTTATTTCACTTAGCTTTTATCTTCAAGGTTTATGTGTGTTATAGGATGGGTCAGAATTTCCTTCTATTTTAAGAATAATATTCCATTTTATGTTTAACCACATTTTTCTTACGCATTCATCTGTCAGTAGATGCTTAGGTTTCTTCCTTATTTTAGCTAGTGTGAATTGCTCTTATGAATATGAATATACAAATATCTCTTTAAGACTTTGATTTTGATTCTTTGGGTTATATACCCAGAAGTGCAATTGCTGGGGCATATGGTAATTCTATTTTTAATTTTTTTGAGGAATATCAATGCTGTTTTCTACAGTGGCTGTACCATTTTATGTTCCCAACACATCCTCACAACAACTTACTTTCAAGGATTTTTTTTTTTTTTTTTTTTGGAGAGTAGCCGTGTCAATGGGTGATATGCACATTAATGTGTGTATTTGTGTCAATAGGTGGTATATGCACATTAAAATGTGTATTTTTGCTAAAACTTACGCTTTCTTGCTGTTTTAGGGACTTTGCTTTATTAAGAATTCCCTGGTTTTTATGTATCAACATTCTACCTTCTGTCTGTTTTGTAAGTACACTTGAGGCTATTATCAATATTTATAAATTTATTTCATGAACCTTTGCTTGCTCTATTTAACTTTTTCTTTTTCTTAACATACACTCTTTTCATTTACAGAACAAATATTCACCCAGCATGTTATGAGAATAGCATGTCCTAGGTAGAAGAAATTCAATAGTCAATGAAACATAAAAATCCTTGCTCTAATGAAGCTAATGTTATAGTGTGTGGAGAGATACGACAAACTAAACAATAAATGAAATAGAACGTTGCCTGATAAGTGTTATGGAAAAATAGAAAAGCAAGGAAGGCATGTGGAGAGAGGTGAAGGAGTGGGAGAGCAGTTTGCAGTCCCTCTCTGCCAGGGGAGACCTCACTACAGGAGTCTGTCTGAGCCAAGGCCTGGAGGGGAACAAGCAGCAGAAGCAGAGAGCTCCAAGGGGAGCGCACCAAGGCTCCCTCAGGACAAGACTGTACTCTGCATATTTGAGAAATAGAAAGAGGCCACTACGGTTGGAAATGAGGGAGGGATGTGGGCAGTTGAGGCCAAAGAGATGGCCCTAGGGGATGGATTACACAGGGCCTTGTGATTATCGTGAGTAACAGGAAAGTTATTAGAGAAGTGACATTTTAACTAGAACATACTTGCTTCTGTGTTGCAAGTAGCCTCCAGAGAGGCGAGAGTGTGAGCAGAATGTCTAGCTGGGAGGCTCCATTAACTCTCCACAGGAGAGCCGGCAGCGGCTGAGATTAGGAGCGCAGCACTGCTGGGATTCAAGGTGGAGCTGACACAGGCCATCTTGACGGATTTAATGTGGAGGAATTCGAGTGCCACTCTGGAAAATAGTTGTATGTATATGCCGAATTCTCCTTTGACCTCATCATTTTTCAACTTGCTGCATTTTGAATTTTGTCTTGTGTTTTGTTTGCTCCTACACCCCTGACACTGCTTTAAGGAGAATCATGACAACGTAGCTGCTCCTCAGCTTTGCTCTCACATGATCACTTGGTGGTATTTGCCTTTGTTCCTTCTTCTTTGTTTTTCAAATTCTCTTCCCAGGTGACACCATAGGGAGGGAAAGGGGTCCCAGTTTCTGGCAGTGTGACAGTCGCTACTAGTACGATTTCTCTTTTTCATGCAATTATATGGTTACACTTTTCAGGAGTTTGCTCAAATATTACTTGTTCAGTGAGGCCTTCCCTGAGCAACTGATATCATACTGTAGTCCCCGGTCCCCGTCACTTTCTTTATCTCAGGGATTAGTGAAATCACATTTCTTACTTGTACCATTAATCACTGCTCAAAGTTTTGACTTCAAAAAATCATTCAGTGATATTACAGGCATCACAGAGAGATGATGGTGTCTGTATTCCTGCATTTTGGGGAATTTCTTAGATTACTGTTGTCATTTTTCACTATTAGAATATTATAATTGTGATATATTAAATATATGGCTTTGTCACAGGGAAACCTTAAATAGAGCATCTTAACTAAGTTATGTTTAATGCTGTAGTAGTCTGAGAGTAGATGGTAAGCTGTAAGGCTCTATTATGTCTCAGAAATCAAACAGCCATGTCTAATATAAACACTGGCTTTATATTACACAGGGGCACAGAGTTTCTGACTAAGTAAAGAACTATTGCCTGAGTAAGAAATTTACCTTCTTTGAGTCATAGTTTCAACTTGAACAGCTTTAAGATTGTTTACTGCAGAATGTTACTATACAAATTAAGTGAAGTGTCAAATGAAATCTAGTTTGATAAAGAGTTGTGAAATTCCTTCATGATTCTAGCATTGTTCTAGGAACCTGAGGAAAAGTGAGGGCTAGGATAGTCCCTGCATAATCTAGTTGAGGTGATAAGCCTTAAAACTATCAGTAAACATTTTATAATTATTCTGTTAAAAGACGAGAAAGCCAGAGGAGGTATGAGTCAGAATCTTCCTTGAGGTGTCAATGTTGTGGCTAATTCTGAAGTTGAGGAGTTATTTTGACAAGGCTGGTTAAGGAATCCAAATTAAGAACATGTGGGCATGAAACAGTCTGTTTCATCCATGCCATGGGAAGCTCAGTATTGAAATACAGTAAGCTTTTAAAGAAGTTGCATGGCTGAGAATAAAGATTTAGCTAGAGGTTTGTGCAAGAAACTAATCTGAAGTGAAGGTTGGGTTTACTATCAAGGGGCAGGAGATTAGTGGAATTGTATCAATAATTTTAAAGGTTGCTTAGAGAGTCGTGAAAAGAATGAATTAGATGGTGGTTGAGCTACAAAACAGGGAGAGTTCTGATGATGTAAATAAAAAATGACACTCAAATCATACAGGAGTGATAAAAATGACATAAATTTAAGGTATATTTGGGAGGTAGAATAGCCTGGCCATGTGATCAGCTGAATGTTGTAGAGGGAAACCTAAAGGATTTAGGGGATTCCGGGTAAAGGATACCAGTCACTAAAAAATAGGAAATGGGAGAAATCAGAGTCCAAGTTAAAGTTGGGTTCCTTTTTCTACATGTTCTGTTTCAAGTATCATGGAATATCCAGTGTTTTGGATAAAAATGAAATTCTTTACATGACTCCCAAGACTACAGGGTCTTGTCTCTGTCTTTTTTTCTAGGCTCACCATGAGGCGTGCTCCCACTTTCTGCTGGGACATTTCCTGTTCACCTGCACAGAGTCTTTGTATGTGACGTTCCCAAGGCTGGATTTCTCTTCCTGCCCTTCACTGCTGAGTGTATTCCTCATATTTTGTAGCACAGTTGCAGATTCATTTATTTTGGGGGAGCCTTCCCTGACCTCCTTACCAAGAGAAAACTTTCGTAACACTCTTAAAAGAGTTCCTCATGACTGTGTCTGTTGCAGAAGAGGCAGATCCTAAAAGATAAACCTATGTTGAGTGGCCAAAATGCAATTTATTTTCTCACACCTTTTTTTAATTTTTTTGCATCAATGCACACAGTTATGATTTAATAAAAACAAAAAATTTTTAAAAAATCAAAAAAATAAAAAGCACAAACTTAAAAAACTGAAAACTATAAAACATTGCTGACAAAAATTAAAATAGACACAAATAAATGGAAAGATACTATGTTCATGGATTAGAAAAAATTGTATCATTAAAGTGTCCTTATTACTCAAAGCAATTTTTAGATTCTTTTTATTTTATTTTATTTTTATTAAGTCAAATATATATAGATCATGAATACATTTATGCATATGTGGGGCACAATATGTTGATTTTTTTTATACAATATGACATCAAGCCAATCAACATAGCTTTCACCTCATTTACTTGATTATTGTGTTAAGACATTTACTTGACAGATTGGACTTGTACCCTTGCAATATGCTCCATAGGTGAGGTCCCGCCTTTTACCCTCCCTCTATCAAACCACCTCCCTCCCCTCCCTTCCCACTCCATTTCTCTCCTTCATCCTGGGCTACAGTTGTGTTTTGTCTTTCATAACAAAGTCCTCACACCTTTTATCTTATTCACCACTGAGCATCTAGGCTGCATTTCAACAATCCCTGGTTTCAAACATGCTCTTGTTGATTGCAATCAAAATTCAAAGGAAGATGATGGATCTAAGAAATATTCCAAGTGAAACAATGACAGGATTTGTTGGATGAAAGAATATGGATATTATATCTAGATTTTTCTTTCTTGTGTGACTAGAAGCATGACAGCAGCACTGACAGAAATGGGGAAATCAGGAAAGTTAGTTGCTTTTTCAGAAAATATGGTTAAAAATAAATGTGAACATTGAGAAAATTACAAAGGACTCCATGTCAGCTGTGAGATTGGTAAATCCCCGCAATTGCACTTCTTCGTGAAAAGTTAATAGCAGTTTGTAGTTGTTAACTATCCCTTTCTTCAGTGAGGTATATGACTGATTGACAAGTAAGGTCTTTCAGTGAAATCAGTGGCTGCTTGTAATGTCTAACTTCTTTTTTAAACCAGACTCACTATAGAAAATCTTAGTTGAAAATGGGACTTCATTAAACTGAAAAGCTTCTGTACAGCTAAGGAGACAACAACCAAAGCAAAGAGACAACCTACACAATGGGAAAGGATATTTGCATATTTTCAATCAGACAAAAGCTTGATAACTAGGATCTATAGAGAACTCAAATTAATCCACATGAAAAAAGCCAACAATCCCATATATCAATGGGCAAGAGACATGAATAGAACTTTCTCTAAAGACGACAGACGAATGGCTAACAAACACATGAAAAAATGTTCATCATCTCTATATATTAGAGAAATGCAAATCAAAGCCACCCTGAGATATCATCTAACCCCAGTGAGAATGGCCCACATCACAAAATCTCAAAATTGCAGATGCTGGCGTGGATGTGGAGAGAAGGGAACACTTTTACACTGCTGGTGGGACTGCAAACTAGTACAACCTTTCTGGAAGGAAGTATGGAGAAACCTCAAAGCACTCAAGCTAGACCTCCCATTTGATCCTGCAATCCCATTACTGGGCATCTACCCAGAAGGAAAGAAATCCTTTTATCATAAGGACACTTGTACTAGACCTTTTCTTGCAGCTCAATTTGCAATCGCCAAAGTGTGGAAACAGCCTAAATGCCCACCAACCCAGGAATGGATTAACAAGCTGTGGTATATGTATACCATGGAATACTATTCAGCCATTAAAAAAAGTGGAGACTTTACATCCTTCGTATTAACCTGGATGGACGTGGAAGACATTATTCTTAGTAAAGCATCACAAGAATGGAGAAGCATGAATCCTATGTACTCAATTTTGATATGAAGACAATTAATGACAATTATGGTTATGGGGGGGGAAACAGAAAGAGGGACGGAGGGAGGGGGTTGGGGCCTTGGTGTGTGTCACACTTTATGGGGGCAAGACATGATTGCAAGAGGGACTTTACCTAACAATTGCAATCAGTGTAACCTGGCTTATTGTACCCTCAATGAATCCCCAACAATAAAAAAAAAGAAAATCTTAGTTGAAAGAATTAATTTTTGGTAACAATTTTGTTTTCTTTGATAATGGCCAATAGTGACAATAGCCTTCATTAACCTATTACGCAGGTTATACTGATGTAAGGTATTAGGACACATTAGGAGTTTTATTGTACTATGATGTGCTCAGTAGACATGGCCTCTTGCTCTGCTTTCCCAAACATCAGAGGTCTTCTTCAGAGTTCTTCAGAGTTCACCCATAATGTCACTACTTAATTAGACTCCAGTAGCTTGAAAGATTTTTGCTAAATATGAAGTGGTTATAATAAATTGTGACATCAGAAACTAGACTTTTGACTTAAGGAAAGGAGAGGTTATCTTATCTATAACATTCAGTCTTTCATTAGTAAGTAGACTATGCTACTTTTTGACCAGGACAGTTTTGTTAAAGGATTGAAGATAATTCACACAATTAATTTTTTAAAGAGAAAAATGATACAGAAAGGCTACAGACAGGGCTATGGCCCAGGTTCCTTCTAGCTATCAAAGTAGCTGCTCAACCACAATAGCCTTCCAAACCTGTAGTTGTGTGTGCTTGTTTACTCCTGTGTGAGGTGTGTGAGTGTGCATTTATGTATATATGTGCAAAAATGCTTTGTGTAAGAATATAGGTGGGAAAAGTATTATAATACATAAAAAGACACAAATACCTAGAAAGAAAATATATAAACTGGTAGTAAAATTGACTTAGAAAGCTCCCTCAACTTTGCCACCAATAACCCAGAAAGAGACGTGAACTCCAGGATCTATCTCTCTGTCCTTGGGTTGGTTCTGACACTTCCACATCATAGGAATGACTATTTCAAAGGCTTCATTATAAATCACATTCATACATATTGCTAACTTTTGCTAAGTTTCTCTGCATTTGGGGGAATGATTTGTTACACAAGCACTCAAAGATAGCAGAGTCATAATTACATTGACTCTCATTTACCAGCCTGAATAGAAAGACAAACACCACCACACGTACTCACTGATCGACACTCCTGTGCACATATGGGAGTGAAACTGACTGGAAATCAAGCAGGTGGGAGCAGAGAGGAGGGGCAAATCCACACCTAACGGGTACAATGCACACTATTCAGTGAGTCAAATTGCACAAAGGCAATTCACGTAACCAGAACATTTCTACCCCCATAATATTCTGAAATAAAAACATATAAAATTAAAAAAATACAAGAAAATAAAAAAAATTACCAGCTAATATTTGGCGCAACATATTTCTTTTTATAGTGACTTGTCACAGAGCTTACAATTCACTGATATATGGTACCTAAAATTAAGTTTCGACTGGAAAATGATTCCAGAGAAAATCACTATAACCCTATGATCTGATTACCAAACTCTGATTCTCAAATATATATTAATTCATTCATTCAACAAATACCTGTGAGCACCTACTGGAGAATAAAACAAATTGAATAGACTTTTGATCTTTCTCTCTTTTGATTTAAAGTAATTTTAACCAGGAATTTATAGTAGATCCCGGGAAGTTGTGCTTTTCTTATATATTATATTAACCACCAATATTAGCTATCCCAGACCTAACGGTAGCTCAAAGCTTGGAATTTATACAACCTGATCAAGAATAAATTGATGTGTTCTTTAATATTTATAGTCAGGATCGTTTTGATTAATAAACATGAAAGTTCTTTTTTATTCATTCAATTTTGCATGAAGTTTTCAGGTATACAGACTTTCATACTGACATATTTTTGTTAAACATTGCAAAAAAAAAAGAAAATATTTATTAATGTGTTTTTTTGTTCCTGAAGCTATTGTATTATATTTTAAAACATATCAAAATCACTTTTCATTCCTTTAGCTGTAGTGCAGACTGTTGAATGAGTATAAATATACACTAACGATGGCTCGGCGTCCATAGCACAGTGGTTATGGCACCAGCCACACACACTAAGGCTGATGGGTTTGAAACCAGTCTGGGACAGCTAAACAACGACAACTGCAATAAAAAACAGCTGGGCATTGTGGTGGATGCCTATACTCCCAGCAACTTGGGAGGCTGAGGCAAGAGAATTCCAAGTCCTAGAGTTTGAGGTTACTGTGAGCTGTGATGTCACAGCACTCTACCAAGGGCGACATAGTGAGACCGTCTCAAAAAGAAAAAAAAATACACTTATGAGGTATGTACTGAGTAGTGTTTACCTTAGAATTTAGTTTTTTACTCTAAAATCTGGTAACTGTTACAAAAATAAATCTCAGGAATATTTGGCTAAATTATTTCCAGCTTACATTAATAGTAGCTTTAGAAGTGAGGACAGGAAATGAATGGCAAGGTTATTCGGGATCCTCAACGGTTAAATGTCTCATAAAAAGGGTTCTTTCTTACACACGTTCTTACCGGATGCACATTGCACAGAGATGATTCTAATCACTATTACTGCAATCACCTGATGCCTCAATTACCTCGGCTTCAATGAGCACGTTCCTGACGCCAGAGCACCCACATACCTACTCAGATAATAGGCTGCCAATTAAGTTATCTTTCTCTGGAAACTTATTATGGCAGTTCGGTGAACACAATATCATTAGTGCCCTTCTATCATCACAGGCCGGGCAGTGCTGACACCGCATGAATATAACTGCTAAGCTATCAACACAGCTGCTCAGCCACAATGGCCTTGAAATTACAAAAAAATAAGAATCTGTAGCTACGTGAGCTGGCTTACATATGTGGAGTGTGTGAGCATAAGTGTAAGCAGCTATTCATGAATGAGCAAACAAGTCTTTTGAGTATAGGTAAGGAAATTATCACAATACACAAGCAAAGCACAAATATGTGGAAAAAAAATATGTAAATTGTTAGTAGAAGTTCCCTTAGAAAGCTCGTGTGCCTTTGCTACCAGTAAAATAATATGACTTGTATCTGTGGTCAGTACTACTGTGATAGGCACAAAGTTCTTCTAGACTGTCATGCCATGTAAAAGAATTCCATAAGTTAAGATGTTTACCTAGGTTTGTTCCCCAGAGGTACTGATAACAAAATTAAGATTTTAATTTGAAACTCCAAGAAAAATTTAAAAGAATTTTTGAGAAGGAATAAGCCCTCATTATCTAATAAGAAGTACATTTTTTTTTAGAAAGTTGAGCATTAGCTCATCATCTTTAATCATCAGAGAAAAGCAAATCAAAACTACTTTGAGATACCATCTAACTCCAGTGAGACTAGCCTATATCACAAAATCCCAAGACCAGAGATGTTGGTGCAGATGTGGAGAAAAGGGAACACTTTTGCACTGCTGGTGGGAATGCAAATTAATACATTCCTTTTGGAAAGAGATATGGAGAACACTTAGAGATCTAAAAATAGATCTGCCATTCAATCCTGTAATCCCTCTACTGGGCATATACCCAGAAGACCAAAAATCACATCATAACAAAGATATTTGTACCAGAATGTTTATTGCAGCCCGATTCATAATTGCTAAGTCATGGAAGAAGCCCAAGTGCCCATCGATCCACGAATGGATTAATAAATTGTGGTATATGTACACCATGGAATATTATGCAGCCTTAAAGAAAGATGGAGACTTTACCTCTTTCATGTTTACATGGATGGAGCTGGAATATATTCTTCTTAGTAAAGTATCTCAAGAATGGAAGAAAAAGTACCCAATGTACTCAGCCCTACTATGAAACTAATTTAGGGTTTTCACATGAAAGCTATAACCCAGTTACAACCTAAGAATAGGGGGAAGGGGGAAAGGGAGGGGAGGGAGGGGGGCAGTGGGTGGAGGGAAGGGGATTGGTGGGATTACACCAGCGGTGCATCTTACAAGGGTATATGTGAAACTTGGTAAACGGTCTGTGAAGCTAGTGAATGATGCCCCATGATTATATCAATGTACACAGCTATGATTTAATAAAAAAAAAAAGAAAGTTGAGCATTAGGTTATACAAAAATTACAAATTTATTTACTGAGATTTCAGTGTAAATTGGAGTCATTTGTCTTATTAATTTGTTTATTTAATTTATCCTTATTAAGGAGGTGGTGAAAGTCATCAGGAAAATAATTTGTTCATTCTACTTTTTAGCGTGGCAGTGACCAGCTTGATAAAGCAGCCATTCCTGTGTGGTTGGGGTCTTGTCTTTACAACACATTCATTCTTGGGCATATTCCTTGAAGATCTTTAGCAACAATTTATAAAGTAGGCATTAAAGTAAGTACTTGCCCCATAGATTTATAGTAAGGATTAAATAATGCAGTGAATATAAAGTGTTTAGTACAGTGTCAGGAAAATAGTACATAATAAATGTTAATCTTTTTTCTACTTGTATCTATATTTGAAATTATTCTTAAGTTGTACAACTTCCACTTATTCCTTTTAGAGGTTCTTATAATCCTCCTCCAAAAGAGCAACAACTGGCCTTGTTACAATTTGGTCTGTACTTTTATGTATGTTTAAGGTTTACCTGAAGTAAGTATTTAGTATACATCAATTGTATTAATAAGAAGGATTGTCTGCTGTTTTACCATTTCATTTTGTTTGTGGGTTGATTTGTGCATTTCTTTATTTTTTGAAGCCTCACTTCTTTCCTTTAAAGTAGGCTTCCTCGCTGGTTCCTTTGTTCTCTGCAGTATTACAACCAAGGGAAAGGGTCACACTGGGCCAGAATGGGACTGAAGGCAATGACTGGGTCCTTTTAAGAAGAGGGAGGTTTGGACCCAAATATATGCACAAGGGAAGCTCAGTGAGACACAGGAAGACTAGCCGTGTGAAGGAGGCAAGCCGGGCAGTGAGTGGCAAGAGGGCCGCAGGCACTGAAAGCCAGGAAGGGGTGAGGAAAAATCTCCCCTAAACCAGTGTTTTCCAACATTTTTTGTCTCACAGCACACTTGAACCTATAGTTAACTTCCGTGGCACACTTAAATTATGTTGATCAAAAAAGAGTGGCAAAAATAGGAATATACTTATTGTGCTTTGTATTTCTTTTGAAAATAATTTAATTAACGATCTTTAAAAGTTTTCACTGCACACCTAAGTCTCTCTCATGGCACACTGGTTGATCACTGCTTGAGAGCCTTCATTGAAAGAAAGCACGGTCCTATGGCCACCTTGATTTTGGACTCCAGATCTGTGAGAGAATAAACTTCTGTTGTTTTTACATAGTAAGCCACCTAACATATGGTACTTTGTTATGGCAGTGCTAGGAGACTAATGCAATATCTAATTTTTAAAATGTAATGCAATCAAAGATTATGGTGCTGTGAAAGAGTTAATATAGTATTAACTTGGATTTCCAAGGAAGATCATATGAAATGATCTTTAGCTCAGTTACAGAGGTGAGGAGTTAGCAAGATGAGGTAAGGGAGTTGAAGAGAAGTTTTGTCTTTACCCTTAAAATGTGGATGTAATTAAATCACATTAGAATATTGAGAGGGATGAAGACATAGCAGAGAAAGGGAAAGACTGGAGTTGGACGGTCTCTGAGATGGGGAGGGGAGAACAGGTGGGTGGGTGACGGAATCTGGTGCATCTGTGCTTCCACAGGAGTCGGGCAGAGCTTGTGGGTGGCAGGAGCCACTGGAGGAATTGCAATTCTAAACAAAGGTAAGTGTCTTTGTCTTTTAAAAACAATCGTGTTTTAGGAATCAATCTTCAATTGGTTTTAAAGCTTCATCTCTGAATATAAGGATTTGACACAGCTACCCTCTGCAAATTCTCAGGACACGAAACTAAATTTTGTTAAAACATATAGGCTTTCATCCTTCTTTATTCAGATTTACAGGGTAATTTGACTTTAACTTATAACATTCTTTTCCTTTAAGATACCTGGGTTAAAGTGGGGGGGTATAGGAATTGCATCTGACAAAGTGATGGATCTTTGAAGCAAAGCTTTACTGATTGTATTCATTCATGCACGCCCGGCCCTGCTCTGCCTGTCAGCATCACAGCCTACCTAGTCTCCCATCCAAAAGCATTTCCACAATCTCCCTAACACCCTACCAGCCATCTTTTGCTTTGAGGACTGGTGAAGAAGAAGTTACAAGCATTGGGGAGAAAGTGTGACTGTGATTTATTTTCCAGGGAATAAGTTGTATTGCACACATCATGATAAAACTGTATGAGCATGAAATGATTTATTCCCTAAAAGAATATGGGGGTGTTTTACAAGTGCAGCGTAATTGTTAAGATTTGTCCCTGGCTCAGTCTAATGTTGATAGGGACACGGTCAGCATCTGTCTGAAACATTTTCCCCAGGGCTTATTGAATGGCAATGTAATTCCTGGGGAAGAGCTTGATGTTTAGAGCTTCAGAGTACTTACAGTTGGAAGTCAGGTTAAAAGCTTATTCAATGATTCTGAAGGCTTGCTGGATATATTCAAGCTGCACCTTGTGGGTTCTTAACAATTCTGTTTTCATAAGATTAATTGTGATTTCCCAATTCTTGTTAATGTCAATTGCAATTTGTGCTGTCTATCTTAACAACTCATGTTGAAAGACTCGGACATGGTGCCTGACTGGGTGCAAAGGTGACCTTTCCAAGCTCTCATATTAATGTGGTGACAGAAGATATTTCACTCTTTTTTTTTTTTTAGTTGTGAATATTTGTTCATTTATTAAAATGCTTTCTGTTAAGTCTGTGTTATTTTAAAACTAGACAAATTAAAAAATATATATTTAAAGTGTTGCCTAAACAACAAAGCAGCAGCTTTGTCACTACTATACTCTGGCTTAAAACAGGGAATTCAGTGTTATTGAAAAAATGACAAAATAAAAAATTTGGGAACCCTAGAGTAGGACAGTATGTTGGAAATTTCCTACCCTGTCTTGCTCATAATCCCTGATGTAAACTCGTGGATATCGCTTGGATGCGTCTCCCCAAATACATAGGCAAGCTGGCATCTTACCCATCTGCGAGATACTTTTCCTTTTCCTTTTTGCTTTCTATTCCTTTCCTTTTTATTCTTTTTTTTTTTTTTTATTGTTGGGGATTCATTGAGGGTACAATAAGCCAGGTTACACTGATTGCAATTGTTAGGTAAAGTCCCTCTTGCAATCATGTCTTGCCCCCATAAAGTGTGACATACACCAAGGCCCCACCCACCTCCCTCCTTCCCTCTTTCTGTTTCCCCCCCCATAACCATAATTGTCATTAATTGTCCTCATATCAAAATTGAGTACATAGGATTCATGCTTCTCCATTCTTGTGATGCTTTACTAAGAATAACATCTTCCACGTCCATCCAGGTTAATACGAAGGATGTAAAGTCTCCATTTTTTTTAATGCCTGAATAGTATTCCATGGTATACATATACCACAGCTTGTTAATCCATTCCTGGGTTGGTGGGCATTTAGGCTGTTTCCACATTTTGGCGACTGTAAATTGAGCTGCAATAAACAGTCTAGTACAAGTGTCCTTATGATAAAAGGATTTCTTTCCTTCTGGGTAGATGCCCAGTAATGGGATTGCAGGATCAAATGGGAGGTCTAGCTTGAGTGCTTTGAGGATTCTCCATACTTCCTTCCAGAAAGGTTGTACTAGCTTGCAGTCCCACCAGCAGTGTAAAAGTGTTCCCTTCTCTCCACATCCACGCCAGCATCTGCAGTTTTGAGATTTTGTGATGTGGGCCATTCTCACTGGGGTTAGATGATATCTCAGGGTTGTTTTGATTTGCATTTCTCTAATATATAGAGATGATGAACATTTTTTCATGTGTTTGTTAGCCATTCGTCTGTCGTCTTTAGAGAAAGTTCTATTCATGTCTCTTGCCCATTGATATAAGGGATTGTTGGCTTTTTTCATGTGGATTAATTTGAGTTCTCTACAGATCCTAGTTATCAAGCTTTTGTCTGATTGAAAATATGCAAATATCCTTTCCCATTGTGTAGGTTGTCTCTTTGCTTTGGTTATTGTCTCCTTAGCTGTACAGAAGCTTTTCAGTTTAATGAAGTCCCATTTGTTTATTTTTGTTGTTGTTGCAATTGCCATGGCAGTCTTCTTGATGAAGTCTTCCTCAAGGCCAATATCTTCCAGTGTTTTTCCTATGCTTTCTTTGAGGATTTTTATTGTTTCATGCCTTAAATTTAAGTCCTTTATCCATCTTGAGTCAATTTTTGTGAGTGGGGAAAGGTGTGGGTCCAGTTTCAGTCTTTTACATGTAGACATCCAGTTCTCCCAACACCATTTATTGAATAGGGAGTCTTTCCCCCAAGGTATGTTCTTGTTTGGTTTATCAAAGGTTAGGTGGTTGTAAGATGTTAGTTTCATTTCTTGGTTTTCCATTCGATTCCAAGTGTCTATGTCTCTGTTTTTGTGCCAGTACCATGCTGTCTTGAGCACTATGGCTTTGTAGTACAGACTAAAATCTGGTATGCTGATGCCCCCAGCTTTATTTTTATTACAGAGAACTGCCTTAGCTATACGGGGTTTTTTCCAGTTCCATACAAAACGCAGAATCATTTTTTCCAAATCTTGAAAGTATGATGTTGATATTTTGATAGGAATGGCATTGAATAGGTAGATTGCTTTGGGAAGTATGGACATTTTAACAATGTTGATTCTTCCCATCCATGAGCATGGTATGTTCTTCCATTTGTTAATATCCTCTGCTATTTCCTTTCTGAGGATTTCATAGTTTTCTTTATACAGGTCCTTCACCTCCTTCGTTAGGTATATTCCTAGGTATTTGATTTTCTTTGAAACTATGGTGAAGGGAGTTGTGTCCTTAATTAGCTTCTCATCTTGACTGTTATTGGTGTACACAAAGGCTACTGACTTGTGGACATTGATTTTATATCCTGAAACATTACTGTATTTTTTGATGACTTCTAGGAGTCTTGTGGTTGAGTCTTTGGGGTTCTCTAAGTATAAGATCATGTCGTCAGCAAAGAGGGAGAGTTTGACCTCCTCTGCTCCCATTTGGATTCCCTTTATTTCCTTGTCTTGCCTAATTGTATTGGCTAGAACTTCCAGCACTACGTTGAATAGTAAAGGTGACAGAGGACAACCTTGTCTGGTTCCAGTTCTAAGAGGAAAAGCTTTCAGTTTTACTCCATTCAGTAAAATATTGGCTGTGGGTTTGTCATAGATAGCTTCAATCAGTTTTAGAAATGTGCCACCTATGCCTATACTCTTCAGAGTTCTAATTAGAAAAGGATGCTGGATTTTATCAAATGCTTTTTCTGCATCTATTGAGAGGATCATGTGATCTTTATTTTTGCCTCTGTTAATATGGTGGATAACGTTTATAGACTTGCGTATGTTAAACCAGCCTTGCATCCCTGGGATGAAGCCTACTTGATCATGATGAATGACTTTTTTGATGATAAACTGTAATCTATTGGCTAGGATTTTGTTGAGAATTTTTGCGTCTATGTTCATGAGTGAGATTGGTCTGAAATTCTCCTTTTTGTTTGGGTCTTTTCCTGGTTTTGGTATCAGGGTGATGTTTGCTTCATAGAATGTGTTGGGGAAGATTCCTTCTTCCTCAATTTTCTGGAATAATTTCTGCAGTACAGGAATAAGCTCTTCCTTGAAGGTTTGATAGAATTCTGGAGTGAAGCCATCTGGACCAGGGCATTTTTTGGTTGGAAGCTTTTTTATTGTTTCTTTGATCTCAGTGCTTGAAATTGGTCTGTTCAGGAGCTCTATTTCTTCCTGGCTGAGTCTAGGGAGAGGGTGTGATTCCAAATATTGATCCATTTCTTTCACATTGTCAAATTTCTGGGCATAGAGTTTCTGGTAGTATTCAGAGATGATCTCTTGTATCTCTGTGGGATCAGTTGTTATTTCCCCTTTATCATTTCTGATTGAGGTTACTAGAGATTTTACTTTTCTATTCCTCGTTAGTCTGGCCAATGGTTTATCTATTTTATTTATTTTTTCAAAAAACCAACTCCTTGTTTCATTAATTTTCTGAATGATTCTTTTGTTTTCAATTTCATTGATCTCTGATTTGATTTTGGATATTTCTTTTCTTCTACTGAGTTTAGGCTTAGATTGTTCTTCTTTTTCCAATTCCATAAGATCTCTTGTGAGATTGTTGATGTGCTCTCTTTCAGTTTTTCGAATGTAGGCATCTAAAGCGATGAATTTTCCTCTCAAAACTGCTTTTGCAGTATCCCACAGGTTTTGGTAGCTTGTGTCTTCATTGTTGTTCTGCTCAAGGAAGTTAATGATTTCCTGTTTTATTTCTTCCTGCACCCATCTGTTATTCAACAGAAGATTGTTTAGTTTCCATGCCTTTGGGTGGGGTTGAGCATTTTTGTCAGAGTTGAGTTCCACCTTTAGTGCCTTATGGTCTGAGAAGATACAAGGTAAAATTTCAATTCTTTTGATTCTGTTGATATTTGTTTTGTGTCCCAGGATATGATCAATTTTGGAGAATGTTCCATGGGGTGATGAGAAGAATGTATATTCTTTATCTTTGGGGTGGAGTGTTCTATATGCGTCTATCAAGCACAGTTGTTCTAGAGTCTCATTTAAGTCTCTTATATCCTTGTTTAATTTCTGTTTAGAGGATCAGTCCAGCTCTGTAAGAGGTGTGTTAAAGTCCCCTGTTATGATGGTATTATCAGATATCATATTGCTCAGACTGAGTAAGGTCTGCTTCAAGAATCTGGGAGCATTTAAATTGGGTGCATAAATATTTAGAATTGAAATGTCTTCTTGTTGTATTTTTCCCTTGACCAATATAAAGTGACCATCTTTGTCTTTTTTGACTTTAGTTGCTTTAAATCCACATGTGTCTGAAAATAAGATTGCAACTCCTCTTTTCTTCTGAATTCCATTTGTCTGAAAAATTGTCTTCCAACCCTTGACTCGGAGCTTTAATTTGTCTTTTGAAGCCAGGTGTGTTTCTTGCAGACAGCAAATGGATGGCTTGTGTTTTTTAATCCAGTCAGCCAATCTATGTCTCTTCAGTGGGGAATTCAAGCCATTAACATTTATTGAGATAATTGACAAGTGTGGTAGTATTCTATTCGTCTTATTTTGTGAGAGTCCTTTGCTTGGTTTTATCTTTTGCATCAGTGTGGAGGTTAGGTTCTGTCCTTTAATTTCTGAGTTCTTACTTTGCTGCTGATCCATTGTGGTGGTCAGTGTGCAGAACAGGTTGAAGTATTTCCTGTAGAGCTGGTCTTGTTGTGGCGAATTTCCTCAATGTTTGTATATCCGTAAATGATTTGATTTCTCCGTCAATTTTGAAGCTTAGCTTAGCAGGGTACAGAATTCTGGGCTGAAAATTGTTCTGTTTAAGTAGATTAAAGGTAGATGACCATTGTCTTCTTGCTTGGAAAGTTTCATTAGAGAAGTCTGCGGTCAATCTGATGGATTTGCCCCTGTAGGTCAACTGGCGCTTACTCCTGGCAGCTTGCAGAATCTTTTCTTTGGTCTTGACTTTGGACAGGTTCATCACAATGTGTCTTGGAGAAGCTCGGTTAGAGTTGAGGCGACCTGGGGTCCGATATCCCTCTGAAAGCAGTGTGTCAGAATCTTTGGTGATATTTGGGAAATTTTCTTTTATAATATTCTCTAGTATGGCTTCCATTCCTCTGGGGCATTCTTCTTCCCCTTCTGGAATTCCTAGAACTCGTATGTTGGAACACTTCATAAAGTCCCATAATTCTGACAGTGAATGTTCTGCTTTCTCTCTCTTCTTTTCTGCCTCTTTTACTATCTGAGTTATCTCAAAAACTTTGTCTTCTACCTCTGAAATTCTTTCTTCTGCATGGTCTAACCTGTTGCTGATACTTTCCATTGCATCTTTAAGTTCCCTGATTGACTGTTTCATTTCCTTCAGCTCTGCTATATCCGTTTTATATTCTTCATATCGTTCATCTCTTATTTGATTCTGTTTTTGAATTTCCTTTTGGTTATTTTCCACTTTATTAACAGTTTCCTTCATTGTTTCCATCATTTCCTTCATTGTTTTCAACATGTGTATTCTAAATTCCCTTTCTGTCATTCCTAACATTTCTGTATAGGTGGAATCCTCTGCAGTAGCTACCTCATGGTCCCTTGGCGGGGTAGTTCTGGACTGGTTCTTCATGTTGCCTGGAGTTTTCTGCTGATTCTTCCTCATGGGTGATTTCTTTTATCTGTTTACTTGCCCTAGTTTTCCTTTCAATTCCTCTTGCTCTTTAAGTTCTTGTGCCTGTGGACTGTTTCTTCTGTCTTGTCGGGGACAAGCATTTGCTACCAACTTTCTGAGCTTCCTCAAAAAGGCTATCAACAAAATATTCACAATTTGTTTGTTGATTATCACTGAGAGGTTGACTGTCAGATCCTGTTTCACAATCCCATTCTTCTTTTATACTTTCAAGATTATCTACTTCTTTCATTCTCCTTTGCCTTACTCTGGACACGGCCTGGCGGCCTCAGCCTCAATTCGTTCAGGGGCCGCGGACGATCCCGCGGCCGCTTAACTAGAGCCCCTCAGACTCTAAGATCCGCCACCCCCAGACCCGCCCAGGCTCCGCCGCCGCGCCGCTAGAACTCCACCCACCTCCCTCGGTCTCTGCCCGGCGCCTTTCCTTTTTATTCTTGCCCAACTTAAACATGAGCAGAATTAAAGATTCAGTATAAATAATCCTACAGACTAGATCACCACATAATCTAATAAAATTTCTTGAATTCCACTGTCTGTACTGAGCAGTCAGTGGTTCCAGTGTCCCACACCCCACCTGGTGTGCTCTCTTGTCTCACGTGTCTTTGAGTGACCACGCATGCCGCAAAGGACTAATGGATGGTCAACTTTTTTAAAATTACAAATGAAAAATTATCTCCTCCCTGGATGTATAAACTAATCTGGGTCTCTTACTGACTGAATGTATTGGACAATCCAAAGCTTCCAGTGCCGTCTTGACATCTTAGAGCTTCTTGGAGCCCTGACGGACTGTTTGCGAGTCCTCTGCTCCCCCAGGTGGACCTTGCCCAGGTGGGAAAGGCCGTCTAACTGGGGGCCCTCCAACCATGGGTCCCCCAATGGAGACCTTCCAACCATGGGTGCTCCTCCAACTGGGGCCCTCCAACCATGGGTGCTCCTCCAACTGGGGCCCTCCAACCATGGGTGCTCCTCCAACTGGGGCCCTCCAACCACGGGTCCCCCAACTGGGGACCTTCCAACTATGAGTGCTCCTCTAACTGGGGCTCTCCAACCATGGGTCCTCCAACCTCTGGCCCTCCAACCAGGGGTCCTCCAACCATGAGTCCTCCAACTGCTAGTCCTCCACTGGCCGCCTTCCTCCAGATCCTCACCCTGATGTATTCAGTCTGCAACAGCCCACAGAATTATTCAAACCAACCACCCACTGCCTCCCACAGGGCCCGGGCACCTCCACCTCCTGTCATTACACAGCCTGACCCACAGCTCCTGTTGGTTGGGGTCAGGGTGGGGTAGGGGTTGGGTTGGGTCTGGGTTAACACCCCGCCCACAGCCCTGGCACAGAACAGTGAGGAGCCAGTTTGCTCCTCCTTCACAGAACAAGAGCAGACACCTTGCTGCTGGAGTTTGGTCAGAGGTAAACCTGCTCATTTGCCTTAACCTGCATGCACTCTTATCTTTATGCATACATTTTAAGAGAATGGCAATTTTTTATGCTGTTTATAAATTTGGAAAGATATAAGCTATTGCTTTTTTCCTTTTAAGCCATTTTCAATCATTTACATGCTTACATGCACACGTGCTTGGAGCTGCTTTAGCTTTTATGGTGATCTTGAATAGTTAATAGAAGTTGCATTTAAAACAATGTGACAAAAATCATTTTAGAGCAAATGATTTTTTAGAGCAAATTTGCACCAGCATGTTTATTGCAGCTGAATTCATAATTGCCAAGTTGTAGAAGCAGCCTAAATGCCCATCAACCCATTAATGGATTAACAGATTGTGGTATATATATATACCAGGGAATACTATGTAGCCATAAAAGAGGGAGACTACATCTTTTATGTTTACCTGGATGGAGCTAGAACATATCCTTCTTAGTAAAGTATCTCAAGAATGGATAAAAAAGTATCCAATGTACTCAATACTATTATTAAACCAATATATAATCACCTACACATTTATACTAATGATAAAATACAGAGATCAAATGATAAAATACAAAGATCAGAGGAGAGAAAGAAGGGTAGGTGGGAGGGTGAGTAGAGGGAGGGAATTTGGCAGGATCTCACCTAATGTGCACAGTGCAAGGGTACATTTCAAAATAACTAAGAATATATTATAAATGTCTTACCACAAAAATGAGTAAATGAGCTGATGTTATGTCGATTAGTTTGATTTAAGCATTCCACATTGTATATCAAATCATCACTTTGTACTCCATAAATGGATACAGTTATGATTTAATAAAAATTAAGTTAAAAAAGAAAAAGAAAAAGAAAAATACAAGAATGATCAAGTTATTTAAAAATTATTGCCTATGAAACAAAGATGTCATTTACGTTTGTCCATGTATATCTGACAATTACCCTGTTCTCCAGGAAAACTCTTCTAGAAAATTTTAAAAGTATTAGTGAGTTACCTTAAGCCTAAGTAGAACAATTTCTATGGTGTCAATGACAAATAGTAAATGGAAATTATGACTAAATCTCTCTACCCAAAACTAAGTCAGTGAGGACTTCCAATAATGACCCACCCCTCATTCATTTGTGGGGCATGTACTTATGTGCTCTTATCTGTACTAAGTTAACTACTTTGGTGCTGAGAGGATGCTAAAAATTGTATATAACATAATCCCAGGCTAAGAAATCATGGAGCTAAAATCATAAAATTACAGAATTGTAGAGTTGGGAAAAACTTTAGAATTTTTAAATCAAGGCCCAGAGACTCACAAGCAACCCCCATGAACCCGATACTGCAGGAGTCTTATCCCAGTACTGCATTATAAAAGCAGGTCAATGAGCAGAAGTGACATAAAAGCTTTTATTCTTTTCCAAGTGTCAAAGTGTGTGAAACAACAAAAAATGGTACAGGAGATGAGAGATAATACAGTAAGTCCTCACTTAATATCATTGATAGGTTTTTGGAAACTGAAATTCTATGCAAAATGACATGGGGCAAGTCTGGAACAGCATCATTTTGTTCAACCTCAGTTCTTACAAAGTTGATGAGAACAAGACTGTTCATTTTGCTACATGTCACTTTGCTTAAAGTGCAATTTCCAAGAACCTACTGACAACATTAAGTGGGGACAAACCCTGTGAGGTGGTCCTTGTATATGAGAGTTTCATGAAGAAAACAGATTTTTAGCTGACCACAGGGATGGCAAGGAAAATGAAATGAATGACATTTCATTAAAAGAGATGTCAGAAGGAAACCTATCTAGTGGTGGGAATGTGGCTATTGCATACTTAGGACAGTAGGGTGTCGGACTGAATTAGAGATTAAATTGTTTTCTAGAAATAAAAGGAGATAGTAAAGTAAAAAGTTAGGAAAGATAGTAAAATAAGTTAGTAAAAACATTAATAAATTACTAACATTTCCATGGCTTCAGAGGGTTAATGTGGTTGTAGAATATTTTTAAAATACACAGAATGAAGTGTAGACACCTGAGAAGTCAGAGCTGGCATTGAGTAGGTTTGTTGTCTACACAGTGAGGAGTTTAGAAGACCAATTAAATTTTATTTCTAGGAGAGTTGGAAAAATTACTCCAGCCTTCCTTACTTTATCATTTCCCATCCCACCTCATCAAAACTGATTTCTTTTAATTACTAGAATATGATCCCAATGGTTTGAAAAAATAATAATAATGACCGTTTTTTGAATATCTACTGTGTGCTCACAGACTGTGACACAGAATAAAGTGCATTGTTCTCTGAGTGGAGAGAAAGGTGTCTTGTTAGAATAGATGCATGCTTTTCGGTCTTTAATTAGAAAATGAAAGTTAGCCATCATTCATGCCTAGAGAGGAGGTGGGGTGCACATTTTGAACCACCGCCTTGAGAGTAACTCACCTTGGAAATTGACTCATATTTGGGCACTGAAGCTGTCATTTCCCATATGAGAAGATAACTATAACAGGGCCAGAACTGACAAGTGGTGTTTTGATGTAAACGATGAGCAAACCAACAGATCAATACATGCTGAGCAAGGCATGCTTCATCTCTGATCATATTGACTTACTGCGAAAATAATGGGGTGACAAAATGAAAATGTGTTATGTTTTATCTGAGTTCTGGCCATAGCAATATATAAGGTAATAGATTAACTCAGATAAGACTTGCTGTAAGAGAAGCATGAAGAACAACTATGAGAAAATCAATCTGAAAACACCTTCATGAAAGCAAGTCCCTGAGAAACAATTACAAACTTTACTAGAGAAAAATATTTTTCATACTTACCAGTCATAGCAGACCAGATTGGCCAGGAAATACATTTTTATTTTAGCTAAAAATCTGACCCTCCAAAGAGGTTATTTTAGTAATGTCACTACTCTAAGGCATCCGGTCAATGTTCCAGGAGGCCCAAAATTCAAAATCCTAAGTGCTTTTTGATAAGGTTTTGGGGAAGGAAAAACATGTGGGAGGGATATGCACCTTCAGGGAGCAGAGACCAGGTGGTCTCTGCTGTTGGCTTGTTTATTTCCACCCCAGGCTTCAAGTCAAAATGTGTACTTCTCCAGGCAGATTTACCCAATGAGTAATTAAGGCTGTGGTTCAGAGGAGAGCCTTCCGCCTGCATGGGACTGCTCCACCAGTAATCTTCACACCATTGCTCCTCACAGAGCAGCAGAGACTTTGTCAGAACCAACTCTATTTTTGCCCTTTTATTCCCACAGGTGGTGCTTGTAGACATTTTGTTTTCTTACCTTTCTTTGTCTCAGGATCTGCTCCCTAGAGAATTCAACTCACATAGCGGTCCATTAAACAGAGTGTAAGATTGATTTGGGGCTCAAATTGCTCACTACCTGGTTGGCATATCCTCAGTGCCATCCCTGGTCCAAGAACACTGTTTCTGGCACAGGGTGGTGACCCACGCAGTAAAATTTTTATTGCTAATGACTTTGGAGAATTTTGCAAGAAAGGAGACAGGACATGCTGATGACCAACTCAGGTTAAAGTCAACCAGTTTCAAAGTTGATGGAGTGTTCAACTGAGGCAGGATTATCATGCCAAGGTAATGCTTTTCTAAGCACTGTGCTTAGAAAACTCGAACTTTGACACATATGGCTGGATACTTCTAGAACTTTCAGCTATTCACATGACCTGTTCAAGCCCCCAGAGATGGTCTGTGCATCCTTACTGGGAGTGAGAACATTTCCACAGGGAAGGATATGCCAAGATCTCTTTCCTGTGTGAGGATAGGCGCTCAGAATTAGCCCCACTTTCTTCTCTTGCTTTCAGGCCAATAACCAGAGTTATGCTGAGACATAACCAAGGTGGGGGTATGCTGGGGAGCATAGGGCAGAGAAGATTTCATATAAAAGCACAGTGAGAATTAGCCAGAGTCAACCGGAAGGAGCCACAGGGAGACATTTGGGACTGAATTTGGAGACTGTCAGAATTAGTCAAGGGAACCAGAATATAAATTTGCATAAGGGAGAGTAGATAGCCTGGGAATATATGCTCAGGTTGCTGCCTTAATGCTCTAGCAAGGACCAGACACGATAGCTGGACAGATTCACCACTGTGGTGATTCCTAGGCTCCTGAGAAAACAATAGCCCTTGTTGACAAAGTCGAAATTTCTGAATTGCCATGGAAGATGGGAGATAATGGATAAGAAAGCTTAGATATGGCCATGCTAGATTGGATATATTGTGTGAGTCCAGAAGACCCAAAGTAAAGCTGGGAGGATACACTGTTAATAGCCCTCAGCTATCTGATGAGAGGGGTTGCAGCGTCACTCAAATGTTTTGTAATTCTTCTCCTTTGAAAATTGGGGATTTTCTTCTCCTTTGAAAATTGTCATTACAGCCAATGACACTTGGCTTTTTGATAGGCAAATAGGGATGATATAGCATTGCAGCAATAGAAACCAGGTGGTGGCACTCAGATTTCAGAAACTGGGTGTGGGATGTGTTGTCACAATTATCATAATAACTGTTAAGGTTGAAACAATAGCTCTGAGGGCTGGAGCTACAGAGAGTTGAGAAGAAATCAGCAAAATTAAGTGTGTCTAGGTACAAAATACATGGGCAACTAATAAGGATACTGCTTAATACTTGTAATCAAAAGAAAGCAAGAACCATGAATGGGAAATGCCATAATAAGTTTATGCCATAATAAGATGCCATGTCCTTTGCTATGTTTCCATACCTGAGTTGGTCTTCAGACCTGAAACCAATTTGAACCTTTTCCTCCCATTATCATGTTCAACACTTCCCCACTGGGAAAAAAGAAAAACTTACAACAGCACAGCAAGCATATTGTGTAGTGATTTCCCCAGTCCTTTTTCAATGGGACCTAAAGGCACTTAGTCAGGTGATGTTATGTTTGGAAAACATCTTGAGTATTGCTATTGAGAGCTCATTTGTCACTGACACCCAGAGGGCTGAAGCATATGCATTGCTGTAGTCCTGCTAAGTCTAGCTTAGAGGGGCCCATTGGGTCTGCCAGTCCAATTGGTTCGTATTTTGCTGGTCCCTGAACGTACAGTGAGAACTGGCATTATTGAAAGTTAGAGAAATCCTCATGTAATGTCCTGTTCTTTCATGAAGAAGGCTAAGCAAAAGTATCCAAACTGCCCCTCACTGGCCATAGAGGAAATGTGGAGGTTAGTGATACATTAGAGATTTAACAGATTCCTACCATGGTTCCCCTTAATTTTGCTGGCCTAAAGTGGGAGGACCAGTCAGCTCCTGGAGAATGATTATAGACTACTTCAGTCTCAATGAAGCGATCATCCCAATTCCAACTGCCATGGCATAGATGATGTCATCTTTAAAGCACATTAGCATGATGGAAGGCAAAAGTTTACCTCCCACAGATTTGGTGAATGTACTCTTTTCTATGCCGGTGAAGATGATCCAGTTTGTATTGATGTAGGACAGAGAACAGTATGCACTTACACTTTTGTTCCAATATGCTAATTCTCTTACTCTCCATCATAATATAGTCTAAAGAAATCTAGAATTACTTATTGTAAGACATACATCATAAATATCATGTCACAAGTCATCACATTGATATATTACATAAATAATATCATTCTTATCAGGAGGGTGAGACAAGAGTGTGGTGAGAAGGCTGAGGACTTGGTGAGATATATGCCCCTCAAAAGGTAAGAAATAAATCTACAACAATACAGGCCATCTGCAAACATCTGTAATGACACTATTCTTTGAGAAGATCAAGCATCCAGCCAAGTGTTAGAAAGCTGTCTTAGTCCCCCTTCTGTCCTGGAGACATCAGCATTTTTTTGTCATAGGAATAGACAGTTACTGTGGGCATTGTCTTTCCTTACTACTGAGCCTCAGTCAACACCACTTTCCAGGAGCTCACGTAGCGCTTGGTCCCTAGGCATTCAATCCCTAAAATACAACACCTGACCAAGGGACTCACTTAAAAATGAAGGCAAAGAGATGAGTCTGGGACCATGGGATTCATTGGTTGAGTTATATACTCCACCATCTAGCAGGGGCTAGACTAAAAAAAAAATCACTAAAATGGTCTAGTGATTCAACCCTCCTGTAAGAATGGCATAGGGCTCAGGCATCTCAGAACTGAAGGTACAGCTGAGGAAGAATTTAGAGGTAATTCTTTGTGAGCTTGAGTGGCCACAATCCAGAGTGTAGTATACCCACTTAATCAAAGAATCTATATGGTGCTATGAACCCAACAGGAAGAATTAATTGGTCTAGGAATCAAGAGGTAGAAGCAGGGATGCCTCCACTGACCATCATTCCAAAGAACCTGTTAGGGGGACTGAGTTTGCTATCCTTACCACTCTGGCATCTGTAAGTTAGAAGGCCTGCTCCTCAGAGGAACCTCACTCTTGTCAGGAGACACAGTGAGGGTCTCTTTGAATGATAAGCTACAATTACTACTTGAGTGCATTGGACTCCTTATGTTTAGTAACCAGCAGTCAAAAAAAGCCTCCTTATTTTGGCAGGGATAACTGGCCTGGTCATTGAGAGGAGGCAAGGATGCTGTTATGCTTTCAGGGCAAAGAATACTATCTGTGGAACTCTGTACCTACTTGGGTACCTATTGGCACTTCTGTAATTTTGGTTGTAAATAGACAAATTCAACAATCCTTCCATGAGAATGGCATAGGGCTCAGGCATCTCGGAAATGAATGTTTAAGTCATGCCTTCAGGCAGGCCGCTGTGACCACCAGTGATGATAGCTGAAAGGAAGGAAAATTTCGGGAATGGTGGAGGAGGGAGATGATTAGAACAAGCTGTGATGATGGCTTGTAGTTCATCTCTCTAACTTGTCTTTTCTAAGTTGTTCCTTTAGAAGAGAGGTCCAACAGAGTCCTGGAGCTCCCTACACACATGTGAAGTAGATCACCAGGGAATGGGGGCAGACTGTGAAGACACAGAGATACAGAACTTGAATTCCCCTCCCAATGCCCCAAAGAGCTGACTCATTGCCCAGCTGTGAGACCGGTAGGCTGACAGCCTCGGCTGCTCACTCCTCCTGTTACATCTACTTCTGAGTAAAGATGACCTTATTTTAGTGGCTCCTCCAGACAATGACAGAGCAAGACTCTGGTACAAAGGCAGAGACATTTTTGCTCAATTTAGAGCTCCTTTAATGGTATTCTCTGCCCTGGAGATCCCCTTTGGGTGTCAGATATATAGTTCTGACTAAAGGCTCTCCCGCCCAATCCTGCTCCACTTTTTCCTTTCACAGCTAATGGCTACCCCTCAGCAAAACATAGTTCACTGAATTCCTCCACTGAGAACCCAGTGACTCACACTCTAAACATCTACTCTATACATATTATAGAGTGTGTGTCACACCAGCACTATTATTCCTTAAGGTAAAAGAAATCAGGACACACTCCAGATTAGGAATTAGAACAACCTAGGGTAAGAGGGATGAAGAAAAGTTTGCAAAGAGATACTATATGAAAGAAGATTAAAAAATTAGGAGTAAACAGTCTTAAAAGATGAAAACAGGAAGATAGTCTGCAAGGCTGAATTGCTTATCATATTCTAGCAAATTGGAATTAACTTAGTGGGGTTAACTTTAAGGGTTTTAGAAAGATCTTATATTACAATGAGTGACTACAGACTTAGAATGATTGTTATATCCAAAGAAGGTTGAGGCTGAAAATTTAGATTCAGAAAGCTTTCTAAATTCTGAGGTGATGTATATACATGCATAATAAATAATTAAGCAAATGTCTAAAATAATCACTAAAATGGTCTAGTAATAATTAAGCAAATTAAGCAAAGATAACATACTTATATTTGAAGTTCATTTTTGGAAATATACCTACCTTTTCATTTTTTTTTTTTTTTTTACCAAAAATCCTTTGGATTTACTGTCAAAGACAGAATATTGCATGAAGTCCTGAAGTGTGAGGGGAGAGGTACCCAGATTTATATGTTCTGATTTATGGATATACCTGTCTTTAGGGATAAATATCTTCAACTGCATTTTATGAAGGAATATCAGATGTATATTTTAGAAGAGAATATCATGAGAAAAGCTCAAGTGTCTTCAACTATTTTTAAGACTGATACTGTGGCCAACAGGATAGACAATAGAAGGAGGCAGATATTAGCTCAGTGCAAAGAAGACTTCTAAGTAGATCTGTCTTCATGTGGCATGAAGCTTCCCATCACTGGAGAGTTAAGCAAAGGAGAGCTAACACATCAAAGACATTTGGAAGAGATTCAACTTTGGGAGTAAGTTTATCTAGATTGTTTTGTAACTTACTATTCTAAGCTCACAGAATTGGAATTAGTGTTGAAGACTACACGCAGGCCTCTTTTCCAGAGTCTGTATTACATATACACAGAATAATACACAAAAAAATAGGAGTCAAGATATGGAAGATATGGAAAATGTAGGATGGATATATAGTAAATAAAAAGATAAAAGCAAAGGTCCTAGAGTACATTATAAGGTTGTAAATCTCTTTTTCTAGAGAAGTTAAAATGCAGACCATGTCTGCTTAATGATAGACTTAACATTTTTTAATTTTATGATAGTACAAAAGCAATAAGCATTCAGTAGAAACCATACTTCAAGTGCCCAAACAGCTGCTGTTTTTCACTTAGTACAATATTCAATAAGTTACATAAGATATTCAATACTTTATTATAAACAGACTTTGTGTCACATGTTTTTGCCCAACCACAGGCTAATGTAAGTGTTCTGAGCGCTTTAAGGTAGGCCAGGCTAAGCAATGATATCCAGGACATTAGATGAGTTAAGTTCATTTTCAACTTAGGAACTTATTGGTATGTAACCCATTGTAAGTTGAGGAGCATCTGTATGTGTAAAATCCTTATCTGTTTTCTGAGATGACACACTTGCTGCCCATTCTTAGGAGGGCAGCATACAGAGATGAATAAATTTTGGGGTGTCTTTTAATGTTCTGCCTGGTTCCAACATTTGATTTTTTGATTTTGCACTCAAAGAAATTATCAAGTAAATTTCTATTTTAAATTAGGGTAAAACTGTTAGAAGTGTAGTGAGTAAGTTTATCATTTTTAGCTGTGTTTTTTTAATGTGACAAGGAGAATATTATAGATCATGTGTGCATATGAAGAATAACTATGGCATAGTAAAAAATTATAGTGAGATTTTATGTGAAAAAACAAAAATGAGGATAAATCTATATTATGTTCAAAATTTCATGAAATAAAATTATGGCTTTAAGAGTTTTTTTAGTATTTTAAGGACTATTTAAAAGTCTTAAATCCCCAAAGAATAGTAATCAAAATAATTCATAACAGTTTGTCATTTGTTAGACTTTATTTTCATGTTTGTATGAAAATTTAGTTTATATTTATGCTTCATAAGTGGATTATATACAGTTTAGATATGAAAGACTGACTTTCAGAAGTTGTATGAAGGAATGAGTAGGCAGCATGAATTTACAGTGCACTCTGCTTTAGATTGTAAAATTAGAGGAAAAAAATAAGATATGAGCCTTTCAGTTGTGGAAATAGGTAGGAAAATGAATAAAATTCAGTTCAGCAAAAATTTATTGACAACAGTTTGCTCTGCACTGTAAACCATATGCTGTGAGGATTTACAAGTCCAGTATTTGGTAATTTAGTTTGTAAGAAGGACCCTTTTTAAGGAGAGATATGATGGTGTCATGAAAATAACATGGTTTTAGAGGCCAATTTTGTTTAAAAAGATGTTGCAATGCAGAATAAGCATGACTTATTTTGACAGGGGAAAAACCATTTTGTGGGGAAGCTTGGTCAAGTAGATTTAACATTTCAAATAACTTTGAAGAAGTATCAATATTTTTTTTCACATTTGAGTTACGTCAGTTGGCCAAATATAGAAACTTCTATCCATCTAGTTTGGTTGAGTTACAAAAGTGGATTGATTAAAGCCCCTACATATGTTTCAAAGGCATCTATTGAAAATAGAAAAAATATTGAATCCTAATGAATATGTGAGCTCAGAATTTCAAAATTAAATGTTCAAAAAGTAGCAGAGGAGATCACAGGCATGTATTACATTTTTCCCTCTGTAACTCACTCCCACTTTTATTCTTTTTATAATTTTTTAATTAAATAATAATTGTGTACATTAATGCATTTATGGGGTACAATGTGATAACTTGATATACAATGTGGAAAACTTACATCGAACTTGTTAACATAACCAACACCTCATTTACTTATTTGTTGTGATTCATTAAATCTCTTAATTAAATAGTTCTTCTTTGAATCACTCACCTCCTTTTCTACTCCAGCTGTACGCAACACCATCCAGATGGAGAATTGGCCTCTCCTTCCGTCCACACTCTCCTTATCTATCTTTTCTTTTATTAATCTATATACCTCAGACTAGGGTCACTTACTTTCTTTATACTCAGTACTGGATTATTTTAGTTAGCCAAAGATATTAATAATGAGGCTTTAAACAGCTCATTTTATTTTTTTAATTAAATCATAGCTGTGTACATTAATGCAATCATGGGGTACAATGTGCTGGTTTTATATACCATTTCAAATATTTTTATCAAACTGGTAACATAGCCTTCACCACATTTTCTTAGTTATTGTGTTAAGACATTTATATTCTACACTTAGTAAATTTAACGTGACCCTTGCACCAAAGATGTGTTCCCACCAATTACCAACCTTTACCCATCCCCCCCGCTCCCTCCCTCTCCTCTTTTCCCTTCTTCTTGGGCTATAGTTGGGTTATATAGCTTTCATATGAAAGCTATTAATTGGTTTCATAGTAGGGCTGAGAACATTGGATACTTTTTCTTCCATTCTTCCCTTCTTGAGATACTTTGCTAAGAAAAATATGTTCCAGCTCCATCCATGTAAGCATTAAAGAGGTAAAGTCTCCATCTTGCTTTAAGCCTGTATAATATTCCATGGTGTACATATACCACAATTTATTAATCCATTCATGGGTTGATGGGCACTTGGGCTTCTTCCATGACTTAGCAATTATGAATTGGGTTGCAATAAACATTCTGGTGCAAATATCTTTGTTATAAAGTGATTTTTGGTCTTTCGGATATATACCTAGTAGAGGAATTCAAGGATCGAATGGCAGGTATGTTTTTAGATCCCTTAAGTGATCTCTAAACATCTTTCCAAAAGGAACGTATTAATTTGCATTCCCACCAGCAGTGCAGAAGTGTTCCCTTCTCTCCACATCCACTCCAACATCTCTGGTTTGGGGATTTTGTAATGTGGGCTAATCTTACTAGAGTTAGATGATATCTCAAACTGGTTTTCATTTGCATTGCTCTGATGATGCAAAGGATGATGAGCATTTTTTCATGTGTCTGTAGGCCGTGCACCTGTCTTCTTCCGAGAAGTTTCTCTTCAAGTCCCTTCCCCAGGCTGAGATGGGATCATTTGTTCTTTTCTTGCTAATATGTTTGAGTTCTCTGTGAATTCTGGTTAGTAAACCTTTGTTGGAGATATAACCTGCAAATATCTTCTCCCATTCTGAGGGCTGTCTGTCTGCTTTACCTACTGTGTTTTTGGCTCATTTTGAATTATGAGACCATTTCATTTGAGCGTATTATTTCCTGAAAAAAAAGCATGTATCAGACCATGAATTCAATGGTATGAATGTGTAAGAATGAAGCTATTAATTTCACCTATGTCAACATTTTCATATGCTCATTCAGAGAACTAGCTAAAAATAAATCTTAGTCAATACATCATATGGTTTTTAGGGCATTATAAGTGTCTTATTAGTGTTTATCAATACTGGGCTCCTAGAGGCAGTGCTATGGTTAAACTTTCTTTGTAGATAAGGAGGTGAAATTGTAAAGCACGCCCAGTATTCTGTAGAGGGGTCCTTCTTTTGAATAAGCAGCATTTAATGTATGTTATAGTTGGTTTAGGTTATTCCTGATACTTAGTTATCATAGAAAAGAGAAGTTTATTTAGCTAATGATTCTGGAGCCTCTTATGTCCAAGAAGCACAGTGCTAGAATCTGCTGGGCTTCTGGAGAGGCTATAAGCCATGTCATGAAATGCAGAGAAGCAGAAGGGCCAGTGGGCGTGTGCATGAGAGGTACAGGAGGCGCTGAGCTTGCTTCTTAGAAACCCACTCGCTCACAAACTTTTCCATTCTCGAGACAGCAAAAACTCACTCCCACATAATGGCATTAATCTATTTTTAAGACCAGCGTCCTCATGACCTGGACACCTACCACTTCCCAACACTGCCATGTTAGAAGTCAAATTTCAACATGAGTTTTGAAGGAGACACACTCAAATCATAGTAGGGAAGATAATTTAGTTTTAAATCTGTTTTTAAATCACTTACTCTTGAAATAGTAATGAAGTACTATAAAAAAAGACACAGACTTGAGGTAGACAACAAATCTCATAGTTTTCTCAGATGAGGTACAGTCTATATGTTTAATATGCAAACATTTACTAGTAATATGCAAAGGAAATCTTAGGCTAGCAATCATGAAGTACTCAGGAAAAAAGCAGAAGAAAGCCATTACAATCTTCAAAACTAGAAGAAATAGGGGAAGGTAAGCTGTCAGTGAAACTAAATGCTAGCCTAAGATTTCCTTAAATATACCTACAGTTCTGTAAACAATCCTTTTGTTTAAGATACTCCCACGGTTATAGTATGTTTCTTAGCTAATCTCCCAAATAAATACTTCAGTTTTCTTTTTTTTCTTCTTTTTAGTTTTTTTGCTTTTTTTATTGTTAAATCATAGCTGTGTTGAATGGGTACAAGCATTCTAAGATGCACCATAGTTCAATTTTCAATTACATTACAGAGTTGAGAAAAGGCTTACAAGAGTAAAAGATTGGAGAATATAATCAACCTCACATCATCTTAAGATATACCAACTCCATGGAAATAAAATAGGACTTTAGCATTATACACAGATATAGTATATTGTGGAGAATAATGAAGCCTGTTCAAGGACATTGATTAATCATAGTGGTATAATTATATAATAATCAGTGATATTATCAACTTGGATAGAGTAGAAGATAAATTCACCAATGTATAAATAGAGATTTAAATCTGCCACAGTTACATGATATTGTGAATGTATTGAAAATTTACTCAAGCACTCTTCATAAACTCACCCACAATGGTGAAACTTTGCTCATGGACATGGCAGATAAACATATCAAAACCAAATTTAGTTTTTATACTGCTAGATTCCTGACTGGGATAACTTGAAGATGGTTTCCCAGTCTACAAACCATCATAGATTTTGGTTCTAAAATATCAAGGAGACAATATAAATCTGCAGCATACAATTCTGATTATTTAAATGTATTTGAATTACCGATGTACACTGTTAAAAGTTTGGCAAAATAATAAGTCACTCCAAGGTCACAGGTTGACTTAATTTAAATAGTGGCCTTTTGTTATGGGCTGCTGAAGGTGCAAAATAGATGAACCCTCTGCTTAATTACCACCAATGTGGTGCTGTGGCTAATAAAGTTACATGCACCTTTGCACCTCTTGAGATTTAATCCCCTTCTCAGCTGGTATTTTTATGTTTGAATTGTTTTGACGACTTCAGCCAGATTGTGAGAGCCCTGGATAGAGAGCACATCACCTCCAAGCACAGTCAGGGTTTTGCAAATCATTCCCAAGTAAAACTTTGCAGCAATCTTGCCTTACTGACATCACCTGATTAATGAAGGGAGTCACAGAGGACTAAAACAGATTCTTGTTACAATGCTCTCATTTTTTCTTGACTGATACCATTACAATTTTCCTTCCCTTTCTACATCTGTCTGGACTGGGTTCTTGGGCTACAGCAGAGGGATTTCCTCAGTCTTTTCTGCTTCTTGCTGTCTATTTTTCTCCCTGATTTGTATTGCTAGGCTTATGGCTCACTCTTCCCATTCAACATCTGTCCCCTTTTATGGTACCCTTAAGAGAAAGGAAATATTTTAAACTTAATAAATGGATAACCTGTCTGGGACATGAAGATATTCCCCGCACATAAGCTACATTTCAGAAATGAATGAGTTGTTCTAAATTTGCAGTTGTCCTTGAAAATTAATGGGATACAATTAATAATATGTTAATTCATTTCAATCTCTGTTCCATATGGTATTGGCTTGAGTTTCATGTTAGGTTTGCCCTTTTTGGAAATGATTTAAAAATAGATGTTTTAAGAGGAAGGTGACCTATTAGGGCAGTGCTCTGTACAAAAAAAAAAAAAAAAAAAAGTGCTTGGTTTTATTTACACATTTATTGTGCAATTTGGCATGCTACTCACATTTTAAAGATATTGCCCCATTGAAAGAGCTAATGTGGCCTTTTCGTAGCTGTGCATTCTGGAGCTTTTCTTCACATAACCCCCAACCAGGGATTGCTAAGGAGCCTGCTCTATTTAGTTGAACTTCAAACAAATTTGGGTTGCAGGGATGTTTCATCACTATAAATGTAAGAAAAATCTCTTTCAAGGGCAGAGACTCCAATTTGATCTATTCCTATTTTAAAAACTCAAGCTTTCTGTTTGATATATATATATACATATATATATTTTTTTTTTTTTTTTTTTTTTTTTGCAGTTTTTGGCCAGGGCTGGGTTTGAACCCATCACCTCTTGCATATGGGGCTGGTGCCCTACTCCACTGAGCCACAGATGCCGTCCCTGACATCATTGTTAACAGTTAACTTTTCTCAGTGAGACCAGTGCCACATAAGTGAATGGTGTTTGCTAAGTATTCAAGTGGTTGGTATCTCTGCCTGTTGTTGAGTGTTTTTAGCTCTTCCTCATACCACTGGAGTTGGAGCCACAGATAAGGCCATATTTTAGTTTCTCTTATTAATAAATAGGAAGTGGCAAGATGTCAGACAAGAGACATCTCCTTAGCAGCTACTTGTGGTGAGACAGGGGAGAGAAGAGTTCAGCTACCTCTGGTTGGAGGAACCTATCCAGAGGAATCACTCTGAGGGCACAGTGAAGCAGTGCGAGACTCCAGGAGCTAGCAAGGAGGTCTGTAGCTGAGGAAAAGGCAAGTTTCTGGGTAAGGGCAGAGGCCAGCCAGCCAGTCCTCCTGCAGAAGATTGGGAATAGGAAAGGGTTGTCCTGTAGTTTTTTGATTTGGGACCAAACTGCACACTGGAGCTGCCTTGGAGAGGATTAAGTGAACCAATGAACTAACAATATGTGGTAAATGGGACGAGTGCTGGGAGGCATGGATCTCCCAATAGCTTGACACTGCCATTGTGGGAAGGCCCCCCATGGGATGAACAGTTTGTAAGGTCCTTGTGCATGGCTGGCTCTGGTGCACCTGCTGAGCTTGGGCAGTCATCCTCAGGGTGAGCTGAGAAGCCCCTGTACCTTCAGGAAGGCCACTTTGTTTTCAGGGAGCACTCTTTAAAGAGTCTCTTAAGAAATCTAGTGAGAGCTTCAGGAGCCCAGTCTCCAGGGACTGAATGCTGATGAAGCAACCAGGCTCTGACTGAGGGCAAATAAATCGGGAAGAAAAGACTGGGTCTCCTCTGCAACTAGAGAGTGGCTTCCCACTCCCATGTCATATAGCAAATCCAGTATGTTCTATCTCCTAACACTGCAGCATCACCAGGTGTCCAGGAAATATATTATATATTGCTATACACACACACACACACACACACACACACACACACACACACACACACACAAACACACGTGGCATAAAGTTCTTGTGCACTTTACTATTTAAAATATTTTAAAGTGCACATGAACTGTATATCCACCCTGTATATATATGTATGCACACACAAACGCATTTTGTTCTTTTTAGTTTTTTCTCCTTTTCTCAATATTTTCTTTAGTTTTTGTTCTTTCTTTCTTTTTTTTTTTTGTTGTAATTGTAGTAGTTCTTTGTTGGGATTGGTTGTATTTTTGTTTTTGGATTTTTACTTTCTTCAATAGCAAAGGCTCCTCAATTTTGGTTAGGGTATTTTGACCCCTTTTATTCTTTCTTTTTTATTTCTTTCCTTTTTTCTCTTTCGGTAGAACTTTTTCTACTTTTCTTATACTTCCCACATAAATTTCTCATACAACAACTAAAATATTTACTTTTTCTTCATCTTACATAATTGTATTTTTAATTTTTTACATCTATTTTTATTATTTTTTTTCCCTTTCTCTGAGGTCTGGGGGGTGGGGAGGCGGTCACAGCATTGGTTTGGCTGGGATGCATGACAGTGGTCTAGCTCAAGGAGGCCATGAGCTTAGGGCCTAGGGTGTCCTTCAGACTTTGGCCTTTGGAAAAGACAGTATTTGTAGGTCCCCAATGTGACATATAACTGATTTTCTTTCTATATTTGACAGAAGTTGGGTCTTGCTTTTTTCCAGGCTGGTAAGGAGCTCCTGATCTCGAGGGACCCATTCAGCCTGGTACCCCCTAAGTCCTAGAGGTGTGTGGGGTGGGTGAAAGCACCCTTCGGAAAACAATTATTTCTCCTGTCTCTCTCTTCCTCTTTGTTGGTCCTTCTTCTCCTGCTTTCTTCATTTCATTCCTTTCAACCTTCCTTCCTTCTTTTTCTTTATTTATTTTTCTTCTTTATCTTTTTCTTTCTTTTCTCTCTTCTCACTTTTTGCTCTTCTCTTCCTGTTGGCTTACTACCTAAAAGCCACTTCAACACCTAAGAGACAAGGTAATTTAAAATAAAGGAGGCAGTGAGAGAAAAAGCAGGGAGGAGGCAAATAAGAAGAAAATACAAATGAGGAAGAACCAACAGAAAAATTCTGGCAACATGAAAAACCAAAACACAGCAACTCCCGCAAGAGATCATGAGGTAGGTATCACAGAAGATTTCATCTATAAAGAATTCATGGAAACTACAGAAAGGGAGTTTAAAATATGGATGGCAGAAACAATAAAGGGGATTGGTGAGAAAGTGGAAAAACAGAACCAAAGAAGGGATGAAATATATGAAGAATATAGAAAGAATATAGTGGAGCTTAAGGAATTAAAGTAGTCAATTAGGGAACTTAAAGATACAGTAAAAATTATCAATAAAAATTTAGAACATGGAGAAGAAAGAATATGAGAGCTAGAGAATAAAGCTCTTGAGATAACCCAGGCAGTTAAAGAGAAACAAAAGGAGAGAAAGCAGGATGTTCACTCAAAGAATTATGAGACTTCAAAGCGTATTCAAACAGGTATCCCTGAAAGGGAAGAAGAAAGTCCCAAAGGAATGGAAGCCCTAGTAGAGGGCATCATAAATGAAAGTTTCCCAAGTATCACTAAAGATTCCAAAACACTCTTTTGAGATGGAGATTGAACCCTGGGTCATCTCAACACAAACAGACCATCTCCAAGACACATTGTCATGAACCTGTTCAAAGTCAAGATTAGAGAAAATTCTTCAAGCAGCCAGGGGTAGGGACGAATTGACCTTCAGGGGAAAATCCATCAGGATGACAGTGGATTTTTCAGATGAAACTTTCCAAGGAAGAAGAGAATGTTCATCTACCTTTAACCTTCTTTAACAAACAATTTTCAGCCCAGAATTCTGTATCCTGGTGTACTAAGTGTCAAAATCAATGGAGAAATAAAATCTTATACTGATATGCTAACACTGAGGAAATTTAAGACCATCTGTTCAGGAAATACTTAGACCTATTCTCCACACTCACCATCACAATGGACCACCAGCAAAGAAAACACCCAGAAACTAAAGGACAAAACCTAGCTTCCACAATGGTGCAAAGGATACTACTGGGCAATGGATTTTCATAAAATAAGATGAATAGAACTCTACCACATGCATCACTTCTCTCGATAAATGCAAATGGCCTGAATTCCCCACTGAAGAGGCACAGGCTGGCTGATTAGATGCCTCCAGGAAACACACCTCACCACTAAGGATAAAACAAGACTCAGGGTGAAGGGTTGGAAAATAATGTTTTGGGAAAATGGAAATCAGAAGATGGGGGGGTGGGGTTGGGGTGGGTCAGGTCACAGTCTTAGTTTTAGATGTAAGTGGATTTGAAGCAACTAAAATTAAGAGAGACAAAGTCACTTCATAGTGGTCAAGGTAACAATACAACAAGGGGACATTTCAATTCTAAATATTTAAACACCCAACCTGAGTGTCCCCAGATTTATGAAACAGACATTACTTCGTCTGAACAATATGATATCCTATAACACCATAATAACTGGGGACTGTAACACCCCTCTTATGCAGCTGAACAGACCCTCTAAAGAGAAACTAAACAAAGATACAGGGGACTTAACTGTGACCTTAGAACAAATGGGCTTAGTAGACATATACAGAACACACCATCCCAAAGCTAAGGACTATATGTTCTTGTCAGCCCATGAAACATACTCCAAAATAGATTATATACTAGGACATAAATCAAACCTCCAAAAATTTAAGCCCTATAGAGCACCCTGTGTGGAGTCAGCTGCCTCAGCTCACAACAGGAGCTCCATGTGGAGTCAGCTGCCTCAGCTCACAACAGATGCCCCATGTGGAGCTCCATCTGCGTAAAAATAAAAGATGTAAAGTCTCCCTTTTTATGGCTGCAGAGTATTCCATGGTATACACGTGGATGTGGAGAGAAAGGAACACTTCTACACTGCTAGAGGGACTGCAAACTAATCCAGCCTTTTTGGAAAGAAGTATGAAGAATTCTCAAGGAACTAGAAGTCAACCCACCATTCGATCCTGTGATATAATTACTAGGTATCTACCCAAATGGACAAAAATCATTTTTATAACAAATTTTACACCATTTGCACCAGAATGTTTATTGCAGCCTAATTCACAGTAGCCACATCATGGAAGCAGCCCAAATGCTCATTAACCCATGATTGGATAAATGATCCCTTCTTGACTGTACCTTGTGAGGATCAGCTGTCTTCAGAGAACTTGATCAACTGTCTCCTACACTAACTTCTTTCCAGTCTTGTTTGTCCTTATGATAAAAATACATTTCTTTCTGCCCCATCTTCAAGGTGTGTGAAGGGCTCTTGCCCAGAGTGTTCTCCCTACACAGCAATCCCTTTCTGCTATTTACAATAATCTTTTCAAATATTTTTCTTACCCAAATTTGGATATGTTTTTATCTGATGTGTCCAATAGAAATACAATGTGAGCATTTGAAATTTTCTTGTACTCATATGGAAAATAGACATGTAAAAACAGGTGAAATTAATTTTAATAATCTAATTTTTTAGCCCAATATATTAAACATACCATCATTTCAACATGTAGTCAATATAAAAATTATTACTGGACGATCTTATATTTTTTTCCCATAGTAGATTTTGAAATCCAGTGTGCAATTTTAATTTATAGAATATCTCAGTTTGGACTAGCTACATTTCAGTGTTCACAATGTGGACAGCACAGCGTTTGGGGTGTGGGGGCCCCTTGTCCTGCTCTCAGCTAAGCTTGGTTCCCTCACTAGGCTGAACTTAGCCTTTCCTTCCTTCCTCCCCCCATTCTCTTGTTTTCTACTTTGCTCTCTTTCTTCTTCACCTACTTATGAAGCTTACATATTTTTAGTTTTGATTCCAATGCACGAGGCATAGTTTCTCTTTTTTGAACTTATGTAAATATGTGAGTTTTATGACATTAGAGAACAAAAATATAACTCAGACATACAATTATTTTCTAACATCAGATTCTTATATCTCAGCCAGAAAAGGACATTCTTATCTTTTTTTTTTTTTTTGCAGTTTTTGGCCAGGGCTGGGTTTGAACCTGCCATCTCCAGCATATGGGGCTGGCGCCCTATTCCTTTAAGTCACTGGCACCGCCCAACATTCTTATCTTTAAAAGAAAAAAAAAAAAACTACAGCGACCTAATGCACGTGTATCAAAATGATGAGGACAATAACTCTCAAATGTTTCTTGATCAGGCACATTCAGTGGGCCAAGGTGGCTAGCATTTAGAATAACGGGTGATAATCCGTGGGGAGTGAGGCTAAAGGAATGGGCGAAAGTTACATGAGCAAAGAGTGTGGATTTATGTCTTCTCTGAAGTTTTTGTGTCTTGTTTTGCTTTTAAAAATTAATAAAAATGTTATCTGAAACTTCAGCATTCCCATCTGAGCTCGGGATCACCAGTGAGGTGGGAACCATACCTTGGACCTCCTGTTGCTGATTGAGCACATCTCTGCAGATGACTCTGAAATGTCACTGCACACCTGCCTCTGAAAATCCTGAACTGACCTGGGCAGCATTGATCCTCAGGGGTCTGCAGTGCTCGGCAGGCCTGGGCACCTCAGAGCTGGAGAGGAGACACGGGCTCGGAGCTGGGCATTTGCACCCAGGTGCTTTCTCCATGCCAGGCCGAGAAGTCATGTTCTATTCAGAAAGATCATTTTTATGATTGTAGTTCCTTTTTCTGATTCTCAGATTCAGCTTTCATCAAGCAATATAAATTTCATACTACTTGTAGGAAATTTTAAAATTGTCTAATTCCATCAAAATTATTCAGAATCTAGTATGTGCCAGGCATTATATGAACAACCAGGTAGAGTACTCAGGGTAGTACTTTAGAAGAAATGTAGAAAAGTAAATATATAACTGTAGTAAAAATATTATAAGTGTCATAATATCCTTTATTTCTTTGTTTATTATCTATGTATTCATTTTTGAGATAAGGTCTTGCTTTGTCAGCCAGGCTGGAGAGCAGAGACATGATCATGGCTCACTCCCTGCAGCCTTGAACTCCTGGATCAAGTGACCTCCTATTGCAGCCTCCTGAGAGCTGGGATCACAGGCACCTGCCACCACTTTCAACTAATTTTTTTTCATCTTTTGTGGAGACAGCACCTCACTATGTTGCCCAGATTGGTCTTGAACTCTTGGCCACAAATGATCTTTCTTCCTTGGGCTCCTGGAGTGTTGGGATTATAGGCATGAGCTCTGTACCAGGCAGAGTTGGTTTTAAAGTGTGGGCATTATCAGGGAGTGGGATTAATTTCGCTGGGTGGTGAGAATAGGGAGAACCCAAAGCATGGCAGTTACACTTGATCTCACCCTTCAAGGAGGCCATGCAGACTAGGACAGCAAAGGTGCTCAGATATCCAGTGTGGAGGACTGGTGAGAACCACCACCAGGATGGAGTGGAAGAGAGCAGCAGGTGATCTCAAGGTCATGGGTCTGCTGGAAAGCCATGTAAAGAGCTGCCTTTATTTTTCTCTGTAGTCAACTGGGAACAAAAGGAGGCTGTGAAGGCAGCAACATGATGTGACTTGTGACTTGCAATTGGATTTTAGAGACTACGGAGAGCTATTTGAAAAGGAATCCTGATGTGATATGTAGAAGATATTTTACTTTGGACACTCGAAAATGCCCCTTTTGGATCCCACCTTTACTGACACATAGCTATTACTTTAGTTGCCCAAGTGACCATGTGCTTGTTAATGGGCAAGGCAGGCCCTTTGTGTCTGCGTATGTGGGACTATCCATGCCAGAAAGGGTCAGTATGGTAGGCTTGAGTTCTCTTCTTTTGGGACTGACCTCTATGGACAATTTCCAGATAACCTTGATAGCCAGTCAAGATTCTTAGAAAAGGAACCTATAATTGTAAAAGCAATCTTACTGAAAACAAAACGTATTGTCTAAGTGTGCAGTGTTTACCTGGGCACATATCTGGACACACTGATGAGGAGCCTCTACAGTGCTTATCTCCTGGGGATGCAGACACCATAGACCAGAAGGGAAGGAGGGAAATCCCCACAGAGACCCCACACACAGACACAGATGCTTAGATACACAGACTTGGAGTTGCAAAAAGCCCGGCCTAGAACTAGTTTTAAAATATAAAGTGACGAAGCCGGGTGTTGTGGCGGGCGCCTGTAGTCCCAGCTACTCGGGAGGCTGAGGCAAGAGAATCGCTGAAGCCCAGGAGTTGGAGGTTGCTGTGAGCTGTGTGATGCCACAGCACTCTACCGAGGGCTATAAAGTGAGACTCCGTCTCTACAAAAATAAAAATAAAATATAAAGTGACGGAGTACAGACTCACGCTGCGGAATCAGTGAGCCTTGATAAGATCATGCTGAATGAAAGAATCCAGACAGAAAAGGCCATTTACTGTATGATTCCATTTATACACAATTTCTAGAATTGGGAAATCTATTGACACAGAAACATTAGTGGTTGCCAGAGGTCAAGGAGAGAAAAAAACAGAGAAATGGGGAATGCCTGAGTGGATACCATCTTTGTTTTTAGGGTAATAAAATATTCTGGATTTAGTGGTGATAGTTTCACATTACAAATATACTAATAACAACTAAATTGTACATTCAAAATGGTCAACATGGTGAGTTATATGCTACATAAGTTTTATTTCAATAAGAATATAAGAGCCAGAGAGATTAAAAGTCACACACCTCCCATGCAGAGAAAGAAATACAGTGGCCACAAACAGTGCCCACAGAGGAAAAATGAAACTTATACACACAAACATATACACAGAGGGATACACAGAGAACGAGGGAGACACGCCCAGAAACAGGTGTACAGGGAGACAGAGAGAGAGGCAGAGAAAGCTGGGCGTCCAGACAGAGGCGTGGGTACAAAGAGCATATAGAAAAATGATGACACCAAGGAAATGAGGACTTCAATCTGTAAATGAATTACTTATTTGGGCAGTATTGATACATCCTCAAAGGTGATTAGGCTACATAAAGTGTGACTATTTTAAAAAGTGACAAAATTAGATTGCATCAATGAAAAAATGTAAAAAACAATATTTCAGTAACTTAAATTAATTTAATTATACAGTGAAGGAATAATTGGAATTGGGGTCTTGTGGAAACAATTGTTATCGTCACACAGAGAGACTCATCTTAAGTGTCTGTGACTTGACATTAGAGTAAATATTGCCATGTCCGTGTGGCAGAGAGGACAGCATTCCTCAGGAGTCAATGTGACTAGTTTCTTGAATATTTGAATATTTGGCCTGGATTTTTTTATAGAGGGTAGCTTTATTATTCCAGATGACGTTACTTTCCTGATAAAGGGCTGTTATAATATTGCCATAACTTGTAGTCCTGCTATTAATTTTAATAAGAATGTAGTTAAGTGTGACATCCTTTGGGAATATTCCCAGCTTTTCTGTGTGAGGACGGCAGGACCAGGTGTGATTGAAAGGTGCAGTTCTCACCTTATAGGAGTCCAGTGAACTGCTAATCTAAACCTAGTTCATGGGCCTGGGTCTCACTTACTTTTCCTCTTTTTTATTCAAATTTCACCCCTTCCTGTTTTTATCGTGGGAAATTTCATTGGTTCAGAGCATATATTGTCACTTCACCAGGAAGTATTGTAAGAAAGGAAGAAAAGTTTAAGAGTTACATATTGGGGCTGGAGAAAAATAACCATTCTCTGTAGCAGTTGACTGCACCTTACCGCGTGGGTTACATTTTTGAAAGAATGTTTCCAGCAAAGTGCCTCCTTTTTATGAATGAGGTTCTTACTGTTCACAGGAGCTCTGGAAGCCACCCTTTTCCAACTTCACTTCTTTTGTCCTTTTTTATCTTCTTTGCTTTCATCTTATGCCTTTTCTTTGGCTTATAAAATGAGTAAGCTTTAGGCGAGGAGGGGGTAAATGCCACAACTCAGACGTGATCAATGGAGATGTCTATAAAACCTAAGTTTTCCAATGAGGGCTGCAGAGTAAAACAGAGCTGCTGCCACTTCTATGGGAGACATTTTTTTAAAAGTTTGAAGGAAAATAAATATTTTTCCAATTGAATATTGTTAAAATTATATTTGAGAATCTGGAATGTATTTTCAGTTGCAGAATGCAAGTATTGATAAAGAGAAATGAGCAAACCTCGACTGATCCTAAACTTTAGGGACCACGGACTTTCAATGGCAAAGGAAAAGGTCGGGGTATCTATTTCAATTTAAGAGGTTATATTAGCCACAAATTTTGGAGACCTGGAAATGTATATTGAAAAAATGGAAGGAAAATTGGCTTCCCATTGGCATCTAGTGAAGATGTCACATCTTACTCAGAGGTGTGATGTGTGAAGCAGCTGTGTGGTAATCATCACATCTTAGCTGTTATATGTTACCTTTCAACATTTTTGTTTTCATGCAGGGGTGACGCTTTGACTCATCGTTTCTTAACTTCCCTTCTTTTTCTCTGTAGAACCTCATACTCCTGATTCCCCTGACTCTCTCTCTTCTGTCTGTTTTTTCTTGACTTTTTTTTTTTGAGACAGAGTCTTACTTTGTTGCCCTTGGTAGAGTGCCGTGATGTCACAGTTCACAGCAAACTTAAACTCTTGGGCTTAAGCGATTCTCTTGCCTCAGCCTTCCGAGTAGTTGGGAGTACAGGTTCCTGCCACAATGCCTGGCTGTTTTTTTGTTGCAGTTGTTATTGTTGTTTAGCAGGCTTGGGCCGAGTTCGAACCCACCAGTCCTGGTGTATGTGGCCGGCACCCTAACCACTGAGCTATGGGCACCAAGCCTTCATGACTTTTTCTAACATTGCTCCTCCTCCATATAGCCCTTAAATTCAGGTGCGTTGCAGAGTCTGCGTCTCAGTTCTACTCATTTATTGTGCTATATGATCACCAGATGGCCAAGAGGAATACTTTGAAGTGACTGTTGTGACATTCAGCAGCAAGGCATGTTGCACTTTTTCTAGGATGAGTTTGTGAACTTAATTGTCCAACCTGGCATACTCTCCGTGAGTAATATGGTTTCATAGACTCACATATTTCAAAAATCCAAATTTTGTTCACCCACTTATATATGTGGTTTTAATGAACACACGGATCCCTGTGGTCTCTCCAAGTTTCCACCAGTAACTCGGATGTTTTCTAAACTGCCTAATCTCACTGAATGTTCCACTGGAGGTTCCACAGCCTTCTAAATGGCTTAAGTCTTGTGTGCTGCATACCTATCCTAAATGTGGTGCATTCAGAATGGAAATTACACGTGCATCTTCATTCTTGGCTTATTCCTCTTCCAGTTCACCAGGTATCAAAATGTTTCTACTTTCTTAATCTGCTTTTCCCTATATTCAAGCAGCCTTAATGTTCTGCTGGTTTAACCTCTTTCCCATCTCATACCTGTATATCGCCCCCTTTCATTCATTTTTTTGGTCAAATTTCTTATAAATTTGTGTGTATGTTATTTCATCAGCTTCCTAAACTCTTTCCTTTCTACTCCACTTACTCATAATTCTTCTTAAAAATTTCTACTATTACTGTGTCACTTTAAAGTTTAAAACATTTCAGTGGCTTTTTACAACTTAGTAGCTACCATCCAGACTCCTGGATCTTAAACTTAGCATCTCAACCCCAATGAATGTCTCACAGGTTTTTTTTAATAGGTAATCTTTCCTGTTATGCTCATTTCCTTTAAGATCTGTTTTATGAGGCTTCTCTTCTCAAGACCTAAATTAAGCATCACCCTTCTACAACATCTTCCCTGCCTCTTTCTTCTGCTCAAAATTATTCTTTTGTTTTTTAATCATTATAGCAAGTTTTAATTTATTCAATCTCTCTTCATACATGTGTCTCATTTTTATGCTTCATTATAAAATCCTGAAGGCCAAGAATCTGTCTATATTAATAATGATAAAAAAAACATCAAATGAGCCTGACTGGTGGATTTTGAAGGTTGAATGGCAGGATCTGACATGATTATAGAGGATCACCAAGGAAGATGTCTGTGGGTGAGGCTGTAAGAAAAACACCAGCCCTCCTAATCATCCAGATGACATGTGGTTTGGGCTTAAATTAGGATGGTTGTGGGGGAGATGGGAGAGAAGTTGTTGATAGGATTCACAGAAGGATAAGTGCTGTGGGTTGTCAAAGACAGAAAGGTATGCTGGGGTTTTGATCAAACAGATGGATGGAGTATTCATCAAAGCTCAGACTCTGTGGGACTGCTGAGTTCTAGAGGTATGTGGAGAATCAGCAGCTGAATTTTGACATGTTAGACTTCAAATTCAAGTTAAATATGAGGTAAAATTTATAGGTTAGAGTTCTGAGATAGTATATACTTGGAAATTAGCATATTAAAGGTATTTCAAACCATGATCCTGGAATAAGAGTAGATAAAGTAAGACCATGGCATGGGGACTGCACAATTTAGAGGTTGTGCTCTGGGAGGCCGAGGTGGGTGGATTCCTTGAGCTCAAGAGTTTTAGACCAGCTTGAGAAAAGTGAGACCCCCATCTTTCTAAAATTAGAAAAACTAGCTGGGCGTTGTAGCAGGCACCTGTAGTCCCAGGAACTTGGGAGGGTGAGGCAAGAGGATTGCTCAAGCCCAAGAGTTTGAAGTTGCTGTGAGCTATGACACCATGCACTCTATCTGGAGCGACAGAGTGAGACCATGTCTCAAAAAAAAAAATTAGAGGTTGTGAAGGTGAGGAGAATCCAGCAAAGCCCCAGGAAGCAGAGTGCAAACGTGCAGAGAGAGCGAAGTGCAAGAAAAGAAAGCATGTGCAGGAGGGAGTGCCGAACACAGCACACACGGCACGTGCAGGAGGGAGCGCCGAACACAGCACACACGGCACGTGCAGGAGGGAGCGCCGAACACAGCACACACGGCACGTGCAGGAGGGAGCGCCGAACACAGCACACACGGCACGTGCAGGAGGGAGCGCCGAACACAGCACACACGGCACGTGCAGGAGGGAGTGCCGAACACAGCACACACGGGTGATAAGTCAGGCTGAGATCCCAGAACGGATGTAAACAAGACTTACACCTATTCATTCACTTATGCACCCTAAGGAGTACACAAGAGAAACTTGAGAAGTTTTGGTATGGGAAGACTAAATAAAATGTGGGTAAGAAGCCAGGCGTGTAAGATGCAGGAACTGTCTGGCGATCTCCTGCTTACTCTCAGAATATGTGTGTGCAGGTCCGTTCTTGCACCGACAGAGAAATCTGAGGCAAAAGATAGTGTGAATGGAGACAGTGCCCATCCCCGTAGTGTGGGGAGAATTGACCTGCATGCTTTCTGGAATTTTCTTCAGTAAGAACAAAAGAAGGTACTACTCCAAACTCTTACAATGTTGCTCTTCTCTAGAGGCTCAATGAAAGTTTCTTTAAAACAGTGAATTGTTGAGTGAAAGGAGCCTATAGACTTTTGTTTGACATGATCAGGAATGGTAGAGTGGATCTGAGTAACATCTGACGTGCTCTGGCGCTGTGTGACCGTGCATCACAATGGCATTTTTATGAAAGGTTCATGTATGTATTACGTGAGCACAGCTTACTTTAAAGCTGTGCAAATTTTCTCCAAGATATGAAAAAGAAAGTGAGGCTCTGTTCTATCAACACTGAAGTTAAAAATTCTAGCACAAAACAATCAAAATACAAATACATTCAAAATTTCAATTTATGATGAATAGAATTCTTTTCTTAAAAAATTTGTAGTTGTTGAGCTTATTTTCCTCAATTTAAAATAATTAAAAATAAGAAATATATCTGAATGGTTCTAAGGTCACATGCACAAAAAGTGAGTGAAATTTCATCTCACTCACCTCCCATACCTGTTCTGTTTTTCTTCCCAAGGAACACCCAAAATTACTAGATAAAATGAGGTATTCTAAGTTCATGTTAACAGTTATTTGTTGAATGGCATCTGCACACAGGATGCTGTGTTAAATGTTGTGCCATCTGCCTTAAAGGTCTTTGAAAGAAAATGTGAAATCTGGTTTATATGCGACCCTGAACAGTATGTTGGCATTACCCAAAGTAGGGAGCTGCAGTACGGAACCCACTCTGGGGTCTCTGGACTGAAATGTGAAAAGAAATCTCCCATCCCAGTGAGCAGAACTCTGATCTCAAAGGATAAGCAGCCAGAGGGTGGGGCTGCACGGTTTCATGTGAGTACAGGTTCCACTGGAGAGTCAGGAGCTCAGGAAGGAATGGGGATGAAAACGGAGAAAGTGCAAAGGGGTGAGAGTGTGTGGACAGATGGCTCTGAGTGGGCGTAGGGTGTGATGCCGTTTGTGTCCCACATGAACGCTCACCTGAGAGTAGCCTCAGCAGGCGGTGAGCTCTCCGACGGCCATTCCCGTTCTTGCTCAGCAGGTTCATGACTTGTCCAAGGCAGTGGGCAAGTGGGCTATGTATGCATGGGCCCAGCAAATGGACTCAGTCACCGGGAGTGAGCAGCTGAGCCCCTGATGAACGCGCCATCTGTCGAAGTCAGAGAACAGTGGCACCAACGTGGTGACCAGCCAGGTGACTGTGGCTGACTGGCTACGTCAGATCACTGTCCTCATGAAAGAGCCAGGGTTTGTTCTCATTGGAACTTACGTTACTCTGGAAATGGCTTTGCCTCCCTTTCCTGGGTTCTTTCAAAGCCATCACACATGAACCTACAGATGGCTTAGTCGCCATACGACATTCGCCACAGAATTTCTCCTGACCAAGTGATTCATTTTGTAGCAAATAACATGTGACAATAGACATATGATTGTGGGATACACTGGATTATCATGATTTCCATCACCTTAATGCATCCAGTTCAGTTGCTATGTAAAGCAGCATTCTGAAGACTCAGCTGTAGTGCCATTATTTTCAACACTTTGGAAGCTGGGGTGACAGCCTCCAGATTGTGGCCTGTGCTCTGAATCTGCTGTCAGTGTGTGGCTCTGCTCATGGTGAGCATTCGCATGTCTGGCACCGCGGTGTAGAGGAGGGGTGTCCCGTCACACTGGCACATTTAGGGACATGATAATGGAAGTTTTGCTTTTCCTCCTTAACTTAGGTTCTGCTGGCTTAGTGGTTTTAGTTTCCCCCAAATACAACAACCCCATACTGACAGAATGACTAATGGCCTGACCCTTGAAAGTGTGGGCTACCCCACATACCAACGTGCTTTCTGAAATCAAAGTACATGTAAAATTTGCAGTGACAGACCATGCAAATATCAGCTGCTATCATGCACCCTGCTTCAAAATGAGGACCGTAATAATCATGTTTTTCTTCCTTATCTTAATATCAACATATTTGTATCTATTTTAACCATTTTTTCCCTTCCTTCTCCTATTCCCCTATGATTTAACACAGCATGTAATAACAATAGCTGACGGTGCAACCTGGTATTTAAATTGCAGTATCTCAAGGAGGAACACGGCTGAGCTAGATGATAAACTCGCCTTGTTGAAACTCAGACAGAGTGACTTTTCATCCTTTTCAGGGGAGAGGGTTAGCATATTTGGGGTTGCACAAGGGAAAATTTTATCATGTTAAGTGAATACATGATTTTGATACTGTTTCTACATGGAAGTCACACACGGCTAACTGTGCATGATGCCAAGTTAATGAAGGGTAGACTGTGTAACTTTGCAGTGTTAACTAGCCTCACTTGGCTAATCTGAGCCACTTTTCCAGAATTATCCTCCCTTCCTGACTATGGGTCAGGGCTGACAACTGGAGAGATTTGTGAGAGATTTGGAAAGCAGAGGAGAGGCGGCAGGTACGTCCATGCTCAGCACACTCACCTGGCTGTGCACTGCAGGCTCCCCTCTTAGTTCTGCTGCATCATCTATAGCTTCTCCAGAGCCTGGGAAACATCCACTCCCAGCTCCAAGGTCAAGAACACTAGATCTGTAGGAAAACAGCGTCTGCTGTATTTGGAGACCAGAGGCTTGGCGGAGGTGTGAGATCAAGGAAGGTTCTGGTGAAGTACAGAAACGAGTTTGTTTATCCTTGTGGATTCAAGCTCAACCTCAAGGATTCCAGTTGCCTTTGCCACCCCATTCAAATTTACATTCCCTGCCTGCTGCCCAGTTTATCCCAGACCCAGCACTCCGTGCAGGGGTAACAGATGGGCTGGAAGTAAACAAATCTCTAAATAAGCCTTTACATTACCCATAGAGATTCTGCTTCTCTGAATAACATAACTGATAAATAGCCTAGTCAGAAACATACATCTGCATAAAAGTATCTATAAGACAGTGCGTACTTAGATATAATGTATTCTGTCACTTTGGAATCACAGAAGGGAGAGGGAGAGACACCCAGGGGGACCCTGGAGAGAGTCCATGTTCCTGTGAACACAGAAGGATGAATCGCTTTTGTACTGTCATAATAAGGGAACAAAAACAGAGATTAGAGAGTTGTTGTCTGCTGCATATTTAGTGATGGCCAGGTATTGCTACAAAGGGAACCAAGACAGGTCCAATTACAATGTTTTGGAATTCATAGTCCAGCAGGGATGGCTCATACCGAGCATGTCATGGGCTCCATCTCGTGAAGGGCTCCAATGTGTGTGGCATGTTTTGCTCTGATTGTAACTAAGTGACACTTTGTTGATAAGCAGAATCTTCAATTTCAAAATATTTCCCCATTATAGCTAACTTCTGTGAGATATGGCTAACAGGTGCAAAGAAGAAGTCTCTGGGCTTTGTTTTCCCACCCTTGTTTCCCATCCTCACTCCACGCACCAGCTGCTCCCTGACACTTGCCTCCTCTGCTCCAAGGAAACAGCTGTTGCACAGGCCACTGGTGCTCCTCGCTGCCAAGCCTCACAGTGGCATGGTGGCCCTTGCTGTATTCAACGTTACTTTCTCTTTTGCCATTGTGGTCATTCCTCTCTCCAGTTATGTCTCTACTCCTTCTTAACCTGCTCTATTTTCATATTAAATGTTTGGTTAATACATGAAGCATCTGAATGTGCCAAAGATGACCTGAAAGTAGTTTCACTGCTCCTTTTACCTTTCAGTCTGTTGATATTTATCTGCTAGGGGACTGACTCCTGTGCTGCACTTGCTGCACCCCTTTGTGATCTGTGCCCTCTCACTCAGCTTGACCTTTTTTTTCTCCTGTTAACCCTACAAGTCTCATCCCCTGGCCACTGTGAGACTCTTCTTTTTTACTTCTTTGCTCTATTTTAGTCTTCCTCCCATCTACCCTTCATGTGGACACTAGACACATTTTTCTAAAATGCAAACACAGTACCATAAGTGTTCTCCTCACTCCTGCAAAACCTTATGGCAGGCACCAAATTTCTTAAAATGGCATAGAAAGCCCAGCATGGTCTGACACCTGACTACTGCTCAATGTTCACATTCTGATTCATGCTTTCACCCTTCCAACCACGTCAAATAACTCAAACTTCCATAAAAATTCTGGATTCCGTCTCCCCCAAAATAATCTTCTTCCTATTCATCTACTCACCCAATACCTAGTCATTCTCCAGTAATAAATTCTAGGGCTATTATTAGCTTATTCATTTATTTAATCAAAATTTATTGGCTACCTTTGATGTGCTAGTAATGTTATCTCTTCTCATTCAAAATGCTTCCCTTAACTCATCCCTCCCACCCCCTGCTTTCCTTTGTTCCTTGCTGCCTACTAAATAGCTCTGCTAATGTTCACTGTTATTCACTAAAACTCAGGTTCAAGTTCTTTTCTCTGTAATCAACATCCTGTGCAGCCGTGTGTCTCTAGAATTAACTGTGTCACACCTGTGCTTTCCTGTTGTTCTCTCTGGTTTACCGGGAAGTGGATCTTTGCCTTGTGTGTGTGTGATCCCTCTGGCTAGTATGATTTCTGCTTCTTTATAATTTCTTAGTACATTTTCCTGAGTGGAGATGATTTAGAATCAAAAGTCCTGATGGAATAAATTATTTCATTTCTCTGAGCCCCATCTGTAAAATAAAACAAAGATAAAAGCCAGAGTAATGATTGTTATATACATTATATGAGCTTTTTGGGAATTCAGATGAGATACTCCAGGAGACATTATTTTATAAATAGGAAAACATTATTGCTTCGGTTCATTTTGCTTATGAGGAGCAGGGTCGTGCAGCAATGTCGACGCTGGTTTTATGGGAAGAGTGTGAGTGAAGCTTTGTCCCAGGGCCACGTCTTTCCATCAGTCAGTCTCAGAGTGTTTCTAGGGCTGTCACTGCAGTCCCATCCTCACTTCCTCCCTGGCTTCTGTTCCCTCCACACTGGACTCCATGTGCCTTTGTCTGTAGGCCAGTGAATAAGGAGGGGAGATTCCACGGGATAGCCCTGCCATGCCTGTAATTCTCTCAGGGTCTTTAATGCCCCTGTTTTTCACAGTGTCTCTAGTTAGTCTGTTTAACTTCTTTTTCATATTCAATTATTGGTTTTGCACAGATTAGTACCAATGTACCTATTTTTCTACTTTTCAGGTCATGCTGGCTTAAAGGTCTAATTTCCTAACTACATTCTCTACTGCATGTCCTTTCGTAGCCTCATAGTCCCTTTTCTACATACCTCTTTAATTTCCATAATGGAAAATGATTATTTCTATGTTTTCAATTCTAAATATTTGGTCAAAATTTGAAATAAATTCTTCTGTGCCAAGTCATTTCACTGATCTTCTGTTCAGCCTACTCAGCAGGTGCACACCTCTGAGCTTACTTCTGGGACATGGTGTTGGTTGAAAAATCACTGACCTAGAGTTTCAAACTGTTCACTGGTCCTAGAAAAAAGAAATGTTAAAATGTGGATTGAATTTGGGTAAAGGCTAGTGTGTTATATAATGACTGTCTTAAATATAACATTGGCTTTATGTATTTTCAAGTTTTCATATTAAAATGCATAAAATTATACTTTCTAATAAGAATTGTTTTGTGAATACATTATTTATATTTTATATAATAATGTGGGTTATGATGTATTAAAATGAGTCATTATGTTAGGATGAGAGAGACATGTAACAAGTAATTTCCTTAATAAGAGCTAATAAAATCTCAGACCAATCTCACTCATGAATATAGATGGAAAAATTCTCAACAAAATCCTAGCCAATAGATTACAGCTTATCATCAAAAAAATCATTCATTATGATCAAGTAGGCTTCATCCCAGGGATGCAAGGCTGGTTTAACATACGCAAGTCCATAAACGTTATCCACCATATTAACAGAGGCAAAAATAAAGATCACATGATCCTCTCAATACATGCAGAAAAAGCATTTGATAAAATCCAGCATCCTTTTCTAATTAGAACACTGAAGAGTATAGGCATAGGTGGCACATTTCTAAAACTGATTGAAGCTATCTATGACAAACCCACAGCCAATATTTTACTGAATGGAGTAAAACTGAAAGCTTTTCCTCTTAGAAATGGAACCAGACAAGGTTGTTCTCTGTCACCTTTACTATTCAACATAGTGCTGGAAGTTCTAGCCAATACAATTAGGCAAGACAAGGAAATAAAGGGAATCCAAATGGGAGCAGAGGAGGTCAAACTCTCCCTCTTTGCTGATGACATGATCTTATACTTAGAGAACCCCAAAGACTCAACCACAAGACTCCTACAAGTCATCAAAAAATACAGTAATGTTTCAGGATATAAAATCAATGTCCACAAGTCAGTAGCCTTTGTATACACCAATAACAGTCAAGATGAGAAGCTAATTAAGGACACAACTCCCTTCACCATAGTCTCAAAGAAAATGAAATACCTAGGAATATACCTAATGAAGGAGGTGAAGGACCTCTATAAAGAAAACTATGAACTCCTCAGAAAGGAAATAGCAGAGGATATTAACAAATGGAAGAACATACCATGCTCATGGATGGGAAGACTCAGCATTGTTAAAATGTCTATACTTCCCAAAGCAATCTACCTATTCAATGCCATTCCTATCAAAGTACCTACATCGTACTTTCAAGATTTGGAAAAAATGATTCTGCGTTTTGTATGGAACTGGAAACAACCCTGTATAGCTAAGGCAGTTCTTAGTAATAAAAATAAAGCCGGGGGCATCAGCATACCAGATTTTAGTCTGTACTACAAAGCCATAGTGCTCAAGACAGCATGGTACTGGCACAAAAACAGAGACATAGACACTTGGAATCGAATTGAACACCAAGAAATGAAACTCACATCTTACAACCACCTAATGTTCAATAAACCAAACAAGAACTTACCTTGGGGGAAAGACTCCCTATTCAATAAATGGTGTTGGGAGAACTGGATGTCTACATGTAAAAGACTGAAACTGGACCCACACCTTTCCCCACTCACAAAAATTGATTCAAGATGGATAAAGGACTTAAATTTAAGGCATGAAACAATAAAAATCCTCCAAGAAAGCATAGGAAAAACACTGGACGATATTGGCCTGGGGAAAGACTTCATGAAGAAGACTGCCATGGCAATTGCAACAACAACAAAAATAAACAAATGGGACTTCATTAAACTGAAAAGCTTCTGTACAGCTAAGGAGACAATAACCAAAGCAAAGAGACAACCTACACAATGGAAAAGGATATTTGCATATTTTGAATCAGACAAAAGCTTGATAACTAGGATCTATAGAGAACTCAAATTAATCCACATGAAAAAAGCCAACAATCCCTTATATCAATGGGCAAGAGACATGAATAGAACTTTCTCTAAAGACGACAGATGAATGGCTAACAAACACATGAAAAAATGTTCATCATCTCTATATATTAGAGAAATGCAAATCAAAACAACCCTGAAATATCATCTAACCCCAGTGAGAATGGCCCACATCACAAAATCTCAAAACTGCAGATGCTGGCATGGATGTGGAGAGAAGGGAACACTTTTACACTGCTGGTGGGACTGCAAACTAGTACAACCTTTCTGGAAGGAAGTATGGAGAAACCTCAAAGCACTCAAGCTAGACCTCCCATTTGATCCTGCAATCCCATTACTGGGCATGTACCCAGAAGGAAAAAAATCCTTTTATCATAAGGACACTTGCACTAGACTGTTTCTTGCAGCTCAATTTACAATCGCCAAAATGTGGAAACAGCCTAAATGCCCACCAACCCAGGAATGGATTAACAAGCTGTGGTATATGTATACCATGGAATACTATTCAGCCATTAAAAAAAATGGAGACTTTACATCCTTCGTATTAACCTGGATGGAAGTGGAAGACATTATTCTTAGTAAAGCATCATAAGAATGGAGAAGCATGAATCCTATGTACTCAATCTTGATATGAGGACAATTAATGACAATTAAGGTTATGGGGGGGAAGCAGAAAGAGGGATGGAGAGAGGGGGGTGGGGCCTTAGTGTGTGTCACACTTTATGGGGGCAAGACATGACTGCAAGAGGGACTTTACCTAACAATTGCAATCAGTGTAACTGGCTTATTGTACCCTCAATGAATCCCCAACAATAAAAAAAAAAAAAAAAAGCTAATAAAATCTTCGTTGCACATATTGTATTATATGATTTACTTACTTAGTTTCACTTAAACCTTACCATAAGCTTAAATAGAAGTTAGGTATATTTGTTCCTATCCATTTCACATATGAAACACTTAGGTTCCATTATGTCATTTGCTTCAAGTTGCATAGCAAGTGAGGCAAAGAGTGAGATTTGAATCCTGGTCAATCCTCTTAACTACCCTTCAGCACTTCAGCAAACTGTTTTGGTAAAGGGTCCAGACTCTCCAGCTAAACCATCTCATGCAGAGTGCTATTGCTATTGTCACACTCCCTAGCTCTCCACATCTCTTTCCTCTCCATTCATGTTCAGCACCTAGGACAGAGCCTGGCTGGTAGAAAGCGTTCGATGGGCAAAGTCACTGTCCTCGACGTTAGGGTCCTCATTGTTGCTACTTAATGGAATTTGGTGTTTGTACCACATGCCCTAACAGAGTACGAGGGCATCCGTAACAGAGCAACAGAGTTGGTCATCAATCCAGGGCATCTGCTGATGTCTCTCCTACTCGTCTGAAATTTCATCTTGTAAGTAACTGGTAACAAGAGATTTCAAACTCTGTCTTCCAGTAAATGTTGTGCTTGTAGTTAAATTGTTTAGAAAGTCTCTTTCTGTGCTCTTCTCTCCCTCATGATGATTTAATCATCCTCGGGGTGCAGTATCCTATTGGCAGGTTTCCTGTATGCACTTGTAAGTGGAAGGTTATATGCTAATGGACGCTCATTGTGTAATGGGAGCACTGGGATATTCCCTTCCTAGCAAAGCTGGTTACTTGGGTTATTGGCTGTGTTCATAGTCAGTTCCTGTGCCTGACCTGGTCATGTAACAGCTGAGTCGAGCATGTGAAGTTGGTTGCTGTGCCACTGCAGCAAGTTTGTGTGTGGTTTTTCATTTCCTATTTTAGTGAATATCTTTTGGCAACTGGACTGATATTCCTCTGAATTCCATTTCATGGTTGAATGGGCCCTTGCCATTTACGGATTTAACATTTGTGGTTTTGATGATTCACAGGAAACCTGGGAAGTTGACGGCTTCCAGCACTTGTGTGCTGAGGCTCATGTTTGAATTGTGTGTCCTTGAGGCTGGTATGAGGGGGACAGACATATGAGGCTTTGCCTCATATGAGCATCATCACCCAATTGGCATCCCCGTGCCACTGTGGCTCTGTTTTTCTCAGCTTTTTATCAGATATGCAGAATCTGATAACCTCATTAGAGGTCTGAGGGGTTGTTTAAATGTGTCATTATGTCCCACAGATTTATGTGAGAAGTGATATGATATGGTGACTTTTATGCATGTGGGGATTTGCAAGGCTGTTTTTATATATCCCTTGTGAACGTTATAAATCTATGGGCATACATGTGGTGTTCAATTAAATTGACTGTGGTTTGGCCTCCTTGTATTGGGGATGATCTCAAAGGATACTGGTTTTATAAAATGTTTCTGGGAAACTGATGGCTTGGCAAACTCAATTAGGTTTGTTTCTCTTCTTAGGTACTAAAAATGAAGATCAGATTCTTAGTGCAATTCACTTGTGTTCAGGTGTTTCTCTTCAAAACCTTAAGGGAATTTTACAGCCTGACATGTTGGAAACTAAGGCCTGAGATGAAGAAACCATCCTGAGGGCGAGCCCCTTTGATTTACATTTGTGTGATAGGCAGAGAAACCACCATGAGCACCATTTGCACCAGGCATCGTGCTTGCTGCCAAATGAAGATTTATTATCTTCATTAAATTCTTTTTCTTCTCAAAAATAATCACTTTATTTTATATTAATGTGATGTGAATACCCATGAGACCTATCTGCAACACATTTCTAGGCACACTGCAATATTTTCAGCCATAGGATAATGCTGTAATGGATCTCTGGAATTTATTCATCTTGCAAAACTGAAATCTTATGTCCTTCGAATTCAACTCCCAGTTTCATAAGACCATCTAAAAGAAAGGTTTAAATGGGGGGAGGGTAGGAAGGGCCTATATACACAATAAAGTAAGCAAGACAGCACTTGCTGGGCTCCCCACATCTCAATTTGTAGTTGCAAGTAGTAAGTCTATAATTTATCAAGAGCTCATTTCTAAGCTTAGAAACAAATTACTGGTATACCTACTATCCTGTTATGTCTTTATTATACCCCAAAGTCTATACCAGAGTCTTGGGCTTGGATATTTACATGTGGCGAGACGTTCTATATACAATGATGGATTAAATTTATTTTAAAAACTATTGACTCTCCTTCCTTGCTTCCTTGGGTATAGTATAATTCTCCTACTTTGCTTCTAGGTAGACCCAAGTAACTTGTTTGGCAAATAGGGTGTTAGAAGATTTGACATGAGCCGAGCCCTGAGTGTAATTAGACATATTCTTTTTAACTTCTTGCTATGACAAGAACAGGACAGGACACACTAGCTGACCCCGGGAGGATGATGACATGGAACAGAGGTGACCATCCCAGCCTAACCTAGAGTGCCATCCAGGGCATGCATGTGTGGGAGCCAACCCTGGGGAAATTACCAGGGTCTCTGAGCCCCGCCTGAGTCAGTGTCAGCCTACCCAGAGATCCCTGAGGATAAAGGATTATTATTTTAGCCACTGTCATTGGAGGAGGTTTGCAACATGGCAAACCACCATGTCATTTGCTGAAGCCCTAACAACCAATGTGATTGTATCTTAAGGTAGAGCCCTTAAAGGGGTAATGAAAGGTAAACCAGGTCATAAGGGCAGGCCGCTAATCTGGCAGGACTAGCATCTGTCTAAGAGAAGGAAGAGACAGCAGAATGTCTCCCTCCCGTATGAACACGGAGAAGAGGCTTTGAGGATGCAGAGGGAGGCAGCCGCCTGCAAGCTAGAGAGAGGCTCCACCAGAGACCAACCCTGACTGCACCTTGATTTGCAATTCTAGTCTCCAGAGCTCAGAGCATTTTTGCCCTGGCAGGTGGAGCAGACTGAGGCAGATATCTAGTTCCATCCATTTCAGTCTTGAGCCAGTGAATCAGGATGCTGAGCAGGGGGAATTATCATCCATCTACAGCTGCTGTTCTTCACCTTGGGAAGATTGTGCCTGTTCTTCCTTGGTTTTGTTTTCCTGCAACCCTCTGGCCACTGGGCTGAACCAACTGACATTCAGTTTTTGTGAGTGCACTGCTCTTTCTTTTACCTCTTCTTCAATCTGTGAGTTATCTTCTGTCAACTGTGCCTTTGTGGAAGGTCTCAGGGCTCCTTTTAGGAGCTTTCCTGTGTGTCTGTGGTATCACAGATTCTCATCATTTCTGCTGTCTTTGCCACACTCACTCTCTAGCTGCCCTTCGATGATCAGACTATTATTTCTGCTTCATTCTTTTTTTTTTTTAAGACTGTTTTTCTTAATCTGTTTTCTATTGCTTTAAGAGAACACCTGAGGCTAGGAAATTTATAAAGAGAGGCAATTTATTACTTTGGTTCTGGAGGCTGAGAAGTCCAAGGCTGAGTGCCTGAATCTGGTTGGGTTCTGGCCAAAACATGGTGGAAGGCATCACCAGATGAGGGGGTCCCAGAGATGCAGCCAATATGGCTTTTATAACAGACCCATTCCTGTCCTCAGTAGCTCTTTATCATTTGGGTAAGCTCACATGTCCCTGCCTCAGAGAGGTCTTCTTTCCTGTCCTCAATACAGACTTTTCTCATCTGAGACCCCTCTTTATATCATTAGCCCATTCTATCATCCCCAAAGTGCTATTGCAATGATCTATTTTTCCCAAGTTTTTAGTTCATTTTACTTATAGGAATGTAAGCTTTGTGGGAAAAAACCTTTCTGGTTTTGTTTGTCAGTGTATTCCCTGGAGGTAAAATAATTTCTAGTACATTTCAAGCACTAAACTGATAGTTGCTGAATAAGTGAATGAATCAATGGAAAAATTGTTCTAAGAATTAATAGAATGAGTCCTCTGTGGATATTTTTCCCGTTTCACGTTTCTAAAATCTCCTCTTTATTTCACATTAGTATGCTAAATATAACAAAGCCTGGGCTTAGATGGACACTCACGTCATTTCAGTCCACCAGGAAATTTCACCTGTAGATTCTTAAATGTACACTGCCTCACATTTATACATTCCACTAGAATATTATAATGTTTAAAAACAATGAGTTTATATCCTAAATTTGTTACATTTTAATAATTCTTTGACTAATTTTCTAATATCTTATTTTCTATTTTTTTTTAAATTGTTGGGGATTCATCGAAGGTACAAAAACCAGGTTACGCTGATTGCATTTGTTAGGTAAAGTCCCTCTTACAATCGTGTCTTGCCCCCAAAAGGTGTGGCACACACCAAGACCCCACCTCCTCACTCTTTCCCTCTCTCTGCTCTTCCTTTCCCCACCCACACTGTGTCATTGTCTTTGACTAATTTTCTATCTTCTATATTTTCAAGAGTATTTTTCTCTGTATATGGGATTAAATGGTTTATGATTGTTATAATTCCTTCATTTTATTTGAAGACTAGTAACGGCTCTTCCTTGGACATCTTGACACAACAAAGTAGAAGAGGAAATACATTAGTTTTGAAGAATAAATTGCCCAAAGTAAGTTCTGAAAACTAAGATAACAGGAATGATCTTTATCACTAATAATAACGCATCCTTTTGTGTGTCCCTCCATGGCTCCAATACACTTCTAAGCCTATTATTTGATTTTATCTTTACAATACTTTTATGTCAAAGATAAAGAAAGATGGTCTTTGTTTCCGGAGAGTGAGATGAAGACATTCAAGTTAACAGTTATTAAGACTGTTATTAAGAGTCCTTTAAAACACTCTCATTCTTATCATCAAGTATTAGATTTTTGACACGTCTTGATTTCACCTAATATAGAAGCACATCCTTTCCTTAGCTGGGAACTACATTTCTTTTTTTTTTTTTGGAATTTTCACGGCCTTTGTTTAATGTTTCTTCAAATAACTTAATCATCTTTATTTCCTTAAAAAATTATATATATACACATACATGCACACGGAGGGTGCCAAAAAATGTATACATATTTTAAGAAAGGAAAAAACTGTATTAAAATTATAATACTTGATATATACTGATAACAAAAGATGAAAACAAGACACGTTTGACTACTACAATTATAAGAGGTGCTCAGAGTGGTTACGATAGGCCATCAGACACGTCTGATTTTGGCAAAGTACCTCTTGAGTAAAAGTAATACATAGATAACATCTCTTAAACTGTGTATATGCCTTTTGGCACCCACCACCCCTGGCATATATACTTTTCTTCCTGGAGAGTTTTCAACTTTCCTGTTCTCCACCTATTATTCTTTTTTTTTCTTTTTTTTCTTTTTTTTATTGTTAAATCATAGCTGTGTACATTAGTGCAATCGCCTGTACCCATTCTAAGATGCACCATCGATGTGGCCCCACCCATTACCCTCCCTTCACCAAAACCTCCCCCCTCCCTTCCTCTTCCTTGGCCCTTTCCCCATAGTCTTGTGCTATAGTTGGGTTATAGTCCTCATGTGAAAGCTATAATTTAGCTTCATAGTAGGGCTGAGTACATTGGATACTTTTTCTTCCATTCCTGAGATATTTTGCTAAGAAGAATATGTTCCAGCTCCATCCATGTAAACATGAAAGAGGTAAAGTCTCCATCTTTCTTTAAGGCTGCATAGTATTCCATGGTATACATGTACCACAATTTACTAGTCCATTCGTGGGTCGATGGGCACTTGGGCTTCTTCCATGACTTAGCAATTATGAATTGGGCTGCAATAAACATTCTGGTACAGATGTCTTTGTTATATTGTGACTTTTGGTCTTCTGGGTATAAACCTAGTAAAGGAATTATAGGATCGAATGGTAGGTCTATTTTTTAGGTCTCTAAGTATTCTCCAAACATCCTTCCAGAAGGAATGTATTAGTGGGCATTCCCACCAGCAGTGTAGAGGTGTGCCCTTTTCTCCACATCCACGCCAACATTTCTGGTTTTGGGATTTTGTTATGTGGGCTACTCTTGCTGGGGTTAGGTGATATCTCAGAGTAGTTTTGATTTGTATTTCTCTGATGATTAAGGATGATGAGCTTTTTTTCATGTGTTTGTAGATTGTGCATCGGTCTTCTTTAGAGAAGTTTCTCTTCAAGTCCCTTGCCCACCCTGAGATGGGGTCACATGTTCTTTTCTTGTTAATACGATTGAGTTCTCTGTGGATTCTGGTTATTAGACCTTTATCGGAGGTATAACCTGCAAATATTTTCTCCCATTCTGAGGGCTGTCTGCTTGCTTTACTCACTATGTTCTTGGCTGTGCAGAAGCTTTTTAGTTTGATCAGGTCCCAGTAGTGTATTTTTGATACTGCTTCAATTGCCTGGGGAGTCCTCCTCATAAAATGTTCACCCAGGCTGATTACTTCAAGAGTTTTCCCTGCACTTTCTTCAAGTATTTTTATAGTTTCATGTCTTAAGTTTAAATCTTTTATCCAGTGAGAGTCTATCTTAGTTAATGTTGAAAGGTGTGGGTCCAGTTTCAATCTTCTACAGGTTGCCAGCCAGTTCACCCAGCACCATTTGTTAAATAGGGAATCTTTTCCCCACTGAATGTTTTTAATTGGCTTGTCAAAGATCAAATAACGGTAAGTAGCTGGATCCATCTCTTGGTTCTCTATTCTGTTCCAGACATCTACTTCTCTGCTTTTGTGCCAGTACCATGCTGTTTTGATCACTATGGATTTATAGTACAGTCTCAGGTCTGGTAGCATGATTCCTCCTGCTTTGTATTTATTGCTCAGTAATGTTTTGGCTATTCGAGGTTTTTTCTGATTCCATATAAAACGAAGTATTATTTTTTCAAGATCTTTAAAGTATGACAATGGAGCTTTCTATTTTTTTAATAGAAATTGCATTAAAATTATATATTGCTTTGGGCAGTGTGGACATTTTAACAATGTTGATTCTTCCCAGCCACTAGCATGGTATGTTTTTCCATCTGTTAACATCTTCGGCTATTTCTTTTCTTAGAGTTTCATGGTTCTCTTTGTAGAGATCTTTCATGTCCTTTGTTAGGTATACTCCAAAATATTTCATCTTCTATGGCACTACTGTGAAAGGAATAGAGTCCTTAACTGTTTGTTCAGCTTGGTTATTGTTGTTATATATAAAGGCTACAGATTTATGGGTGTTGATTTTGAAGCCTGAAACGTTGCTATATTCCTTGATCACTTTTAAAAGTTTTGTAGTAGAATCCCTAGTGTTTTCCAATTATACGATCATATCATCTGCACAGAGTGAAAGTTTGATCTCTTCTGACCCTATGTGGATACCCTTAATCACCTTTTCTTCCCTAATTGCAATGGCTAAAACTTCCATTACAATGTTAAAGAGCAATGGAGACAATGGGCAACCTTGCCTGGTTCCTGATCTAAGTGGAAATGATTTCAATTTAACTCCATTCAATACAATATTGGCTGTGGGTTTGCTGTAGATGGCCTCTATTAGTTTAAGAAATGTCCCTTCTATACCAATTTTCTTAAGTGCTCTGATCATGAAGGGATGCTGGATATTATCAAAAGCTTTTCTGCATTAATTGAAAGAATCACATGGTCTTTATTTTTAAGTTTGTTTATGTGTTGAATTACATTTATAGATTTACGTATATTGAACCAGCCTTGAGACCCTGGGATAAATCCGACTTGGTCATGGTGTATAATTTTTTTGATGTGTTGCTGGATTCTGTTTGTTAAGATCTAATTGAGTATTTTTGCATCTATATTCATTAGTGATATTGGTCTATAATTTTCTTTTCTTGTTGGGTGTTTCCCTGGTTTGGGGATCAAGGTGATGTTTGCTTCGTAGAACGTGCTGGGTAATATTCCTTCTTTTTCTATATTTTGGAAGAGGTTTAGTAGTACAAGTATTAGTTCTTCTTTAAAGGTTTGGTAGAATTCTAACGTAAAGCCATCTGGTCCTGGGCTTTTCTTTTTAGGGAGATTTTGTACAGTTGATGCTATTTCAGAACTTGATATAGGCCTGTTCAACATTTGCACTTTGTTCTGGCTAAGTCTTGGTAGGTGGCGTGCTTCCAGGTATTGGTCGATTTCTTTCAGATTTTCATATTTGTGAGAGTAGAGTTTCTTGTAGTATTCGTTAAGGATTTTTTGAATTTCTGAGGGGTCTGTTGTTATTTCATCATTACCATTTCTGATTGATGAAATTAGAGATTTTACTCTTTTTTTCCTGGTTAGGTTGGCCAAAGGTTTATCTATTTTATTGATCTTTTTTAAAAAACCAGCTTTTGGATTTATTGATCTGTTGTATAATTCTTTTGTTTTCAATTTCATTTAATTCTGCTCTGATTTTGGTTATTTTCTTCTGCTGCGTTTGGGGTTGAAGTGTTCTTCTTTCTCCAGTTGCTTGAGATGTTCCATTAAGTTATTGACTTCCTCTCTTTCCATTTTCTTGAGGAAGGCTTGCAGTGCTATAAATTTCCCTCTTAGGACTGCCTTTCCAGTATCCCAGAGGGTCTGGTAATTCATGTCTTGATTGTTGTTTTGTTCCAAAAATATGGTGATTTCCTTCTTAATCTCGTTTATAACCCATGTATCCTTCAGCATAAGGTTGTTTAGCTTCCATGTTTTTGTATGGGTATGCAGATTCCTGTTGTTATTTAGTTCAAGTTTTATTCCATTATGGTCTGAGAAGATGCAAGGAATAATTTCTATTTTTTAAAATTTGCTGAGGTTAGATTTGTGGCCTAGGATGTGGTCGATTTTGGAGTATGTTCTGTGGGCTGATGAGAAGAATGTGTATTCAGTTTTTTTGGGATGAAATGTTCTGTAGATGTCTGTTAAGTCCAGATGTTGAATGGTTGAGTTTAAATCTAAAATTTCTTTGCTTAGCTTCTTTTTGGAGGATCTATCCAGGACTGCTAAAGGGGTGTTAAAATCTCCAACTACTATGGAAGTGGAGGAAATCAAGTTGCTCATGTCTGTTAGATTTTCTCTTATAAATTGAGGTGCGTTGTGGTTGGGTGCATAAATATTAATAATTGAGATCTCAGTATATTGAGTATTACCTTTAACAAATATGAAGTGTCCATCCTTATCCTTAATTATTTTGGTTGGTTTAAAGCCTATTGCGTCTGAGAACAGGATTGCAATGCCTGCTTTTTTCTGCTTTCTATTTGCCTGGAATATAGGTGATCATCCCTTCACCTTGAGTGTATATTTGTCTTTTAATGTAAGATGCGATTCTTGTATGCAGCAGATATCTGGCTTGAGTTTTTGTATCCAGTCCGCCAACCTATGCCTCTTTAGAGGACAATTTAAACCATTCACATTAATTGAGAGTATTGATAAACCTTTCAAGAGACCGGTGGACATTTTTCATCCTTTTGTGACTGTGGAATTTGGAATTTGATCAACAATTTTTTGGGTGGGTTAACTTTTGTGGTGGAGAATTACGCTGGTCTTTATGGAGGATAGGTCTAAGAATGTCCTGGAGAGCTGGTTTAGTTGTGGCAAATTTCTTCAACATGTGAATGACGTTGAAGTATTTAATTTCTCCATCATAAATGAAGCTCAGTTTAGCTGGGTACAGGATCCTGGGTTGAAAATTATTTTGTTTTAGGAGATTAAAAGTTGATGACCATCCTTTTCTAGCTTGAAAGGTTTCAGCACAGAGATCTGCAGTTATTCTGATATTCTTCCCCTTGTAGGTAATGGTTTTCTTTCGTCTAGCAGCTTTCAGAATTTTCTCCTTCATATTAACTTTAGTGAAATTGATTATGATGTGTCTGGGGGATGTCTTATTTGGGTTGAGTCGTGCTGGAGTTCTGAAACTGTCTGCTATCTGAATTTTGGAATCTCTTGGCATGTCTGGAAAGTTCTCCTTCATAATCTCACGGAGAAGAGACTCTGTGCCTTGTGAAGCCACTTCGTCACTTTTGGGGATTCCTATAAGAGGAATATTGGTTTTCTTCAAATTATCCGAGAGCTCTCTGAGAGAGTGGTCTGTTTTTGCTCTCCATTTCTCTTCTTCTTTGAGGGTTTGGGAGCATTCGAAAGCTTTGTCTTCAATGTCAGAAATCCTTTCTTCTGCTTGCTCCATTCTGTTACTGAGGGATTCTACTGTGTTTCTCAGATCTTTGAGGGATGCAGCTTCTTGTCTCAATGTGTCGAAATCTTTGGTCATTTGGTCTTAGAATCCATTGAATTCTTGAGATAACTTTTGGAATTCTAATTCGATCTTATTTGCTTATCCAGATCCTGAATTCAATCTCTGACATCTCAGCTATTTGTTTGTGCATGGGGTCTTGTGCTGTTTCTGTCCCATTGATCCTTGGGGGAGTTGATCTCCTCTGATTATTCATATTGCCAGAGTTTTTCTGTTGATTTCGCCTCATGATTGTTTTTCACCGTTGCCTCTGGCTGTCCTCAGAGTTGGGGAGGTGTCTCTCCAAGATTAGACCCCATCAGGATCACTCTATTGTTGCTGGATCTTTGTAGGGAGTGACCCTGTGTAGTTCCTCTGCGGCTGCTCTAGATAGGGAGTTCTGGTTGTGGAAGCAGCTCCGGTTTGTGACACACCCGGATCCAGCAACAGGAGTTGCTCATGGTTCTGGGAGTGCCAGGCACCCAGCGACTTTGGCACAGAGAGCCTAATGCTCTAGCAGTCTCTGGCCAGGAGAAGAGCTCTGTGCAGAGGCAGGGAGGGCTCCAAAGGGCACACAGCTACCAGAGTCCCTGTCCAGATGAACGGGCTAGTTTAGAATCTGGGAGGATACAGGAGGGAGCATGCAGGGTTGCGTGTCTCCCGCAGTTCCTGGTCAGGGAATGTTGAGGCCCAGTGGTGCAGGTCACCGATTGGGGGTCGCTGCACAGTTCTTATGGAGGTCTGGGCGGGACCAAGCCCAGGAGTTTGAGGTTGCTATGAGCTGTGACGTCATGGCACTCTACCCAGGGCAATAGCCCAAGGCTCCAGTGTGCCAAAACTGTCTCACTCTGCCCCTAAGGATTAAGGCTGTAAGGCAGCTCAGCCCCCACCTTTAGGCTGCTCAGTCAGTAGGTTACTTTGACCCTCCCAATCCTTGCTCTGAGACCCTGAGGGCGGAGCTTGCGGGGCAGTTCTTTCACAATGGCTTCCTGCGCCCAGCTCAGTGGCTCAGTCTGGGGCCCCAGACAATGCCCAAAATTCTCCACACTCCTGCTCAAGCTCTCCCCAAGGCAGTTCAACTGAGTGCCAAGTCCAAGAAGACTGAAACAGTTCACAAGTAAGGCCTTTCCGGTTTGCAGTCTCACCGCTGCTTGTACTTACGGTTGCCGGCGTGATTAGGTCGATGGAACACACGCAACCACTTGCCAGTTTTCCACTGTTTTTGTCCTCCTATTGGGGTCCAGAAGTCCCTTGCTGGCTCCCTGTATCCTCAAAGGGATGATTATAGGCAGATCCCACCAGCCAGAGATGCATGGAGTCTTGTCTCCCCAGATTCGCTGTTCCCAGTGGCAGGGAAGCTGTTACTCGGCCGCCACCTTTAATCTATCTCCATCTATTATTCTATTCACTCTTTTCTCTCTCTGGAACTACATGTCTAACTCAGGAGATGTATTTAACATTCAGAATGGTGACGTGGAAAGTACCTTAAACTAGGAGAATGAGATCCACTCCTAGTTCTACCATGAGAAAACAGCTTCATTCTTTGGCATCTGGGACATATGTATAACTTTCTAGATTACATTGGCATTTTTTCCTAATCCCCTATTGTTTAACAGAACAGTGTAATAAATGTACTATTAAAAAAGAATTCTCTGGTCACAAAAGCTTGGAATCTTCCTCTTTGAAATTCATGATGTATTTTAGCATATTAAAGGCTCCTAGAAATTCCAGAGCTTAAAAAATAAAGAGATAAAAAGAGAAGAGAAAACATAAATTTCTGAAGTTTATTTAAAAAAATGATTCCCAAGCATATTTGGGAGGGCATGAGATTTCTTCCTCAGAAGGAACATATCCAAAAATAATTCTCTGAACCAATTAATTTAGAAAACTCTGTGTATCTTCTTGTTCTAAGAGCCTATTGATTTTTTATAATTTAATAAACTAACTGACTATTCTAAAAACTGATCCGATAATCACCGCCCCCTCCACATAGACACATGGATTCTGATAAAAAGATTGCATGCCATTTGTTGTTTACTGTAGAATGACCAAAGCCATATTAAACTCCAACATTTTTGAGATTGTTAGAATCATTTCTTACTTTGTTGAGAGACAAGCCCTTGGCCTAGCTCCAGGCACTGTATGATAAAATCCTCTTTTCTTTCTCTTTTCATGATTTAAAGGTGAGGCAAACTGGGGCAGGGGGTGGGGGTGGTGCTTCAATCAATCGTTGGATTACAAAATATTATTTCCCTATAGCCAGGCATAGATTGCTAATGTGGTTTTGCCTTTAGTGACTGGAAAAAAGGGAATCTTTTAACGTGGGCATGTGCTGGGTCTTTGAACCATCTGTGGAGTCCAGTAAACATTTTCCTTCCCCCTCCTCAGCTGTAAGTACTATTTATTGACAACTAGGACAAGAGGAAGGGAAGAAGGAAAGAAGGGAGGAAGAGAGGAAGGAAGAGGTTATGTCTTAGCAAATATTTCTACAGAAATTTATGACTGGAAGGTGTTACAGAGCAAGGAGACTTGGTATTGCTGGGATCAGATTAAATTGTGCCACTTAAAATGCTGCCAATAATAAAAAGAACAATTTGGAGCTTAGACAAGCAAATGTAAAGTATAATATATTAATTTATTGATTTATTTTCTTATTAACTTGTGCCTTTGGGGGAAATGGCCTTAATACTTTACTTTTATAAAAGAGAAGATTAGTACAAAAAAATAAAGTATTTTACTATAGGTTTATGAAATCATACTTCAGATAATGATAATTCTAAGACCAATAATTTGTTGAGCATTTATTGGCAGGTCCTATACTAAGCTTTGTAGGAAACATTATTTCATTATATCTGCACAAGATACAACTGAGTTATATTGGCTCACATAGCCTGTCTTGCTCAGAAGTGGATCTTAGCTGCTACTCATACTGCTGTTCCAATGTTAAGACTACAATGCACAACTGTGTTTCTAGAGACAAAACTTTTAATTCTTAACATGAGTTGGACATTTGTTTTATCATGATTTCACAGAACACAAATGTGATTTCTGACCAGTGGGAGATATTGAGGTTAATGCCCATAACTTAGCTGATGGATTTAACTGACCTCAGCTGTCTGGAAGGAAATCACTGCTTATCTAGTTATCTGTTTCCTGTACAGGTAAGGTCTCAAATTAAGTACCAAAAATGATCATTTCCTGGGGAGTGTGTTTCCACAGAGACACTTCCCCATAGTTCAAGTAAAATGCTAAATAATCAGCCTTCAGACAAAGCAGAGTGTCCTTAGGCCACAGGACAGAGAAGGCTTTGGCTTAGTTAAACTAAACAGTGACAAATAAATCTTATTCTTTAAAAAAAAATCCTTTAAGAGAGTCTAGTTCTCTGTTAACTTCTACCTCATGGGTAGTAAGTGTCATTTAAGTTTTGGTGTGCTACATTTTTGTGTTTCTGAACCTGCTGCATTTGGATGAGAGACCTGGTATTATAGATTGGTGGGGATAAGGGAAACAAAGGACACAGAACTGGCTTGCTCCTTACTCCTTTTGACAGTCGAAGTTCCCCACTGTGACTTTGCTCCTCTGTGTTTGACATTTATGCTGATCCCTTTGATTTAAAAGAGCAGTTAGATTAGTGAATTAGATAATAAGAATATGTATATGAATATGCATAAAAATACAAATAATAGCAATCTTGATCTTGAATTATTTTCTGGGCAAGATATTTCATATTTTATTTCTTTATTTTTTTATTTCAAAATATTAAGGGGTATTTTTGGTTACATGTATTTGCTTATGAATCTGGGTGCTCCTGTGTGAAATGCATAAATATTTATAATTTTTTTTGTTGAATTACTCCCCTTGCCATCATATAATAACCATCTTTGTCTTTCTTTACAATTATTAATTTAAAGTCAATATTATCTGATAGCAGAATGTCTACACATGCTTTCTTTTGGTTTTCCTTTGTCTGGGATATTTTTTCCATTCCTACACCTTGAGCCTGTGTATGCCTTTATGGGTAAGATGTGTTTCCTAGAGACAACAGATACTTCGGTTGTATTTTTTCATATCTTCAGCCAATTATATTAATCAATTCATGTTGATTGATATAATTTATTGTGGGATGCTGTTCTGTTTATCCTGTTGGGTAGTGTATTATTGTATTGTTTTGCCTCTTGTTGTATTGTTTTATATGAGCTCTGAGCTTTATCTCCTTGGTGGTTTTATTCTGGTGTCTATTGTGCTGATTCACATATAATACAGTTCTGAGTATTTCCTACAGGGTGGTTCTGAGCTTGACAAATTCCCTCAGTATTTGCTTGATTCACATATAATACAGTTCTGAGTATTTCCTACAGGGTGGTTCTGAGCTTGACAAATTCCCTCAGTATTTGCTTGTCTTTATTTCTCCTTCATAAATTAAACTTAGTCTTACAGCATACAAAATTTTAGGCTGTAGGTTGTTTTGATTTAGAAGCCTGAAGATGGGGACACAGCCCCTCTGGCTTAAGTTTGAACTGGCTTCAGTTGAGAAGTCTGCAGTTAGCCTGATGACTTTTTCTTTGCAAGTTACTTGATGTTTTCATCTCATGGTCCCCAGGAGCTCCTGCTTCCTATTGACTTTGCTGGTCTAATGACTGTATGTCTTGGTGATTACTTCTTTGTAATGAATCTTCCAGGTGTTTGTTAGGTTTCTTATACAGAGGTGTCTAAATCTCTAGAAAGACTGGGGAAGTTTTCCTTAATTATTTCCTCAGATAGGTTTTTCAGCCCTTCTGTGTTACCGTCTTCACTCTCAGGGATGCCTGTGATTCTTATCTTTGGTCACTTCATGTAATGCCATATTTCTTGTAGGCTTTGTTCATTCCCCTTAATTCTCTGTTCTTTATTTTTGACTAACTGATTTAATGAGAAAGAGTTGTCTTCAAGCTCTGTGATTCTTGCCCCTGTGCTTTTTATTTCCTTTATGAATTTTCTTTTCAGGGGGTCTATTTTTTTAAATACTTCTTTTTCCTTTTTTTTTTTCTTAGTAAATTTGTCATTCATTTCCTAAATCATTTATCTGATATCTTTGAGTTGGTTTTCAAGTTTCTCTTGGATTTCATTGAGCTTCCCTACTATCTATATTTGAAATTCTTTTTTATTTTTGGCCAGGGCTGGGTTTGAACCCACCACCTCCGGCATATGGGACCGGTGCCCTACTCCTTGAGCCACAGGCGCCACCCTATATTTGAAATTCTTTACCTGTCATTTTATTTTTCTTAATTTTTGTTTCAGATTAGTATTGGGGTACATATAATTAGGTCACATAGCTTGCTTTCGTAAGGTTAAAGTCTCGATTTTATTTGTGTCCTGCACCCAGGAAGTGCAATGTACCAGTTAGGTGGGAATTAAACCTACCTCCCATTTGAATTTAAGTGAGTTTTTCTCTCATGTGAATGTGAGGTTAATCTATTATTTCCAATTTAGTACAGAGTACATGAGATGCTTGTTTTTTAATTCTTGTGCTATTTCACTTAAGAGTATATTCTCTAAATCTATTTAGGTTGTTATGTAAGAAATAAAATCTCCATCTGTTTGTATTGCTAAGTGGTGTTCTGTGGTATATATATACTGCAAATTATTAATCCATTCGTGGGTTGAAGGACATTTGGCGTTTTCCACATCTTTGTAATTGTGAATTGTGCTGCTATAAACATTCAAGTGCAAATGTCCTTACAGTAAAATGTTTTTTATTCTTTTGGGTAGATACCTAGTATTGGGATGGCAGGATCAAATTGTGAGTCTACTTCTAGTTCTTTGAGGAATCTCCCTACTTTTTTCTAAAGAGGGTCCCTCATTTTTCTAAAGAGGCTATATTAGTTTGCAGTCCCCACAACAGGGCATGAGTGTTGCCTTCCTTCCACACCCATGCCAGCATCTGCTGCTTTGGTGCTTTATGATGGGGGCCATTCTCACTGGGGCTAAGTGATATCTGAGGGTGGTTTTAATTTGCATTTGTCTAATGATTAGGGACAATGAGCAATTTTTTAATGTGTTTGCTGGCCATTCATCTGTCCTCATGAGAAAAGTTTCTGTTCGTGTCTCTTTCCTAGTTGTTTGATCTTTTATTGATTTGCTTGAGTTCTTTGTAGATTGGATGTATAGTGTGCTACTATCCTGTCCTATACTGCAGGTTGTCTCTTTGACTTGTGATGGTGTTCTTACCTCTGCAGAAAGTTTTTAGCTTGATCGCATCCGTATAATTTATTTTTATTCTTGCTGCGATTGCCAATGGGGTCTTCTTCTTCATAAATTCTTTCCCTGGGCCAATAAAAACCCTTATAGGTTTTTATAGTTTCATGTCTTAGATTTAAACCTTTTATTCATCATGAGTTAATTTTAGAAAGTTGTGAGCGATGTAGGTTGAATTTTAGTCTTTTATATGTGGCTAACTAATTCTTTTAGCAGCATTTGTTGAACAGGGATTCTTTTATCCAGAGAACACTCTTGTTTGCTTTGTAAAAGATCTGATGGCAATAGGAGGCTGGTTTATCTCTACATTCTCTGTTCCGTTCCACAGATTTATGTCTCTATTTTAAACCAATACCATGCCATTTTAATTACTACAGACTTATAATATATCCTGAACTCTGGTAATGCCATGTCTTCTGATTTTTTCTTATTTCATAGAATTTCATAGGCTATTTTGGCTTTTTTTCTGGTTTCATAGAAAATGTAGATGTATTATTTATTTATTTTTTTTTTGAGATCCTCAATGTATGACATTGGTATTTTAATGTTGGGTAAGAACCTTTGGCTTTGTGTGTGGGTACTTTGATGATGATATGTGTTCTGAATGGAAGCCTTGGTTATAGATATCCTTTGTGTGGTGGTTTTCTCAGTTACTAGTTGTTTTTAGTCTGCAACAGTGATAGGCTATGTATGTGGGCAGATTCCCTGTCTCTCATTGATGAGGATGGATGGAGGTCTTTGATATCGTTTCTCCTTTCCCAGCCCTGTGGTCTTAATGATATGAATTATCTTGGCACATCCAGTTTAATCTCTAGGTGGTGGTAGGTGGTGACCATGGGTAAGAATCAAGACCATCCTGTATTATTGAGTCAGTAAATGCTATAAAGGGCTGTGCAAATTGACCTCCTTGTCAATAGGTGGTGCTTGCCTAAAGGAATAAGCTTCAGTGTTGTTTTTGAGACCTGTGACCAGCTCTAGCCCCTTAGGAGAAGCATTCAAATACCCAAGGGCTAAGTGGGTCCCTGGACCTTCCAGGTGAATCCTATTGTCACCACAGCAGAAGCAGGTGAGGGAAGGAGGCTGGGCAGGTCTGGGCTATGTGGGCTTCCCTCAGGCTCCATAGAATCTGGTAAGGTAGCTGTTCCAACCAGGGTCAAAAATCCACTCCCAGCCTTCTGGGGTAAACTGTCAGGGAGAGGCTGAGGTAGAAATTCTGGATGCAGGGACCATCTGAGATCTGTAGTCTTGCTGTTGGGAGCGGATTTCACTCTTCTCCCACCTTCCCTGCTCTGTGGTATCCTCCTGTCATCTGTTGGCAGGTAGGTCAAACTGAATTCCCAGCAAAAGTGTTGCAGGGTGGGAGCTTCCCCACCAAGGATCCTTCCCTGAGCTGACAGCACTGCTTTCCTGGATAAAGGGAGTTTCACAAGTGCACTGTGATTGAGACCTATGCTATGCTCTTTTCAATCCTGCCCAGGTGGGCTCCTTTGCCTTCTGAGATTAGTTCATACTGTGTCCCTGAGATTAGTTCATACTGAGTGCTGTGGGGTATGAGATCTAGCCTGTATGCCTGCCCCAAGATTCTCAAAGATCAATCCCTGACCATGCTAAAGAGATGAGTGCTGGTTCTGAGTTGCTCAAGCATGTTTGATGTCTCTCTGCTTTGGGGTGTGAACTGCTCTGTGAGAGCCAGTGAGCAAGAAGCTCACCATTTGAGCACCCCATAGTCCTCTGCAGGTCTTTAAGAAGCAAGGTTAGATGCCCATTCTCTGTGGAAGCCCCAACAGAGAGGAAGAAGCACCTCTTAAGGGTACAAAGTCTTTTCAGAAGCTCAGGAGCCTACTGGCTACCCGAGATGTGAGCAAGGGAGAAACAAATCTCTCCACTTGCTGGATCTCAGGCCACAGGAGTGTTGACTTCTGCTAGTGTCTTGCTCCTTCTTGTTCTACTCCAGAGCTTGTTCCCATGGAAGCTCTTATAAGGTCTGGTACTTTTCCCTTAGAATTACACCCAATCTGTGATTGTTTATTTTTTCCTTTTCATCTAAAACTTTTTCTTCTGAGATGATCCAGCAGCTATTGTCTTGCGTGGCCATCTTTCTGGTCTGATTTTGAGTATTTTAGACATAGGCTATTACTTACCCCTTTCTGCTCTTTATAAGGGAGGTACCCTGATTATGCACATTTCACTGTTGAGAAAGTTGAGGGTTTTAGAGAACTAGGGCATGTCCCAGACTGGTTTACATATACACACTACAGGCAGATATTTTAAATATTTTATTTTTATTTTTTCTTGTATAAACTGTATTTGTGTGGTATAAAAGCTTTCTTCATAATTCACACCTAAAGAATGACTTTCATCCTTTCTCCTCATATTATTATTAGATAACCAAAGATTATTTTCCCCAAGATAAATTTCTATTTCTAGAATTGTGGGTCAGACTTTCCTTTTAAATTAAGTTTATTTTAACTCCATTACTTTTATCAAAGTGTTAGTTGCTACTCTGTGTGTTTTTACCACTTTATGAGGGGGTGTTCTTAAATTATTGAGGTAATGCGTAAGTATTTTGGAATGTTTAAAAATTATGCTAAAGAAATAAGAACAAGCACAACCCAACAACACCTAGTGGCCCTAGGTAACTGATTTTCAAAGTTTTTTTTTTTTTTTTCTGTTGTGGGAAAAATTTAAAATATGGTAATATAATAATTGAAAATAGTTTAATGCTTCTTCTACACTCTAGGGTAAAAATTTTCAAGACTTTATCTATGTCTTTACATTTTATTTTATTATAAATACGACATTTACAACCATATTCTATATAAAGCATACACTACTATTTCTTTTTACAGTTTTCCTATGGAAAATGATAATTTGTATTCAGAGAACATCCACTTTCTCTCTTCTTCTTCTTCTTCTTTTTTTTTTAATCAACTCTCCATTTGAGAAGGAACATCCACTTTTAATACAAACCACAACTACTTCTGATCTCATTCTTACCATATGGTTATTTTAGATTTTTTGATTAAAATGAAACAATATGGTGTATTTGCAAAATATATACAGAGCAAAACACCCAAGCATCATTTTATAATGATGTTTGCATTTTTTGTAAATTGTCTCTCCTTAAATCAAAAATTGCTTCTTTGGCTTGCATTGTTCTCTATGTGTGCACCTATCACTGGTTCACCACCAAAATTCTGCCAAAACTGTAAAATACTCCTCCCTGGCTCAAAAGCAGTGAAGTGCTGCTAGCAATGAACACACACAGCACACAGAGGTCTTGGTTTCTGAATGCCATTTCTCAGTGAAAGGAATCAATGGTTCTTAGAGAAATGAATGACTCTAGGACTAGGAGAGGGAAAATACTAGATTAGCATGGAGCATCTTATAGTACCAGATAGTGAAGAAGTACTCTAAAAGCTAAAAACTGTGGTCATGCCAAAGAGACACAAAAATGAAGGAGCTTCCATGAGCCAAAGCTGGAACAACCAGGGTAACAAACCACAAATGGAGTGTTGGATAATAACCCAAAGTGCACAAAGGCACAGGAGTTCATGTGCTGATAGAAAGAAAGGAGTAACTAAGTAAATACATGAAGAAGAGATTAATCTAACAGAAAAATTTAAATAATATATGTAGATACTCCCACCGTAGGAGGTGAAATTTATAATCAATCTCATTATGAGAAAAGCATTCGACAAACCCAGTAGCTGCCAGTATGCCTCAGACTGTTGAATGAAAGCAAGAAAAACCCGAGAAACTGTGAGAGCCAGAAAAGACTGGGGAGACAGGAGCTCTAAGTGTAATTTGGTAGCCTGGGAACAGATCCTCAAAGAGAGAGAGACGATATTAATAGAAAATCTGGTAAAATCCAAATAAAGTCTGGAGTTTAGCTAACTATGAAATACTAATAGTTTTTCAGTTTTGGCAAGTGTACATGATAATTCAAGATGCTAAACATGTGGAAACGGAGTGAGAGGTACACAGGAAATTGGTACACTATCTTTACAAACTTTCCTGTAAATCTAAAATTTTTCCTAAATAAGTTTATTAAAAGAAAGGTGGAAAGGTTACTGCCAACTACTTCTTAATTTCCAGTAACTCTTCTGTCTTCACTAAAGCTCATTTCCTCGCTTTTTTTTTTTTTAAAAAAACCTTCACTTTCCCTTCTATCTTATACCCGTTTTTTTCCTTATTTAACTTCTAACTTATGAAAAACTAATTTAAAACTTTATTAATATTTCCTCTTTGCCCAGTCACATCATTCAGGTTTTCTTTCTTTCTTTTTTTTCCTTTTTCTTTTTTTGAGACATGCTGGAGCACAGTGGCACAATCATAGTTCACTGTAGCCTTGAAATCCTGGGCTCAAGAGATCCTCTGGCCTCAGCCTCCTGATTATCTGAGGCTACAGGCACATGAGGCAGTGTGATTGTATTTGTTCCCATTTTGTTTTTTTACTTCAAAATAAGGTATGTACAGTGTGCATAGGAATTTGTTCATAGTTTTTTTTTTTTTAAACTATAGTCTGGACCTCTGAGGGACAGTGAACTGACCCCCTGTTTAAAAAGTTTGAGGACCCCTGCCATTGACACTCAGTTTGTTTGTTTTTTTTTTAATGAGATAAGGGTCTTGTTATGTTGCCCAGGCTGGTCTTGAACTCCTAGCCTTAAGTGATCCTCCCATGTTGGCCTCCTGAAGTGCTGGGATTACAGGCATGAGCCACCACAGCATATCATTTGGTTTTATTTTTTTCATTTGGTTTTTAACATTAACATTCCATTGTGTTTTCAAAGGTCAGAACTAACTTTGTCATCACCAAATCCAGTATTCTTTTTTCTCTATCAGTCCTTGTATCTCTATAGTATTTCATACTAACAATCAATCCCTCTTTGATGCAATTCTCATCTCTCTTTGGTCCTGTGGTAGTTTGTCATCTTGGCTATCCCTATTACCTCTCGGATCAATCTTTCTTGGATTCCTCTTTCAACTTCAACTCTCTAAATATACCCAACATTCTCCTTCTCTTTCTAAATTTTCACTTCTAAAAATCTCATCAGCAATCATGGTCAGGATTATTTCTACACAGATGATTCCACCTCAGAATTCTCTGCTGAGAATTTCTAAATGCTTGCAGAATAGCTTCTGATGGATAGCTCATAGACACCCCCTTTACCCATGTCTAAAACTGAAATTACTGTCATTTCCCTCTTTTTCACCTATAATATAATCCCCTTCTACGGGGAATAGTCCATCCTCTCATTTACCCATGCCACCTATTCAATCATTAACACCTACTATAATTTTACATTTACTTTCTTGAACAGATAACACTTATTTTCTATACCAGTACTGTCCCACAGAACTTTCTACAATGTCCAATATAGTAGCCATTCATAACATGTGACTATTGAGTAATTGAAATGTGTCCTGGTCCACTAATTTTAACTAATTTAAATTTAAATTGCTACATGAGGCTAGTGGCTACTGCACTGAACAGCATCAGAGTACTTCTTTCTTCATACTGTTTTGGAACACGAGGTAATAGAGAACGGTGATCAAGAGTACAGGCTTTTGAGCCAGATTTCTTGGGTCTGAATTCAAATTCCATCACTTACTAGCAACATGATCTAGGACAAGTCTTCTAATGCCTCTATGCTCAATGGCTTCATGTGTTAAATAGGGAGACTTATGGTGTCTATCTTATAGGGTTGTCATGGGAATTAAATCAGTTCATACATGAATGGATGTCTAGCCAAACTAAGCACTAAAAAATGTTTGTCCCATGTACTCGATCCTACCTCATATTCTTACAGACTATGCCTTTAATTTCTCCCCAGGGCTTGTGCTTTGTTATGCTGCCCAAAGAGGAATTCGATAAAAATTGATTTTATGCAATGTGTAAATTAGAGAGTTAAAATCCCATTAAAGTGAACTAGAAATGGAAAAAAAAAAAAAAAGAAAGGTGGCATTTCATGGAGGCCAGCTGTATTAGATGACCTGCCAGGTGCTCTTCCCTTTATTCAGAGACACCCTCTCTGGTGTCCACAATCGTCCTTGTCCAGAACGCTGCCTCCTGTGTGCACCTGTGTAAGTCATCAACATGGCATTTCCCTCTTACCATCATCTTGGGCATTCCCTTTAGCTCTCCATTAAGATAAGCCGTTATTTTCTATGCCTTATATCCTCCTCATTACACTCCCTCCCCATTTGTTGTTTTAGGTATAATTAGAAGAGAGGTAATATTTTTGAGCATGTGTCTGAAAATATCTTTATTCTACCCTACCATTTGATCAAATATGGAAGAAATTTTAGAATAGCAAACTTCTGAGAAAACTAATCTTGTTCCTATAAAATTGTTTGTAAATCTACTTAAGTATCACCCCCATAATCATCCTAGTAGCTTTTAGGATAGTATGTTTACCCTCAAAATTCTGAAACATTGTGGTAAACGTGCCTTGGTGCTAATCATTTTTCATTAGTTGTGGTGACAGCTAATCTGATAATGTTTGTCTTTTAGTTTAGATGTATTTTACTTTATTTTATTTTAAAATAAATTTCTTCTTTCCATTTTCTTTGTACATTTTTGTGGAACTTCTGTTGATCATATTGTCTAGTTTTTTTTCTCTTATGCTATTTTTGGAAAGATTCCTCAACTTTGTTTTTCAAAAAACTTCAGTGGAGGGTTAACTACCATCTGTCTAAATCCAAAAGGTTATATTTTGTTTCCCTACATGTCCTTTTTGTAGTAACCTATTAATTTTCTCACAGAGCAATATCTTCCTCTACCTCTCTGAGAGTATTTATTACCTAAATACATTTTGAAATTGATTTATATTTCCTGCATTATATCTTTTTCTATGCATTTATTTATTTATTTATTTATTAATTTTCTGTCACTTATGTGGAAAGCTTTCCTCAAATGCTTGGTAATTTTCAACTGTTTGCTCATATTTAATATTGGACTAAAGCAGTAACAATTAAAGACTAGTGTCTGGGCAGAATTTGTTGACTGTTGGGCAAGCAGGCAGGACTTACCTGCTTCACTGGGGATGTCCAAATTGCTCTATCTGTATATTTGTTTCGAAGTATGTTATTTCTCCAAGGAGCATTACCCAGTTACATGCCTTGTATAACCTGGCTGTTGGAGACATGGAGATAGAAATCCTAATTTTGAGTGTGAAAATCCTGGGTTTTCAATGCTAACTTGTGGTCTTATTCTCAGATTTTTCTGACATCTTCATACTGTGTCAATAGCCTGTTTTTCAGTATCTCTAAAAACATCATCTCAAAATGGGAAAGGAGAACTCTGTGGATGGTTAGAATTGGAAAGAAAATTAAGAAGTCTAACTGTTCCTTTATACTAACTTTCAAATATTCCTTCTATTTTTCAGCTTGTCGTGAGCCCCACACTCTGAAGCATCTTGTGCTCCCGACTCCCCAGTCTTTCTCTGACTCTGATTTTTCTCTGACTCTGGTGTGCTCTGCAGCAGGGGTATCAATTTTCTCACTTTTCAGTTTTGTTTGTCCTGTTTTAATAATTAACTAACCACTATCCATCTGGTTTTCATCTTCCAAAAATTTGACATATTTTGGCTTTTGCATACTTGCTACTGTTCCTTCACCCTCCTGGGGTTGTTCTTTTTTTGTTTGTTTGTTTTTAAATTGTCACAGGACAGAACAGAGAGTGAACCATGCACTTAATATACAATATTTGCTATATTTTCTCCTTCAGCTTTTGTCTAGAAAACCTGACAAGTTCAGTTCCAACAGAACACATCATGCTAATGCCAAAGTGTTGACAAAATTGATTTTATGTTCATTTTTACATTTTGTATACAAAAGTATACAAATATTATTTAGCTTTCTTTGAAGGTGAAAATGTAAAGTTTATTTGCCTAGTAGACTTCAGGTTATGCATGCTTCAGTGAGAATTTTCAGATGGCTACACTTAAAGCTTGAAGTTGAATAATTCCTCAGTGGCCAAGTGCAATGCCTATCATCATTTAATAGGTTTTACCTGCATCAAAGGTGGACTTGGCATTTTTTAAAAACTTTTTTAATATTTAGTTTAATCCTCACAAAAGTATTTTCTCTCTTCAGTAACTCCAAGAAAACTCTCACTTTAGAGTTACTGAAAAACATCACAAAAAGTATATCTAGAACAAAACTAAAGGCAAAAAGGAAATAATTTTAGATAGGGAAAAATATTTAAAATATGCTATGTGGATATGTATTTTAATATTTTAAACTTTAGTAAAATTTTTTCTGGCAATTGCTACAGTTTTAGCTAATTACATGAAGGATACTGTTTGATCTTTCTTTATTGATGCTGTATTGTTTCAGATTACTCTAGATTTGATGATACTCTTTATGTTAATCTGAATTTAGGACAATTTTTCATGAACACCTCCTGTTACAGCTTGGCCATCAGGATGACCTCATTTCAAGGATCAAACCAGAATATTTATATGGAAAGAGTGGTCAAGGAGGTGCAGTCTTTACCAACATTATTCAGTTTGGGGTAAATGTCTTTTATATTGCTTGAGGGAATCTCAGGCCAAAGCCTTTTCTGAAAGTGCTGTTGTTTATTTTTCTCTGGGGCACAAAATCAATGTGCTTTTTCTCCATTTCAGAACTGCTACATTAAAATGTCATGACATATGTGTTTAAAATGTAAAATCCATAAAAAGAAAAAAATCCACTTGATGTTGATGATATTTTACTTTTACCCTTTCTTCATGCTACAAAAAGTTGTCGTTTTTCTTTTGTTCATGACCAAGTTTATATGTCATTTACTCACAGATGTGTATGAAGAATGCTCTGGTTTCCACTGGGGTGGCGGTAGGGAGGGCAGTCCATTAGCAGGCAGTCTTGTTTCTAGGTTCTGAAAGTTGATTTTTCTTTCTCTGTTTACTGTGAGAGATGACTTGATTTTATGCTTGATCATTTATTTGCTTTGGTTATCCAAAGGCTTGTGGCCATCTATATAAAGGAATGTAAAGAAAGATCTACATACTATTGCTATTACTACATTTAATTTGTGTATACATGTATAAATTCAAAGATATATATATATATATAATGTATATATAATTTAGAAGGATGTTTGAAAGCTTGTGAAAAACAGGTATTTTTTCCAAATTGTGGTTCATTAAAATTTTTATTTTTAATTATTATTGGAATATATATGTCATATATATCTATAGACATGTGATGTTTTGATACAGGCATACAATGTAAATTGATCAAATCAGGTAATTGAGGTATCATTATCATTTCTTTGTGTACCAACATTCCAATACCACTCTTTTAGTTATATTAAAGTATACCTTAACTTATTGCTGATTACAATCACTTTGTTGTGCTATTGAATTTTTTTATTCTATCTGACTAGCTGTATTTTTGTGCCTGTTAACCATCCCCACTTATCCTCCACTCCTTGCTACCCTTCCCACCTTCTGATAACCATCATTCTACTCTGTCTCCTTGAGAACAATTGTTCTAGTGCTTAGCTTTCACATACTAGTGAGAATGTGCAAGAATTCTCTTTCTGTGCTGGGCTTATTCCACTTAACATAATGTTCTCCTGCTCCATCCATGTTGTTGCAGATGATGGGATTTCGCTCCTTTGCGTGGCTGTATAACATTATATTGTGTATTTGTACCATAACTTCTTTGTCATCCGTTGATGGACACTGAGGTTGATTCCCAGTCGTGTCTATTGTGAATAGTGCTGCAATAAACATGGGAGTGCAAATGTCATTTCCATATATTGATTTCTGCTTTTGGATATACACCTAGTGGTGGGATTGGAGGGTTTATAAAGTAATTCTATTTTTATTTTTTTGAGGCCCCTACATCCTGTTCTCCATAGTGGTTGTGCTAACTTAACATTCCCCATAATGTATGAAGGTTCCCCTTTCTCTACATCCTTATCAGAGTTTGTTATTTCTTGACTTTTTGGTAGAAGCCATTTTAACCATAGTGAGATGATGTCTCATTGCAGTTTTGATTTGCATTCCTCTGATGGCTAATGATGTTGAGCATTTTTTCATAAAACTGTTGGCTGTTTTTATGTCTTCTTTTGAGAAATGCCTGTTCAGATACTTTGTCTGTTTTTTAATGCAAATTATTTGATTTTTTCCCATTGAGCGAGCTCCTTGTATATTAGTTATTCTTTGTCAGATGGGAAGTTTGCAATGATCTTCTCCCATTCTGTGAGTGGTCTCTTCATTTTGTTTAATGTTCCCTTGGCTTTGCAGAAGTTTTTTAGCTTTATGTGATCCGCTTTGCCCAATTTTGCTCTGGTTGCCTGTGTTTTGGGGCATTACTCAAGAAACCCTTGCCCAGACAAGTGTTCTAATGCATTTATTCAATGTTTTCTTTTAGTAGCTCCATAGTTTCTTTCAGGTATTACATTTAAGTCTTTGATCCGTGTTGATTTGATATTTGCATGTAGTGGGAGCTAAGAGTCTAGCTTCCTTCTTCAGCATATGGATCTCCAGTTTCCCAATATTGTTCACTGTAGACATTGTCTTTCTACCAAGTGTATTCCTGAAAACTTTGTCAAAGTCGAATCCACTATGGATGTATAGACTTATTTCTGGGTTCTGGGTTATGTTCTGTGGTCCATGTGTCTGTTTTTATGTGTGCACCATGCAATTTTGAAACAGCATTTCACTTTGTCACCCTAGGTAGAGTGCCGTGGAATTGTAGCTCACAGCAACCTCAAACTCTTGGGCTCGAGTGATCCTCTTGCGTCAGCCTCCTGGGTAGCTGAGACTATAGGAGCCTGCCACAACACCCCACTAATATTTCTATTTTTGGTAGAAATGGGGTCTCATTCATCCTCAGGCTGATCCCAAACTCCTGAGCTCAGGCAGTTCCCCCACCTGAGCCTCCCAGAGTGCTGAGATTACAGGTGGCTTGAACCACCACACTCAGCCAGTACAATGCAATTTTGGTTTCTATAGCTCTGCTATAGTATAATTTGATGTCAAGTAATGTGATTTCTCCAGTTTTGTTCTTTCTGCTCAGGATGGCGTTGGCTATTTGGGGTCTTTTGTGATTCCACAGTGTCAAGACTATTTTTCTTTTTAAAAAAATAATTATTGAGAATAATTGGGAAAAAACATATAATTAATGTTTTAAAATAATCAGACAGAGAAGCTGCTGTTAGTCACTGAAAAATAGATACTAAAATGCCGGATGATTCAAATAGATATAAGGACTCTAAATAGCCACCCTGAAATCAATACTTAATTTGTTTCTTTTTCAACTGATTCCAATCAAAGGAAATTAAGTAATTTGAATAATATTTGCCCTTGCTCATAAGTGCAACACCTAATGATTCACAGGTAATCTGTAGTTACAAAGTCTTTTCTGTATGGCCCTGTATTTCCTTTGGTTTGGGGTCGGGGGCTTTGAGTTTAATCTCCTTGGGGCTCAGACCTTCCTTTAAGAACATGTGATGGCTTACTATGACAACATCATTAAATATCTGGTCTGGAATAAGTCGTAGATCTTAAGGTAAATTTTGGTTAACAAAACTCCTCAGGCTCCCAAGTGGTTTTTTAAGTTTTAAAAACTAGTCATAGAAATTTGATAGATTTCACTTGAAAATGTATCTAAAGTTTAACCTAAAACATCATTTACTTGAAACTTTGATTTTCAGGCTAAGTTATTGTTATTACATCACCTTTGAGGGAAACATGGCTGTATTTACATAACATTCAATTCCAGGGTTTAGAACAATACTTTGTTATCGAGGTTTATTTAACAAATTCTCTAAGTGCATTTGAGTCCCAGGGACAATTGCATACAGACTAGTTCCAAGTTAAGTGAACCTGACACTGGAGACCTGGCAGTTTCCTACTGTCAAAATTTGTCCACTAGATCCATCAGCTGACCAACACTAGTTGTCCACAATGAAGCCACCTGGATGGACTTTCTGTTTTCCAGACACAGGGAGGTGATGCCTATCTCGGTGACTCAGAAGGATGCAGTGTATGTTTATGTGATACATATTATACTCTATCCCCCTCACTCACAAATCTCACCATAGATTTGTGTGTAAAATGTCCCATTTTGTTTTCAGACTAGTAATTCCCTTATAATTGCTAAATACCTGTTCAATATCTCTGATGCAATGAATACTGGCTGGAGTTCAAGAGTTTGTTACGAGGGTACTGAGCAAAATAATCAGTTAAAATGTAGTCAGTGGCCGACTGCTAGGGGCAGGAAAAAGGGGGAAGGAATGAGTTTTGAGATAAGCTCAGCGTGGAAAGGTTGGCAGCCATTCCAATATAGGTTAAAAATATGGAGAAGATTAAAAAGTACCCGTGGGCGAGGGTGGGTTTCTGTAAGCGCTGAAATATAAAATAGAATTGTATAGGAAATAGAAAAAAAGGGGAGATTGAAGGAATAGATATAAGCTAGCCATCAAGGAATACAGGCTCACAGTAAGAGAGGCGGAAAGCAAAATGAAATGATACAGCCGAAGGACTCAAAGCAAATAAGGGAAGTTTCTATAAATACATGTAAGGGAAAGAACAGAACAGGGAGACAAGCACTGTAAAGTGAAAATGCTGAGCTGGCAGACTCCAGAAATGACCACGAGCCCACCACATTCTTTATTCCTCTCTGTTGTCAGTGACATCTGGAGAACGAAAGAACAAAAAAAGAGAAAGAATTTAAAAAAATTTTTGAATGCATATGGAAATGGAGGAAGCCATTACTGACAATATGTACATAATAGACAAAGCTATCATTGCAGGGAAGCAGCAAATGTAAAATAAAAATTTATGAGGTAACTAACTCCTGCATGTTAAAACCAAATGCTTCTGACAGTTTTGAAAGAATGAAATAGAATGTTATCATATCTAAAAGCATCCAGTAGGAAAAAAATAATATTTAAGAAGATAAAAGTAATGCAATTTCAGCTAAATTCTTTTTCTAGGAATAAAGGGAATGAAATCAGAGAATGTGTTCTTAATTATTTAAAATTTTCACCCCAGAATTTGTGATGCAGTTAGTTGGACCCTTCAATGAAGTATGTTTTGCATCACAATTATAGTTTTATTATCTTTTTCTTTATCCCCAAACTTGTTGGAAATTTTAAAGTTTCATGTTTTGTTGAGGGGTACATATGTTACAATCTCTTTGCAAACTTTGTTTTCTTGAGGGGCGGTATTTATAAGATAAAATATTGTTGTTAAGGAATATGCCATATGAGTTATTCTGTAATTTAAAATACCAAGAAAACAGAATCTCTGGGCTTATGGTCCAGCATTATATCCAAACCTAATGAATTTTTCTTTTGTGCTATGTTGCTTCCATGTTGCTTTATGTGGTCGACAGCTTTCGTGGCTCAGAGGGAGAAGAACATCCTGCAGGTGGGACGTCTGCAATCCCTTTTGTGTTTCCATCTGCCCTTGGGTGAGTTGTTGTGCTCACCACCCTCTCACATCTCCTCCAGACTTCATTCTTCCCTCTAACGTCCCCTTTCTCTTCCAGTTTTTAAGTGGTTAAATCCATAGGGTGCAATGCAGGCATTTCTGAGGCCTTGAAATATCTCTTGTTGTACCTGCTATAGTTCTTAGTGCCAGAGGGGCTAACTGGGCGTGGGATGTTAACAAACTGAATGTGTGGGTTTTCCTGCTGTCCAGAGATACCTATTCCATTTCCAGACAGAAGGAGAGACAAGACCGACAAACATGGGGTTAATAATTAAAATCAGAAATAAATCTCGTTGCAACACAGGTAGCTTGAAACTTGATAATTTAGAAATAGTTTGGATAATTGCTAATTAGGTCGACTGACAGTGGAACTGAATTATTCATGAAAACCTGAAAGCAGAGCATAATTCATTCCTGAATACCTCTAAAACTGGAGGTAAGTTGTTTATTATATTTTCACTAGGTTATGTGCTGATATTTATTTCATGCTTAGTTTTGACAATTTTATTTTAGAAATATCTTCAAGTTACAAATAGAATTGATTAAGGATGATTTTACTACCACAAAAAAATCACTCAAAGTTTGAAATAAAAATTACTAGTTGGCTACTAAGATCAAATCTATGACCCTTATAAATTCCCTTTTCAAAATATTAGGAAGATTACTTTGGCAAGAGTATTGTCAAAATACATGTATTAGCCTATTAGAAGAACTTTTCCTCTAGCTTATTTTATAATATTTATTTTTACTGTTCAAAATATTGCTATTATGTTTATTTGATATGTACTATCTTCTCAGATTTCTTTTTTTTTTTTTTTCAAGTGGAAGGATATTCAGTATTAGCTTTCGGAATGGTGCCTTATATCTTTAGATTTTGTTTTTTATTATGTTTTTATTTCATCATTAACCATACTTGGAGAAAATCTTCAGGAATAGAGGGAAGCAGTTTTAGTGATTCTGAGATTTTTGGTGATAGAGTCATTCAAACATTTATTACTTTAATCATTCAATCTTTTCTTTTTCACAACTAATATGAGGCACTGTCCCTTTGTTAGGCAATGGATATATGTAATGAACCTCAAAATCTAGTGGGGATGTGAGAGACCATAGCTACATGTGGTTCCCTCCAAATTGATATCCACTGCCTTCGGAGAATAGGTGCCAGGAGACTGCCACCTGGAGGGCGGGTACCCAGCACTCTGAATTCAGTTATGTCCATTTTGCCTACAAATTGTGAACAAATGTGATGCTTATTAGTTCTTGTTTGGGATTTATAAGAAGTAGGATGCTGTTTCTTTTCTTTTCTGCTCACTGAACCTCATACTGCCTAGAAGGGAGGGTCACAAAGAAGGAGCTTAGGTCCCAACAACCAGGAAAACTTCTTCGGCTGACAAATGTCCTCCTATGGCAGTGAACTCCCTGAGGACCAAGATAGTTTGACCACAGAAAAGCACCCATGCACCCTTATTTGCTACAAGCAATGGCCTACCATGAAAAAAAATCAATCTTCCAAAACCAACATTGAACAATCCTTCTCCTTTTGAAATATCCACAAACTGCTGTCTTATTCCTGGTAGACAAAAGCTGCCAAATATATCCAGTAACCAACTGGGGAACCCACCCCCCATCTCTAAAATACCACTTTCATAGGATACTTGCCAGTCACAGATTGGCTCAGCTTCTCTGCTTTGTACTGTATAAAACTCACCTTCCTTCCTGGTTCTTTTGTTCTCCAGCCAAAATGAAAGTGGTGGCAGATGGTTCTCTTACCCAAATTTATAGATAGATAGCCTTTGTGAACTTTATCTGAGACTTAGTTTTGTCTTGGACAGGATTATGATTTGAGTAAGAAATAAACATTTACTGTGTTAAAATACTGAATTTTGGGGCTGGTTTATCTGGGTAGCTAGCATTACCTTACAGATTTAGAATGATGGGAGAGTAATTATAGTTTTAATATAATACTAATTTTCATACAAAGGTACTTGTGACAAGAAGGCCAGGAGGCTATGGGGACGTGCTGTGCCATGACCCATCTTGGGTGGCACCGGCTACAGGTGCTCTTAGTCAACCCCTGCAGCTGACTCCCCTTGGCCTGGTCCTCTGCAACCCCTCCCACCTTGCACATCTAACAGCTCTAAGCTCTCTCTGCCATAACTCCTTCGCTTATTTGGGTTTTAGCATTTCATCTATAAAGTTAACTTTTTTCTCCTGTGACATAAATATTCATCATAACATTTAGCTCACAAAATCCCAAACATGTTATAAGAGATATCATCTTAATGTTCAGTGTTTGGTATTTTGGCAAAGGATGATGGTAACGTTTGCAGTAGAACCAGGTCAAAATGATTCAACAGTTAAGAGCTTACTGGCTGATTAATTTTCTTATTGGGTGGATTGAACGAAGGAGGATCCTGGTAGTTCCGTAATACCATGAGATTTCCATTCTAGCATTTTAAAATAAAGAGCTTTCTTCATCTCAAGTGCCTTGAATTTGGCTGCACTCAAGGATTTATAAAGTCACTTAAAAGTTCTGAAGTCAAATTGAAACATATTCTCATAGGTCTTTATTATTCAAAGAGCACTTCCCTTGGGTGGCTTGGCATTATAGCTTTGGTTGTTTATTTTACTTTTGTTGCCTGACGGTAAATTCACTTTGAATTCTAGAATATCTGTATTTGTGGATTTATATCTTCTTTATACCACAGAAAGACGCCTTTCATTTTGTAGATAATTGATAAATATTTATGGAATATATGTGGATCGTAAAATGAGTCCCTCTGGAAAATGAGCAAGGGGTAAAATTCACAAGTGCTACATGGCACAAGAGATTTTTATTTGAAAATATTAAAAACAACTTCAAAATCTCATCAGTAGCAGAATGTGTTTTTTTAAACCTCAGGGGCCACATTCCTTCAATTGAGTTCTTATAAAATTCAAACCTTTCTGGAAGATTAACTTAAACTTCTAAAATGCATAAATTAGCTTACTATACTGTATTTATTTTCTCCTTCTCAAAGTGACTGGCCATAATAATGATGACACAGACAAGTGAGAATTCAAATATCCTCTTTCAGATAGCCTTGTTACAGATATTTTGAATAACATTTTCTATTTTCAGAGGGAAACAGATCTCCACCTCCCCTCTTCTGACTCGTCCATGACATCAATTGTTAGGAGGGCTGCTGGACCCTTTTTTAAGAATTGTGAATCAAATTATTTTTCTTTCATCTGCTCTTCTCAACCAGGAAAATGTGTCATGTTGCTGTAATTGGTGGAGAGTGATGTTTAATGATGGGCACACACAAAAAAAAAAAACTTCACTGTGATTATTTTACCCAGATAAACCTTGCATTCCCTTGCACAGTGCCTATGAAGTCGTTGTTCAATAATCTCTATGTAATTCTTTTAAATATGGGTGCATTTTTTTGCAAGTTACATCTGCTCTCACACACAAGATTTACCATTTACTCCTCAGCTGTGGCATCAGGAAAGGGAATGGGGGTGGTGATGATAAGCTGGGTCACAAAAGCTCCCGCACACTCTCCAGAGAGCTTCCCGGGCTTCTGCCTTTGGAGTCCCACACCATCTGCTCAGGCTGATCTGCTGGAGACCATGAAGAGGTCATATTCTGTGGCCTCTTCTGAGTTGTCAGACACCTTTAGAGAACAGGTTGCATGTTTATCCTCTTGGTGAATGTAAGTGACTCAGAACACAGAGAGTCACTTACATCGCAAACACAGACCTCTTCTGTTACATAACTATTTCCTTACAAGTGTGGGGTTGGACATGGGTCACATGATGCAGTTTATCTGTGGTGAGGCGAAGGTTCAGGATGTATCTCTGACCTTTGTTTTTCTTGTCGCTGACCTAAACTTAGAGTGACCTCTAAAAGGCTCTGAGACTTGTAGTACCAACATCCTCCCCAATGCCTGGTCAAGTAGCATGGAAGCAGGATCTGAGGGCTGAGAAAATGGGTTTTGATGTCAAAGAAAAATGGGTTGAATTTTAACTCTGCCATTTACTGTGTGACTTGAAAGTTGATTAATGTCTCAGTGCCTCAGCTTCTTTATCTATAAATTGAGAAAACATCTACAGAGATGTCATGAGAATTAAATGTAAAATTCTCGACACAGTGCCTCATATCCAGTGAATACTTAATAATATATATATTTTTAATTTCAAATTAATGTGGAGTTACAAATGATTATATTCCATACTTTGCATTTGTAAGATAAAAGTACTATTAGAATGTTGTCCTACACCCAGATTTTGATGGGAATTTTCCCAAACCCAGCCCCCGTCCCCCTCCCCCATTAATTCTCAGTTTCCTCATGTGAGCACGCAGGTGTTGGTCTGCTAGTCCCAGTTTAGTGCTGGGCACAAGTGGGGTTTGCTTTTCCTTTCTTGTGATACTTCCCTTAGGAAAATGCTTTCCAACTACATTCAGGTTGTTGCAAAAGACACATAATCTCCATGCTTCTTGTGGCTGAATAGATTTCCATGGCACGCAAATACCACAGTTTATTAGTTCATTTGTATGATGATGGATGCTTCAGATGATGGAGCGTTGTTTCCACATTTTTGCAATTGTGAATTGTGCTCCTATTGAGCACAATTTGAGTGCAAATGTCTTTATGATAGAATTCCTTTTCTTCCTTTGGGAAAATAAGGAGGAGTGGGATGGCTGGATCAAATGGTAGGTCTACTCTTAGTTCTTTGAGGAATGTCCATACTGCTTTCCGTGGACGTCACACAAGTTTACTGTCCCACCAACAGTTCATAAGTGCTCCCTTCCTTCTACGTCTGCACCACTGCCTTGGAACCTTATGGTGTGAGGCATTCTTTCTAGGGTTAGGTAATATCTCAATGTGGCCTTGATTTTCATTTTCTGATGATTAGCATTTTTTATGTGTTTGTTGGCCATTAGTCTATCTTTGTAGGAAAAATTATTATTCATGTTTCATGCCTAATTTTTAATGTTTCTTTTTTTATTTGCTTGAGTTCTTTGTAGATTCTGGTCAACAGCCTCTGGTTGGATGGGTCTCATGTAAACATCTTCTCCCATTTAGTAGCATGTCTCTTTGCTTTGCTGATGGTGCCTTTAGTTGTGTAGTAACATTTTGACTCGATCAGGTCCCATTTATTTATTTTTGTTCTTGCTGCAGTTGGCAGTGGGGTCTTATTTCTAGGAGATGCTCTACTTGAGTGTAGTCATCCTGGGGTTCAATATTCACCAAGTTGGCATGTGTCTGAATCTTTGGCGATGCTTGGGATATTTTCAACTGTAAAATAATCAACTAGAGCTTTCATGCTTTCGGACCTCTGTCCTTCTCCTTCAAGGATACCTCACTTCAGGTATCTGCATGCTTCCACATGGTCTCAGAACCCTTGGAGAGGTTGAGAGATTACCCTGCTCTTACACTATTCTTGCCCCTCTCTCTCGTCTCTTTAAGTAACTGGCTTAGCTCAACAGCCTTGTCTCCAAGCGCTGAGATTATTTCTTCTCCCTGGTTTAATCTGTTGTTGAGACACTCTACTTTGTTTTGAAATTTCTTTAATGCTTCTTTTAATTTTTAGGCTCCAGTATATTCTTTCTAATTATGTCTAGATCCCTGGTGACCTTGTCTTTAATTTCAGTAGTTTGTCGGGATTTTTTTTGGATTTTCTTTTCTTTTCCTTTTGTTTCCTTGCTTTCCTGCTTTCCTTTCAATTCCCCTCATCTTAATTTGCCGCCCAAAATAGAATTCTATTTATGTCATTTCAAAAATTTCCTTAAAGTTGGAATTTTCAGCAGACGCTATTTCAATTCTTCATGTTGCTGGGTTCTTTGGCTGATTTCTGCTCAAGTTGATTTCTTCTTTTCTTTTTCTTTTTCTTTCTTTTCTCTTTTTCCTCCTCCCCTTTTCTCTTTAACTCTAGGATATTGGGTTAAGATGACCCTATGGGGCAGCAAAGAAAGAGACGGAAAGGTCTAAGAAAAAGAAAGAAAGAATTATACTAATAAAAGAAAAAAAATAAAATGTGGTTAATATAATCTTTTTGATACCCTTGAGGATATAAAAAAAGACAGGAAAAAAGCCTTAATTGTGGTTAATTTGGTCCTCTTAGGTATCCCGAAGAGTTGAACAATCTGCAGACAGACTGCTGGGTGGTGGTCGACTGTCAGCAGTAACCACTGCTGCCAGCTGTGAGGTTCCATGGCTGAGCTCTGGGCCACCTGATGTCCATCAGCCTGTCATGCAGGAGGTCAGAGCTGGATTTCTGCTTCATTTCAGGAAGTGAAGGTGCACAGCAGGTACTGAAAACCTGGGGTGTGGCCACAGACCTGTGGGATATGCCAGACGTTTAAGGGTGGTACCCTCAAGTCTCAGATCCAGTTAAGGAAGTAGGTATCTGTGCTGGGGCAGGAATCATACCTTGGTGTTCCAAAGGGGACCTGGAGAGTGAATGGAAGTCCAGGGGGAGTGTGGATCTCCTTCATTTGCTTGGGGATGCCACTGGGCCAGCTCAGAGGTGGCGGCTAACTGATGGTCAGCCTGCAGGGCCTCAGGATCCCAGAAAAGCTGTGCCAAATGGGGCCAACATGGGTGATGGCAGTCTCAGGCCTCCTGATCTCTGTGAGTCCCTGTGTTGCTGAAGCGGGGTGGCAGGCTGTTGTAGTAACAGTTATTATTATAATTACTATTGTTCTTGCTGGGGCTCAGAATATACTATCCAAAAATATCTGTGTCACATAAATATTTAGCTAAATGCATTTTTTACTGCTTTTGTCTTGTGAATCTGTCTTTTGTCATCAGGGTGTAAGCCATGAAGACATTTCTCCCCTTCAGTCTTATGCAGGACATTTCAGTATTTGCAAATTATTAGACCATTATACAACCCTTCTCATTTTTATGTTTGTAAGTCCTAAGAATTTTACCCAAGTTTAGAGAATCTTACTTACATACTTAGATATTTAACTGGTCTCATGTACTTTCTGCATTTGAGATTCACCTGTGTTTCTCTAGATTTTATACCTTGTTTCCCTTCTCTCTTTAAATTTCATTTAAGGCATTATCAGAGACTTTCCAAAGGAACAGATGAAACTAGAAAGGCTAAAATTACTCACTGTAGATTCTTGAGTGTGAAATTTTAGAACTGATAGAACATTTGTGGACACAAATTTTTATAATCAATTAGTAACATTTTGAATAATGTATCTTCCTTTTAATCCCTCTTTTTTATGTCCCCTGAACACATTTAGTACCAAATGGTTTTAGGAGGTCGTTAGCCTATTGAACAGACTGGGCCACATTCTGTTCTTGGAAGGCAATTCCCCACGTGTAGGCATCATGAAGCAGAAGAGGGGAGTAATACATCACGGAAAAACAATTTTTTATTCAAGGTGAAAAACGTCTTGATTTTTTTGCATTAATTAAATTAGCGCTTTTCTAAGAAGACACATTTCAGTTGAAGGATTGGGCTATAGGGTTTGCAAATGTGTTCCTTTCTGTGCATACCCAGGCTTCTCTAGAAATGATTCCATTTTAATGGAATAGAAAAAGAAAGAATTAGCAGTACTTGCACTTAGTGAAAGCATTTCATAGAGACCATGGCGCATCTTTCTAGGCAGGAAGCTTAAACATACTCGCTTGGTTGAGGGGAAAAAGACCCCAATTATTTAAAAGTCACAGTTCTATGAAAAATATTGCCTCAAGAAGTTCTTTGGCTTTGAAGTGGTGTCTAAACCATTGCATCTTTATGAGGTCATATTTTTCAGGCTGAATTTTAAAATATATTTAATATATGTATGCACACATGTCAAGGCAGAAGGAAGTTTTGTATATGAATTTAATTAAGCAGTAGGCCACTTTGGGACTTGTTTTATAGAGCCATTTGTTTCATTTGAGTTCAACTGCCCAAGCTACCGTGCAATAATGGTCTCATAAAATTATTCTCTAGAGGGTCTTATTTCTACCATAATGTGCTTTTACTTAAAATTTAGTTTAATAGCAACATTTTTCCTTGTATATCAACCTCAACATGTAATAGCTATTGGAAAATCTTGTGGTTAAAGAGCTCTTGGTGTTCTTTACTTACTATTGGGAATTGCTCATTCAAAAAAAAATGAGAAAAGAGGAGGACAAATTTGCATATTGCATTGGTAATAATCTTTTGATTTGATATTTGTATCTATCATCATTTGAAACACTCTCTTTCAAATCACTTGGAAATGTTTTTGACCTGAGCATGCCCCTCTTCTATATGGGCTTGAGCTCAGCTTCACTTTCCTAGAAACAATATACTGTTTGTAGCAATATTTCATGGTATGTGACAGAAGATATCCTCTTCACTGGGACTGCAATAATTAATTGAGACTTAACTCTGGTTTTTAGAGTGCATCTAATTTGGTAAGAACATAGATTTGTCAGTAACATTTTGTAAAATATGTATAATTTACAGTAGAGTATACTTGTTATATTTTCAGTTATAAAATACATGAAATATATCTCTCTTTATTTTTCTGCAACAGTTCAGTTAATAAATCTATATTTCTTTCTTGAGCAAGACTCCCATCGATCTGGGAAAAGTCTTTTGCTCCCCACCCAAAGTCCTATACTTTAGATCTGAGTTCCCCAATCCTGGAGCTGCAGACCATGACTGGTCATGGCCTGTTAGGACTGGGGCCACAATGCAAGAGGTGAGCAGGTGAGAAAGCGAGGCTTCCTCTGTGTTCACAGCTCCTCTGCTTCCCGTCATATCTGCTCAGCATTAGATTCTCAGAGAAGCGTGCACCTGCTGTCAACTGTGTGAGTGAGGGATCTGGGCGGTGCGGCTCCCTGTAGGACTCCAATGTCTGATGGTCTGAGCTGGAACTGAGCAGTGTTGCTGGTGCTGGGACCATCTAGTTGTAGGAACACAAGCTCAGAGCTCCCACTGATTCTGCATTATGCTGAGTTGCATCATTATTTCATTGTGTGTTGCGATGTATTAAGAATAGAAACAAAGTGCACAATAGATATAACACTCCCCAATCATCCTGAATCCACTCCACCTCTTTTCCTGCCTTGGTCTGTGAAAAAATTATCTTCCATGAAATCAGCCAAAAAGTTTGGGGACCACTGCTTTAGAACTACAACTTGAACTTCACCCAACAAAGGGAAACAAGGTAATCATTTGTACCCTCATATTAATCTGAAATTTTTTTAAAAAGAAAGAAATCTGGTACTAACAGTAGATAAATTACCCTGATAATTTTCCAAATAAGGTACCAAATTTTCAATCTGCTGTTTTATTTTGCTAAAGTGGAACACAAGCATTAAAAATACACTGAATAAAAGGGACTGGATATCAGAGAACTGGATATAAGAATCCCTATTCTTTAGATGAGATAAAAAAAAAAAAGACGTGGAATGTCTTGAATGCATGTATGTAGTATTTTAAAGAGCATGTAGGTTTCTTAGCAGAAGACCCTTAGCACTCAGCACTTGAGTATCTGTGACCCTCAACATCCCTTATGCCATCTGAGTTCAGGGCCATCATTTAGATGTTTGTGAGTTTTTATCAGCAGTCACTTCAAGTGTCCCTCCCCCCCAACCCCCAAGTACAGGCCACAGGGAATGCTGGGAGAGCACAGGGCCAAGATGGGAGCTGCTGCTGCAGTCTGGGGTGATATGATGGGGTCCTGCATTGCTGGACAGCAGTGGGATGCTCAGACAGAGCTGGACACTGGAAAGATTTAGAAGGCAGAGCTGAGAGAATTTCCTGATGATTTGGATAGGGGTTATGAAAATCTTCAGAAAGATTCTGGGTTTTGGAAGTTCTAGGCCCTGGAAGTTGATAGCTTTGTGGCAGAAGAAAGTTGTTGATGATGTAGGATCAGGAATATGTTTTACACAAGGTAGTATGAATATTGATTAAAAATCAAGTAATTATTTTAGGATGATTCCAGAGATGAGAGGAAGTCCCCTGACTGGAGGTGTAAGTTGGAGAGTCGTCATTTATATTATGGAATAATAGCTGATGCCAGAGATACGTTAGAAAATGGAAGACATTTAAATTGTTTCAAATAATTTGAAAATCAAAGAGGTATCCTTTATTTTCTTTATAAACAACACAAAACAAACAAAATTCTTAGATATCCAAAAATCACAAGACATTTAAGAAGACTGTATCTTTAAAGAGAGACACAGCATCATTTTCTTTTTCAAAAAAAGAAGAAATCAGAGAACACAGATAATTTAGGAAAACAAAAGAGTAATTTGAAAATAACTCCAATTCTCTAGATTTGAGAAAATATTGCCATCTATAAAACTAGGAATAGGATGTTATATAAAAGGAACACGAGATGGTCTAAGAGTTGAAGTCCCAGGGTCCAACCAGGTGAGTAAAAGGAATTCCCAAACACTGATATTTTAGAAGGGGGAAGAGATGATGTTAAAAGCTTCTGCAGATAAAGAAAATCAAAGAAGAAAAAGAAATGAGAATCAGGTTGGTAGCAGAAAATTTTTCTAAGGTCTAAAGGAAAACGAAATAAACCTAGCATTCGGTATTAGCCAACATTTTATTTTCAGCATTCGAGGATTCCAAAATTAAACCTCTCCTTCCCTTTTTGTTAGAATGTTAGTAAGTAATAATCTGGTGGGAGGTTGATGGTAAAAAAACCACAAAAACAAAAAAAAGAAACTTCAGAGATTTGATACTTTTCCTGAAAATTTAGCACAAATTTAAGAGGTCCTGAAGATAATTAATGCATACACATATATGAAGGCAATTTGTTAACTCTAGGGAAAAAAAAACAGAATCACTAAAAGAGCTGGACAGGAGAAAAATCTAATCATAGCCCACTCTGTGGCTGCACAGTGAGCTTTGAGTTTCAGTCTTTAGAATCAATTCACAAGTACACCAGTGATAATTTGATTATAATTATAGAAAGAACTATAAATACTATTAGTGTCAGGAATATAAAAAGTAGAGATGACCAAAATTAGAATAAAAAGATAAGGGAGTTTGGGCCAAGGGGAGGGAGAGGTACATGTCTTATACAGGAGCAATTACCTGTATTATTAAAAATAAGTAATAAAGTTATAAACTGGAACACACAGAGGAGCTAATAATAGCACCATTTGGGGGTGAGACAAGGGGAGAGGCGTGGGCAATGGTGTGGACGGTACAACCCCTGTAGCTCAAAGAATGAGGGCTCATTCAAGCCTCCTGCAAAAAATGTCACATGAGCATATTTATAAATATGAATAACAGGAAAAACTGTGACAATAACACTAAAAGTTACACATTCTGAGGAGCAAAACAAGACTTAGAGTGGAGAAGGGAACAGAACTAAAGATTTTAATCATACGTCCTTCTGTTCCATTTGATTTCTAAGTCTGTGTGTGCGTTAATTTAATAATAAGAGAATTTTAGTTTTAAAACTAAAGCCCAAAGAAAAAGCTTTTGCGGGCTTTAGAGAGGCTGCTTTTGATGGGACTTGTTTTTAAGTTTCTCAATTTGAAATTCCTAGACCGAACTTGTGTTTTGCATAAGATGTGAAAGCTATTTGATTTCTATAGTTCTCAACATTCTCTCTGTGTGTTTCCTTTCTCTGGAATATTATTGGGATGTTTTGATATGCTTGTGTGAATGGTATAAAAGACACGCAAATAGAATACTTCCCGCCGGTGTTCCTCTTTCCTCTGAACTGTACACCTCATCCGCTATGCTCTCCTGAGTGAGTGTGATTCATTATTGAAAGCGTTGAACACAGAAAGATTTCCTTCGAGAGAGCATATCATGGGCTGTTCCTGGGAAATGCTAAACGATCGCAAAGGAGCAATACATGTTTTAGGTTTAAATATAGACTATAAATATCAGACTATTAGATTTTGCACACAATTATGCTGAATTATTCTTTGTTCAAATGGCCTAAGTTTTATAATACCTTTGAGGATTAAAAAATCCCATCTGCACAGGTGGACTGTGGTGGTGGTTAACAGGGTGGCAGGTTTATTCTGGCTCCAAATGCCACTGTGTGAAGAGAGGGATTCCGGGGGAAGGATTCCCAGGGCTACTCTTCCACGTTAACTTGCCCCGTCACCACTGTTCATGTCACCTTCACATTGGAGCAATTGCACAAGAGCCATGAGAAAGTGAAAATCTCGTTCCCCCCTGGGCCTCTGGCAGGAAACATGAGGACTCTCCACGCTACTTTCGTCCTTTGCCTTCTCAGCTGTCAGAGACACATTGAGAGACTGTCTGCTGCTAGCTGTGCAGACACTCCTCTGAAACTGCCATCACAGGATCCTTGTGCAGGATATAATGAAGATATAATTTGATTATCATTACCTTAAAGGTCAAATGAGTTCTTTTTATATTTTATCAAGTGTGTTAGTTTTATTAGTGGGTTAGGCACTTCTCTGAATCAAGATGAAAGTAGGTATGTTTGGCTTTATTAATACATATACTAGAAAAACAAGAACTCCAAAAGAGAATGCACAGACCCTAAACACGGCTCTCACAAGTGAGTGAGATCACTTCTCACCACGGTCCTTCTCCGTGCTTGCCTGGAATCCTCAGCTTGAAGGGTTTCAGTCCATCAGTGTTCAATGGTTATTTTTAAGCATGTAAGAAAGGACTCAAAGAGCTCCGGCAATGTTGAGCTTTAGTCTTTGTGATCTTGTGAGTCTCCTGTGCCCTCAGTTCTGTTCTTGTGTAATTACTTAGGAAGATGGTTAATAACCCATATTTGTTAATGTGGTTTGCTGCTGGATTTTTCTTTTTGTCTTAGTCAAATTGAGTTGCTATGTAGCGAAATATCATGCACTGGGGGCTTAACAGAAGATTTATTTCTCACAGTTCTGGAGATGGGAATTCCAGTATGAAATTGCCAGCAGATACAATTCCTGGTGAGAGTCCCCTTCTGTCTTATGGGTGGTGACTTTCTCCTTGTGCCTCACGTAGTAGTGGGAGGGGGGCAGAAAAAGGGAGAGAGAGAGATTTCTGATCTCTTTTTCTCTTTAGGAGACTGACTCCATGATGGGGTCCTGCCTTCCTGTCCTCATTTAAACCTAATTATTTTCCAAAGGTCCCACCTCCAAATACCATCACTGTGGGAACTGAGGCTTCAACAAGTGAATCTTAGGGAAGGACAAACACATTAAGTTCCTAACACTCTGCTCTGGTCCCTCAGATTTCATGTCTTTCTTCATGTAGAATACATTAATTGCATCCCAACAGCACCATCATTTCTTAACTCATTCCAGTATTAACTCCAAAGTCCAAAGTCTCATTTAAATAGCATTTAAATTATATGTGAGTGATATCTGAGATATTATTCAGCCTGAGTCAACATTCCTCTCCAGTTGTAACCCTGTGAAAGCAGGTGAGTCGCACATTTCCACAACACAGTGAGGAGACACACGCAGGACAGGACCCCCCCACTCCAAAGACAGGGGTCAGAAAGAAGGAAGGGCAGCAGAGCCCAGCAAGTGCCAGCCTTCTCAGGGCTGGTGTGTGACTTCCCAGGGCTCAAGAGTCACCCTCTGTGGCTCTATGCTGTGGCCTCCAGGTCCTCTGGGATGGCAGGGTCCCTCCTGTGGCTCCATGGGGCTCTGTGTCTGCCTGCAGTGCTGTCCATGTGGCTCTGCTGGGTGGCAGTTCCAGCCTAAGTGACAAAGTGAGGCAGCCTTTCCCTGGGCCACACACTGCAGGCCTGGGTTAGAGTTAGTGGTCCTGACCGTCTCTCAGACACTTTGGGGAGCTTTCTTTTCTTGATGAAAACTCATATTCACTGCCTGCCCTCATTCTGTCCCATTTTCTGTATTTGTTATTGCTATTTTAATTGACATATAATCATTGTACATATTTAGGGGGGACAGTGAGATATTTCAGTACCTGTATACCATGTGTAATGATCAAATCAGGGTAATTAGAATATCTGTCACATCAAACATTTATTGATTCTTTGTGTTGGGAACATTCAAAACGTTTTCTTCCAGCCATGTGAAACTATGCATTAAATTGCTAATTATAGGCACCCTACAATGGTGTAGGACACTGGAGCTTACTCCTTCTGTTTCTCTATTTTTAAATCCCAGTGGGCGGTGTTGTCTGGTGGGACAATCTCCTCTGTCTTCCTGGCGTCTCCTGTGGGTGGCTGGTTAGGGCTGTGGTCCACATCCACACTGGCTCCTCAGACAGCAGGTCGGCCCCACCCCAGCCGCTCTCTTGCTGATGTGTTTTCAGTGCTGCCAATTGGCATTGCTGTCTCCTCTCTACTTGGCAACTCCATCTGCACCAGATTCCTCCTTTACTGCAGTCTGTCAGTCAAGAGCAAACACGCCATGTCAACCTCTGTCTTGAAATGCCCCAGCCAAACATGCTGTTTTATCTTCTTATAAGTTTTGTCTTCCAGAAAACAGTAGAATGCAATCCCTCCAAGTTTCTTTGCCACTTTGTAACAAGGATTTCTTTCCTTCACTCTCCAATAGCATGTTCCTCATTTCCACCCAGGCCTTTAGCAGAATTGTCCTTAATACTCATATTTCTTGCATACAGCTCAAAATTCTCTCACTTTATGCCCATTACCCACTTCAAAAGCCATTTCCGCAGGTAGGCAGTGGTGATAACAGCCTCTCCTTCTCAGTACCAAAATCAGTGTGGTTAGGGCTGTCCAGAGAAACAGGACCAATTGGAGAGAGACAGAGACAGAGAAGCACACCCACACACATATACACACATGCACACATATACACGTATACAAACACACGTACACACAGATACACACACACACACACACATATATAGAAAGAGAGATAGGGAGAGAGATTGGGAGAGGGAGAGAAGGAGACTCACACATACACAGATTGACTGGAAGGACCTGGTGCATGTGGTTCTGCACTCCCAGAGTCCCACCACCTGCCGCTGGCAGGCTGCACACTCAGCCTGAGCCCACACGCTCTGACTGTGCCGCCTGGTCTGGGTCCCACAGAGCCTGAGCCCACACGCCCTGACTGTGCCGCCCGGTCTGGGTCCCGGCAGAGCCCGAGCCCACACGCCCTGACTGTGCCGCCCGGTCTGGGTCTGCAGTCCTGAGAACAGGAGCACAGGTGGTGTGGATCCCTGTCTAAGGACAGAAGAAAACAAATGTTCGTCAGGCAGAAAGAGAGCCCATCTTTTGATTCTTCCACCTTTCTGTTCAGTTCCAGCCCTCAGAGGGTTGGATGACGCCCACCCACATTGGGGAGGACCATCTGCTTTACACAGTCTGCTGATGAAAACAGTGATCTCATCCAGAAACATCTGCACACCCCAGAGTTTGTCCCCCCTAAATATTTGTCCAAACACTTGGGACCCTGTGGCTCAGTCAGCTGACACATAAAATCAACTATCACACCTTTATATTTTATTACACCAATAATTCCCAAACTAGCATTGCCAATGTGGCTCTGTTTTTTTGCTTAACGCCTTTCAGAACCATTTCTGCCCTCAAAGTACTTTCCAACAGGCAGGCTTTGACTGCAGGGAAGGACTTGTGAAGTCAACTGCTGGCGTTTACACCACCTTGGACTATAAGCTTCTGTGAAATAGTGAAATATTTTGCCCAGTTTGGAAAAGTTGATAATATACCAATAGCTGTAGAGAACTATGAATGCTTTAAGAGCCTTGTAAATGCATCAACTTAATAATAATTATTAAGCTTTTCTGGGACTATTTTAGGGTAGTTGTAACATTCATTATCTTCTTTTGCAAACATCAAACTCTAAGAAGACAACATAATGGTTTTGCAGAGATTTATTTCTAAGATTAAATGGTGAGGGCTCTTTGTTCTTTGAGCTTGTTTGGAAATTGTCCTCTTATAGCATCTAAATATGCATCTGTATTAAAATATCCCACAAATGAAAGAAAACATATTTCTTCCTAAAGCAAGAGTGATAATTAAACCGCTATCATTATATTTACCTATCAAATAAAAGAGAGTGTCTTTGGGTGTACATTTGCATTTTGAGTGACTTTTTCCCCAGATCACAAAATGTGCATTGATTTTGGTAAAATAATTATAGTAAAGTTAAAATTAATGTGATTAATATATTAATTTAGGGAGAAGAGTTAAAAATGGAAACCCCTCCCCAAACAAAAGCAAAAACAATGTACATGTTGTAGGGATGGAAAATCTGAAATGTTTCAGATTCCCCCAATAAATAACAGACCTTTAGGAAGGATTATCATGCAGATCCTGTGCAATATGCAACACCATTATCCTAACTCTATAATCCTACCTTCCTGAAGAGGAGGGCTATTTTGTGTCCACTCTTTTCTTTTTGACCTTGCTGTTTTGACATAAAAGCATTCAGCAACTGTCCAATGAGACAGGAAAAATACCTGATTTGGCAAGTGTGTGCTTCATGAAATGTGATATGGCATCAATCATCATTAACCCAAATATCCCCATCACACTCAGGGCCTGACCCCATCACATCTGGTTTCCTGTTTGAAACCCTTCAGTTGGTGGAGGTTTTGCTGATAACAATGCTCAGAATGGTCTCTAGGCAATGGAAACTGACAGAAGATGAATTATCTGTCACTCAAGAGGATGCCTGACTGTGGAGACAATCAAGAACAACTGTCTATTATTGCTTCCCCTTGGCTTTCTTTATTTCTTGGATTAGTTTCCAGCTCAGCATCTGCTTCAAAAGCCTATTGAAAAATCTCAAGAGAAAATATGAAGTAGAGAATTCCCAGCAAAATTGTTCTTGGTTGATGGTAAATGCAATCATCTTCCCTCTGTTGCCCATATAGTATTTTGAATCATAACATCTTAATTTTTCCAAAAGATCACTTAAAAATGCAGGAATACCATTTACAGGTTTCTTAAGTGTAGAATTTTTTCATTAGCTTTTAAATGCATAGAAAGATGTAGGTGTATGATGGGGGATTACTAGTTTTATTCTCCTTCTGAAAGTCCTGGGTAATTAGTGAACTGAAGATGGGCACACAGCACACGCGACATGTCTCATCATTTAGAATAGACCAGCAGTGGCTTACAAAGCCCTGATTCTAGAATGTTGTCCAGCAAACTGTGATACTGGAGCATCACTTCTTTATCAAGGACAGACAGTACAGTGGCACAGCAAGCAGGTAACAGAAATTCACACTTCACTTTTTTGGCAATTCAAGGTGTTTGGGGGCATATTGGAAATAAAAGGAAATTTGGAGGGAAAGAGTTTGAGGATGGGTCAGGATGAAATGAGTAAGACTGTACGCCTGGGCAGAGATGGCCCTTTGAAAATCTGGAGTGCCATAGAGAGAGTTAATTGGTTGTAGAAAGGTCAGGGGACTTGGAGGACTTAGGAGAATTGTAGGAGGAGACACTTCTTACAGAAAGTCTTATGTCTAGGTTAGGACAGCAAACACCCTAATAAGGGCCAGACGGGTAACATGGGCACGGCAGCCCAGACAACTTTTGTGTGCACTTTGTAAATGCATCCACAGAATTATCACTCCCTGCAAACCTGTGGGTGATTTTCACAAATAAGATGTTAAGCAAAACAAATCGGAAAGACAAGAGTTCTATATGATCCTGTTTTCACACAGTTCAAATAGGCAAACAGGTCCATGGCATAGGAAACTAGGAGAAGAGGTTCCTGTGGGGATAGGGAGTGCCCAGGGGGCAGAAAAGGAGGTTCCTGGGGGTGCTGCTAGAGTTCTGTTTCTTCATCTGGGTGTTGGTTGTATGAACAATTTAGGAATCATTGAGGTGTACAATTGTAATTCATGTCCTTTTCTGTATGTCTGTTATACTTCTGTAAATAGTTTTTAAAAAAGTAAAAAAAAATTTTTAAAGTCTTCAAATCCACAAAGATATTGTCACCATTTTTTTTTTTTTGAAACTTGTAGCCTAACGGTCTAACTTTCTTATTGCAAAGTTATGACTTTTGATGGAGTCATAAGTACAGAGAGCTGCTTCTTTGCTGTAAGAAAAAGAGCTGGGTACACACTATGGTGGGTGGTGGCTGGTATCGAGTGTCCATATCAGAGAAACAAGGTACAGAGAGAGTTGAGGATGGTGAGAAGTGAAGATTCAGGAATGTTCAAGAGGACATCTGCTTTTACATTTCAGCAGCTTAGTGCCGTGGGGGTACGTGCCAAGGGCTACTGGCTCTTCTGATTTTTTTTTTTAATGAAGCAAGAATCTTTATTTTATTTGAAAACTCCCAATTTTCTATGTTAGGAGTCATGTTTTTAAAAGCACTGCGACCTAGAGGAAGCATATCTTTAGGTTGAATTTGTTCTCTAGTTTATTTATTTATTTATTTATTTTGGTACAGAAAGATTTCTGGGAACTTCTGGGCTATCTTTGGACAAGTGTTAAAAGAATTTAAGAAAGAAGAGGATGGAACGTGTGTGTGTGTATGCTGGGGGTGCCAGAAGAATATATGCACACGTTAAGCAATGTTATCTATGTATTACTTGTCAAAATTGAATTACAGTAGCAATGTAGAGTGTGACACTGGCTCAAAAGACGGTGTTAATCAAATGAATGCTGGTGACACCATGCAACAGGCAGGACAGTCAAAGAGAATGGCAGAAGCACGGTTGTTGTTTCAGGAGCACAAGCCCTTTGTGAAGTGGTGTTGGAATTCAAGAACCCTGTGGAAGTACAGCTGTGGAGGTGCGAGCTTGTGGCACAACCTCCAGCGCGTCTGACATGTGCGCGCATGCGTGATGAGTGAGACACAGGTGCAGTGACGCGCGCCAGGGAGGTCCGGGGGCCGGCCCAGCAGCAAGTCCTGGTCCAGCTGTGGTGCCGGACAGTGCACAGTCTCGCCGCCGAGTCTACCTGACAACGTGCAGTGAGACAGGAGTTGACAGAACAAGCGTGTGGTTACTACAGCAACCTGGAAAGTTGTCATCCCGAGATTATTACAGACACGGAGATGGAAGAACTTGCCATTTTTTATTTTCAATGAGAATTTTTCAGGAGAATGGTGGGAACGAAGGGGTGTGGCTGAGTTTCCCTCACGTTCTCCTGACTCATCACCGATAGGCGACCTTAAAGGTTGTAGGGTACCGCAGAAAACAGCCACTCTGATGGTGCTGGGGAAGAAACTGATTGGCGTGCTCAGTGACCCCAGTGGACACTTGGGTCAGCCTCCCCCAAACAGCAGTTCGCTGTAATCAGAAGTGTCTGGACCCCAGTGGTGACTGCGCTGAGCACCTCTTGGCAATTTCAGAAGTCAAAGGCGACTTGTGTTCATCTTTTGTTACCGGCATATACTAAGGATTACAACTTTAACACAGGGCTTTCTTAAATTATGTATAATTTTGGCACCGTGTGTGTGCATGTGTGTGTATGGTTGTTATCTAAGTTTTCTGGGTGATTTATGCCAGTGTCAGCAAGTTTCTTCATTTTAAATCCCTGAGTTTATAAAATAGGTTAAGACTTATGTGTTCTGGAATCTCGGATGTGAGAAATGGCAGAGTCCATAACCTACATTTTCCAACTTACTCTGAACGTGTTTTTTCTTTGATTCTTCCAAATGGGCACGTACTGATTGCCTACAGCGTGGCAGGCTCTGAGCCAAGAGCAGCACCAGCAGGTGAACTGCTAGAGCCTTCCCGGCCTGCAATGAATGTCCCATCAAGTCAGATTGAATAAACGACAATAAGAAAGGACCAATTAACCAGGAACAACAGGAAGGTGTGGTTGAGGAACAGTCCAGACACAAAGAGTGAGCCCCCCACGGGGAAGGTGACCTATTGTAACTCAGCACTGCCCAATCACTATGGCCTCAGCTATGTCGTGATCTCACCTCCTCCCTCCCACCCCCAATAGGTTTTCAGAGACGATTATAGAAAACCACATCCCGGGGAGGGTCTCCACGCCAGAAGCTACACCTGCCCATCCACAACACCAGCAACAAGCCTGGTATTGCACAGGGCCGCCGCACGCTCTGGGACCAACCGGACACCCCAGACAGCCGATCTCTGATCAAGCGCTCCCTGACGTAGGGGACGTCCCTTCCCTGGCCTGGGGGGACGTCCCTTCGCTGGCCTGGAGGGACTTGGCTCCGCAGCTGCTGGCGCATCTTGGCTGCGCCCATCTGCACTTGACCTGCTGTCCATCCGGTACCAGAACCCACTTTTCGGCTCTGGGAACACAGGGACACAGACTCGGACCTGATGTTTCTTGTTTTTTATTGTTGGGGATTCATTGAGGGTACAATAAGCCAGGTTACACTGATTGCAATTGTTAGGTAAAGTCCCTCTTGCAATCATGTCTTGCCCCCATAAAGTGTGACACACACCAAGGCCCCACCCCCCTCCCTCCGTCTCTCTTTCTGCTTCCCCACCATAACCTTAATTGTCATTAATTGTCCTCATATCAAAATTGAGTACATAGGATTCATGCTTCTCCATTCTTGTGATGCTTTAATAAGAATAATGTCTTCCACTTCCATCCAGGTTAATATGAAGGATGTAAAGTCTCCATTTTTTTTAATGGCTGAATAGTATTCCATGGTGTACATATACCACAGCTTGTTAATCCATTCCTGGGTTGGTGGGCATTTAGGCTGTTTCCACATTTTGGCGATTGTAAATTGAGCTGCTATAAACAGTCTAGTACAAGTGTCCTCATGATAAAAGGATTTTTTTCCTTCTGGGTAGATGCCCAGTAATGGGATTGCAGGATCAAATGGGAGGTCTAGCTTGAGTTAATCCACATGAAAAAAGGACCTGATGTTTCTTAATTTGCAATGTTAGTGCTAATTACGATTCAAACTAGATGTATTTGATTTCAGAGCCTGAACTCTTAACCACTCATTTTTAATCTTATCAATGTGTCTACAGACATGTAAATAAAGAACTTTCAATCTCATTTTTTAGATAAGGAAACTGAGGCACAGATGCTTTAAAGGAGTTGACAGAACTCACAGGTTTATGTAGTGAGAGAAGATTGCTGTTTTGCTACCATGCTCGTTCCCTTGTACCCTGAAGGTCATCAGGGAGATAATTTTATCTAGGCAGAATTTCCTAACAGTGCATTCTTTCCTGTCACATAACAGTTTAATTATCCTTTATTTGGATATAATCTAAACAAAATCAACATAATCTTAGATGATAAGATAAATGTGTCCCAGACAAGTGCACTGATATCTGACGTGCATAATGCATTAAGTTTCTCAGTGCTCAGGATAACAATCAAGGGTGCATCTCCCCCAGGCAGCGACTTTGAAAGCCAGGCACTCTTCCAGATACGCAGATGTTGGCCTGTGTTGTCACAACCTCCGAGTGACTGACACAGCTCTCACTCTGAATCACATTCTTTGGTGCAGACGGTGGCAGTGTCAGGCCAACAAATGCATGACTTTAAACCTAATTCTTTCAGTTTTGACCAATAGCAGCCCTAGCTAAGTGGAGGATAATTATTAATCTTGCTGATAATTATATTCATCTTACATTGTGCTAATGTAAATTCTAATTAGCCTTTTTGGCTTTTCAAGCTTTCTTTTACTGAACAGCAATTAAGGTTTACAATTCTATTTACTAGATGTAGTTTAAGGGATCTCAACAATCAAAACTTCTTAGTTTTATCTGTTCCCCCTTTTCCTATCCAATTAGGTTATAAAGTCACTAAATATTTAATGTAACATTTGAAAGCAGAGAGTTGTAGAATTGTCTCTTGAGCTAAGCTGGAATCTACCAAGCATTTTATTTGTAGTTTGCTTCCTAGATGTTTACAGCAAAAACAGAGAGACAGCTTTATTGTATTTTTACTAAATTCATCAGGCCTTCTGTTTACTCAGCTAATTGCCCCTGCCATTGTGCAGTCTTAATGAAAAGAATCCATTTTTAACCAGCACCCTCCATTGTGGCCCTGATGTTACCATGGAAATAAAACAGCTTTCCTGAAATTGTCTGCTGTACATATTTACAGTACATTAGGTAACACCTGGGCATTGGAATCTTGCAACACAATAGGTGTTTATTTTTCAAGAATACCAGCAATACCACTTCCTCCTCACATCAGTTTCTCGACAGCAGGTGGATGAGTGTGCCAGCAATAATCACCAACACCGGGCTTAGGACGGCGGCTGGAGATTTTTTTTTGTTGTTGGGGATTTATTGAGGGTACAATAAGATTTTTTAAAGCACTCCTTTTTTATTTTTTTATTTTTTTCTTTTTTTTTATTAAATCATAACTGTATACAATGATATGATTATGGGGCATCATACACTCACTTCATAAACCATTTGACACATTTTTATCACAGTGGTTAACATAGCCTTTCCGGCGTTATCTCAGTTACTGTGCCAAAACATTTACATTCTACATTTACCAAGTTTCGCAAATACCCCTGTAATATGCACCACAGGTGTGATCCCACCGATTCCCCTCCCTCTACCCACCCCCCCCTTTCCCACTTCCCCCTATTGTTAAGTTGTAGCTGGGTTATAGCTTTCATGTGAGAGTCCCAAATTAGTTTCATAGTAGGGCTGTGTACATTGGGTATTTTTTCTTCCATTCTTGGGATACTTTACTAAGAAGAATATGTTCCAGCTCCATCCATGTAAACATGAAAGAGGTAAAGTCTCCATCTTTCTTTAAGGCTGCATAGTATTCCATGGTATACATATACCACAATTTATTAATCCATTCGTGGATCGATGGGCACTTGGGCTTTTTCCATGACTTAGCTATTATGAATTGGGCTGCAATAAACATTCTGGTACAAATATCTTTGTTATGTTGTGATTTTTGGTCTTCTGGGTATATGCCCAGCAGAGGAATTACAGGATTGAATGGCAGATCTATTTTTAGGTCTCTGAGTGTTCTCCATATATCTTTCCAAAAGGAATGTATTAATTTGCATTCCCACCAGCAGTGCAGAAGTGTTCCCTTTTCTCCGCATCCACGCCAACATCTCTGGTCTTGAGATTTTGTGATATAGGCTAGTCTCATTGGAGTTAGAAGTAGATATCTGGAATAGAATAGAGAACCAAGAGATGAATCCAGCTACTTACCGCTATTTGATTTTTGACAAGCCAATTAAAAACATTCAGTGGGGAAAAGATTCCCTATTTAACAAATGGTGCTGGGTGAACTGGCTGGCAACCTGCAGAAGACTGAAATTGGACCCACACCTTTCACCATTAACTAAGATAGACTCTCATTGGATTAAAGATTTAAACTTAAGACATGAAACTATAAAAATACTAGAGGAGAATGCAGGGAAAACCCTTGAAGAAATTGGTCTGGGTGAGTATTTCATGAGGAGAACCCCCCGGGCAATTGAAGCAGCTTCAAAAATACACTACTGGGACTTGATCAAACTAAAAAGCTTCTGCACAGCTAAGAACACAGTAAGCAGAGCAAGCAGACAGCCCTCAGAATGGGAGAAGATATTTGCAGGGTATAACTCTGACAAAGGTTTAATAACCAGAATCCATAGAGAACTCAAACGCATCAGCAAGAAAAAAACAAGGGATCCCATCGCAGGCTGGGCAAGGGATTTGAAGAGAAACTTCTCTGAAGAAGACAGGCACACGGCCTTCAGACATATGAAAAAATGCTCATCATCTTTAATCATCAGAGAAATGCAAATCAACACTCCTTTTTTATTTACTTAAAAAGTTCAGAATATGACTGGGGTACACGTGATTTGGGTACATAATTTATTTTTGTACATTTCAAGTCAAAGTTAGAAGTGTGTCCTTCACTCAGAAAGTGTGCATTGTACCAGTTGGGTGTGAATTTACCCAGCCAACTTCTCCCGCTTCATACTTCCGTGATTTCTGTTGAGATTTAGTTCTGTGGAAGCCTGCAAGGGTTGATCAACTAGTTCCAAATTAGTGCTGAGTACATGTGGTGCTTGTTTTTCCAGGCTTGCAACACTTCACTCAGAAAAATGGTCTCCATCCAGGCTGTTATAAACATACCAGGTCTCCATTTTAGACGAAATTTTTAAATCAGAATTATCTATGTCTATATATACACACTATATGATCTTATATAATAGGAAAAATACTATAATTTTCACAACTGAAAACAGTAAAGTTTATCCTAGTCCATTTTGATTGAAACATAAATGTACATTATTCTCTAGGAAGGCGTCACAGATACAGGTGTGCGGTGGTCTCTGCTCAGGCCTTCTGCACACCTGTTAGGTGTCAGATGCTTGAACACTAGCTGGGGCCACTAAGATGAGGAGGACATTTCCCCACCAGTTCTCCTTCCTGCTCAGGGTCTCCCCTCAAATCATAACAACGAAAATTGGAATGCTGCCATAAATGACCTGATACTTTTTATTTCTGATGATGATCTTGGTAAAGGTGGGAGGGAGATGAGGACTCAAGTTTAAGTGAGTTTTCCTAGCATCTCTCATCCTCTTTAAAGGAATTTTAGAAGCTGGTGTTCCTCAGATACCTACTGTGAGAAACAAGATGGGGACACAGCAACTTGGGGAGGCGGGGCATCGAGGTTCAGGCCTGAAGTCGGCTTGTGGAGAGAACCTCATCACAGCAAGGAGGCAGGAAAGTGAGAGCTGGGAGATGAGATTCTGCTGAAAGCTCCTCCATAATTTCACCTTACAGCCAATTCTTCAGATGCTCAATTCTTTTATTTGCAATTTAGATCCATGGCAGTGTGGCCCTATGAACAATGTGACCTGCTTCACTCTAGATGTCAACCGTGAATGAAGACAGTCAAGAGTTGTGAAAGAATTGGTTTAATATAAAAATGTGCCTTCTTAATGTAGCCAAATGAAGCCTCTGTATGAACTTTTAAAAAATTTGGCAGTTACGGGGGCTTAGGCGAGAGGATCCTTGGCCATCGAGTTCAAGACTACAGAGAACTATGATTGCAATCCAGCCTGGTAGACGGAGATCCTGCCACTAAAAAAATAAGTAAAGTAAAAATTAAAAACAGAAAAAAACCTTAAGTAGGCTCCAAAGAATAATGGGACTATTTCACATCTTATCATATAGCATTGCGAAATATGTTTTTCAACTTATTTCCTTCTAATGTCACCAAAGCCATCATGTTATGTTTGTCTGCTATGGTATTACTGATGACCTGAGTGATAAAGGAAGATGTTAAATAAGTTTAATGAAGTTAATTAAAGAGAAAGAAAGAAATTTAGGGAACTTGCCTGATTTAAAAAACAGTTAAGTGGAAAACATTTCTTCCCTCCCACATACACAGACTGCCCTACTTTCCAACTGTCTCTTCCTCTTGGAGGGAAGCTGGTGCTTTTGTGAAAACAACCATTTCCTTTTAGCTGGGCATTAGCTCGAGCCATCTGCTGTGTGGGTTTCCGGGTGGTCCGCTGCCATCACAGAGTGAAGTTCTGCTTCAGGGTACCTTTAAAAACATTTTCTTTCTACTCTCCCTTTTTGTAGGGACCCTACTTCACTCATTATCCAAAGGCAACTCACACATCGCATGCCCATCCCTCCACCCCACAGATCAGACCATATTTATTGAGCGCTAATTATGTGCAAGCCACAGAGAGGTGGCTGTATTTTTATCAAGTTTCCATGCAGGCTGACTGGCTGTCTTCCAGGGAGTTCTTGTTGGTAATTCTACCTTGCCAACTAATGATGAGGAGAGCTTTTAGATGTTGCTAATAAACTTTTCAGAGGCAGAATGGTTCATTTAGCAGACATATGTGAAAGTGACAGAAAAATTTTTATGAATTATAATAAGAATATTTTGGGAAAAGCAAAAGCATATTTTAATGACAGAATTATCAAAACTGTTACGATAAAGAAGTGAACTATAGTTTTTGTTTTGTTTTATCTTAGAAACATCAAGGAAACTTCTCAGGATGTTCAGAACTTGCAGTTGGGTGCTGTAAGCTTGGCTTCTAGCTTTCTGCATTGTGGAATGGAAATAAAGCATATCCGCTTCCTCGCATTTCAATTTTTCCCAAATTATATAGCAACTAGAAAGCTGTGATTAGATTTGTGATTTAAAAATGAAAAAGCAAAAACACATTATGATTGTGACTTGAGATATAAAAATAAATAAACTTATAAAATAATTTATTAAAAATAATTATATGAAAATAAATAAATAATCATATATAAATGACTCTATTATCAAGATATGTTTTCTATTTGTATTTAAATGACCCACTATCAAGTCATATTTTCTTAGAATTTTGTGTGGGTTAACCCTTTGAAGCATTACAAGCTGACTAATGCTTACAGGTGTTTGACAGCAAATGTTTTCAAGATGAAAACAGCTTGGAACCTCACCCTTAAAACAGTGATATAACACCACTACCTCATTCAATTATTACATGTATCAGGTAAAATGAGTGCTTAATGAAGTTCCTGTAACATAAATATTAGATATTGTCTTTATTATTGTTAATTTTTTTTGAAAAAAATCACCATAGGAAAACAACAAAAGATCAATAAATAACAACATGCCAAGTAGTCAAAGTGATTAGATTTTTAAAAATAAAACAATATTTATTATACAATGATTTGGTAATTTCAAGATGAGAGATAAGACCTGAAATTCTCAGTGACAATAGGATGCTGAGAAACACAGATTGCTGGGTGGTGGGTGGGGAGGGAGCCTGGGCGGGCTCGGCTTCTTACCTGATGTTACTACAGTGTCCACTTCACAGACTTAACTGAGAGTTCGGTTAGTTGCTGCTCTAATCAGTTGTGAGTGACACAGTGCTGGGTGCATGCTGCAAGTCACAGCATGGCAGTTATCGTCATTGCCACCGTCATCACTGCTAGCATCATTTTCAGTAGACTAACTCTTGGAGATGAGGCATCTTTTTTGGATTTATCTAAGCTACTTGGCAGCACACAGTGACGAATGGAGGTCTGCACTCCTATGTTCTGAGCCTATGAACGGATGACCCAGGCAGAGGACCCAAAAGACAGCTTCGTCATTAACCCAGCTGAGCTGGGTACCCTGCTTAAACCTGAGACCCAGATTCCCCCCTCAAACTCCAGTTCTCTGTCCTTTCTAGGCCCAGTTGCCTTGAAGGAGTCATCACCCAGAGCAGAGAAGAGCTTATTCAGAGGTGTGCTGGACTGGAGAGCGCACTCAGACTTGTCTAGCCCCATGTGTGTTTTCTCCTAAAATAACCCCTTCTTCTGCTCTAGGGAAAGATGGAATGAGAGCTTGGGATGGGACACATAGCAGGATTCACTTTCTCCAATGTTGCTTCCTCCTGGGGAGACTGTGTCACTTCTCTCCTTCCGTGGTCTCGTGAGGAACCTGAGTAAGCCACACTTTACAATCTGGGCTCACACAGCTCAGATCCAACATCCATTTTTTTTTTTTTAATGGATCATTAAGTAAGATTTAAATTTCTTGCACTTGAGAATTTACTACCTGGAAAATAGGGCTAGGATGGATGGCATCTCTCTTCTACACTGTAGCACTCTTTGGAGATTAAAGCAGTGACTGCTTGGAGATGCTCCAAGGGCCTGACATAAAAGGAGCCATTATGTTCAAATGTCTCAGACTAGACTGTGGGCCTTACAGGACGCTAACAATTTTAATAGCCGGTTTGTTGTTCTTTAGCATTGCTTCCTTCTGACATTCTCCATTTTTAATCAGGCAGAAGTTACTTCCAAATTCTTTTTGTTTGTTAGAACCTTATTTTCTTTAAAAAAAAAAAAAGAAGCATTTTCCAAGATTAGAAAAATATAGTCTTTAAGATTTTCTTGACATTTATACCAAAATAGCAACGTAGCTGAAATCAAGCAGGAACATTTAGAGAGCTAGAATGATAATTGCAGAAAAGGGGAGGAAGAGAAACAATTTTCACTGCTTTTGTTAAAAAGTTTGTACTTGTCGTACCATAACACATTTTATTTTTGAAAGGCATCAAAAGTTGTGACCAGTTTGATGTCTCGGGTGCCGTGGCTGCCAACTCCTTCCCCGCACTGGGCCACTTCCCCGACTTGCCTCCAGTGGTGCTATATCCAGTTTTCCTTCCTCCCTTCTTCTGACAGGGAGGGAGCAGGTTCATCCCCGAATTAGCGAGCAAGCTGTATAATTGGAATTGAAACTCAAGTCTTTAACTCAGAGAGCCAATTGCATTCACACTTCTTCCTGTTTCCATTTTGAAGATGTAATTTTATCTTTAAACATGATAGTCTCATAATATATAAAATAATGTAGTCTGGGGTCAAGCTGAAATTGAAGTAATATTTCTTCATCAATTTTGCCTTATTATTTTATTTTCTCATATATGCTTAAGAGTGAGGTGCAATTACACTCTACACTGATTTCTAATTTGTTAAGTTTATTTTCCTTTTTAAATATAATTTCTACTTCCCAGATGATCTTTCTCTAGTAGATTTTATAACAGTTTGATACTTCCAGTATGTGAAATTTAGAGAAGGAGTTCAAGTTCTCTGTATATTTATAATATCCATATATATCTTTCCTCTAGCCAACTGAGCATCCATTACCTCTATTAAGAAGCAATAGTGTTTTCTTTTCCAACCTTGTCATTTATTATTCATGTTAGCGGGCAATCTATCTAACCTATCTGTGTGTCAATAGCTGTAGCCACATATTGTGGGTAGGAGACAGCTACCTGTTAACACACAGAGAAAATTAATGTCTTCTTATTTCACAGTCCTCCTTTCTAAGGAATTTGAATCGATCTGTACATACATCACCGGTCTTCACCGAGCCCTGAGGAGAGAGTTGGCAGGGGTGTCTTTATGTTACAGATGATTCCTCATATGGCTGCACTCTCTGCTCACTGCCTGGAAAGCTTGCGGTGGACATGGTGAATCCATCACCAGGACAGGGGCCAGTGTCTGCAAACCTCCGGAGTGGGCGCCATGTGCACAATGGGGACACATTGCTTCTGTTTTACGGTACCTTTGCAACACCTGCACTTCTGTTATAACCATTATCACAGTCCCTGTTGCTCTCTGTAGGAATAATATTTATTCAGAGTCTCTTCAGAAGGCTAGAAAAGAAGCTGATGAAACAGCTCTAAGCTTTTCTACTTTTATTTCTTATTTGTCTCCTCCAAAGGGATAAAGACAAAGTGAGTGAGAAAAGTAACTGGATATTTGGGCTTGGGTACTGTAGAATGTAATGGGAACTACAGCGCTAAAAGTTTAGGTCTGTAAGATGTTGAAACCCTTTCCTGTCCAATGTTTTGTCTGTATTAAGTCCCATATAAATTCGTATATTACTTGCAATGGTCTTAAGTACATTGAGTCAGAGGACATCGTGTATCTCCTCACACATAAACGTGTCAGAAATTGGTGCACGGTATCTGATCTGTTGGGCAGGTGATCACCGGTCGTATCACCCTGGTAGACTCATCCTAGACAGTTAAACTCAGAGACTAGATCAATATGTATGTCCCTCTGACACTTGCTGAATATGTATGAATGTCTTGGCTTCAAATTTTTGAAAATGAATCTCCCTGGATGCCAGAATAGCCTGTCTCTGGATGCTGCAGGTAGGAGATGGGCTGTCTGTAGGTATGAGTGAATTTGAGCAGCAGGGGAGTGGAAAGGACTCACGGCTATACCAGCTCGCTGCTTGGAACTCCTCCAGCACAGACTGAAAACAGCAGGGATTCTCTGAGCACCTGCCTGTGTGGCACTGAAAATTAATGATTACCTGTGAGAACAGACAAGGAGGGAAATCTACTTGGTTTACAACTTAGTGGTGTGGGTTAACTTTATTGGTGCCTAATGGCCAGCTGCCATGCAACTGATCTTTTTCTGGCTTTTCTGGCTCCTTCCTTGGGATGCCAGAAGCTCTTTGTTTAGCTAGCACTTTATCTAATTCTGGCACAATCAATTCCACCTCATTCTCTCTCAAAACAATTGGCAGGATGATGTGTTTTATAGGGAAGGTCTTTTCCCTTTAATTTAATGCCTGAAATTTTTCTATGTTCCTTCCATTAAAAAGAAAAAATCGCCCCTTTTCTGCTTTTTCCTCTCTCCCTCCATTTTTCCTCCTCTCAAGAAATATGTCCATATATTATATATATATTTAAAGATATACTTACATATATCTTTAAATCTATATTCTTCCTTACAATGAAAAGAAATCTTCATCTCAGAGCATTTCTCCTGCTTTAATATGCACCATTGAAGCGCTGATGTCTATATAAGCAGATTTGTGCATGCAGTTTGTTCACTGCTTAGCCATAAATGCCCATGCTATATAATGAGGCTGGTACACAGAATGTTTCGGTTGTACAAATGAAAAGCTCTTTGTTATCTGTTACAAAGTCCCAGAAACATGGGGTTATTACAAGTCCAGTAGGAAGCCTGCTCACCAGTGTTGGCCTTGCTGTTTTGTTTGCTTTAGTGAGTGCCTACATGGTAGACGAAGTAAAATAACTCCTACCTCAGTACCTCTAGGCAGCGGTCCCCAAAGCTGTCAGTTGAAGATTTTGAATGTGTGCTTTCTAAAGCTATCGTAATTTATACATTACATACCTTTATATCTGTAATACATGACCATTGCCATAATACACATATAAAGTACATCATGAAAAATTATATATGCAGACATTTAAAAGTCTATGGTGGAATGAACAGCAATTCTAATATTTTTTCTTGCATTCCAGTAGATAATATTTACACACCCAGAGTTTCATATTTTAGAACTAGGTCATTCTCATATTTAATTGACCTTTATAAGAAACTAGGGGTATTTTTTTTCTATACAAATTTAAAACTGTATTACAAAAGTAATACCACAAATAAGACTGAACAACAAATGACAACCCAAATGAAAAGTTACAATATATTTAGTAAATGGTTATTATTTCCAATATACAAATAACACTCCCAAGACAGTAAGAAAATGAAAATTACTGAAAGACACAAAGAGACAATCATACACACATCATAACCAAGGATTCTACTCTCCCACCTGTACACATGTGTATATTATATACTTTATATTGTGTATATTTAGATATACGTTGTGTGTATGCATTTATATACACATATATGTAAACTGACACTAACTATAGTCAAAGGCATGAAATACGTTGAAATATCATTTTATACTCCTCAAATTAGCAAAGGTTAAAAAGATTGACAATATCCAGAGTGAAACTAGGGGTATTTTTAAAAACTTATTTTGCCTGCTATCCTCCCCATACCTACTCAATTAGAATCTCTAAAGAAGGTCCTGGTGTGTGTATTTTGTAAATACTTCCCAGAGAGGGCCACAGTTTGGACTATTACCATGAAGCTAGAACTGGATGAAGTGGGTAGAATTTTAGGATTTCTAAGAGCTTTTTGTTCTTTTTTTTTTTTTTTTTTTTTGGCCGGGGCTGGGTTTGAACCCGCCATCTCCGGCATATGGGACCGGCGCCCTACCCCTTGAGCCACAGGCGCCGCCCGAGCTTTTTGTTCTTAACGGGATGTAATGGATTTAATTGTGTTTCTACAAAGATGCTGAAGTCCTAACCCTTAGTGTCTGGGAATGTGACTTTATTTGAGAAAAGGGTCTTTGCGGATGATTAAGTTAAGGCAAGGTGTCAGGGTAGGTCTCACGCCAATATAACCAGCTTTCTTATGTAAAGGGATTTGAGCACAGAAGCAGACACCTACCTGTTCAGGGGGAATTCTGTGGGAAGAGTGGACTTCCCCGGGACTGCACAGCGCAAGAGAGGTCCGCAGGCCACCAGCTGGCCCTGCCAGAGTGGGCGTGACTGCCGGACCGCACCTCCAGCTCTGGAACTGACACTGCGCCTGTGTTTGGTGTAGGCCGCCCAGTTTGCAGGGCTTTGCTTGACAGCCGCGGGCTGTGATGCCTGCGGGGAAAGTGGGGGGAAAACAAAATTTCCAGCCAAATCAACCAAACCAGTAGGGAAAAAAAGCCAGCCTCTTTATACTTTTTCCCCCTTCCTCGGGGAATTTGTGTTTTATTTTTATTTTTTAATTGTTGGGGATTCATTGAGGGTACAATAAGCAGGGTTATACTGATTGCATTTGTTAGGTAAAGTCCCTCTTGCAATCATGTCTTGCTCCCAAAAGGTGTGGCACACACCAAGGCCCCACCCCCTCCCTCCATCCCTCTCTCTGCTCTTCCTTTCCCCACCCGTCTCTCCTTCTTTCTCTCTCTGCTCTCCCCTTCCCCCACCCCCACCATGACCTTAATTGTCATTAATTGTCCTCATATCAAAATTGAGTACATAGGATTCATGCTTATCAATTCTTGTGAGGCTTTACTAAGAATAATGTCTTCCACTTCCATCCAGGTTAATACGAAGGATGTAAAGTCTCCATTTTTTTAATGGCTAAATAGTATTCCATGGTATACATATACCACAGCTTGTTAATCCATTCCTGGGTTGGTGGGCATTTAGGCTGTTCCTACATTTTGGCGATTGTAAACTGAGCTGCTATAAACAGTCTAGTACAAGTGTCCTTATGATAAAAGGATTTTTTTCCTTCTGGGTAGATGCCCAGTAATGGGATTGCAGGATCAAATGGGAGGTCTACCTTGAATGCCTTGAGATTTCTCCATACTTCCTTCCAGAAAGGTTGTACTAGTTTGCAGGCCCAGCAGCAGTGTAAAAGTGTTCCCTTCTCTCCGCATCCACACGGCATTTGCAGTTTTGAGATTTTTGTGATGTGGGCCATTCTCGCTGGGGTTAGATGGTATATCAGGGTGATTTTGATTTGCATTTCTCTAACAGATAGGGATAATGAACATTTTTTCATATGTTTGTTAGCCATTCATCTATCTTCTTTAGAGAAGGTTCTATTCATGACTCTTGCCCATTGATATATGGGATTGTTGGCTTTTTTCATGTGGATTAATTTGAGTTCTCTATAGATCCTAGTTATCAAGCTTTTGTCTGATTCAGAATATGCAAATATCCTTTCCCATTGTGTAGGTTGTCTATTTGCTTTGGTTGTTGTCTCCTTAGCTGTACAGAAACTTTTCAGGTTAATGAAGTCCCATGTGTTTATTTTTGTTGTTGTTGCAATTGCCCTGGCAGTCTTCTTCATGAAGTCTTTCCCTACACCAATATCTTCCAGTGTTTTTTCTATGCTTTCTTTGAGGATTTTTATTGTATCATGCCTTAAATTTAAATCCTTTATCCATCTTGAATCAATTTTTGTGAGTGGGGAAAGGTGTGGGTCCAGTTTCAGTATTTTACATGTGGATATCCAGTTCTCCCAACACCATTTATTGAATAGGGAGTCTTTCCCCCAAGGTATGTTCTTGTTTGGTTTATCCAAGATTGGGTGGTTGTAAGATGTTGGTTTCATTTCCTGGTTTTCTATTCTATTCCAAGGGTCTATGTCTCTATTTTTGTGCCAGTACCATGCTGTCTTGACCACTATGGCTTTGTAGTACAGCCTAAAATCTGGTATGGTGATGCCCACAGCTTTTTTTTTTTTTTTTAATTGCTAGAACTGCCTTAGCTATACGGGTTTTTCCTGGTTCCATACAAAACGCAGAATCATTTTTTCCAAATCTTGAAAGTATGATGTTGGTATTTTAATAGAAATGGCATTGAATAGGTAGATTGCTTTGGGAAGTATAGACATTTTAACAAGGTTGATTCTTCCCATCCAGGAGCATGGCATGTTCTTCCATTTGTTAATATCCTCTGCTATTTCCTTTCTGAGGATTTCATAATTTTCTTTATAGAGGTCCTTCACCTCCTTCATTAGGTATATTCCTAGGTATTTCATTTTCTTTGAGACTATGGTGAAGGGAGTTGTGTCCTTAATTAGCTTCTCATCTTCACTGTTATTGGCATATACAAAGGCTACTGACTTGTGGACATTGATTTTATATCCTGAAACATTACTGTATTTTTTGGTGACTTCTAGCAGTCTTGTGGTTGAGTCTTTTGGATTCTCTAAGTATAAGATCATGTCATCAGCAAAGAGGGAGAGTTTGATCTCCTCTGCTCCCGTTTGGATTCCCTTTATTTCCTTGTCTTGCCTAATTGTATTGGCTAGAACTTCCAGCACTATGTTGAATAGTAAAGGTTGGATGACCAGAGGATGACCTTGTCTAGTTCCAGTTCAAAGTGGAAAAGCTTTCAGTTTTACTCTATTCAGTAAAATATTAGCTGTGGGTTTGTCATAGATAGTTTCAATCAGTTTTAGAAATGTGCGACCTATGCCTATACTCTTCAGTGTTCTAATTAGAAAAGGATGCTGGATTTTATCGAATGCTTTTTCTGCATCTATTGACAGGATCATATGATATTTATTTTTGCTTCTATTAATATGATGGATAACATTTATGGACTTGCGTATGTTAAACCAGCCTTGTATCCCTGGGATGAAACCTACTTGATCATGATGTATGACATTTTTGATGATAAGCTGTAACCTATTGGCTAAGATTTTGTTGAGAATTTTTGCATCTATATTCATGAGTGAAATTGGTCTAAATTCTCCTTTTGGTTGGGTCTTTTCCTGGCTTAGGTATCAGGGTGATGTTTGCTGCATAGAACGTGTTGGGGAAGATTCCTTCCTCCTCAATTTTTTGGAATAATTTCTGCAGTACATAAATAAGCTCTTCCTTGAAGGTTTGATAGAATTCTGGTGTAAAGCCATCTGGACCAGGGTATTTTTTGATTGGAGGCTTTTTTATCGTTTCTTTAATCTCAGTGCTTGAAATTGGTCTGTTCAGGAACTCTATTTCTTCCTGGCTAAGTCTATGGAGAGGGTGTGATTCCAAATATTGATCCATTTCCTTCACTTTGTCAAATTTCTGGGCATAGAGTTTCTGGTAGTATTCAGAGATGATCTCTTGTATCTCTGTGGGATCAGTTGTTATTTCCCCTTTATCATTTCTGATTGAGATTACTAGAGATTTTACTTTTCTATTTCTAGTTAGTATGGCCCATGGTTTATCTATTTTATTTATTTATTTTTTTTTCAAAAAACCAACTCCTTGATTCATTAATTTTCTGAATGATTCCTTTGTTTTCAATTTAATTGCTCTCTGATTTGAGTTTGGATATTTCTTTTCTTCTACTGAGTTTAGGCTTAGATTGTTCTTCTTTTTCCAAGTCCATAAGATGGCTTGTGAGTTTGTTGATGCTATCTCTTTGTGTTTTTCGAATGTAGCCATCTAAAACGATAAATTTTCCTCTCAAAATTGCTTTTGCAGTATCACACAGGTTTAATAGCTTGTGTCTTCATTGTTGTTATGCTCAAGAAAGTTAATGATTTACTGTTTTATTTCTTCCTGCACCCATCTGTTATTCAACAGAAGGTTGTTTAATTTCCGTGCCTTTGTGTGGGGTCAAACATTATTGTTAGAGTTGAGTTCCACCTTTAGTGCCTTATGGTCTGAGAAGATACAAGGTAAAATTTCAATTCTTTGTATTCTATTGATATTTGTTTTGTGTCCCAGGATATGATCAATTTTGGAGAATGTTCCATGGGGTGATGAGAAGAATGTGTATTCTTTATCTCTGGGACGGAGTGTTCTAAATGTATCTATCAAGCACAGTTGTTCTAGGGTCTTGTTTAAATTTCTTATATCTTTGTTTAATTTCTGTTTATAGAATCTGTCCAGCTCTGCAAGAGGAGTGTTAAAGTCCCCTGTTATGATGGTATTATCGGATATCATATTGCTCAGACTGAGTGAGGTCTGTTTCAAGAATCTGGGAGCATTTAAATTGGGTGCTTAAATATTTAGAATTGAAATGTCTTCTTGTTGTATTTTTCCTTTGACCAATATAAAGTGACCATCTTTGTCTTTTTTAACTTTAGTTGCTTTAAATGCACATATATCTGAAAATAAAATTGCAACTCCTCTTTTATTCTGAATTCCATTTGCCTGAAAAATTGTCTTCCAACCCTTGACTCAGAGTATCAATTTGTCTTTTGAAGCCGATAGTGTTTCTTTCAGACAGAAAATGGATTGCTTGTGTCTTTTAATCCAGTGAGCCAATCTATGTCTCTTCAATGGGGAATTCAAGCCATTAACATTTATTGAGATAATTGATAATTGTGGTAGTATTCTATTCATCTTATTTTGTGAAAGTCCATTGCTTAGTTTTATGTTTTGCATCAGTATGGAAGTTAGGTTCTGTCCTTTAATTTCTGAGTTCTTACTTTGCTGCTGATCCATTGTGATGGTCAGTGTGTAGAACAGGTTAAGTATTTCCTGTAGAACTGGTCTTGTTGTATGTTTGTATATCCATAAATGATTTGATTTCTCCATCAATTTTAAAGCTTAGCTTAGCAGGATGTAGAATTCTTGGCTGGAAATTGTTCTGTTTAAGTAGATTAAAGTTAGGTGATCATTGTCTTCTTGCTTGGAAAGTTTCATTAGAGAAGTCTGCAGTCACTCTGATGGATTTGCCCCTGTTGGTCAACTGGCACTTACTCCTGGGAGCTTGCAGAATCTTTTCTTTTGTCTTGACTTTGGACAGGTTCATCACAATGTGTCTTGGAGAAGCTCGGTTAGATTTGAGGCAACCTGGAATCCGACATCCCTCTGAAAGCAGTGTGTCAGAATCTTTGATGATATTTGGGAAATTTTCATTTATAATATTCTCTAGTATGGCTTCCATTCCTCTGGGGCATTCTTCTTCCCCTTCTGGAATTCCTATAACTCGTATGTTGGAACGCTTCATAAAGTCCCATAATTCTGACAGTGAACGTTCTGCTTTCTCTCTCTTCTTTTCTGCCTCTTTAACTATCCGAGTTATCTCAAGAACTTTATCTTCTACCTCTGAAATTCTTTCTTCTGCACATGGTCTAACCTGTTGCTGATACTTTCCATTGCATCTTTAAGTTCCCTAATTGACTGCCTCAGTTCCTTCAGCTCTGCTATATCCTTTCTATATTCTTCATATCATTCATCTCTTACTTGATTTTGTTTTTGGATTTCCTTTTGGTTGTTTTCCACTTTATTAGCTGTTTCCTTCATTGTTTCTATCATTTCTTTCATTGTTTTCATCATGTGTGTTCTAAATTCCCTTTCTGTCATTCCTAACATTTCTTTATAGGTGGAATCCTCTGCAGTAGCTACCTCATGGTCCCCTGGAGGAGTTGCTCTGGACTGGTTCTTCATGTTGCCAGGAGTTTTCTGCTGATTCTTCCTCATGAGTGATTTTTTTTATCTGTTTCCTTGCTCTAACTTTCCTTTCACTTCCTCTTGCTCTTTAAGTTCCCGTGCCTATGGCCTAAGGTTTCGATGAGTCCTTTTGGTACAGGATCAGAAGGATGAGAAGGTTGAAGAGCAAGAAGGGATAAAAGAAACAAAAAGAAAGAAAGAAAAGAAAATAGAGAAAGGAGAGGGGGTGGGTAAAAAGGAATATTGACAAAAAGAAGAGAGGCACAGAAAGAGGGAGATAGAGCAATCTAGGTGTATAGTAGGGTATTTTGACACAACCTAAAAAAAACCCCAACCTCTGGGGATGCCCAGTTGGGTGGTTCTCTTGAGGTCAGCAGCTCTTTGCTAACCTAATTGGACACAGTACCACACCTTCACCAAGTAGAGAGGAAAGACAAAAATGCTATAAATCAAACCAAAACAAGCAAACAGAAAACTTTACAGGATAAAATTTAACAGGTGAAACTTTACAGGTGAAAAACCAAATAGTAGGGGTAGAAACACTGGCAAAAGTGACGTTCTAAATATTGAAAAAGGCAGCAATAGCATATTTTATTTAAACTAGAAAAATGGAGAAAGTAAAGAAAGAAAAAAGAAAAGAAAAGATATGTATGGAAAAGGTTTAAAATTAAAAACAAAACAACAACAAAATAAACAAAAAGCATACAAACAAACAAACAAATGAAAAACCAAAAACAAAGCATTGTATTTATCTTCTCGAATATTGTCTGGGCAACAGGTGGCCCAGACAATATTCTGGGGTATGAGACGTTAATCACAATGCTGATACAACTGGAGGCCTCTGCTGATTTCTCAAACCCCACAGGGTGGAGACCCTAAATCTCTCTTCAGCCCTCTTAAAAGGCACTTTAAACTTCTAAACTTGGCTAAGCAGAAGCTTTCCCAGGAAAGTGCTTGTCACTGGGATCACTGCTGAAGTGGCTATCCCCTGACCCAGTGTGCCAAAACTGGTCTCACTCTGCCCCTGAGGGTTAAGGCTGTAAGGCAGCTCAGTCTCCGCCTTTAGGCTGCTCAGTCACTAGGTTACTAGCTCCTGCCTGATCCTTGCTCTGTGACCCTGAGGGTGGAGCTTGCCAGGGCAGTTCTCTCACAATGGCTCCCTGCGGCCCTCAGCCAAACCCTATGAGCTCTGTCCTGCTCAGTGGCTCAGTTTGGGGCCCTAGACAATGCCCAAAGTTCTTTGCACTCCTGCTCAAGCTCTCCCCAAGGCAGTTCAACTGAGTGCCAAGTCCATAGACACCAAAACAGTTCACAGGTAAGGCCTTTCCGGTTTGCAGTCTCACACTGCTGTACTTATAGCTGCCAGCGGGATTAGACCGATCGAACACACGCAACCACTTGCCATTTTTCCACTGTTTTTTGTCCTCCTCTTGGGGTCCCTATATCCTCAAAGGGATGATTATAGGCAGATCCCCCCAGCCAGAGATGCCTGGAGTGTTATCTCCCCAGACTCATGGTGCCCAGTTTCGTGGAAGCTGTTACTTGGCTGCCATCTTGCTCTCTCCATGTTTTTCATTTTCTTTACAATCTGTCTCATGAGAGAGTGTCTACTTTTATAGTATTAATATTCTAATTTAATTGTGCTTTCAGAGAACACAGATTGATAATCCAATATAAAAGTAAACATAATGTGTTCCCTCAAAAACTTAAAAAGATATAGAAATAAAAGAAATGAAGAAATGAAAAAAGAATATAACCAGCCATACCAACACAAACACTGTAGATAGTATAGTGTATCCAATATACTCTTTTTTCTTCTCTATGTGCTTTAAAGAAACATATTTAAGAACTTGTTTAACATAATATAGAAGGGTGGATAGAGTGAAAAATAATGATATCTTTATTTCCATACTTTACAAACATCCATAGCTCACGCGCGCGCGCGCACACACACACACACACACGCTTAATCAGAGGTCTATGGATGTTTGTGAAGTACAGAAATGAGGTAGATATCTCTCTCTATACAAATCTGCTCCCTGAGAGTAAATGCAAAAGGGAATACATTTACATGGGCAAAAATGAATAAGAGATAATATGACATCACCTAAGAGGTGTCAACAAAATTATGAAAAAATAAATAAAAAATAAATGGAAACTGATTTCACAGATTAGAAAAAAGAAAAACATGGCTGCTTACAGTGGTGGAATACAATGGGGTGGAGATGGCTGATTTTCTGAAGAAACTTTGAAAGGTCCAGGAATTGGAGGTGGGATTTAAAACAGAAAGAGCTGGTGCAAAATTTTATGAGGAGTGCATTACAGATCATTTGTCACCTCATTTATTGCAAGATACCAGTTCCAATCAAGTGAAATCTTGACTTAATTAAAACAATAGCCATAAGTACAACTGAAGATCTCAGCAAATGCCCATAAGTGTTTCTGACACTGGTACTTTCTGCTTTTAAGTTCCTGTTTCTGTTCTTTACCTGGTAAAACATATTAATATGCAAACAATGATTGCAGAACATATTTTCATCTTAGACATTAAAATGAGAAATGCAGAATAGAACTTTATTAGAATCTCACAAAATATAAGATAATGCCAAATATATTTTATTGGATAAAGCGTACTTTAAAACTGTGTGATGTACTTGTTAGGATGCACAAAGTCCATCGTGACCTCCTTAAGTGTTTTAAAATTGGTTCTGTGCTAAAAATAGCATTATTCCTATCACCTTTATTTAAAATAGTGTTTTTAGATAAATAATGAACCATTAAACCAAGGATGCATGTATATGCATAGTTAAAATACCTTCATGCTACTATTTGCCAGTAATTCAAAAATGGATGGTGTTCAGTTGGTTTTTGCCAGACGTATCTCAGCACAAGAGACTCCTTGGGAAAGTAAATATTTTGGCCTATATGGCTTCAATACATGTTAGAGTTATTAAGTCACAGATTTGGTGGTGAAATTTACTTAGAAGTGAAACTCATCTAGTTCGCCCCACCTGGTATTACAGAGAGGAGGCTACAGTGCTATTCGCATCTTCAGGAGTATAGAGGGTAAGGTGCCTTATGATGGCTACTGTTTACATTAAAGGCTTCAGACTTAGATTTTTAGAACTGAGTATACATGATACAGCATATTCAAAGTTCACCTGCTTTATATTCCATGCCCTAGACATAACTAGAGATTTCTTCAATTCCAAATTACACAGTTATATTTTAAAAACAAATATTAATATGTTCAGTATTTTTCTAAGAGCCTGGGAGAGCCTTGGAGTGTGCTGCAGAGCCTGCACTAACTGTCAGATGCTGAGTTACACCACCTGACGCTCTGAACTCTTCCAACTGATGGTTGCTTCTTTGAAGTTTTAAGAGTAGTAATTTCGAATAATGCAATTAAAAATAAAAAATAAATGGATAACCTTGTATTTTCCCTGGTAATCTGAATGGTCCTTTGGGACAGGGCTCTCTGAAGCTTCTGAATTTTTTGATTATTAAGTATCTGAGTTACAGGTAGACATCAAAATTGGAGAAGCAGGTGAAGTTTACTTGAGTTTTACTGTGAACTCTGAAGGTTATGGGTTGCTTAGGTGTCTAAAACTGTTGGAGATTTTACAAATGACATTGGATTCTGCCTATAGGATGTATCAGTTACAAAAAGTAGGAAATGTATCACTGCTTAGGAAATACTAGTTTCCTTTTTCTTTTCTTTCTTTCCTCTTTTTTTTTTTTTTTTTGAGACATGATAGTCTCACTCTGTCATCTGGGCTAGAATGCAGTGGCATCAGCCTAGCTCACAGCAACCTCAAACTCCTGGGCTCAACAGCTCCTCCTGCCTCAGCCTCACTAGTAGCTGAGGACTCAGATCTCATGTCATTGTGGATGGTGCCCCCGGCCCCCACATGGCCCTGCATTGGCACAGGGCTATTTGTATAACACCTTTTCCACGCACATCGTGTCCAGTTTTAATAATAAATTTTCTCCTAGAATTTATTCTAGGAGAAAAAATACACAGCCTGAAAACATAGAGCAAGTACCACAACTAGGTTCAGATAGAAGCAGAGAGATGGAAATTCTAAGAACGAATCAAAAGGAAATGTTAGAGATCAAAAACACGACAACTGAAACAGCTGATGGCTCATTAGGAGACCAGACATGGCGGAGGAAGAGTCTCTGAGCTGGAGGATGTGTTGATAGAAATTACCAAATCTGAAAAACAGAAGGAAAAGACTGATGAAAACAAACTGAAAGACTTGTTTTTTGTTGTTTTTGTTTTTGCCTTCCCCACCCCCACCAAACTGTAAACAATGGGAATATGAGAAGAAGAAAGAAAGAAAGGAACAGAAGAAATGCTTGAAAAAGGACTTGGGCTGGAGGGACGGCTAGCTAAGAAATAACTAAAATGCAGGGTTGTTTTACCCTTATAGGAAAATAAACACCCCCCCACCCAAAAGACTATTCTTCCTTTTGATTGCAATTACTTTTCTGTATCAGATGAGGCTGAGAACTTACTTGCTGCTCTTGGTGATAGAGGAGACTTGTAGGAGAAGGGAGAGGAGGCAGCACCAGTTTAATATCAAACAACTAAGCAATGTCCTTCCTCAGCTTCTGCCATATTTCCTCAAATCATTAGTAAAATGTGAAATTCCAAAAATTCTTGCTGTTGGGAGGTCATTTCTATAAATCCATGGCAAGATTAAGCTTTGGGCCCAGGTTAGCACTAGGCAGACACAGCTTGCAGATGCATGGGTGGAGAGAAATTGAACCATAAGAAATTTAAGTATGGGGAATGAAACAAAATAATGATTTGGTTTCAGAATCTCACAGTTTGGAAATTACAGGCTACAATTGCAGGTGCCTGACATGGTACTGGGTTACTTCAGTGGTGCAGCCCTCTCCTGGGTATCACAGTCTCTGAACTTAAATCAGTATTGGGGATATTTATTTTTCAATAAGGGAATAACAATCCTCTGGGAATTATGAATCCAAATAGGGTCCCCAGGCTGTCTTCTCAATGGGAAACAATTTAATCCAAATTGAAAAGAATGCACAGGCCTGTTGACGCCAATCACTATGGGTAGTTTTCACAGCTCTGCTGGGAGTTTTTCACACCATGACTATAGCGATGGACAGTGGTTTTATTTTTGTATGTTTTATTTTTCTAATTTCTTTGCTCTTGGTCTGTGGCTTGATAAGTAGGGGTGAGGAGGGAGAAATATTTTTCTGTCACTCCGTTGTGACAAGTTTTACTTTGTTTTTTAAAGGTGTGTATTAATTAGATCACCCAAAATAGAACATTAATTCTCTTTTTGGCAATGAGTGTGAACAGCCACTTAGAGGACCCGCTGACCTGTCTGTAACCCACACGTGTGTGCAGCTGTGTCCTCGCATCAGCTTCTTATGGACAATGCCAGGGCTCTAAACTCATTTGTTTAAATATTTGTTTCAAAATATATAATAAGTGACCAGTGTGGCTGAAGCATGTTCTATTCGTTCATATATTATATTGTAATATAAAATTAAAGTGAGCACTGAAGACACAGCAGCAAAACAGAAAGAAAAAAAGGAACAGATTAATGAATTTTTCATCCTTTTCCTGAGCAGTTGACTCCTTAAGGTGTTTTCCTATTTGTCTTTGTGGTTGTTAATTCAATTTTTTATTTACATTGAGGTATTGATGATTTGCATTTGCCTAACTAAATTACATTTTTTAATATTAATGACCATATTTATTATTTCTGATCTATGGAAAATAATAGTTTCATTATAAGACGATACAAACACTAAGGTAAAACATAAATCAAGTGCAGTTCACTTATTCTCTTTTTGTAGAATTCACATTCAGCTAAATGGAATTTTAATAATACATCAGTTAGTAGCTCATTGAATGCCTGAGTAAAATTGTTGTGGGATAGTTTTAATACTGGCGTTTCTTCTTCTGCCCCAGTGGTAGTGATGTGTCACTGCCTTCTAATTCTGTCAGCCTATTCGTTCATGCTGTCTCTCTCTTCTGCTGAGAATGCAACCATGGCTCTCCTTAGACAAAATTACTTGTTGACTATGTTAACATTTTTTTCCAGTAGTTTAGGGCTGGAAATGACCTATAGTCTTTAGTTCCTTGAGGGCTTTGAATACTCAGGTTTGGCATGATAAGCCATAGCACTGATGTTGAATTCACGTCTAGCTGGCAAATTAATACATCAACTAATTACACCAGAGCTTTGGGCTCCAGCTTATGTTGGCAAGTTTATACAGATCTTCCTTAACTCAAATGGAAACACAGGGGCAGAGACTATTGAGGACACCAAGGTCAACACCGATTTCATGTTAGGACATGTGGGAAATAGCATTTTCAGTCCTGTTAGTTGATTTCCCCATGGTACCACACACATACACACATTTAATTTTCCAGTCATTTCTTTTACTATGGTTTGGAAAGACTGTCTTTTTTTTTTTTTTAATTAGACATTCCTTAAATTTATTTAATGAAGTGTTATTTTTAATGGTATATTATTTTGCTCTTTTAAAATGTTAAAATAAATATAAACTGGGAGACTGAATTCCTTTTCCTTGAAGTAATTTAGAGCCATGCTCACTCAGTCTGGGGTTCAGTAACATGATCATTGCTCACTGTAACCTCAAGTTCCTCAGCTCAAGCAATCCCCTTGCCCCAGCCTTCCAAGTAGCTAGGACTACAGGTGCACCACCCCACCAAGCTACTTTTAAAATCTCTTTGTAGAGATGGGGTCTCACTATGTTTTCCAGGCTGGTCTCAAACTCCTGGCCTCAAGCAATCCTTCTGCCTTGGTCTCCCAAAGTGCTTGGATTATAGGTGTGGGCCACCTTGGCTTGCCACAATTCTTATCTATATTCCCAGCACCCTTCAATATCAACAAGTTAAAGCTCCTGGTATTATTCTTAAGTTGAAATGGTTTATTTTTCCTAATTATCTCCCTCTTTATTTTTCATCTAAAGAAAAAACTGAGAATTTAAACTTAATTAATTCACATAAATTAATGACTTATATCTTATATAAATGGACAATAAATGAAGGACCTTGGGTGTCAAGTTGCAATTCCAAATCTTTTTTTATTTTTCTTAAACCAAGTTAAACATGTCTGGATTTCTGTTGGGAGAAATGGAATTTTGTATTTTATGGTCACTTTTCTCTCCGAGTTATTTCAAATATATTGCTTAAACTTGTGTGCTAGACTATACTACACTGTGGATTCCTTGGAAGCAGAAATCATACTTTATTCTATCTTCCCCAGCATTAAGCTCAGTTTTTAGCACATGGTGCAACATGGGAATGTTCAGATAACGCACGTAAATTAGTCTGGGGTTCGAAGTGGTTCAGGGAAGACAGCCTGGAATTGAACATTAATTAATAAGTTAGCTGGAAGAAAGTGATCGTGGAGCACATTTTAGGCACTAAGAACAAACTATCGGAGAGCCCCAAGGTGAAGGAGAACACGGGATGGTCTATGACCTACAAAGCGTTCGGTGTGACCGTGGTGTCAAGTGCATGGATAGGGCGGAAAGGCCGTCTGTACGCCACGCTGACGACTGTGGATTTTGTCTTGAAAGCAGATGGTGATGTGGAGTCTCTCTTTTCCTCCCTCTCTTCTTTCTTCATTTTGTCCTTCCTTCCTGTCATTGCCATGTTGCTGTGTGTACATATTGGGCATTGGTCAGTGATCTCCAGAGAAACAGAGCCAGGAGGGTGTTGATAGATGATGACACAGAGGGAGATTTACTGTAAGAGACTGGCTCATGTGACTGTGGAGGCTGGAAAGTCCCAGGATCTGCAGTGAGGAGGCTGGAGACTCAGGAGAGCTGAGAATGTGAATTCCCGTCTGAAAACCGGCACACTTGAGATCCAAGAAGGGCCTGCATTTTGAATTCAGCTCTGAAAGCCAGAAATGACCAGCACCCCAACTCAAGGACCCCAACTCAAGCCCGTTGCTGTGAGAGGACCCGGCTTTTGCTTTATTCAGGCCTCCCAGCAGTCCAGGAGGGCCCTCAACCTCACGGAGGCCTGTCCATTTCCAAAGACACTGTCACAGACATGTCCAGAATAATCTTCGAGCAAATGTCTGGGAACCTCACAGCCCCAGTCAAATGGACACATACATTTAACCATCACAGCTCATGTGATATTTGAACAGATATGTCCTTAGTGAAGACCAATTACTCCAATCCAGGTAATCTGTGATTAGAACGTAAAATGAAGTACAGGGCACAGTTATGCAGAGGATGGGCAGATTCGGAAGAAGTTAAAAAGGTGGAATTGAGAGGCTTTGTGCCTGTACATAGAGGATAAGGTAAAAAACTAGAATCTAAAACAATGCTTGAGGGTTGGTTTCCCAGGGTGAATAGTGGCACTGCCTGTTGATAACAGGACCATCCGAGCTAATTACCTGAGGAAGGTGAAATCAGTTCCACATATTTTGAATTCCAGTTGTCTATGAAACATCCAGATACAGGAGGAGTCCAATAGATGGACGTTTACACTGGGGTTTGGGTTTGAGGATACATAGTTTATTTGAGAGCTCATTCCAGGAGGGACCCACAGGGAGCAGAAAGGTGAGACAGGAAAGGAAGTCAGCCAGTCCAGGGGTGCTGCTCACAGGTTACCTTGTGGGCAGCTGGGTTTCTTCTCTCTGGGACGCTCTGAAAGTCTCTGTAAAACACCCAGAGGAGCACCCTGAACAGTGGGCTCCTCCATCCTGGTGCTGAGTGAGGCTGCCTCCTGAGATCCCTTCAGCACACTACAGGCTTCCCCACACCCTACGCAGGGCCCCGGCAGGCTCCTGCTGCCAGAGGAAGCAGTTCAGAGAAAGTGGCAGATCCTGGTGGGAGCCGTGCCCAGGGCATGCAGCTGTTAGCGGGAGCCGTGCCCAGGGCATGCAGCTGTTGGGGCCCCAAGACACTTTATCTGACAGGGTAGGTGCCACCTGGAGAGACAGTTCTGCAAGCCGTCAGCCCTGACAAGACCCAGCTAACACAGTGTTCAGAGGAGGTTTAACGTGGAAGCCAGAAGAACATGCAGTGTAGGGAAAGAGAAATCTGTGAAAGAAGTTGTCTGCTGTCTTCCTGCAATCCATATATCTAAGAGATATGCCTGAAATATGCTTAAAACAAAAACCACAGTGAGCAAACTGTATGCTGTTGGAGTCAGCATGTATCTGAAATGGCTTCTATTTCTGCTTGACACCTGCCAATGCACGCACCAGCTTTGTCACTGTAGTCATGGACATAATTGATTTAGCAATTTGATGGTACTGGACATAGGATATGCACTCTGCATTTTTTCTTTTAAACAGGTTATTTGAGGTTACTGGATTTACATACATAATTTTTTTAAATTTCAAATTAACATGGGAGACAGATGTTTAGGTCTCATTGTTCTCAATTCTAAGGTTAAGTTCAAGTTGCAGTCAGGCCCTTCACCCAGGCAGCTGGTTGAACACCCTCACACTGTGCACGTAAGGTGAGACCTGCCAGTTGCCACCCCTTCCCCCTGCCCCTCCATCCTCTCCCCTCCTCCTTGCTAGACTGTATGTGGAGTTTCTTCTGTGAGCATGTAGTTGTTTATATTTTTCTTTTCTTTCCATTATTGAAATACTTTACTAACGTAAACACAAAAGATGTGACATCCCTGTCTTTTCTTATGGCTGAATGGCACTCCATGGTGTACATATACCACAGTTTATTGATCCATTCACGGGATAATGAACACTTGGGTTACTTCCACATTTTGGCAATTGTGAATTGAGCTGCAACAAACATTCTGGTGCAGATGTCCTTGATATACACTAATTTTTAAACAGAGTGAGAAAATACAGTTTATAAAATGTTAAAAAATGAAAACATAACTATTTTATGTAAAGAGAAATAAATGTCAACTTCATACTTTTGTTTTCAGTTATTTTTCATCAGACAGTAACTGATGAACATTTATTTCATGGACTTAAGGATTTATTCCAGGTTGAAAACACACACAAAAAAATCCAAGTTATAAGAGTGAAAACATACATTTAACCTGTAATGAAGTGCTGGTTTCCTCAGCACATTTTTATGTATTTGATAATATTTGATTTCGGTTATTTCTCCAAGCCAACATATGTTAGTGACTAAACTGTGGAGAATGTATCCAAATATTTCTGGAACAACTAATTATACCTTTTCTGCTAAAATGTTTCTTTTCCCCAAATGTGAATCTTCTGCATCAGTCCCCCTGAGCTTTATTTCTGTATTCTGGTTCAAGTCATGACCTGTATTTATGCTTACGTGTAAAGTAAGGGTTCTCTATCATTTTGTTAGTAGCAGCTGGTGAGCAGACAAATCCCTAATGATGATTTCTGTACATTGTTATTTTTATTTTGGAAAATGACTCTTTTTCCAAAGAGCTTCCCAGCAGTTGCAGTTACATTAGCTCATTTTGAAATCTGCTCCATCCATAGATGAACTAGCTGTGAATTACCAAAAATATGGGCAGGAAATTTGTAACAGAGTCACCGTTTTGAGAGGGATTATGTCCTAGTTTTTACTGAGGGTCAAGTCTAATAGTGACATTATTCAATTGTAGCAAAAATGATTTTTGAACTTTTATAGCATTTTCTTTGGTTTTATTTCAAGTGAGTGATTTTTCCTAAGTGCAAAGGAAAAGTTAATGTGTATCTACTATGCTCACCTGAAAATATAACCCTCACCCTAAGAGATTTTTTTCTTTTTCCTCATAGATTTTTGTGTGTTTTTACTTCCTTTTAATTTTTTTCTTTCACTGAGAAAGATTATTATGTCAAGCAAATATTGTTGGTGTCTGATTTTTTGTAGATTACATTAGTTTGACTCTTGATTTCAGTAGTATTCTTTAGAACTACATGTAATTAAATTAAATCAACATTTTATTACAAAAATTTAACAGCCAAAAAAATCTTTCTGAGAACTTCTTGGCATCAGCAAATGCTGCTATTTTCATATCTTTTAGACACATTAAGCTCATCAATCATTTTTATCCCCCTGAAAATTAAAAAAAAAAAAAACACTTTGGAATAAGAAAATGTCACTATTTTTAGAATAGTAAAACAATTTCTGTATTTTTATTTCAACTTCTACTAAAATAAAACATATTTTTATTTTAATTTTTCCATTGTCAAAGCAGGATAAAATAGCTACTTTGCAGAATTATTAGAAATAAAAAAATATGATGTATCTGATGTAAATGTTTAGTACATACAAGTTTTCATATTGGTATTATTGTTATTATTATATATTTATTTTAGATCAATAGTTCTTAAACTTTAATACAAACCAGAATAATTGAAAGGGCTTGAAACACAAATTTCTAGGCCCCACCCTAGAGGGATTACTTTGGGAGATCTTGGGAGGCTTGAGAATGTCTGTTTCTAAGAAGGCGCCACATCATGTGGGTTCTGTGTGTTCAGGCCACACTTTAAGAACCCCTGGACCAGAAGGCTGACTCAAGTGCAGTAAGTATGTATTTTTCCTGTAGTCGTCTTTAACTAGTGGAAATTATTAGTTTTTATCTTAAACGTTAGTTTCCATACTTCCTTTAAAATGTTTATTTATCTAAGTAACTCTTCCAGCTATTTTAGTTACTTAGAGAATAGTGCAAATGTTATTCTTCCAAGATTGTGCAATATTTTGAAGGACATATGGAGTTCAGGTCAAGTTAATGGAGATAAAAAAGATCTTTCTTTATTGGGTATGTTTGAGACAAACCAGTAAAGTAATAGAGTTAGTTGTTTTTATGCCTCTTTTAAAGTGGCTGAGCAAAGTGAAGGTACCTGAGAAGTGAGAAATCTGTTCTCTCCGTTCCCACATTCTCCTTAGGACATAATAAGCTTGCTTACCACTGCAGATATTATGGCATTCATATTTAATTTAGATAGCATTTATTTAAACTAAATGATATTCCTGTTTTCATTTTACCCATTTGCCTTGTTCAGTGACCTATCTGGGTAATGAGAACTCAGGCAACACGTCTTCAGTCATGACTGGCAGAAAGGACATATCTTTTTATAAAAGGTTACATTTAATCAGAAATATCTTGGTGAGCAACGAGTTAACAAAACTCTCCTTCTTGGTGGTCAGGTGTCCAGCTTGTAGGTGAGGGGCCTGCAGACCACAGGACGGCTGTGGACAGACTGTGAAGCACGTATCTAGCACGTTTGCTTGTTTCTTTGGTATCTTCTGAATCAGCTTTGATGTATTGTCACTACGATCTCAAACTACACATGTTCATAACACTCATGGCTGCAGGATGACATGAAAAGCTTCCCCAGTGTGTTCGGGCTCTGTGGACGTCAGGGACAGATCTGAGGCTTCCTCTTTATCTGTGCTCCTCCCTCTGAGCTCATCCATGTGAGGCCCTCTAGTCTCGTAGTTGTAAAAACCATCTACCTGCTAAATCTTATATCTACATTAGATGAGATCCGAGTCTCAGAACTAACTGTGCACTTGCCATCTAACCCACGCCGAGGCTCAAATGTGGCGTGTCACATTCTGTTTCTTTTGTTACTGCTTTATTTAAGCCACTCAGGCCACAAAGGATGGTCCCATCGTTGACTGCTATATATTTTTTTATACCGTACATGCACTCCACAGGCAAATCTTGGCAACTCTGCTTTGAACATAACCATAATCTGTTTATCTCACTCATCTGCTGATACCACCAGAGTCTGACCCTATCATGTCTCACTCAGGTTATTATAACCTCCCTCAGTATCTTCTTGTGTACACTATTTTTACTTCACAGTATACCATCTCTAAAATTGTGAAATGAATTTTTTTTTTTTTTTAGCACAATCTCATTCTGTCACCCTGGGTAGAGTACCGTGGCATTATAGTTCACAGCAACCTCAAAGTCCTGGGCTCAAGAGATTCTCTTGTCTTAGCCTCCCACGTAGCTAGGACTACAGCCACTGGCCTCAACGCCCAGCTAATATATATATATATATATATATTTTTTTTTTTTTTGTAAAGATGGGATCTTCCTCTTTCTTGTTCAGGTTGGTCTTGAACTCCTGAGCTCAAGCAATCCACCTGCCTCGGCCTCCCAGAGCACTGGAATCACAGACGTGAGCCACTGTACCTGGCCAGAAATGAATGTTTTAAAACATGAAGGAAGACCATGAATTGTCCTTCTCAACAGCTCTCCAGTGGACTCCCATCTTTTTCAGAGTAAGAGTTAAAGTTTTTGTGATGGCCTAACCATAATTTGGGCCATCACTAACATGTGAACTTAGCCCTACTGACTAAACTTCAGCTGCTGTAGCATTTGTAAAGATCTTGAACAATCAGTCAGCTCACTCCTGTCTCAATGTCTCTGTATTTACTTCCTTTAATCCAAAATGATTTTCCATGCCTTTGTTGTGCTTTATTTCTTGGCTTTAGGTTTCTGGTCAAATATCACACTATCAATACTTTATTTTTCCTGCATAGCAGCCACGCACCTGACACACAGTGTACCTGTTATCTGTCATCCATCTCCAGTCCGTCTCTCTCATAGTCACCTGTGTGCTTCACTTGGGATGAGACCTCTGTTTTTTTCCCAGAAATTCAAATAGCTCCCAAAAGGCAGCACTTATTCAAGAAACATTCATTCAATAAACAGATGAGTGGTATGTGTCTCACATGTTTCACAAAAAATAAATCTTTTGATAAAAATGTCTGGGGCTCATACAATTGGTTAGTTTTTGAAATTTGATGAAAAATACAGCCCATAGATCTTAGAGGTGTGTTGAACCTCAAGCACAAGAAATGTGAGAAGACGGTGATATATTAAGATACATTATAATTAAATTACTCAAAACAGTGACACAAACAAAATTCTAGAAGCATCCAGAGGAAAAAAGATAGTCGCTCCATAGGAACGATAGTAAGAATCACAGTAGACTTTTCATGAAAATAAGGTTTGCCATGGGGGACAATGGGGCAGGCATCTCTAAACTACGGAAGGACAAAAGGAGGAGGGGGGGAGCAAAAGAAAAGAAAAAGGAAGTAAAAAGGAGTAAGCATAAAAGTCAACCTAGAGTTTTATACTCTGTGAACAGATGTTTCAAAAACAAAGGTAAAATGGTCACTTTCAGAAATACAATAGCTGAAAAATTCAACCCTACCTGACCCTCACTATAAGACGTGTTGAAGGTGGTTCTTGAAGCAAAACGGTGACACCAAATGGAAATATATGTCTATAAAAAGGAAGAAGAGCTGCATGGTAGGTCAAGGTGTAATGAGTGTATAAGATTTAAAAATTATTACTTCAATCTATTTAGAAGGTAATTGACTTTAAACAAATATAACAGTGCAGCGTGGGGTTTATAACTGTGTACAAGTAAGAAGTATGACGGTCACACCGGGGGGAAAGAGGAGGATGCTGCTGTGAGGTGTTTATAGTCGTGTGCAGCAGGAGTGGGAAAAGAATAGACAAAATCAAGGAAACCAATAACTGGTTCTTTGATAACATTAATTAATAAACTTAGACTAGCAGAAAAAAGAGAGAAAACACAAATTATCAATATTAGGAATGATGTAACTACTGATTGCACAGATATTCAGAGGATACAAAAGGAATACTCTGAATAACTGTGTCACATAAAATTGATAGCTAAGGTGAGATAGACCATTTTATCTCAACAATGATAAGCTATAAAAGCATACCCAACAAGCAATATATGACCTGAATATTCCAATATCTATTAAATAATTGCAGTGTATTTAAAATTCTTCCTCAAAAAAAAAAAAAAAAAACTTAAGCCTCCTGTGAATTCTACCAAAGATCTAAGGAAGTAGTAACACCAACACTGCCCTAACCAATGCCCAAAATAAAAGGAGAAAGAACATTCCAACTCCTTCTACAAATCCCAGTTACCCTGATACCCAAACCAGACAGACATGAGAAGAAAAGATTACTGTAATCAATATATCTCAGAACACAGCCACAAATATTCTAAATATAATTTTAGGAAATCAAGTTTAATTGTATCAAAGAATATTAACTAATCATCGAATGAAATTTATCCCAAAATAAAAGGTCAGTTTAACATTTAAAAAAAAATCAATGTAAGTCATTTGATTAAGAGCATTAAAAAGAAAGACCCTATGATCTTCTCAGTAGATGCACAAAAAACACTTGAAAAATATCACACGTGTTCCTGATAGACACTAAACTACGAGGATAGGGAAACTTCCTGTAACTAATGAAGGACAGCAGTGAAACATGTACAGTTAAATTTCACTCAGAGAGGAAAAACGGAGTGTTTTTACCTAGGATCAAGCGAGGCCAGGAGTGGGGGGGTGTCTAACTCATCACTTCTATTCAATACTGTACTGGAAGTTCTAGTCTGTGCAGCCATCCAAAAGAAAGAATAAAAGGCATCCAGAGTGGAAAGAAATAGTATGTGAAAATGCTAACTGAATCTACAATTAAGCTGCTAGAACTAATAATAAAGTTTACTGAGGTTACAAGATGTGAGATCAATATAAAAAAAATTGTATTTCTATGTACTAGCAAACAACAATTAAAAATTATGATCATAAAATATCAATTATTATAGCATAAAAATATGACATATTTTAGGGAAAATACAGCAAAAGATGTGGAATATGTGTATGTTAAACACTGCAAAATATTGCTGAAAGAAATCAGACGTAAATAAAAAGAGAAGTATATTCTGTTCACAGTTCAGAAGACTCAGCATTGTCGAGATGTAAATTCTCCCCAAATCAATCTTTAGATTCAACATAACCTCAATCAGAATTCCAGAAGTCATTTTTTGGGGAGGGGTATAAACTGAGAAGTTGGTTCAAAAATTATGAGAGAATGCAAAAGACATAGAATGCCAAACAAATTTGGGAACGGATATAGGAGTTGGAGGAATGATGCTATATGATTTCAAGGCTCATCGTAAAGCCACATTAATCAGGGCAGCGTGAGACTGGCAGAGAGACCAGCTGAGCAGAGACGAGGAAGAGGGCCAATGCACAGGGACGAGTGATTTTTGACAAGGATGTAAAAGTAGCTCCATGGACAAGAGATAATGTTTTCAGCAAATAGTGCTGGAATGGTTAGATATCTATATGTAAAAGAACCCCTCTAATCCATACCTCATGCTATATACAAAAATTAAATAAAATTGCATCATTGACCTTAACATACAACTTAAAACTAAAAAATTCTAGAAGAAAACTGAGGAGAAAATGTAAGTCAAAGATTTCTCAGATGCCGGACAACATTGGACTTGCTCAGAATTAAAACTCTCTGCTCTTTGAGATACTGTGAGGAGAATGAAAAAGCACACCGCAGACTTGGAGGAAATACTTGCAAATCATATCTCTGATAAAGGACTTGTATCCATATTATACAAAGAGCTCCCAAACTTAACTTTAAGGTAGCAAACAATCCAATAAAAACATTATCCAAAGGTCTGGATAGACATTTCACCACAGAAGATAAACAGATTATAAGCAAACACATGAAACAGGCTTAGCCATATCTGTCAGTAGAGAGGTAAAAGTTAAAATCACAATGAGATAACATCACAAATTTACTATTAATAGAATGGATAAAATTAAAAAGACATAGCACGTGTTGGCAAAGATGTGGAGGAACAGGAACTCTCATACATGTCTGGTGGGAACATAAATGCTACAGACACTCTGAAGAACAATTTGGCGCTTTCTAAAAGTTAAACACAAACCTGCATGTGCTCCAGTCATCTCATTCTTTCTTTTCTTTCTTTCTTTCTTTTTTTTTTTTTTGAGACAGAGTCTCATTTTGTTACCCTCAGTAGAATGCTGTGGCATCACAGCTCACAGCAACCTCAAACTCTTGGGCTCCAGTGATCTTCTTGCCTCAGTCTCCCAAGTAGCTGAGATAACAGGTGCCCACCACAACACCTGGCTATTTTTAGAGATGGGGTCTCACTCTTACTCAGCTGGTCTCAAACTCCTGAGCTTAAGTGATCCACCTGCTTCAGCCTCCCAGACTGCTGGGATTACAGGTGTGAGCCACCATGCCTGGCCATCCCGTTCTTAAATATTAACTCAAGATTAATGTAGGTATATGTTCATCTAAAGGCATGCTTACAAATGTTTGTAAGAATGTTACTTTTAATAGCTAAAGATCTGGACAGAACATAAATATCCATTAATAGGTAGATGCTTAAACAAGTTGTAGTATTTCCATGGACTAGAGTACTACTCAGCAATAAAAAAGATAAATTATTGTTACATGCAGCTATATGGATAAATATCAAAATAATTATGCAGAATGTGAAAGGTAGACAAAAACTGTATATACTTTATCATGTTATTCATATAAAATTTTAGAAAATGCAAGGTAATCAGTAATGGTATAGTGTAGGTCTGTGTTTGACTGATACGAGGGCAGGACCTGGAATGACAGGAGAAATTTTTTTTTTTTTTTTATTGTTGGGGATTCATTGAGGGTACAATAAGCCAGGTTACACTGATTGCAATTGTTAGGTAAAGTCCCTCTTGCAATCATGTCTTGCCCCCATAAAGTGTGACACACACCAAGGCCCCACCCACCTCCCTCCTTCCCTCTTTCTGTTTCCCCCCGCATAACCATAATTGTCATTAATTGTCCTCATATCAAAATTGAGTACATAGGATTCATGCTTCTCCATTCTTGTGATGCTTTACTAAGAATAATATCTTCCACGTCCATCCAGGTTAATACGAAGGATGTAAAGTCTCCATTTTTTTTAATGGCTGAATAGTATTCCATGGTATACATATACCACAGCTTGTTAATCCATTCCTGGGTTGGTGGGCATTTAGGCTGTTTCCACATTTTGGCGACTGTAAATTGAGCTGCAATAAACAGTCTAGTACAAGTGTCCTTATGATAAAAGGATTTCTTTCCTTCTGGGTAGATGCCCAGTAATGGGATTGCAGGATCAAATGGGAGGTCTAGCTTGAGTGCTTTGAGGATTCTCCATACTTCCTTCCAGAAAGGTTGTACTAGTTTGCAGTCCCACCAGCAGTGTAAAAGTGTTCCCTTCTCTCCACATCCACGCCAGCATCTGCAGTTTTGAGATTTTGTGATGTGGGCCATTCTCACTGGGGTTAGATGATATCTCAGGGTTGTTTTGATTTGCATTTCTCTAATATATAGAGATGATGAACATTTTTTCATGTGTTTGTTAGCCATTCGTCTGTCGTCTTTAGAGAAAGTTCTATTCATGTCTCTTGCCCATTGATATAAGGGATTGTTGGCTTTTTTCATGTGGATTAATTTGAGTTCTCTATAGATCCTAGTTATCAAGCTTTTGTCTGATTGAAAATATGCAAATATCCTTTCCCATTGTGTAGGTTGTCTCTTTGCTTTGGTTATTGTCTCCTTAGCTGTACAGAAGCTTTTCAGTTTAATGAAGTCCCATTTGTTTATTTTTGTTGTTGTTGCAATTGCCATGGCAGTCTTCTTCATGAAGTCTTTCCCCAGGCCAATATCTTCCAGTGTTTTTCCTATTCTTTCTTGGAGGGTTTTTATTGTTTCATGCCTTAAGTTTAAGTCCTTTATCCATCTTGAATCAATTTTTGTGAGTGGGGAAAGGTGTGGGTCCAGTTTCAGTCTTTTACATGTAGACATCCAGTTCTCCCAACACCATTTATTGAATAGGGAGTCTTTCCCCCAAGGTATGTTCTTGTTTGGTTTATCAAAGATTAGGTGGTTGTAAGATGTTAGTTTCATTTCTTGGTTTTCCATTCGATTCCAAGTGTCTATGTCTCTGTTTTTGTGCCAGTACCATGCTGTCTTGAGCACTATGGCTTTGTAGTACAGACTAAAATCTGGTATGCTGATGCCCCCAGCTTTATTTTTATTACAGAGAACTGCCTTAGTTATACGGGGTTTTTTCCAGTTCCATACAAAACGCAGAATCATTTTTTCCAAATCTTGAAAGTATGATGTTGGTATTTTGATAGGAATGGCATTGAATAGGTAGATTGCTTTGGGAAGTATGGACATTTTAACAATGTTGATTCTTCCCATCCATGAGCATGGTATGTTCTTCCATTTGTTAATATCCTCTGCTATTTCCTTTCTGAGGATTTCATAGTTTTCTTTATACAGGTCCTTCACCTCCTTCGTTAGGTATATTCCTAGGTATTTGATTTTCTTTGAGACTATGGTGAAGGGAGTTGTGTCCTTAATTAGCTTCTCATCTTGACTGTTATTGGTGTACACAAAGGCTACTGACTTGTGGACATTGATTTTATATCCTGAAACATTACTGTATTTTTTGATGACTTGTAGGAGTCTTGTGGTTGAGTCTTTGGGGTTCTCTAAGATCATGTCGTCAGCAAAGAGGGAGAGTTTGACCTCCTCTGCTCCCATTTGGATTCCCTTTATTTCCTTGTCTTGCCTAATTGTATTGGCTAGAACTTCCAGCACTATGTTGAATAGTAAAGGTGACAGAGGACAACCTTGTCTGGTTCCAGTTCTAAGAGGAAAAGCTTTCAGTTTTACTCCATTCAGTAAAATATTGGCTGTGGGTTTGTCATAGATAGCTTCAATCAGTTTTAGAAATGTGCCACCTATGCCTATACTCTTCAGAGTTCTAATTAGAAAAGGATGCTGGATTTTATCAAATGCTTTTTCTGCATCTATTGAGAGGATCATGTGATCTTTATTTTTGCCTCTGTTAATATGGTGGATAACGTTTATGGACTTGCGTATGTTAAACCAGCCTTGCATCCCTGGGATGAAGCCTACTTGATCATGATGAATGACTTTTTTGATGATAAGCTGTAATCTATTGGCTAGGATTTTGTTGAGAATTTTTGCGTCTATGTTCATGAGTGAGATTGGTCTGAAATTCTCCTTTTTGTTTGGGTCTTTTCCTGGTTTTGGTATCAGGGTGATGTTTGCTTCATAGAATGTGTTGGGGAAGATTCCTTCTTCCTCAATTTTCTGGAATAATTTCTGCAGTACAGGAATAAGCTCTTCCTTAAAGGTTTGATAGAATTCTGGAGTGAAGCCATCTGGACCAGGGCATTTTTTGGTTGGAAGCTTTTTTATTGTTTCTTTGATCTCAGTGCTTGAAATTGGTCTGTTCAGGAGCTCTATTTCTTCCTGGCTGAGTCTAGGGAGAGGGTGTGATTCCAAATATTGATCCATTTCCTTCACATTGTCAAATTTCTGGGCATAGAGTTTCTGGTAGTATTCAGAGATGATCTCTTGTATCTCTGTGGGATCAGTTGTTATTTCCCCTTTATCATTTCTGATTGAGGTTACTAGAGATTTTACTTTTCTATTCCTCGTTAGTCTGGCCAATGGTTTATCTATTTTATTTATTTTTTCAAAAAACCAACTCCTTGTTTCATTAATTTTCTGAATGATTCTTTTGTTTTCAATTTCATTGATCTCTGATTTGATTTTGGATATTTCTTTTCTTCTACTGAGTTTAGGCTTAGATTGTTCTTCTTTTTCCAATTCCATAAGATCTCTTGTGAGATTGTTGATGTGCTCTCTTTCAGTTTTTCGAATGTAGGCATCTAAAGCGATGAATTTTCCTCTCAAAACTGCTTTTGCAGTATCCCACAGGTTTTGGTAGCTTGTGTCTTCATTGTTGTTATGCTCAAGGAAGTTAATGATTTCCTGTTTTATTTCTTCCTGCACCCATCTGTTATTCAACAGAACATTGTTTAGTTTCCATGCCTTTGGGTGGGGTCGAGAATTTTTGTTAGAGTTGAGTTCCACCTTTAGTGCCTTATGGTCTGAGAAGATACAAGGTAAAATTTCAATTCTTTTGATTCTGTTGATATTTGTTTTGTGTCCCAGGATATGATCAATTTTGGAGAATGTTCCATGGGGTGATGAGAAGAATGTATATTCTTTATCTTTGGGGTGGAGTGTTCTATATGCGTCTATCAAGCACAGTTGTTCTAGAGTCTCATTTAAGTCTCTTATATCCTTGTTTAATTTCTGTTTAGAGGATCTGTCCAGCTCTGTAAGAGGAGTGTTAAAGTCCCCTGTTATGATGGTATTATCAGATATCATATTGCTCAGACTGAGTAAGGTCTGCTTCAAGAATCTGGGAGCATTTAAATTGGGTGCATAAATATTTAGAATTGAAATGTCTTCTTGTTGTATTTTTCCCTTGACCAATATAAAGTGACCATCTTTGTCTTTTTTGACTTTAGTTGCTTTAAATCCACATGTGTCTGAAAATAAGATTGCAACTCCTCTTTTCTTCTGAATTCCATTTGCCTGAAAAATTGTCTTCCAACCCTTGACTCGGAGCTTTAATTTGTCTTTTGAAGCCAGGTGTGTTTCTTGCAGACAGCAAATGGATGGCTTGTGTTTTTTAATCCAGTCAACCAATCTATGTCTCTTCAGTGGGGAATTCAAGCCATTAACATTTATTGAGATAATTGACAAGTGTTGTAGTATTCTATTCGTCTTATTTTGTGAGAGTCCATTGCTTAGTTTTATCTTTTGCATCAGTGTGGAGGTTAGGTTCTGTCCTTTAATTTCTGAGTTCTTACTTTGCTGCTGATCCATTGTGGTGGTCAGTGTGCAGAACAGGTTGAAGTATTTCCTGTAGAGCTGGTCTTGTTGTGGTGAATTTCCTCAATGTTTGTATATCCGTAAATGATTTGATTTCTCCATCAATTTTGAAGCTTAGCTTAGCAGGGTACAGAATTCTGGGCTGAAAATTGTTCTGTTTAAGTAGATTAAAGGTAGATGACCATTGTCTTCTTGCTTGGAAAGTTTCATTAGAGAAGTCTGCGGTCAATCTGATGGATTTGCCCCTGTAGGTCAACTGGCGCTTACTCCTGGCAGCTTGCAGAATCTTTTCTTTTGTCTTGACTTTGGACAGGTTCATCACAATGTGTCTTGGAGAAGCTCGGTTAGAGTTGAGGCGACCTGGGGTCCGATATCCCTCTGAAAGCAGTGTGTCAGAATCTTTGGTGATATTTGGGAAATTTTCTTTTATAATATTCTCTAGTATGGCTTCCATTCCTCTGGGGCATTCTTCTTCCCCTTCTGGAATTCTATAACTCGTATGTTGGAACGCTTCATAAAGTCCCATAATTCTGACAGTGAACGTTCTGCTTTCTCTCTCTTCTTTTCTGCCTCTTTTAATATCTGAGTTATCTCAAAAACTTTGTCTTCTACCTCTGAAATTCTTTCTTCTGCATGGTCTAACCTGTTGCTGATACTTTCCATTGCATCTTTAAGTTCCCTGATTGACTGTTTCATTTCCTTCAGCTCTGCTATATCCTTTTTATATTCTTCATATCGTTCATCTCTTATTTGATTCTGTTTTTGAATTTCCTTTTGGTTATTTTCCACTTTATTAACAGTTTCCTTCATTGTTTCCATCATTTCCTTCATTGTTTTCAACATGTGTATTCTAAATTCCCTTTCTGTCATTCCTAACATTTCTGTATAGGTGGAATCCTCTGCAGTAGCTACCTCATGGTCCCTTGGCGGGGTAGTTCTGGACTGGTTCTTCATGTTGCCTGGAGTTTTCTGCTGATTCTTCCTCATGGGTGATTTCTTTTATCTGTTTACTTGCCCTAATTTTCCTTTCAATTCCTCTTGCTCTTTAAGTTCTTGTGCCTGTGGACTAAGGGTTACAGGACCAGAAGGGTGAGAAGGTTTAAGAGCAAAAAAGCGATGCAAGAAATGAGGACCGAGTGATAAGAAAAAAAAAAAAAAATGAAAAAAAAGAAAAATAGAGAAAGGAGAGTGGTTGGGTGAAAGGAATATTGACAAAAAGAAGAGAGGCACAGAAAGAGGGAGACAGAGCAATATAGGTGTATAGTAGGGTACTTTGATACAACCTTAAAAAAAAAAAACACCTTCTGGGGGTGCCAAGTGGGGTGGTTCCCTTGAGGTCAGCAGCTCTTTGCTAACCTGATCAGACACAGTACCCCACCTCCACCAAGTAGAGAGGAAAGACAAAAATGCTATAAATCAAACCAAAACAAGCAAACAGAAAACCTTACGGGATAAAATTGGCTGGAAAAACCAAGTAATAGTGGTAGAAACACTAACAAAAATGAAGTTCTGATTATTGAAATAGGCAGCAATGGGAAATTATAATTAAACTAGAAAAATTGAGAAAGAAAAAGGATCTGTATGGAAAAGGTTGAACTTAAAAAACAAAACAACAATCTAGAACGTCAAAATAAACAAAAAAAACAACCAAACCAAAAAAAAAAAACCAAACAAACAAACAAAAAAAAACACACACGCAACCAAAAACAAAGCAGTATGTATATGGAATTGAATATTGTCTGGGCAACACGTGGTCTTCTGGGGTATGAGATGTTAATCACAGTTCTGATATGACTGGAGGCTGCTAGTTTCTCGAACCCCAGCAGGTAGACACCCTAAATCTCTCTTCAGCCCACTTAAAAGGCACTTTGAACTTGTTCACTTACTGAGCAGAAGCTTTCTCAGGGAAGTGCTTGTTGCTGGAATCACTGCTGAAGTGGCTATCCACTTACCCTGTGTGTCAAAACTGGTCTCCCTCTGCTCCCGAGGGTTAGGGCTGCAAGGCGGCTCAGACCCCGCCCTTAGGCTACTTGGTCGCTGGGTTATCAGCTCCCACCCAATTCCAGCTCTGCGACCCTGAGGGCGGAGCTTGCCAGGGCAGATCGCTCACAATGTCTGCCTGTGACCCAGAGCCAAACTCTATTAGTTCCGTCTGGCTCAGCGGCTCAGACTGGGGCCCTAGACAAAGGCCAAAGTTCTCCGCACTCCCGCTCAGGCTCTCCCCAAGGCAGTTCAGCTGAGTGCCAAGTCCAAAGACACCAAAACAGTTCACAGGTAAGGCCTTTCTGGTTTGCAGTCTCGCTGCTACTGAACTTACAGTTGCGGGCGGGTTTAGGTGGATTGAACACACGCGACCACTTGCCGGTTTTCCACTGTTTTAGTCCTCCTCTTGGGGTCCAGAAGTCTCTCGCTGACTCCCTGTATCCTCTCAGGGGTGATGATAGGCAGATCCCACCAGCCAGAGATGCCTGGAGTCCTATATCCCCAGACTCACGGTGCCCAGATGCAAGGAAGCTGTTACTCGGCTGCCATCTTGTACCAACATCTTTTAATGCCAGGCACCGCCTGTTGCTACCCTCTCCGGTTTGGGATTCAGTGGAAGTATTGGAAAAGGGTGGATGAAGGGACCCTTCTTTCTTTTCTTTTTGCCTTTCTAGACAGGAGAAATTTTTACAAAGAGAAATGAAAATTTGTGATGGTATCTCATTGTGATTTTAACTTTCAGTTCTCTATTGATAGATATGGCTAAGCCTGTTTTCATGTGTTTGTTTAAAATATACAATTAATAAGAGTTGATATATGTATACACTTGTAAATCTTTAGTATATCAACTCTTATCAATTGTATGTTTTAAATACATACAGTTTACTGTATACCAATTTTGTCTATTATATGTTAGTAAAACAATATTTGAATTTAAAGCGTATTCTTTTGCTCTGATAGTCAAATATAAAAGATTAAATATTATTTAGAATTATACATTATAATTATTTACAATTATACATTATAACTGATGCCTCTCTAAACTGTAATGCTTTTCAGATTTTGGTTTGAAGAAATATGTTTTTCTTAGGACCAAAAGTATATTTAAGCAAAAGGATCTTGAACAATTTCCCTTTAAATGTGTGTTTTTTCCTCTATAATGAAATTGAATTTTAACAAAAACTGCCTTTGCAGCAGTGAATATGCCTACAATGTACCCACAGTACACAGGCCTGTCTAAAAAGCACCATTTTAAGACACGAGACACCTGTTTCTGTTCATTCCTGATACCCGGATGCTCCGGTGTGTCTGTGACCCCTGAGCAGGATTCCGTCACTCTCTGTGTCTCAGTGTGCCACAGGCTGACTGGTGAGGGTAGTGCTATGTAGTACCCTGAAGACCAACCTGCTAAGGGAGGAGCTTCCTTCTCTCTAAGGAAGGTGAGTTTACAAAGGAGCTGGCTGAATGCAGTGATTTCCTGCTGTGACTCTGGGGTTCCAGTGGTTTGGCTAATTTAAGTACTTCCTCTGATGAAACTTGATCTAGCTGTGGGAAACAGCTGCCTTTGAGATAAAATGAAGGTACTCACATTTAAATAGACTTAGTTTGGCCTGTAACACATTTTTAGGAACATATCATGGCATGAATAATTCCTCTAAGAGACTTTTTTTGTCCTAACAATGATATTATTATATTACAAAAACGTTAAAAGTTATGTTAATGTTAATTATAAAAAGAAAGTAAACTTACCCAAAAAGAAAGCAAATTCAATATTGGGTTCAAAAATTATTTTGATTTACTTTCTAACTTAGAATAATAGAAAGAAGGTCAATTAATATATGAACAATCCTTTACTAACACCATTTCCCTAAATAGTCATAGTTTTGGGGTGATATTTCATTTACGGCCGTTATGGCCCAGTGCATTTAAATGCCTCTCTTTAGCCTTCTTCTTTAATTATCACCCCTCTGTTTGCTTAACTTCCTGTGTTCCTCTTCCCACCAGCGCCCTGAGTCTTCTCTGTAGCCACGGGGTCCTGTCTGACTCTGGGAGGCTTCTCGTCCTTAACAAGTGATATCCTTCCTGGTCCTAAGAAAGTATATTTCTGTTAGTTTCCAAGTTCAGGCTCTTTCTGTATTGAGGGTCCCTTTTTACTCATTTTTCCCAGTAGGCTGTGCTCCACTGACAATACATTTTTTTGTGTTACTTGAATAAGGATTCTGAGGCTGCAGATTACTGATACTAAGCATGCTCCTCTGGCTTTACATAGTTCAAGGCACATCACGTATCTGGAAAATCATTTCTACCTCATGGACACTATTCTTTCTAGCATCTATTCCTATGGGGTAATAGAAAGAGGTTTTATTATCACCTGGCAAATAGTAACAGATACAACATCTGCAGATTATATATATAGGTAAGTTGCACAAAAACTGTTCTTAACTAAGTGGGAATGTCATTAAAATTTAATATGGGACGACAAGAGATGCAAGTAAGTTCTCAGCCATAAATGCTGCGGGGAAATACGGGAGAGCAGTGGGACAAGGAGAGATTTAGCACACCCTGGGGAAAGGAGCTTCTGGAGGGAGGGCACTCAAAGACACTCTTCCTAAGGGCTGAGGACTGAACAGAGTGCACAGTTAGTTATGTGGTTGTCAACAGGAAGAGAGTCTAGTCAGAAGGGAAGGTGAGTGCGAGGCCGGGCCGGCACTACTGGGCAGGACCATACGTGATGAGCAGGAGGCTGGGTAGGCGCTCTGGAGACTGGGCCGTGTGTGATGAGCAGGACGCTGGGCCGTGTGTGATGAGCAGGACGCTGGGCCCTGTGTGATGAGCAGGACGCTGGGCCGTGTGTGATGAGCAGGACGCTGGGCCGTGTGTGATGAGCAGGACGCCATCCAGAGGGCCTGAACAAGGTGCGTGGTGCAGGTGAGGGATTCGGAGGTGCTGAGAGTAGAAAGAAAGCTTTGGACACTTATTGTAATGGAATGAAAAGGTCAGGGAGAGACATGTAACCCATTTATGGAGCATAAATTGAACAGAGGCATGTTTGAGAATTTATGGGGTTTTTTTTGTTGTTGTTGTAAGAATTAGAGAATAGGGATGAACCACTTACAGCAATGGCCAACACAAATTTCCAGCACAGAAAATAAAATCATGTAAGTAAAAATGATGCCATCCAGCGTTTCCCCAAAATGCTATGAAAAACTGTCAGAACAGGCTGTACACACGTGCAAGCCCAGGAGTTTACGGCATTGCAAGTCATTGAAAACCTTCTTAACATGAACATAATTTTAGTTTTAATTTTTTCTGTATAATATATTTAAAAAAGATTTTCACCTGTATGCCACATTTGTTACTCATCATTCACTTTAGAAACTGGTTGGAAATAGGCCATTTTTAAAATTTTAGATAAAATGCTAGTTGACATCTTTAAGCCCAACAGCATTAGATCAATTCTGCTCACTGTGGCTGCTAATGCTGGAAATGTCTGCACGTGACCACAGTGACTCCCCGTGCTGGCAAGCACAGTTGGAATGGAGCTCTAGCACTGCTCAGGCCAGTCAACTCAAATCCTACCATTTCCACTTACTTATAAATCCCTGTTTTCAGTCCTGGTCTACTCAGGACAGAACTAAAGCCCCCTCGGCTTGCTACTGGGGCATCGTGTTCCTGTTTCCAGGTGAGGGGCGTGATCTGCACCTGGGGATGTACTCCTGTGTGATAACTTGCTACGTGAGCGTCACGGTGCTCAGAGGATTGGTCTCTAAGTTTGAAAAAGATTATGGAATATGACTGTGAAAGTGGTTTCTTTTTTCCTTAAAGAAGATTTTATTACATTTAATGGGCTTTCAAATTAAAGAAACTTTGACGTTGGAACAGGGCTAATCCTTATGAGTATCAAAGATGTGGAAATTGAAGCGATTCCCATCAGTGGTTTCATTCTGGGAATAATTTCCATGCTAGTTGCTATTTTATGCCCTGCATAAGTGACTCGGCGTGCACCGAAGGGCCATTTTAATGTGTGGCATCTGGGTGGACACCTGGAAGCTGTGAAGTTTTGAACTAAGGAGCCATTAATGCTAAAAAAAAATTAACATTAATGTTGATTATCCTCTTTAACTTGTTTCACCCACAACTGCTCAATCATTCTGCAACCAGATTACTGCCAGGTCCATATGTTTCTGTGTCACTTAGGCTTGACTAATTAAAATGTTCTGTTATGGGTGCCACATAAAGTTAATTTCTGAGATGTCTCTTTAGCCAACTGAAGAGACTTTCGATGTTTCATGAGAATTAATGTATGAATTTCTTTTAATCTGCCAAATACCAAACATGTGACTTAAAATTTTATGTTCTATTTGACTTCAATTCAGAGGAAATCTATGCATCTCAGCTGTGTTTTAAGCTGTGCCAAACTTGAAAATCTATAATCTTAATAGACTTTAAAAAATATTTTCCTTCAAATTCACGTCTGTTAATGAGTATAAGAATATTTTTAGCCAAAGAATCTATGAAAAAGTAATTAATCTTCATCAATAAGAAAAGAGATGCAAACTATAACATCAATTAAATGACATTCCCTTCTTTCAAACTGTCAGAAATATGTAAAAGATAATAAGCAGTGTTAGCATTCCCAGACCTTGCTAATGTGAGTTAATGGGCAAAATATTTAGAAGACAATTTGGCAGTGTATAACAAATGCTTGATATTTTCATGTTCTTTGATTCAACATCCTTCAAAAAGTATTATGAGGAAACAACCAGATGTGCACAACTATTCATGACAAAAGATTGATCCTAGTGCTACTCAAAACACCAAAACTTAGAGATATAAATAAGCACCAGTACGAAAACAGACTAATAACTTGTTTCTTCCACATGACAGATAAGTGTAGTGTTTAAACCTTGTTTTTGAAGACTAATTAATGTATCTTACTCTTTGATATGATAATCTGATGAGTAAGAAACATTTCACAAACAAACCGATGTGTATTTATAGAAACACCAAACTGAAGGACAACACGTTGACATTCCTTATTTTATTGCTTTTTTATTGATTTTAATCTATCTGCACATTTCAATAATAACATTTTTATAACCAGGAATAATTTATTAAAAACAAACAAGTGATTATGAAGAAATTAATTTCACGAGATATTTTTGAATGGCTTTAAAATGTATCTCTTAGAGAATAAATATAGTATATTTATTTAAAACTATTTAAATTTTTATATTTTCAAATATTTTTCTCCAGCAAAATTTTAGACTTCTTGAGATTGAGCCTATGTCGTTTACTTCATTTCTTTCTGCCTAATGTTTTTTGCAGTGGTAGAAACTTGAGCAGAAGTTCACAAGTTTTGCCACACATTAGAATCCACTTGGTGGAGTTTTGTCAAAGTACATATGCCAAGATTCTGCTTCTAGAGAGTCTCACCCAGTACATCTGCTGTGCCACTAGTGATTTTGATATACACAAACTCTCAGAATCAGAAATCAGTTGTTCAATTTAATTGATAGTAAAAATCAGAGACACAGTGCTGCTCCTTACGTTGGGTAGACAGCCAGAAGTCTGGCTCTCCTGGGGAAGGGGGACAGGCAGGGCCCCCAGACCCCCACCTTGGTGCTGCCCACCTTAGTTTTGTCTCAAGTGGTTGCTCACACCTGGGGAGGAGGGACCGTCCTACCAAACTCCAATCAGAACTTAGCAAGCCAACTGCAAAAGAATGTGAAAGGTGACCTAGAACATCCTTAAGGCTAATTTCCTTGATCTTCAGCTTAAATCTACACTGTGGTCCATACCCTACAATGAGCTCTCAGAGAGGCTCACAGGAGGTCTCTGAACCTCAATGCTCAGTGAGACTCTGAGTCCAAGGTGACCTCTGAACCACCAGGTGGGCCTGACCCAGACAGCGTAAAAGACAGTCACTGGGTGTAACCCAGGCCTCTTTGTCTTGGCACTGGGGATCTGCTCGCTATATATGGTGAAAGGATCTCACTCTGTAAGCCTATATATCTTGTTCTTTTTCTGTTAACCTACCTTTCTTCTTTTCAATAACCTTTGTATCACGCTTGCCTTATTTTGGAGTGTCTGGGCATTTTTCAACTAAGAATGCTCCAGGAACCAAGGACCCAGGGAGGTGCCTGAAACCCCGACATTCTTTCAGGAGACGGGCAGCTGTCTTGGGACCCAACATTTAGAGCTTTATTAGCGACAAACACATACAGATCATCCTTCTTTCAAATTAGTTCAAACAGGTTCCTGTGAACACTGGTTCCGATTGTGGTCAGTGTCAGGGTACAGGGATTACTTTCAAGAAATAGTAGTCTCAGTTCCTCTGATAATGGCAAGACATGAACAGATACACAATAAAAATATTTTCCCTTCATCTTGAGTGTGAAATCTAAGTCAGGAATATTCATGTGAGCACCAATTTGGAAATAAGAGAACAAATAAATTTTAAAAACTAGGTCATATATTTGTTTAGGAATATGTACATCATTCTCATTTTCTGTTATGGAGCTGTTGAATTTTTTACATTTCATCCATTATTTCCAGCATCACTAAAGAAATAATTTTCAATCAATTATTTGATACTTCCTCATAAAACACGACAGCAACAAGGGTCCATGCTGAACAATTCCCAAGATACACACACACAGCCACACACATGCACACACATGACACAGGCACATGTGCACACACACAATACACATGAAGGCACATATGCACATGTACACACATGCAAACACACATACACTCGTGCACATGTACACACACGTACACACATGCGTACACATGCAGAGGCACTCACACGCACACACCACACACAAGCCCATGCACAGTGTACTTAACATTTTTCATGTTTGATTATTACCCTAATGGATTATGTTATCAGCAGGTGTCCATCTATAGACTCTCTATTTATTTATTTTTTTTTTGTAGAGACAGAGTCTACCGGCCCTCGGTAGAGTGCCGTGGCCTCACACAGCTCACAGCAACCTCCAACTCCTGGGCTTAAGCGATTCTCTTGCCTCAGCCTCCCGAGTAGCTGGGACTACAGGCGCCCGCCACAACGCCCAGCTATTTTTTGGTTGCAGTTCAGCCGGGGCTGGGTTTGAACCCGCCACCCTCAGTATATGGGGCTGGCACCTTACCGACTGAGCCACAGGCGCCGCCCCATCTATAGACTCTTGAATAGTCAGGCCCCACCTGCTGAAAGCTTGGAAGACAGGTCCTTACTTCACATAAAGATTTAAGTGGCCTAAGGAGATTAAAAATGTGATTTTTCCTCTCCTTTGAAGGTATGGAAACATATTCTTGTTAATTTGTGTGGTCTCCACACTTTGCCATGAAAATGAGCACACTATTTTTAGTCAACGTGAGGAAATAAAACCAGAATGCTTGAATTGTAAAAGGCAGTTAAAATCTAGAATCTTAATGCCAATTGTACCTTAAATCCATTGTATTTGAGCTACCCATTAGGTTCTAGAAGGGAAAAGAAATTGCTAATGCGATCCTTGAGGCTGAGTGGGTGTTTACAAACTCATTGATCAACAAATAAAAATTTCTTTGGAAACTTTTAAATAAAGATTTCCAGAGATATGTATTTCATAACATTACCTAAATGTTTAAAATACTACTATTGTCAAATTCTTTCTTTAATCTATTTTAAAAGCCTCCTGATTTGATTTAAACTCTGCTAAATCCAACTTTTTGTTCCTGTGAAGTAGGAAAACATTTGCCAACCATTTTTATCAGATTTTAGAATTTAAATATCAAAGAAGTGCGTAATATTCCTGGAGAGTGTTGTTCTCAATTAACTAAATGGGAATGAACCTGGCAGGTAAATAGTCTTTAGAACTGTATGAGTTTGCACCAGTGCATTATGGTAGCTAAATTAGAACCTCTGGGTAAAGAGGAGAGAAAAAACTCAAGGCCCTATTAAATCTGCAGTGTGTCGGATGTGCAAAGTGTACATCAAATGTTCTGTAGTGAAGTCAGGGAAAGCTTATTTAGTTAATTTCCTTTGGTGAAATTCAGGATAAGGGTTTTGGTAGAAGACCAAAGATTCTTTCAGCAGAGGAACATATTTCCATGTTAGTGAAAATTTCTCTATTAATTATTTTTATAGATTTTCAAAGTTGAGGAAAATGTTCCAGCATCTTGGTAACACATAACTTAGCTTATGTGTGTAGGGAGTATCAGTCCTGAGTGTAAATCCCTGTTTCTGGATATCAAGTCCTCAGAGGATCTGTGCACAGCCCTCATTTTGCACAGCAGTGAGGGACCCAGAAGTGCAATCCTGGAAGCTGAAACCATTAAAAGTAGCCCTAATAATCAATACAGAAAACCATGATTATTATATAAACTTTTTGAAAATGTATTAAAAACCATCCTATTTGGTTATAAATGTGTAAGGAAATTAACAAAATATCAGAAGTAATATTTATCCAGTACTATGTAATTTAAAAATTAGAAATATGGAACATTGTTTCTTTATAAAAAATCTTATTAGGAATAATTTAAGCACTGCTTGCCTTTTGTTGCATAAGTTTTGACACAAAGTGCAATCTTTTCTATGGCTTGATAAATATTTCTAGTCTTTTTAAAGCTTGGTTCAGTTCTAAGCTTTTATCCTTTGCGTTTTCAATGTCATGAGCCATCTCCAAGGATTTCTCTAATGTGGAGGTTTTGCTGGTGTCACCTCTTATGCTGCTAATTTTCCCTTCACTAAGTTCCTCTGGCTGTGTACCTAGTATGTCTCTGTTAGCGTCAATGCCAACATCCCACAGTCAGCTGTCTCACTGATAAACTATGTTTACATACATTTTAAATCTGAAAAGTTATTTGTACAATGCCCCAAAGTTTCTGACACGCTGACATGGTGCTTGGATATTTTCCACCACATGCTTTATGTCCTTTTTCTTCCCAAATTCAGCTAAAGAAATGGCAAACTATTCAGTGGTAGCATCAGTGGCTTGTCTGAAAGTCCATTTAAGATAATACTATGGACTCATAGGCTTTGAAAGTTGAAGTAACTCCTTGGTCCAGTGGCTAAATTAAGGAAATTGTGTTTGGTGGTGTTTTCATTCATAATTTTTCCATGTACCCAAGAGAATCATCTGAAGGATTATCCAGCAGTAGAAGTGCCTTAAAAGTCAAATTACTTTGCCTGGAGTAGATCTCTGTCACTGGGATATTAAGGAGGCGATATAATTACATGTTTTACTGTCTATTCATAAGTAACAGGTGCACAGTGACCAAACACCAAAACTTTGAAAGAAGTGATGTGGTTTGTCCCTGATGATGTGCACGTGTTATTTCTGTAGTAGTGTGTAGATTGGAGAGATAACAGCAAACTGTGTTCTTTTAATAACTCACAGTTAATATGTCCTGGTAACTGAAATCCATACCATATAGTTGGGGTACCTGTGTTATTGAAGCCATGGTAACTGAAATAAAGTCAGAACAGCCTTTACTAAGTTCAACAAATTGGTTTCAGTCTTCTGTACTTAACATGAAAATGTGCCCAGCTGCTCATTTTTTTCAAATGATAGCAGTAAGCTTTAACGGGTAATAAATAATTTTAATTGGGTCCTTAAAGTATAAATTATTATGTTAACTTCTTTACACTAGTTAGGGAGATGGTAGTTGGAATCCAGCTTCCTTCTTTCTGTGCAGCCCAGGAAGGTAGTAAGAAGAAAGATTCCATGTCCCCCAAACTCGGACAGTCCAGCAGCCACTGCAGATGGCATCCGGGGTGCTCTTCTGCACAGAATGGAAACCGCACACCTCACATCTAATTAGATTCAGATCTCCAGTGCTTGCCCTACCCAGAGTGGATTCTTAAAGGCGAAAATATGCCCACAGACACATGCATAGCATCCACATCCTCGAAAACTTGTGGAGATTTTGGGGGGTAGGTAAGAGACCTTGGGAAAAGTCATCAATCTAGAAAATTAACAAAAAGAAATGGGTTTCTCAGGTTCTAGTGACTAAAATAAACTTGTAACAGGTTTGTTGAAAAATAATTTGTACAATATAAAATTCCCCATTGTAAGTACACAGCTCACTGAGTTTGTATGTCTGCTCTGCATGGGCCATGCTGGTTGTCACCAAGCCCTTCAGGGTTTCAGTCCAATGCTGTTGCTGCCAAGTCCAACACACTTGGGACTGTAATGTTTTGGCAGGAAGGTATCAACTGATATTTCTCAGGAACACAAGGAGAAAGATACTCAGCATTTACTTTTATGAAGGGTATCGTGTGTGCATGGATGTGTGTTATCAAATACTCATTCTGGAAGTATTTAAGGTGATATAGAGGTAGGTAAATATTGAGGTTGAGCTAACATATACTGAATCTTCGCGGTAATTTTAGGATACAGCTGTTCTCCCTATTTTACAAGTGAAAGAAAGAATTTCAGCAAGGTCCAGGGACTTGACTTAAGAACACGCCTGGTGTGCTCTGGAGCCGGGATGTGACCCTGCGTCTTGGGACGCTCTGCACATTGGCCTAGAAGGGTCCCTGTCCCGGGATGACTCACAGACTAGGACGAGGATACGTCGTGTTTATTGTGGGTTATCACAAGCCAGGTGCTATTCTGAGCGCTTTACATGGGTATTTCACTTAGCCCTCCCCAGCACTCTGCCAGGTCAGCTCAGCAGACGAGGAAGCTGAGGTGCGGGGTGGGCGTCCCGGCCGGGTCGGGACATGTGGGGCGCACGGAGACCCAGCTCTGAGCCCAGCGCCAGCCTCGCCTCACGCCAGCGCCTACAGCCACCGTCCACCACGGGAAGGGACTTAGAACTTTCCTTCCTGGATGGAAAGGGGATAGAATGAACGGCAAGAGTGGGAAGGAAAGGTTTTCGTGACTCTCAAGGTGGATTTTTCTGTACCTGTGTTACATCTCATTGTAAGAACGAATCTGTTCCGTGTACATGGTAAACATTGACGTTTTGGATTTGAAGCCTTAATTTACTAATGCAGCCCGAAGTTTTAAATCTTGAAATTATTTTTCAATGCACTAAAAAGAAACAAATTACAAGGATGAGAGTGCCCTTCAGGAAGGTTTCTACTACGGATGCTCTGCCTGTGCTCCCGCGTTGGGGTAGTGCAGGGCTCGGGTACCGTGGGACTCGGGGTAGCGCAGGGCTCAGGGTAGCGCAGGGCTCGGGTACCGTGGGACTCGGGGTAGCGCAGGGCTCAGGGTAGCGCAGGGCTCGGGTACCGTGGGACTCGGGGTAGCGCAGGGCTCAGGGTAGCGCAGGGCTCGGGTACCGTGGGACTCGGGGTAGCGCAGGGCTCAGGGTAGCGCAGGGCTCGGGTACCGTGGGACTCGGGGTAGCGCAGGGCTCAGGGTAGCGCAGGGCTCGGGTACCGTGGGACTCGGGGTAGCGCAGGGCTCAGGGTAGCGCAGGGCTCGGGTACCGTGGGACTCGGGGTAGCGCAGGGCTCTGGGCAGCGCGGGGCTCGGGGCATATGGGGCTCCGGGCAGTGCGGGGCTCGGGGCAGCGCAGGGCTCCGGAAGCCACGGGGTCCACGGCTGCTCTTGAGGACTCGTCCTACAGGACCGTCCACGGAGCACAGGCGTCCTCTCTCCACTTGCAGCTTCTGTCTTTGTTTCATTTTCTCCCTTTGCACTGATGACCATGAACCCTAAGTTCAGATAGATGCTCCCCACTCAAATTGGAGACCACGGGGCTTTTCCGTAACCATCTTTATTGCACCTGTATCTCGCTTTATTTCTCTCTGAGTGCACTGGTTCTCAAGGACAAATGACAGAAAATCTCACCAGTGCTTATTTTTTTCTGTCTAATATCGCATGTCCAGCAGCGTCAGAGTAACAACACTAACTAATCACTAAATGGATTACTGAACCGTCAGCATCTCAGCGCTTTTGCCCTACTGTTCGTTCTGTTTTTTTTTTTTTTTTTTTTTTTTTTAATAATTATTTATGCCTTTGTCTGAGACTATAGCAGTTTCGCACCTATTCTCTCCCCCTGGTCCGTGTGTGGTCCCGATGCTGCAGGTGGCTGTGCGTCTGTGCACCTGCCGCCCCGGGGCGCGACTCGCCGTCGCCGCGCTGGTCTGAAGCTCCGTCCCGGTCGATTCCTCACTCGGCCTCTGGGAACAGCCGCTGCAGCTCCTGCATGTTGATGGGGGTTTGCCTGTGTCCTCTGAGCCTGGAAATCTGTGCTTTGGGATAAAAATATTTTGACTGTCCTAATATATGACCACATTTTCTTCTGTCATAAACTATTGCTGCTGAAAAGTCTGATGATCATCAATTTTCTTTCCCTTTTGTGTCACTTGCTCTTCATTTTCTAGGTGCCCAAAGGGTATTTTCCTTCTTCTTCTTCTTCTTCTTTTTTCTCTTTTGAAGTCACGCAATTTTACTAGAATATATTCTCAGTGACATCGTCTGCAGTTTCAATATGAAACTCAAAATCTTTTATTTCAGGAAAATTTCCTGCGGTTACCGGATTTGTTGTTTGTTCTGTTTTCTCACATTGCCTTCCATCCGCTATTAACCATATGCTCCATTTTTTCTGCCTATTTCAAAATTCTTTACTTTCTTTTGAATATTTTTTTCTTCATTACGTTTTGGTTTTTAACATTTTTGTCATTTCCTCTTTTACTCATCTGCTGTGTGATTTCTAGTTTGTTTCACTTTTAGAATTTTTTTCCTCTCTAATTTCTGATTAAATCTAGGGTTACAGCACATCATGTTGGAGCTTTCCAGACTCCGTCATTCTTTACTGTCTTGTGCAGCTTTCTTAATGTTTGTTACTGAGTTTTGTAACAGTAGGTTACAGTTTTGTTCTGTTTTGTGGGCATTTTTTTTTTTTTGGCATGCATTCATTTCCTAGATAACTCCCTAAGCCAGTGGTTCTCAACCTGTGGGTGGCGACCCATAGGAACTGTATTAAAGGGCGGCGCATTAGGAAGGTTGAGAACCATTGCCCTAAGGAATATGATATTGGTAACGTTTTTCCTGCTTGTGTTTCTGTGAAATGGATTTTCCTAAGGTGGAGTTAGGAAGGCTTACTAACCAACAAAGCTTCCCCTTCTATTGTTTTGTTTTGTTTAATAATATGGTAATGTATGGGTGGCGCCTGTGGCTCAAGGAGTAGGGCACCGGTCCCATGCCCCAGCCAAAAAACAAAAAACAAAACAAAAAAAAAATATATGGTAACGTGCTTTGGGGATTCTCTCTGGATTTTTCGTTTATTTGTTTTGTTTTGTTTTTTTTCTTGTTCTTTTTGTTGTCTCTAGCTTGTTCAATTCTGATTCCCTTCCAGCAGTTTTTTCTTCAATGTGTGTTTCTGCCCTTGAAGGGAGCCCTGATGGGCCAGTCTGAAAGTTAACAGTTCTCTCTGGTCCAGCTTGCTCAGTCCTTGGGGGCAGGGGTTCTGCCCACAGGTACCAGCTGCTGTGCCCAGCACCAATGAAAACATTAGCATTCTCCTGCCCTCAGGCCTCAACCATACTGCTCTTCAGCTTGCCCCGCGGATGTGCAGATATCAAGCAGTTTCAAGTCTGTTGATCATTTGTCTCCAGCCATGTATTTTGGGGTTCATGGGTATAGGTTGTTTTAAAAGCTGACTGTGGTTTTGTTATCTAAAAGCTTGCTCTGTTTCTATGAGGGGATTTTCAGAGATTAAGAACTACATTAAGACCATTGCCATTTTCACAGAATCCTCCCTCCAAGTAGTTTTTTAATAGACCCCACTAATACTGATAACTCTTGGTACTAGTCAATGGGTTCCATAGTGTATACATATATATTAGTACACAAAAGTGAAAAATTATCAACACTTGTTAATGGTGTTTTATAGGTAGTGCTGTTCAGGGAGCCCTGAGTCCATCTTGAAATAATTTGGTAGAAATTTTATTTAAGAGTAAGCAGAAAATCCTTTTCTTTTGTTAGTGATACAGTGATAAAACTTTCAGACTCATATTTTCCTTCATAAAGGAGTAATTTTACTGGAAAACAAAACTCCATCCAGACTAAAAACTTCAGTGTTTTAAAGGACAGTTTTAATCAGATGATGGAAATATGAAAAAGAATAGACACAAAAATAATCACTAACTTGGAAGTAATTTTTTTTTTTAGTGGTCTGGTGTCTGTTGTAGGCTGTAGGAGATTATTGGTCTGTACACGACATTAGTGGTAATCATTTCTAGACAAGGGAAGGCTTATGTAGGAAACTCTTAGAGTGCTGTGAAATGATCCAAATTGGAAGGCAAAGAAATAAAAATGTATATTTGCTTAAAAGGCTGTGTATGCTCATAACAATGAGCTGGTACAGTGGGTCTGTCATCTCCGTTCCTGCAGATGAGAAGCCTTCTTCCCTCGCTTTCACAGAGCAAGGAATCATGATTCCAAACCGGCAGGTGTTTGCCAAGTTGCTATGGTGAGAAGACAGAAAAAAACAGAATTCTAAATGTTTATGAAATTGAAATCTCTCACCCATCAACCCTTTCTTGATAAACTACATGTATGTATTTTAAAAAAATAAGTGAATTGATACTGCATTAAGAAAATACCTCCTATCATGGATAGGTTTTTATACAGTGTGGAAATATTTCTAATATAAATCTGGCTTTCTTATTTTACAATAATAAGCAAATGCAGTTGGCTGTTATAATAGCAATAAAAATATTCTTTATCCACTACATTACAAGCTTTAGTTTGTCTCACTCTGCAAAATATCTTTGTTAGCACAATCATTATAACAAACTGAAAAATGCTCTAAATTAATTTTTCCTCAAGGTGATTTTGGATTCTCTTGAAGAAAAACAACTTTATATTTTTTCAGATTTAGTATTTTAAAGCTTGTTTGTTTGTTGCTCACTGAGACGCTTATGTGTCTGGATATGGATGGAAGACACAAGGAAAGGCTTTTATTCTTATTGTTCTATGCCAACAGTTGGGGGCTGGAGGTAAATGTCCATTATGTATTTGTTATTAGGCATAAATTACCAAGAATTGCACATGACAAGTAAAATATGTGGTGCTTCTGGATTTATCTCGGATTAATATTAATGAAAAGTAAAGTCATGGAAACATATTCTCAAGTATTCAACCTGATATGAAAATTATTAGAAAATATCATCCTAGATGCATATTTTTGGATATTCAAATTATACATTTCTTAAGATAGAGCAGGTTTGGGATGAGACCATATACTTTATATAGTTAATCAAGATTTTATCAAGAGAAAAAAGCTATAATACATTCATCTATTTATCCATTAAATAAGCATTCGTTTATTGAGTGTATATGTTTCAGGCTTTGTTGCAACATCACAGACTTTGTAGAAGTATTTACTTTTACCTAGAGCTGTTGTTTTGTTTGTATTGTTCTTTTTTTTTTTATGTCTAAATGATAGTGAGCTGATAGTTGGGGTGCCTGGCTCAGGATCTGTGCTCTGCAGTGGAATTGCAGTGTGGTTTGTGATCAGATATTTAATTCATCTTTTATCTCACAGGAAAACAGAGAAGAAAAGGCCCTTGGTGGTGGTGTATCGGGAAACAGAAGCAGTCCAGGCGTAATAGCCACAGCTTGGAAATCAGAGCATGTTCCTCAGTGATGCTGAGGAGTAACAATTGCTATGGGGACGATATCTTTTCTATTTTAGACCAGAAAGCTGAGAAACATGACTAGTTGCTTTATGGAATTAACCTGACTTCTTTGGGAAAATACAGATATGGGGGTAGGGGACTGCAAGTGCCTGAAAACTGTTAAGCTTTGCTGGAGATGAGAGACACAGTCCTGAGGAGACACATTTAAGCCTGAGAGGGTGGCCCAGGCCTGCTTCACTCACAAAACCTGGCAGAGGAAAAAAATGAGCATCTTCCCTCCTGCCCAGCTGCCTTCTCCCCTCTAAATCTGAGGAGGTATCTGAAGGGGAAAGTGGGGCACACCTGTGACCGCCCCTTAACACTGTCCCGGGGAGAAAAAGAAGATGACCCCCTCCCCCTCTGGTGACTGGGAAGGACTGAAGGGAGGTCACCGCAAGGCGGGTGGGCCACTCTCGAGTTTGGCCAGAGAGAAGTTAGGGATTCCTAGAGGAAAAAAATATAACATTGAAAGTTAGTAGACAAGCATCAGTGGTTCAAGCCTGTGATCCCAGCACTCTGGGATTTCAAGGCTGACAGATTGACTGAGCTTAGGAGTCTGAGACCAGCTTGAGCAAGAGTGAGACCCCATCTCTACTAAAATAGAAAATTAGCCAGGCATTGTTGTGGGTGCTTATAGTCCCAACTAGTTGGGAGTCTGAGGGAGGAAGATCACTTTGAGCCCAGGAGTTTGCGGTTTCTGTGAGCTGCGATGATGCCATGGCACTCTGCCTGAGGTGAGAGAGTGAGACTCTGTCTCAAAACAAAAAAAAAATAAGTTAATGATAGAATTAATATTATTACCCTTTCATAGATGTTGCCTTGCTTCTATCTTTGCAGTGAGGTAGTAAAGTATGGGCGATATCCTCACTGGCATTGTAAAAGTGTGGCTGTTGTAATTAATTAAGATGATATATTGACACATTGGCTAATACATATGAGGTACAATTGTAGTCGGTGATCTTGTGGCTATTACCTAATCTCACCACATATGCCTGTTAGGACTGTCATCTTTTCAGAATTTACAAAGGAAATAAAAATCAGGCTATTATCTGACTTTTGCTCCCAAGGAACTAATGAGCAAGAGTCATTATTCACAACCAAATAATTAATTGGGTTTCCACTCTGCGCCAGAGAGCTGGGATCTGGGCTCACTTAGATAAGAAACAGCTCTGCTTCTCACGGCAATCACAGCATAAGGAGAGACAGGTATACAAATCATTGCCATATAAGTTGATAAATGCTATAATAAAGCTGTGAACAGATGCCACAAATGTTGAGGAGGGAGTGTTTCAGTGCTTCCAGCAGAAAGCAAGGCTTATCAGAGTAGCTGGAACTGGACTTGTAACGGGGACTTTAGGATGCCGAAAGAAGGGGCGTCAGAACACCCTGAGGGTATCAGCACAGGCAAAGACACACAGGGTCTGTGCAGCCACAGTCCAGGGTCAGCCTCAGCAACCACTTTCTGTCTTACCAAAGAGCTTGAATTTAATGCTGAGGCAAACACAAAGGTATTTGGAAGAATTTACTCAAATTCTGTGGCACGCCACCATGTACGTGACAGTGTGGTATATTACAACTGATGCCAAAAGGGTGAGTAGGTTTAAAGATAAGACGAGAGAGAGAGAGAAAGGCTTATAATATAGAGTTAAAAGTGACTTAAGCAAAAATTGTTATTTCCTTGGAACAAGAAATAGATTAGTAATCCTGGATCGATTTAGTCACATCAAAACCCAAAGATCTTTTCACCAATAATCTTTAACTTATGATTTTATTGTCTAAAAATAGCTCCCAAAGCAGCAGATGTCATCTCCTTATACCTCAGTCCACATGGCAAGGAACACGAGGATGGCTGAGAGGTGTTTTTTCATCATGTATTTCACATGTGAAGTCAATCTGTGAAGACCCCTGTAAGAGTTTTTGTTGTTAACCTCATTTCAGTGAACTGACCATACAGCCTCTGAAAATATAGAGGAGAGTTTTGGAAAGGAAATGACATCATGTTCTTCCTTTGTCATGGGCAGTGTGAAATGCCAGTGAGGAAAAGGGGACAGGAACCTCTGTTAAGGGGACGGGAGCCTCTGTTTAGGGAACAGAAACCTCTGTTTAGGTGATAGGAACCTCTGTTTAGGGGATGGAAACCTATGTTTAGGGGACGAGAACCCCTGTTTAGGGGATAGAAGCCTCTGTTTCGGGGACTGGAGCCTCTGTTTAGCAGCCAATGGTGTTTGGTGCCTTTTGGCTAAAGTTTAGATTTAGGGTTGAGAGGAAGAGGAGCAGTGATGAAGCAGATGTAGCTGTTGGGGTAAGACCATTAGATGGCAGTGGGTTTGCTGACCACCACTCTAGAAATTTCCGTGGAGTTACCACAGTGTTGGAAGGAGCGAATGGCTGGTGCAGAAGAAGAACAGAAGCTGCTTTATCCAGGAAGCTGCTGGTAAAGGGGAGAGGGAAGCAGCCTATGATGAAGGAAAACTGAGGAAGAGCTTTTGGGGGAGGATGAAAGAAGACCAGCAATGTCATGTGCTACATGCGAAAAACACACAGGTATTTTTGAAACCAGATGCAGGAAGCAGGTGTGATTGTAGATACTGTAGCATCCCAGAGGAGGTTGGAAAGGACAGACCATGGAGGGTAGATTATTCTAGAGTTCAGGAGAAAGAATATGAAGTTAGGGTCATTAGTCATGGCAGCCTCAAAACCTCGCCCAGCACTAAGTCACAGATGAGTTTGAGAACTGGGGAGCTGCTGAGTGATAACCTCTATTTTTTCTGAAAATTTGGAGGCAATTTCAGATACTGTTCTCTATATGTGTGCAAGGGGGGAGGGTGTGATGGGTGATAAGAATAGGCTACAAAAGTTTGAAAAGTTGGCATAAATTTGGAATAGCCTAAGTATGAATTTAAGTGTAGTTTATTAGGGATTCATAAAAAAAACTGTGGAACTCTATTCGGTCCCAGACTGTCATTAAATGGTGCAAAGTCATATGATTATGTTTTCTTTTTAGTGCTCAGTGTGGCTACAGAGTAAGTATGAGTGGATGAGATCGTTACTTTGAATGACCCAGGGTTATGCAGTAAAGAGTAGAGACCATAAATATAAAAGAGAAATCCGGAATACCATTGAAAAAGTAAAACTGGGAAGTTTAATGTAAATGAAGAAGTCTGTAAATACGGAGGATGATACTAGAATGGAAAAACAGAAGGGGTCTGTGTCTGCCTTCCTCACCAAACCCCCTCTGCGGTGCACTTGGTGGCCATGATTACCAGACTGTGTACTTAATTGCCATGCCATAGTCAATTGGCCAAGGAGTCTACACTTGATTTTTTTTAGACAGAGTTTCACTCCGTCAACAAGGCTGGAGTGCCGTGTCATCATCATAGCTCACAACAACCTCAAATTCTTGGACTCAGACGATCCTTCTGTCTTAGCCTCCTGAGTAGCTGCTACTACAGGCTCCTGCCACAAGGCCCAGTTAGTTTTCTATTTTTAGTAGAGACCAGGTCTCTCTCTTTCTCAGGCTGACCTTGAACTCCTGAGCTCAAGGAACCTCCCAGAGTGCTGGGGTTACAGGTCTGAGCTACCATACCCGGCCAACGGTAGGTATTTTTCACTGGCATAGGTATCAACTTCAGGTTATTGAGGAATAAGTTTTTCTCTCCTATGAACTGGAATTCAGAAATAGCTATTTAATCTGGGCTCAGCCAACATTTAATTAATGTAAATATAGGATTTGTGGTAGGGTTCTGCTACCAAAGCACGGCAAAGCAGAGAAAACTGGTTTCTAGAAAAAAAAAGTAACATACAGAGAAAACAGAGATGAATGTACATAAAAATATTGCTGCCACAACTCCCCCCCATGCTTCTGCAGTTTTTATTATAAAACCTTTTGCAATCTGGATCCACTTCTATTATTCATTTGACTCTGTAGACTATACTTGCATCTCATGTTAAGTCCCCCTTTTATGTTTAAGCTAGTTTGAGTTGGCTGTACTGGAATCTCAAAGGGTCTTAGGAAAATCTAGATCAGTGACTGGAGGTCTTCACTCATGAAAGAAGAACCCTGTAACTAATGGGTACCCAGGAGAGCTAAAATGATAGAAAAGTTTATGAGAGAATTGTGATAATGACAGCATGAAATTAAATGATTTTTTCACTTGAAATTTTCAGAACTCACTTGAGCAGCTACGGGTGATGATAATCCATGCAGGGCCGTGGAGGGACAGGACTGAAGAGGCGTGGCCAAGTTACTCAGGTAAAGGAAGGGCAGTAGCCATCGGGCTGGGCTCCTGGAAGCTTACGAAATTCCCGATACCTTGAAATTAGCTAAGAGTTGTTGTGAGATGGTATGGTTTACAACACTTACTGATTGTGAAAGAGTGATCTAAAGGCAGATAGGTAAGACAAGGAGTTATGGAAAGGGTGGCCTAAGATGGCAGATGGGAGAAAAAAGGTCACCATGGCACAGAAATTGCAGGAGGGAAAAAAGTTCCTTCTTTCTTCCTAGCCACAAGCTACTCAGCCGTGAGAGGGTAAATACATTCCCATGAATAAATAATCAGCACTCAGAATATCTGAACATCATTATTTACTGACAGCAAATCCCAAAGGAGTCTTCTGAGGCACCACAGAAGCAAGAAATCAGGAAAGAGGATAAATCACAAAGAAAGACAACTGTGAATTCTCAGATGGTGTGTGCACTGTGGAATCATGTCAGAGTCTGTAGAGACCTGTCCAGAGTTCTGTACAAGTGTGTATTCATCTGCGTACTTTCCGTAAAGAAAGGATCGCTGTTGGTTCTTCAAGCCCAGATGCAGAAGGAATCCCGCCTGGGAAAATATGCCGGACCTCATGCAATGACCACTCACGTCAGCTGCATCGCCCAGAAGCAGGAATGAGCATGCGGGGCCCGTGGTGAACGTCCTTGTGAAGATCCACTCAGCTCTGGCAGTGGCCTGGCAGAGGTGTTCTTAAAGTAAACTGGACAAAGAAAACAAAAAGAAGAAGGAAAAGGGAAGACATTAGTCAAAGCGGTAATTCAGGATTTAATTTCAGATCTTTGTGAACACAGTGCAGCCTCCCTGGTTGACCTAATTTTATTTTATTTTGTTTAATTAAATCATAAAGAGGTAGATCATGTATACATTAATGCATTTATGGGGTACAATGTGCTGATTTCATATGCAATTTAGAATGCTTACATCATACTGGTTAATATATCCCTCACCTCATTTAGTTAATTATTGTGTTAAGACATTTATACTCTGTACTTAATAGATCCGACAGGTACCCTTGCAATATGCACCATAGGTGTGATCTCACCATTCACCCTCCCTCCATCTGACCTACCCCCTCTCTTCCCATCCCCTCCATCCTTCATCCTGGGCCATAGTTGTGATCTATTCTTCATGTGAAAGTGTGAGTGATTGTAAAATGGTTTCATATTAGCTCTGAGTACATTGGATACTTTTCCCTCCATTCTTGAGATACTTTACTAAGTGGGATAATGTTCCAGCTCCATCCATATAAACATAAGAGAGGTAAAGTCTCCATTTTTTAAGGCTACATAATATTCCATGGTATACATATACCACAATTTATTGATCCATTCATAGACCAGACACCCACCACACACGTGTCAGCACAGGAGGCCCAGTTCCTCATCGTGACCACCTCTCTATGTCAACTGTTTTTATAGTTCCTTGGGCTGTCAATTTACCAAGGTTCTACTGTATTTCCAAAGCTTACTTTTACAACATTTCTGATTTATTTTGATTCATCAATGTATGGATGATTTATTCCTTCATCAACTCATATAAATTGTTTCTAAGCTGTAATGAAAGCCACAAAAAGACAATCACTACAAAGGTGAAAGCCTTGTAAGGTATGAAAAATAAGAAAACTCAAATCTCATGAGACGTACACATACTCACAGAAAAACGCTTTTCCTTTGCTGCTTCTGAAAGTGCCAGAGTTTCTTCTGCTTTCCAGTCTTGAAAATATTTCAAAACCAACATGCATCAAATAAAATCACCTTCCCCAGCTCTCTGCTATCTTACGCAAAGCTTATTTTACTATAAAATGTTCTGCCAAGAAGTCTATCATTTCTTTAGACCAGGGCAGCCGTGGTGGGAAAGATGGTGTAGTCTGGGGACACTCAAAGTGGGCTGTGAATTTGAAGAAGAAATTAAGTTACCTGAGACTTTTAAATCTGATTGAAGAACAATCAGGAAATGTTGAGGTTATTGTGGGATTCACATAAATTTATACAAAAGCTCCTCCCATTTATATTATATTGGAGAAATATTTGAAACATTAACTTTTGCTGTTTAAAGATGAATAGTGTTTCCGTTTTATATCCATTCTGAGACATGTAGCAGTGTACTGAAATAGTAATTTAAAACTGCATAATCTTTTTTAGGGCAGAAAATGATTTAAAGAAACTTAGACTGACAAATTATTTTAAGAACCTGCACTTAAATTTAAGGTCATATTTGAAGTAAAGATCTGACTGCAGTTTGAACTCATTTCTGTGTGGACATGCTGGGACATTATTGGTTTTCATGACGTTATTGATATTTGCTGTTTCACTGTCTAATCTTGTACGTTTTCTTGCTTATTCTCACTCTCCACAAAATTGGGGATTTTATAAAAGTGTGTTCCATGTTCCTTGGTGTAAATATTTCAAGTAAAATGTATAGAAGAGGGAAAGCATTTGGCATAACCATTAAGAAAGGTGTGTATTTACTGAGTATAATTTTTAAAAATCAGAAATGAGCCCTGAGCACAAGGTTGAGTTTATCTGTATCTTGAACTTAACTCTGAAAAAGAAGAAATATCTAACAATACCTCACCTTAGAAATCAAAGATACAGATATTCTGTATATTTTTATCTTTGTAACAAGAATAATAGCATAACATGTGCCAGGTTGAGACTTACCAAGAATTTTCCTATGCAGAAAGTAGAAAATGACATTAATTGGTGGAAATAGATTTTCTAGATTTATTCTGTGCAACTTCATCATAGGAAGAAGAGGAAATCCTTGCCCATGATGTCAAACACATACATTCTCCAAAATAATACCGTCTAATAGTTGGTTTATAGGAATCGATTATACCCAATCCTTATTCTACACTTTGACTTGCAAGCTAAGTTAAAGACTTGTGATTTTCTTTCTTTTAGAATCAACTCACTGTGGCACCTGCCCTGCTAGGAGTTCTAGGTACTTCCAGGCAGTCTTTTTCCTCTCTTTGTAATAACTGTGATGACAAAGCTTATGTAATGTTCAATCTGGAAATTTTTACTTTATATTGATATTTTTACAGTAAAATACTTTCATAAAAATTGGAAGGCCTACATAATATTCTATCAATGGATATACAATAATCTATGTGACTGTTTCTGCATTGATATAAAAATGAATTTCCGGGTTTGTATTATTGTCTCAGGCTAGATTACCAGAACTAGATCATTCAATTAAGTGGAATGAACATGTTTTGACTTGCGATATGTAATTCCAAACAATTTTCTAAAGTGCTGGAACACTTTCCTTTTGCTCAAGCAAAGTAAGGGTAGACTGGTGTTCCTTATTTTCACTTTAGGCTTTCCGTGGTAGCATTTTGAGTCAATTATTTCTTTTATAGATACACATGATACATTAAGATTATTCAGATTTACATCCCTTAAGAGTGAATGTCTTCCCCTATGTTATGTTACTAGTTATGTTTCCATATTTCTGAATTTTCTACCCTCGTGCTTCATCTGTAAACAGGAAGGGGTATAGGGCTATAGAAAGAAGACAGACTTAGAAGGCATGAATATAATTTAATACCTCATTTGCTAGGTGGTCTTTATCAAATAGCTTGGCTTCTTTGATTCTCCCTTCCTTATCTGGGGGATAAATATAACAATATAAATTTCATGAGGCTGTATTGAAGGTTAAGTGCACAACATAAACATCCAGCACAACAGTTACCAGGTGCTCAGTCAATGCTGGTTCTTTCCTCTGATAGGTGCTCAGTAAATGCTGGTTCTTTCCTCTGATAGGTGCTCAGTAAATGCTGGTTCTTTCCTCTGATAGGTGCTCAGTCAATGCTGGTTCTTTCCTCTGATAGGTGCTCAGTCAATGCTGGTTCTTTCCTCTGATAGGTGCTCAGTCAATGCTGGTTCTTTCCCCTGATAGGTGCTCAGTCAATGCTGGTTCTTTCCCCTGATAGGTGCTCAGTAAATGCTGGTTCTTTCCTCTGATAGGTGCTCAGTCAATGCTGGTTCTTTCCCCTGATAGGTGCTCAGTCAATGCTGGTTCTTTCCTCTGATAGGTGCTCAGTCAATGCTGGTTCTTTCCCCTGATAGGTGCTCAGTCAATGCTGGTTCTTTCCCCTGATAGGTGCTCAGTCAATGCTGGTTCTTTCCTCTGATAGGTGCTCAGTCAATGCTGGTTCTTTCCTCTGATAGGTGCTCAGTCAATGCTGGTTCTTTCCTCTGATAGGTGCTCAGTCAATGCTGGTTCTTTCCTCTGATAGGTGCTCAGTCAATGCTGGTTCTTTCCTCTGATAGGTGCTCAGTCAATGCTGGTTCTTTCCTCTGATAGGTGCTCAGTCAATGCTGGTTCTTTCCTCTGATAGGTGCTCAGTCAATGCTGGTTCTTTCCTCTGATAGGTGCTCAGTCAATGCTGGTTCTTTCCCCTGATAGAATTGCTCCTCCACTTCACTTTCATTACTACTGAAGGAACTATAACAACAGGACCAAGACTGTGTCTTCAAAGGAATTCTGTGTTAGTTTTTATGCTTCTTTATCTATGTTATGGTTTCTTGGTCCTTTAGCATATTCAAAGTGTTAAAATACTCAACACTTAGCGTTAGGGGAAAGAATAAATATCAACACGTTTTATTACGTTTTAAGATTGACAGTCATAATGGACCTAACAAGGATAGCAGTAAAGTTTACCAGGCATACAATAAAAGACATATTAAACATTATCCAATTTACTAATTTGCTAATCACTGATGAACGTTAGTGGGTTGATGGATTTTTGAGTATTAACAGACACCTAGATCACAAAGGATGATATCCTGTCTTATGAAAAATTCAGTTTCATTGGATTTATGAACTGGCTTCTTGTAGGCAGCTAGTAATCTAACTGTAATCACACTAGAGCTTAAAAATGCTCAGAATTAAAATGACAGGCACTAATTAATTTTTCAATTAGCTAAGCATTGATTCAGGATGTCATTTTAAAACTGTGCTGCCATTTAAAGAACCATCATTTATGTTGACAGAGGTTGCTTGTGTTTCACACACCCATGAGGTGTGACCTCAGCCTCCATCTGTCAATCACAGCAGCTCTGACCCAGCCTGACCCAAGTGGAGTAGTGAAATGGTCAGTCAGCCTTCATACATACATATAACACTCTTTGAGAAGTAGACAGTTCATATTAACAACAATTGTGATCACACTCTGGTAACCGAGAAGATTTTTTTTTTAAATGTAGCTTTTAGGTGTTCCTGGAGCGCTATGAACAAAATACTTAAGATGAAGGAAACCCAGCTTCTAGTGTTTGAGTTTTAGAAGCAACCTCAAACTTTTTGGATAACTTTTTCCTCATCTTTAAAGTTGACATAGTAATATATTTTTCTATTTTGAAAGATTATTTATTATTTCACAATGTGTAACACATGCAACATTCATCTCTTAGCTTAGAACTTGGCACATAGTAGCCCCTCAACAGAAATTACGCGTGAATGATTGCTCCTGAATCATTTCTTTAAACTCAAAGAAGAAAGGAGTTTAAAGTAAAATGTATGATTGTTTCTCATCTGCCACGTAGACCTGTGTTGTGAGGTATCATCTTTATCAAAGTTTTCTATTGAAATTAAAGGCTGCAACCTGGTTATAAGCACTTCTCCTATTTTCAGCTGCTAACAGTTTTTTACCCAAACATTAAGCAAACAAACATAAAATATGAGATTGCTTTTATAAAATAGTCTCTCAATTTAGGGGTGGGAACAAGGGGATGAACGGCGCTGATCTGACTACATCTTGCAAAAAATAAAACATTTTTAGACAAATGTGGCCATATCTCTCAAAATAACTGTATAAATCAAATCTATTTTTATTGGCCCAGTGAAAGTATTGCAATGCAAAAATTCTGATTTAGTTTTGAGATAACAGATGTAAAATCCTCGTAACAAACGTATTGCCTGTATATGGCAAAAATTAGAGTCATGTCTCCCGAGCTCTGGGCTGAATGGTGACTCCCCAGGAGCCTAGTGATCAGAAGCCTTTCCTCAGAGGACCTTCTCGAGTGCCTAGGGAGACGCCAGGTGCAATGTCTGCCTGGGTCAGACAGCTGCCCACCAGGCTTCCCTGTGAGACCGTGTAGTCAGGTGGCCCACAGCCCTCTCTTCCTATTCAGCAACAAAGGCGGGCATTTTCCTCAAGTTGATCCAATTGCAATCTCTTTGCTACAAATCTAGGGATTGGTAGAGAGAGTGAAAGTGAAAAAGTGAGTGTGAGATGGGGGTGCTAAAGAGAAAGAGAGGAGCAAAGGAGAGAAAATGCTATCGGCTGACAAGCTGATAAGTATTTTACAGGATAAATGAAAGTTTTGGATCTATGAGGCTTTGCTACGTTTAGGCAAAATGGAACAAGTGCAAAGAGGGGTGCAGAAATAACGGACCAAATTAATTAATTAATTAATTAATAAAAGATGGACAAATTTAAATCCCTGGTTCCACATTTACCTGAGACTCTTGTTATAATAATTCTCCTTTTCTATGGATGCCAGCATAATTTTGTTCTGGTAACTAAAACCAGAATTCTTGCAAAAACATAACAACGTGAATAAAAGTAAACAAAAATCAAAATCAAATAAATAGCACCGAAATGGCAGCTCATGACCAGGATGGAAGTGAGGACACAGCTGGGAAAATCAGAAGTTTTAAGTCATTTGGAAGCCCGAGCCACACACCTCACTCTGAACTACCTGGTGATCAACCATGTCTTGTCAAATGGAGTATCTAGATTGGACATAAATGCAAACTGACCTGTCTGACAAATAACTCTTCTTGATGGACAATTTTTGTTTTCAGTCAGGTAATACTGGAAAGATACATTAAACGGTCTTTTCAATAAATCTTTAGAATAAATGGCATGCTGTGCTTTGTGAAAGTCCTTGATCCCTTCAGTGTAAGTTGCAAATATAACAAATGAAATTAAGTGAATGAAAAAAAATTGAGAAGTTGAGACATCTTAGCACACACCAGCAGCTTGGGGGAAGAACAAAGTCTAGACGAACAGACCAGCAAATGGTTTGCAGGGATAGGACCTTGAAAAACCTCCCACCAATACAAACCCTCTCGAATGGATACTTTGGCAAAGTTGAATGCGAGACAGTTCAATGCTGTGAGATCCGGCATGATAAAAATGCAGGTATTGGGGCTGGGAATGTCGTACAGCATACTGTTAATTTTATTTCAATAGATTTAGGCAGTAGAGTGCTGAACCATATATAGCTGAAATCAAAGCAGGCTAGTCAAGGGTTTCACATTGTCAGGGAAATGTCTAGAACATTCGTTCTAGAATTTCCACGAGAACATTATTTACATAAGTGCCCATAACCTGGGCATTGCGTTTTATTTTTATTTTTGACAGTTTTATTAATGTGTGATTTACCTACTGTAAAATTCACCCATGACGCATACACAGAACACCCACTCGGGTTATCTAGGTTTTGGCCGTTATTTTTGCCTTGAATAGTCTTTGCTGTTATTCTCACAGTCCGTGTTTAGAATTCACAGTTTATTGGTCACCCCCACATCAGAGCCGGTGGCACTCTGTCCCTCGCGCACCTGTGCGCCGCGGGGTGGGGGAAATCTGAGCGGAGGAGGGTCGGGGAGGCTCGGCCTTTCTGGGACAGCCCCAGACTGTAGGCAAGTGCCCTCTGCGGTCTATTTAGTACCACGGTTCAGGCTTCTTTGTGTCTTTTGCTGCTGGTTTTCCCGTTTAAAATCGTGCCCCAGAACAGCGCTGCTGGGCAGTCTGCTGGAGCGCTCAGTGCGAGAAAGCTGTGTTGGGCCCTACAGAGAACTGAGTTCCAAGGGACAGTTTTCAAAAGTTCAAAGTTCAAAATCAGTGGTATATATTGAATGAAGTGGCATCAAACAAAAATACACATAAAACAAGGTGCTGTATTGCTCGATTGATGAAATGTTCTGACCGGAGGCTCACGGGAACCTAACCCTGTATTTTCCCCGTGGACGATGTTTCCAGGATCTGCTAATTCAGTGTCTGCAACGTCTCCATGGACCCAGCTACGCAAATACTCATAATCAATTGTACAGTCAGAATAGGGCTCATCAGATACTGACAAACGACAAGGTGCTTTTTGCTCTGTCTAGAAATCACTAAAATTAAAATATGGCTTAAAAATCACTTGGCCTGCCAACCTGAAAATGGTGAACATAAAAATAATTGTCTCATTCACAATGATTCTCATTTTGTGAAAAATTAGACTTTAAAAAATTGCACGTTGTAATATTTCAACATTGTATAACCAAAAAAAATACAGAAAATACAATTACAAATATTTTAAGTTCAAATAGTTTTGCTAATTCAGATTATTTGTTTCCATTACATAAGACTATTATTTTCCCTATAAAAATATTTGAAAAAGATTTTATGTTTTCTTTAATACAGATAAATATTTGCTAAGTGGAGATGACTGGTTGCTACAAATTAAAAAAATCGTACAACTTATTTCATAAAAGCAGTGAGATCTTCAATGACAAACTAAAGATGGAATCTGTGAGGTGTTAAATCTGACTTATTACAATGAGTGAAATTGCTAGCATATTACATTTTTTCATGCAGATTGTGTTGCTAAAATGTTTTCAAGGGCAATTTGGTGGTGCAGATAGAATGGGGTGATTCTTTGTGTGTGTGTGTATGTGTGTGTGTGCAGTTTTTTTGGCCCGGTGATGGGTTTGAACCCACCACCTCAGGTATATGGGGCCTGCGCCCTACTCCTTTGAGCCACAGGTGCCACCCAGAATGGGGTGATTCTTAAGGAACTGGATAGGTTAGGTCTGGATCTGCTCCACTGATGACTGCCTGTGGAGAGGATGTTGCAGATTAGAGGCATAAAAAAAGGTTATACACACTGGATTATATTGATTCTTGGAAATTATGGTAAAATTTCTATTTAGGATTTCCCTGAAAAACTTTGAGCTTGTATTACTCCCTGATATAAATGATTAGGGTATCTCTACTCTGAGACCAAGGCTTGAAATGGCAGGTGGGAATTGAGATTTCCTGGCACTGCTATACTAAAGAAGGATAACATTCTGTCCATTTCATAACAATGTTGTGAGTCAGTCCAAAGGCTTGATATTTTACTCGAATTTTGTAACATCTTCTTGGACTATATTCCAAGCAGTCATAATTACTTCTAGCAAGGCTGTGGTGACTCAGTAAGTTTGGGCTAAGAAAATCGAAGAATATATTCAGGTACTACCAGCTAAAAAATATAAAAACTCAAATTATTATATGTATCCCATTTGGAACTTTTCAAAGTCTTAAAAAAAAGAGTAACATTGAGGAACTCTGATGATTATTTTTACAGACACTAAAACTAGAGAAAGATTTCAAACCTTAACAGAAATTGTTTCCTAATGTGTAACAAGACATGTGGTGTAGCCTTTAAGTACCATTTCATCCCAGGATGCCTCTCTGCAGTATGTCAGTTAAGCTCCTTTTACAGTAAGCCATATGAATAAAATTCCAATATTGCAGTTCTGTTAAGCTGTAAAATGTACCCAAAAGCAGTTACATTAATACAAGCTGTCTGCTGGTGTACTTAAATACACCCCTAAACAGCGACATGGGGATTTAGCCCGGGCTGATTCCCCCTCGTGGATTCAGTAATGAACATATTTCTGACTTACGGGGAAAGAGCTGACCTCACTACGAAACATAAGGCGGGGGGCAACAAAGTACTAGGACATGCTGAGGACTTCTGGATTTTATTTTCAAGAAATGTAAGTGCATTAATTTGGAAAATGGGTTATTGGTATGAGGAAGAATAGGTGAGATCTGAGGGTTTTAGACATTTCAGATATCGTAAGGAAAACCTTGTCCTCCTTGTTCACTATTCCGCCCCTCAAGACTTCAAACAAGAGAGTAATAAATCTGTAATTTTTCCAGATAAAAGAGAGTATCTACTAACCAGCTAGGCACAATGGGTATAATAAAATCACAGAATTAGTCTGGCTTTCATCTGATAAAATCCTTCAGAAAGGCCAGTGAAGCTTTTAATGAGTGGCCTTGAGCGATTCATTTAACATGCTTCAGCCTCCATTTTACTCCTTTCTAATCTAAAAGATTAAGACACATCTACTTCCCAGCAGTGTGAGGGCTTAATTTCATTTGATTCAAAAGCCTCTGGGCTTTTTCCATGATCATCAGTGTTTGGTTTCAGAAAGTTCTGAACTACCAAAATTAGAAAAGTAAAGTGATGTCATAGAGTACCTTCTTTGCTAAAAGTTCCGATTACTATAATTTTGGTTTAATTTTCATGTTTTAATAGGTGTTCTTAATATCTTTAGTAATGTATACATACATCCCATCTCTCTTGACATAATCTACCCCTGGAAGCTCTTCATGGCTAACCTGGATTTCTTCACCAGCCTGAATTGTTATTTACCCCATAACGGGGAGAAAATCAATGAATCAATTCACTATGTCAAAGCATTACAAGTGAAGAATGAATTCCCAAATATACTCGACCATATGTAAGAGAGTATGGAACGTGCTGTGTCATTTTTGAACATATTAACATTTTGTTCATCTTGTGCCTGAATTGAATTCAGTGATCTGAAGTCAGTAGGTAGTTATTCTCCAGATAAATGCTCAGGACATAATCCATGAGTGTGCTGGCTCTCCGTATAAATGGGAGCTTGCAAAATTAACTAAATGTAAAATAAATGTTGGTTAGAGGATAAATGCTTTTAAAATTCTGGTTGGAAAATGATATTTACATTATTAAACCTCAGTAGTAATCACAGCAATTGTTCAAAACTTAAACTTACAAAAGAGTTTTCCAAAAGACTATTTTTGTCAGGGACATTCAGAATTGAGGGGGACAGTAGTAAAAATAAAAAAAAAAAAAAAAACAAATGTCAGTACATTTTCATGTTATTTTTACATTTTCTACATACTATGCTCTCCCTCATTGTTTGCATTTGGCTGCCTACATTTGGTTTTCAGTTTTTGAAAAGTTAAATTTAGATGTTAATAAATAATGCACATCACACATTGCTATAAGCACCCAGTAAGTGCCTTCTGTCAAAAGGATGCTATTATTATTATTATTTAAAGATAATATTATTTGGAAAGAGTATTCTTGAAGAAAATATTTTCTACATCTGTATTTTTAATATAAATTTCTAAAATCAAAATTTTGCTACATGACGTGTCCCTGGAAGTATACCAAGGCAGAAATTATCCTCCCAGGATCTTTGCTAATATCGCACATGAAAACTGATATGTCATCTGATTTACTTTTTATCTTTGATGGGATTTTTAGAAGTATGTTCATTGCTTCTCATAATTATTTTGAAAGTTTACCTCCAATATCCTTTACTAAAACTTCTATCTGGATATGATATTTTTTAAATTTATTTTTTGTCGCATTTAGTTTTTAGCGTTCTTTACTTATTAGGAATAGTAGCAATTTATGTGTCTTTCGGGAAAATTTTGGTATTCTTGAGCAGAACTTATTCTTTCAGTCTGGATTGAAGTGAATATAGAATGTAGTTCAGTTACAATCTATGGTAAAACTTCGTATTTCTAATTATTTGTTCACATGCACACACACACACACACACACACAAGCAGCTTGGAAAATGGCTCCAGACAAAAAACAAACGCAAGTCTCTAATAATTGGGAGGTAACTGATGGGCACCCATGGGCACAAAGAGATGTGACAGTCACAGGAAATCACGGAAGGGAACAGGGGAGGTGGGAGGGGAGATGTCCTGTGAATTGGGTGCAGGGAACTCTATTTGGGTGATGGGGACAGCAGAAGCCCTGACTTAAGCATTATAAAAAGTGTCTATGTAACAAAACATTTGTATCTCCTTAATATTTAGAAACTTAAAAAAAAGAACTTGAAAAATATTTTTAAAAAATAAATGGCTGCAGAAAACAATTTTGTTAGCTAAGATTTGTTCCCTCAGAGCTCCTGTAATAGCATTTATCACATGACTATTAGAATAAAATGGAGCTGAAGGCTTCACAAGTGATGTTAAGACTTTGGTTTTGTATAAAGTAAGATGAAAACACTTAAAGAAAGCCTTGCCGTTGATCTAGCTGACATTTAGCAGATGAGCTCTAGAGTAATAATAGCTAAGTGAGTGGGGAAACTTCAATAGCCACTCAGATACACAATAGGTCTGCACATATCTCTGGCATTCTGGGCAATTTGTAGTATTTTGCCTCATTTGTCTTTCTGCATTCAGTTGTTGCTTCTTGTTTTTATGTCTGCCTGTTCCTTCTCCTTGTGTTAACAGTATCTGTTTCAGAATCGTGAATTGCAATTTCTCCAATGGCTACCATACAGTAAGTAATCAACAGTGTTGAAACATTGAATGATAATCCAATTCTAGGTCCAGTGCTCTTCCAAATGACCCTTTTTGCTTCCTGTGATTATGACATCATTGGGTCTTCTTTTGCAGATATAGGGTTCAAAGGTGCTGGGAGTAGCCAAGAAAAGCCACAGAGACAAGAGTTTGACCACGGAGGCTGCCTAATGGTGTGTTAAAACTTCAATGTGTTAAAACCTGCTGACATGTTACCTCCAGGAGGGACACACAAAATGCTGACTCCTTTGTTTTTTAATTGGCCAGTTGTGTCCTATAAAATTTGGCCTGAGAAACTCTCTGCCCTTTCATGTTGCTCTGGACATAAAATTCCTAACCTAGCAACATGCGGACTGCTGGTGCGTGATCGAAGGAATCGCTCTCCTTCAGGGGTGATGTGCTTCCCTTCTTGAAGCCACATTTAATGTTCTGTTTGGTAAACACAGCCAAGGTGACCCCTAGCCTACCAGGCTGACAAGATGACTGCTGGGTACACCGGAGAGCAAAGAGACATAAGGGGTGTGAAGAGAGTAGGAACCAGCCGTCTGTCTATGAGATCTGAAAGAAAGCTTTTCACTGGAAAAATGAGAATAACCAGGGTCAGTGTTAAGAGAATAGATGGAGACAAAGAAAACCCTCTGGTTTTATAAAGACTAAAAAAGTCATTTAATTTTAAGTGGTTGAGCTGCTTTAAAACTCCTCGTAAATGTATTATAGGGGCTAAAATTTATATGTATTCATGCCACGAGTATTAAAAGTCAACAATGTCAAAGCATCTTGTAGTCTATAAAGTATACTCTTTTTAACATAGATATGTTTTCCTAATATATTGTTTTCTTTTAAAAAATAAGGAAACTGAGAAAGAACACTTACTGATTTATTAAGTAGCATTGGAAAAAAGTATAATACTTTATTAATTATTTAAAAATAATAGTGGAGATATAAACCTATGTTATGAAGTTATGTTACTATGAAGTAGAAAAGACGAGTTTTACCTAACTCTGAATTTTCTGCTAATGGTTTTAACAGTTTATCTTTATTTCAAATCTTCTTGTACCAGGATTTAATGTATCTCTGATCTCTGTCTCATGGCAAAAGAACTACAGAAATTAACTAAATACATGAAAATATACAAAAAACCGTAAAGTGAGGCAGACTGTACGCCATTTGATCATGAGGAAGGTGAAAAGGAGGAAGGTTCCCTTTGGCAAGGCTGTTTCCAATGTGGGTTTGAATGACACCTCGGAGTACTGGCACGATCACAGTAAAGAAAGGTGAGGTGGAGGAATTTCCGGCAGAAGGATCCACAGTAAAAGCACAGATAGGAAATGTAGGGATTTCCAGAAACAGTAACTAAGTCAGTCTTACTGAAAAATGAAGTAAAGGGACGAGAAATGAGAGGTGATGCTGGGCAGTCAGAGAATGGAGAATTTTAAATTCCTGGGGAGAAAGGCACACATTTATTCACTGGATAATTGAAGTTTTCTGATGATTGAAATGCCATGCTCAGAAGGCTCTTTTAGGAAGACTAATTTTGCAATAGAATGTAATATAGATGGCGATTGGGAGGTACCAGAGGCTAAATTACAAAGTAGACATTTGTAGAAGAACAGCAATTGGAGATTCTTAGAATAGTCTTAAAAATCATATAGGGAAGAAAGTAATGCGAATGGAAAGCCTACTAAGGACCAGCCATCTGCGGGCACTGTGTGATTACACATTGCACCGTCTGCGTCTCATCACTTCTGCACCGTGGGAGTCCCCGTAGAAATGGAAACAGGTATTTGTGAGCAATGCTGGCCGAAGAGTGAGTGGAGCTGATGGTTTGCTCAGCAGCAGCCTGAAGCTTCCCACCCGGGGTTTGAAATGACACTCACCTGAGATGGCTTCAGGGGCAGCCAGGGAAGCCACTCCTGGGAATCTGGAGTCCCAGAGACCAGGCTCTTTCTCTGAGGCTCAGGGCTGATGATGAGATGGATAGAGCTTAGACTTCAGATCTAGTGAGTGGGTTGAAATGAGGAAGGGGCATCAGTATAGTGAATGTAATATTCAAAGTAGCAGGAAAAATAGTGAGGGTGATAATATCATGCTAAATTCTTAATATCACGTATTTCCCATAATTCCCACTATAATACTATTAGATATACAGTGTTTCTCCCCATTTTATTCATGCATTAATCAAGTTAAAGAAATAAATCATTTAGATATTTCAGCAGGAAGAGGTTTTATTTTTTATTTATTTTTTAAATTTATTTATTTTTATTGTTAAATCATAGCTGTGTACATTAGTGCAATTAAGGGGTACAATGTGTGGATTTCATATACAATCTGAAATATTCTCATCAAACTGTTCAATGTAGCCTTTATGGCATTTTCTTAGTTACTGTATGCAGGCATTTGTATTCTGCATTTAGTAAGTTTCGCCTATACCCATTAGAGAATAGACTTAATGCAACTTTTGTAGGACTGGGGAGTGGAGTCCACAGAGGACTGGATTTGAGGGGAGAAGGAATTCTTACTGGATTTGAGGGGAGAAGGAATTCTTAACACAATAGGAGCTTAACACAATTGTATTGTCTGCTGTACAGAAGCAGGTGGTTTTAGGTTCTCCTGGAAGCTGAGAAACCATAAAGTTGCCTTCTGCTCCCACACAAACCTGCTGCTGTGAGAACAGAGCAAGAGCTTCTCCTTCTCTTCCACCTGCAAATTCTTGTACAGTTTCTCTCCTTGATTGAAGCGTGAACTTGACTCTGGATGGCAAGTTTGTCCCTGAGGAAAGAGTTTAGTGTTCACACACACACACTGAAGTTAGTAAACGGACCTGCACATGGGTTCTACTCGGCAAGTAATAGATGCAGTATTTAAGAGGCAGTTATTCAACACCCACATTTGGAGTCTCCGCTATTTCACCTGATACAGCCAGTGAACAAGCAGAGGGCAGCGGAGCTGGCACGGTGGGTGCTAAGTCAGTACTTGCCTGCGACATGAAGTAGCAAGTGAAAGGCTTCAGCAATAGGGCACTCCGAGGGGCACACAGATGTCCCGGAAAGTTCACAGCACTCGGCCCACATAAAAATGTCTTATCCATGTTTTCACTCCTTCTCTCTGATTTAAGTTTGGTGGGATCTAAATGTCATTTACTGAATGGGGAAGGAGGTTAGTGGGGTAAGAGCTGCGTCTCTTCCAACCCAGGAGCGTTTACAGGACCAAGGCATTAGTTAAGAGAAGTCTCACCTAAGACTGAGAATGGAAGCACAGATTAATATCTAATGTGGGAGTTCTTGGATTGAGACTGCTTTATGACCTAATGTTGCCTGGAACTTTAACTTTCCAATACTCGTAACATTGAACCTGATTTCTGTTTTAGTTCAAGGGAAGATTGCCTTCACTGAATAAAATTTAAAGGGAATGAAGTAAAATACAGTTGCATTTAATCACTTTGTACACATTGTGTCATCAATAAACTGGTTACATCAGTATTTGGGAAACTTAGGCCGGACAGAATACAGGCACTGACTGACAATTAAGGAAAACAAGAAATGATGGAAAATAAAAATCTCACCTCATTCCACAGATTAGTGTGTGTATGAAGATTCTTCCATTTTGGTTATTTTGAGAAAATCGATAGGGATATCTGGGGTTCTGAGAGACAGGAACAAAATATATAATGAGACCCAAAGTCTATGTTACTGCCATATAACATGACACAGAAGTCTTGTATGTATTTGTAATTCCTTAAAAATACTATTCTGAATTTTGAAGGATTAAATAGAATTTTATTTGTGGAAAGCAACTTCCCCTCCTCGTGCATTTTTCACTTGGTTTAGTGTTTAAATTACTGAGGATGTTGTTAAGCGAATACCATTTCTGCTGTATCTTGCCTTTTCTTGTTTAGACAAAGCCTTGTTTTCTTATGTTTTCACAGTATTATACTATCACTGATAAGATTCTATTGACATATTTTAAATTTCAGAAACTTTAAAATAGTGTTCACTGCTCTGCTTTGCTATAAAACATACTAATAAATGCATTCTAATTTATTTTTTTTTCCCAACAGGTTCTGACTAGTTTTAAATGAGAAATCATTGAAAATGAAAATAAGAAAAGAAAAGTGACAACCCTGAGTATTTTTTTCTCTGAAAATTATGTAGACAGAAACCAATGTGGGGAATATAATTTGACTTAAATCAAATACACTTGTAATATGTATATATATGAACAGATAATATACTATATATATAGTAATAGTCATGCAAATACATACAGAGTATCCATAAAGTTTGCGTGCCATATATAATTTACTAGGTTAAATTATTATTTTTTTTTAATTGTTGGGGATTCATTGAGGGTACAATAAGCCAGGTTACACTGATTGCAATTGTTAGGCAAAGTCCCTCTTGCAATCATGTCTTGCCCCCATAAAGTGTGACACACACCAAGGCCCCACCCCCCTCCCTCCATCCCTCAATTTGCTTTTCCTCCACCCCCCATAACCTTAATTGTCATTAATTGTCTTCATATCAGAATTGAGTACATAGGATTCATGCTTCTCCATTCTTGTGAGGCTTTACTAAGAATAATGTCTTCCACTTCCATCCAGGTTAATACGAAGGATGTAAAGTCTCCATTTTTTTTAATAGCTGAATAGTATTCCATGGTATACATATACCACAGCTTGTTAATCCATTCCTGGGTTGGTGGGCATTTAGGCTGTTTCCACATTTTGGTGATTGTAAATTGAGCTGCAATAAGCAGTCTAGTACAAGTGTCCTTATGATAAAAGGATTTCTTTCCTTCTGGGTAGATGCCCAGTAATGGGATTGCAGGATCAAATGGGAGGTCTAGCTTGAGTGCTTTGAGGTTTCTCCATACTTCCTTCCAGAAAGGTTGTACTAGTTTGCAGTCCCACCAGCAGTGTAAAAGTGTTCCCTTCTCTCCACATCCACGCCAGCATCTGCAGTTTTGAGATTTTGTGATGTGGGCCATTCTCAACTGGGGTTAGATGATATCTCAGGGTTGTTTTGATTTGCATTTCTCTAATATATAGAGATGAACACTTTTTCATATGTTTGTTAGCCATTCATCTGTCATCTTTAGAGAAGGTTCTATTCATGTCTCTTGCCCATTGATATATGGGATTGTTGGCTTTTTTCATGTGGATTAATTTGAGTTCTCTATAGATCCTAGTCATCAAGCTTTTGTCTGATTGAAAATATGCAAATATCCTTTCCCATTGTGTAGGTTGTCTATTTGCATTGGTTGTTGTCTCCTTAGCTGTACAGAAGCTTTTCAGTTTAATGAAGTCCCATTTGTTTATTTTTGTTGTTGTTGCAATTGCCATGGCAGTCTTCTTCATGAAGTCTTTCCCCAGGCCAATATCTTCCAGTGTTTTTCCTATGCTTTCTTGGAGGATTTTTATTGTTTCATGCCTTAAATTTAAGTCCTTTATCCATCTTGAATCAATTTTTGTCAGTGGGGAAAGGTGTGGGTCCAGTTTCAGTCTTTTACATGTAGACATCCAGTTCTCCCAACACCATTTATTGAATAGGGAGTCTTTCCCCCAAGGTATGTTCTTGTTTGGTTTATCAAAGATTAGGTGGTTGTAAGATGTTAGTTTCATTTCTTGGTTTTCAATTCGATTCCAAGTGTCTATGTCTCTATTTTTGTGCCAGTACCATTTTGTCTTGAGCACTATGGCTTTGTAGTACAGACTAAAATCTGGTATGCTGATGCCCCCAACTTTATTTTTGTTACAGAGAACTGCCTTAGTTATACGGGGTTTTTTCCGGTTCCATACAAAACGCAGAATCATTTTTTCCAAATCTTGAAAGTACGATGTTGGTATTTTGATAGGAATGGCACTGAATAGGTAGATTGCTTTGGGAAGTATAGACATTTTAACAATGTTGATTCTTCCCATCCATGAGCATGGTATGTTCTTCCATTTGTTAATGTCCTCTGCTATTTCCTTTCTGAGGATTTCATAATTTTCTTTATAGAGGTCCTTCACCGCCTTCATTAGGTATATTCCTAGGTATTTCATTTTCTTTGAAACTATGGTGAAGGGAGTTGTGTCCTTAATTTGCTTCTCATTTTGACTGTTATTGGTGTATACAAAGGCTACTGACTTGTGGACATTGATTTTATATCCTGAAACATTACTGTATTTTTTGATGACTTGTAGGAGTCTTGTGGTTGAGTCTTTGGGGTTCTCTAAGTATAAGATCATGTCGTCAGCAAAGAGGGAGAGTTTGACCTCCTCTGCTCCCATTTGGATTCCCTTTATTTCCTTGTCTTGCCTAATTGTATTGGCTAGAACTTCCAGCACTATGTTGAATAGTAAAGGTGACAAAGGACAATCTTGTCTGGTTCCAGTTCTAAGAGGAAAAGCTTTCAGTTTTACTCCATTCAGTAAAATATTGGCTGTGGGTTTGTCATAGATAGCTTCAATCAGTTTTAGAAATGTGCCACCTATGCCTATACTCTTCAGTGTTCTAATTAGAAAAGGATGCTGGATTTTATCAAAGGCTTTTTCTGCATCTATGAGAGGATCATGTGATCTTTATTTTTGCCTCTGTTAATATGGTGGATAACGTTTATGGACTTGTGTATGTTAAACCAGCCTTGCATCCCTGGGATGAAGCCTACTTGATCATGATGAATGACTTTTTTGATGATAACCTGTAATCTATTGGCTAGGATTTTGTTGAGAATTTTTGCATCTATATTCATGAGTGAGATTAGTCTGAAATTCTCCTATTTGTTTGGGTCTTTTCCTGGTTTTGGTATCAGGGTGATGTTTACTTCATAGAATTTGTTGGGGAAGATTCCTTCTTCCTCCATTTTTTGGAATAATTTCTGCAGTACATAAATAAGCTCTTCCTTGAAGGTTTGATAGAATTCTGGTGTGAAGCCATCTGGACCAGTGCCTTTTTTGGTTGGAAGATTTTTTATCATTTCTTTAATCTCAGTGCTTGAAATTGGTCTGTTCAGGAGGTCTATTTCTTCCTGGCTAAGTCTAGGGAGAGGGTGTGATTCCAAATATTGATCCATTTCCTTCACATTGTCAAGTTTCTGGGCATAGAGTTTCTGGTAGTATTCAGAGATGATCTCTTGTATCTCTGTGGGATCAGTTGTTATTTCCCCTTTATCATTTCTGATTGAGGTTACTAGAGATTTTACTTTTCTATTTCTAGTTAGTCTGGCCAATGGTTTATCTATTTTATTTATTTTTTCAAAAAACCAACTCCTTGATTCATTAATTTTCTGAATGATTCTTTTGTTTTCAATTTCATTGATCTCTGATTTGATTTTGGATATTTCTTTTCTTGTACTGAGTTTAGGCTTAGATTGTTCTTCTTTTTCCAATTCCATAAGATAGGTTGTGAGATTGTTGATGTGCTCTCTTTCTGTTTTTCGTTTGTAGGCATCTAAAGCGATGAATTTTCCTCTCAAAACTGCTTTTGCAGTATCCCACAGGTTTTGGTAACTTGTGTCTTCATTGTTGTTATGCTCAAGGAAGTTGATGATTTCCTGTTTTATTTCTTCCTGCACCCATCTGTTATTCAACAGAAGATTGTTTAATTTCCATGCCTTTGTGTGGGGTCGAGCGTTTTTGTTAGAGTTGAGTTCCACCATTAGTGCCTTATGGTCTGAGAAGATACAAGGTAAAATTTCAATTCTTTCGATTCTGTTGATATTTGTTTTGTGTCCCAAGATATGATCAATTTTGGAGAATGTTCCATGGGGTGATGAGAAGAATGTATATTCTTTATCTTTGGGATGGAGTGTTCTATATGCATCTATCAAGCACAGTTGTTCTAGGGTCTCATTTAAATCTCTTATATCTTTGTTTAATTTCTGTTTAGAGGATCTGTCCAGCTCTGTAAGAGGAGTGTTAAAGTCCCCAGTTATTATGGTATTATCAGATATCATATTGCTCAGACTGAGTATTGTCTGTTTCAAGAATCTGGGAGCATTTAAATTGGGTGCATAAATATTTAGAATTGAAACATCTTCTTGTTGTATTTTTCCCTTGACCAATATAAAGTGACCATCTTTGCCTTTTTTGACTTTAGTTGCTTTAAATCCACATGTATCTGAAAATAAGATTGCAACTCCTCTTTTCCTCTGAATTCCATTTGCCTGAAAAATTGTCTTCCAACCCTTGACTTGGAGTTTTAATTTGTCTTTTGAAGGCAGGTGTGTTTCTTGCAGACAGCAGATGGATGTCCAGTCAGCCAATCTATGTCTCTTCAGTGGGGAATTCAAGCCATTAACCTTTATTGAGATAATTGATAAGTGTGGTATATTCTATTCATCTTATTTTGTGACAGTCCATTGCTTAGCTTTGTCTTTTGCATCAGTGCGGGGGTTAGGTTCTGTCCTTTAATATCTGAGTTCTTACTTTGTTGATGATCCATTGTGATGGTCAGTCTGTAGAACAGGTTGAATTATTTCCTGTAGAGCTGGTCTTGTTGTGGCAAATTTCCTCAATGTTTGTATATCCGTAAATGATTTGATTTCTCCGTCAATTTTGAAGCTTAGCTTAGCAGGGTACAGAATTCTGGGCTGGAAATTGTTCTGTTTAAGTAGATTAAAGGTAGATGACCATTGTCTTCTTGCTTGGAAAGTTTCATTAGAGAAGTCTGCGGTCACTCTGATGGATTTGCCCCTGTAGGTCAACTGGCGCTTACTCCTGGCAGCTTGCAGAATCTTTTCTTTTGTCTTGACTTTGTACAGGTTCATCACAATGTGGCTTGGAGAAGCTCAGTTAGAGTTGAGGCGACCTGGGGTCCGATATCCCTTTGAAAGCAGTGTGTCAGAATTTTTGGTGATATTTGGGAAATTTTCTTTTATAATATTCTCTGGTATGGCTTCCATTCCTCTGGGGGAATTCTTCTTACCCTTCTGGGATTCCTATAACTTGTATGTTGGAACGCTTCATAAAGTCCCATAATTCTGACAGTGAATGTTCTGCTTTCTCTCTCTTCTTTTCTGCCTCTTTTACTATCTGAGTTATCTCAAGAACTTTGTCTTCTACCTCTGAAATTCTTTCTTCTGCATGGTCTAACCTGTTGCTGATACTTTCCATTGCATCTTTAAGTTCCCTAATTGACTGTTTCAGTTCCTTCAGCTCTGCTATATCCTTTTTATATTCTTCATATCGTTCATCTCTTATTTGATTCTGTTTTTGGATTTCCTTTTGGTTATTTTCCACTTTATTAGCAGTTTCCTTTATCGTTTCCATCATTTCTTTCAGTGTTTTCATCATGTGTATTCTCAATTCCCTTTCTGTCATTCCTAACATTTCTTTATTGGTGGAATCCTCTGCAGTAGCTACCTCATGGTCCCTTGGCGGGGTTGTTCTGGACTGGTTCTTCATGTTGCCTGGAGTTTTCTGCTGATTCTTCCTCATGAGTGATTTCTTTTATCTGTTTCCTTGCCCTAATTTTCCTTTCACTTCCTCTTGCTCTTTAAGTTCTCATGCCTGTGGACTAAGGTTTTGATGAGTCCTTTTGGTACAGGACCAGAAGGATGAGAAGGTTGAAGAGCAAGAAAGGGATGAAAGAAAGGAGGAATGAGTGAAAAGAAAAAAAAAGATATAGAAAGGAGAGGGGTGGGTAAAAGGAATATTGACAAAAAGAAGAGTGGCCCAGAAAGAGGGAGACAGAGCAGTATAGGTGTACAGTAGGGTACTTTGACACAACCTTAAAAAAACCCAACCTTCTGGGCGTGCCCAGTTGGGTGGTTCCCTTGAGGTCAGCAGCTCTTTTCTAACCTGGTCAGATACAGTACCCCAAGTAGAGAGGAAAGACAAAAATGCTTTAAATCAAACCAAAACAAGCAAAGAGAAAACTTTACGGGATAAAATTTGGTGAAAAACCAAATAATAGCAGTAGAAACACTAGCGAAAATGAAGTTCTAGTTATTGAAAAAGGCAGCAATGGGAAATTTTAATTACACTAGAAAAATTGAGAAAGAAAAGAATCTGTACGGAAAAGGTTGAAATTAAAAAACAAAACAACATCAAAATAAACAGAAAAACAACCAAAGCAAAATAACAGAAAAAAAAACACAACCAAAAACAAGGCAGTATGTATATGTTGTTGAATATTGTCTGGGCAATACGTGGTCTCCTGGGGTATGAGCATTAATCACAGTGCTGATATGACTGGAGGCTGCAGATTTCTCCAACCCCAGCAGGTAGATACCCTAAATCTCTGTTCAGCCCTCTTAAAAGGCACTTTGAACTTGTAAACTTGCTGAGTAGAAGCTTTCCCAGGAAAGTGCTTGTCACTGGAATCACTGCTGAAGTGGCTATCCACTTACCCAGTGTGCCAAAACTGGTCTCACTCTGCCCCTGAGGGTTAGGGCTGTAAGGCGGCTCAGACCCAGACCTTAGGCTACTCAGTCGCTGGGTTACCAACACCCGCCTGATTCTTGCTCTGTGACCCTGAGGGCAGAGCTTGCCCGGGCAGATCAGTCACAATGGCTCCCTGTGGCCCACAGCCAAACACCAATAGCCTCGTCTGGCTCAGCAGCTCAGACTGGGGCCCTAGACAACAGCCAAAGTTCTCCGCACTCCCGCTCAGGTTCTCCCTAAGGCAGTTCAACCGAGTGCCAAGTCCAAAGAGACCAAAACAGTTCACAGGTAAGGCCTTTCCGGTTTGCAGTCCTGCTGCTACTGTACTTACAGCTGCTGGCGGGTTTAGACCGATTGAACATACACGACCACTTGCCGGTTTTCCACTGTTTTAGTCCTCCTCTTGGGGTCCAGAAGTCTCTCCCTGACTCCCTGTATCCTCACAAGGATGATTATAGGCAGATCCCACCAGCCAGAGATGCCCGGAGTTCTATCTCCCCAGACTCACGGTGCCCAGATGCAAGGAAGCTGCTACTCGGCCGCCATCTTGCTCCAAAGCCCTATGTTAAACTATTTTAAACTGCACATGAACTTTATGTGCCACCTGTATAATTTTTCTGTCATTTTTTTATTAAACCACTCTTAACAATGTAACACTTCAGATGAAATTAATTCCAAGTGCATTTCAGTTATAATGCACTAAGATACATTACTTTTATTTATTTTATTTTATTTTGTTTTATTTATTTATTTTTTTTGAGACAGAATCTCATTCTGTTGCTCTGAGTTGAGTGACATGGCATTGTTGCTCACATCAACCTTAAACTCTTGGGCTTGAGCAATCTTCTTGCCTCAGCCTCTTGAGTAGCTGGGAGTACAGGCACCTGCCACAACACCTGGCTAGTTTTTCTATTTTTAGTAGAGACAGGGTCTCACTTTTGGTCAGGTTGGTCTCAAACTCCTGAGCTCAAGAAATCCAGAACAATCCCTGAGTGCTGGGATTACGTGGGTGAGCTACTGCTCTCAGCCAATATGTTACTTTTTTTTGCAGTTTTGGCTGGGGCTGGGCTTGAACCCACCACCCCCGGTATACGGGGCCAGTGCCCTACTCGGTGAGCCACAGGCACTGCCCAATATTAAAAAATAATTTGTATGTATAATAAGTTATTGTCAATGTGCATTTTACATTGTGACTGTCTTGGAAGGAGATACACACATGCAAAGGACCTTTCCCTTACTACTAAATTGTCATCAAGGCTGATATTAGTCGATAAATCCTTGTATAATCCTAATGTTTACATACTTTTCATACCAGCTGCTAGAACTCCATGCCCTCTCACTGAGATCCCTTCTCCATCTCAGTGGCGACCGTCCCCCCGAGTTCTCCATCCCCGACTCCCCACAAGGCCTCAGCAGAGCCCAGAAGCCCCAGGACCCTCTGGCATGGCAGGGTCTGTGGAATTCTTTCTAATGTGCTCTTCTTAGCAATTGCCTGGACTGTGCCAGTTGTCAGCTATCTTAAAGATCATCCTGATTTTTATGATTAAAAGTAAGGAATACTTAGAACAAAATTATATGTGTTGCATATTAGATAAGACGTTTATATTGTGTTCTAAAAGTCAGAAAAGGTTGTTTAGCTGCTATATGGTTCTTCTCTCTTTTTAATGCTGCAATTCTCCCTGATGGCTTCTAATTGCTTTTTTTGAAATGACCATGGATAGCTTCTGGGGGCCAAATAGCATATTACACATCTGTCTAAATGTACTTAGTTATCATTTAACTGTGTTTACAAAGCCTCTCCGTCCTTTCTGTCTGTTCTGGCTGCTTGCTGTATGTTCATTTCTTTCTGTAATGTGTTTGTGTTTTCCAGGTATTTGTACAAACTAAATTGTGTGAAGGCCAGGATGAGCAGTCTTACCCCTCTGAGACTCAGTTTACACAGCAAGGTCAGTGCCAACTTCAGTTCTTCATGTCAATGATAGCAAAGTTAAGTTTGAAGCAAGATACAAATAATAAATATTTTTGGTAAAAATGCCATATTTATAAAATTGGTAATATTAGGGACTGATGAGTCTTTGGAAGGTAATTAAGCTTAAATGAAGTTACCAAAATATAGTCCTCTTGATGCCCTTATAAAAAGAGGAAGAAGAGGCTATCACAAAGAAGAGATTATGTGAGCACATGGCCAGGAGGCAGCCACCTGCAGCCCGAGAGAAAAGGCCTCAGCCTTAGACCTATCTGTGGGCACTGCGACCTTGGACCTCCCTCACCCCATTGTGGCACCTTGTCACCACCTGGCAGCATTATCCCTTCTTGCCCCATGAAGTGGGTGGTCATGTAGATTTGCCTGACCCTAAAGGAGGGGAGTTTCATAGCATCAAATGGGGAGGCTGGGAAGGACAGTTAGAAAAAAAGGGTGTATGTATTCAGAGATTTCCCTTCTCATCTAAAACTGTGCAGGGGGCTTAAGGTTTTACTTTTTCATTTATTATTTTTAATGAAGCTATGGCTTTGGGAAAGGGTTAAGATGCGCAGCTATGTTGGGATTGAGAAAGAGCAAAGTCGACAAATAATCAGCCCTGACTATTTGCGTCCCGAGAGAGGAGCAGTAAGATGATGATGATGGTGATGATAAAAGAGACTTGTTTAAATTTAGAAAGTTGGAAAGATCTTATACTTCTATAAGACTAGACTGGGGACATTACAAAAGGAGGAATAATCGAGAAACTTTGATTTTGTTTTTAATTGTATAAAAATAATTTTTCTAGTCATAGCAATCAGTGGTTACGGGATGATCAATAACTGAGCATTAATTACAAAAAGAAGAAAATCCTCCCATGACGAAAGTTACCATACAGTAATTTTTGGCTCCAGAGCTATGATCCAATGGCAGGAAAGAGTTATGATAGCTTAAAATACAGTGTAACTCACCCCCACAGAGAAATTTAAATCCCTGAGAATCATTAGTTTCAAATTATAAAACAACAACAACAAAAAATTCATCCAGAAGAGTAACATTTAAATTCCACACAAATCAATTGCTCTTTCTTGTTTCCTGTCCCTTAAGAAATGAGCTATAATGTCCAATAAAGAATTAGACTCAGAGAGAAAATTGGGAAAGGAATTAATTTATGACAGGCTGACAAGACAAATTCATACAAACATTTTAAATGTATTTCAAACCTTGAATGTAAAAGACTCAGTGCAGCCGAAGGGGTTGAGGGCATTCAATTTAATCTGAGAATAATTGGAGATGGGAAGACACATTATTCCTAAAGAGTAATTATCAAAAACATCTGAAAATTAAATATGAATCTGAAATATAAACCATTAGCTCAACACTAAGCTTTTCATCGGAAAGAACCTGTGAATTGAACTGAATTAATTTTGGTACATGGGAGTGAAACATCTGCATTTTTACTGATTTGTCCTAATGAATGTCATTAGCCTGTCACCTTCAAAAACTTCTTACGGATGGTCTGACTTATTCAGACAAGGAAAGTTTCCTGCAGTATAAATTTCCATCACTTCCCCAGTATTTGGGGGTTATATTTAGCTTTGGTTGTTTTCCAGGATTTTTTTTTATCCTTCCTGGTGGCCCTTGGATGGTGTCCAGCATCACTGAGGCCCAACTGGACACTTCTGCCCTTTGTAGGTCATCCTGACGGCTGGTGTGGCGTCAAACATGCTGAGTGTTAGTTTTTCCAGCCTCTCCACTACTTTGCCTCACCTCTGTCGACCTCCAAGCCCAGCTGCACAGGCCGGCTGGTCTGTGAGATCCTGTCATTCTGCCCCGGGATGCCCAGTGTGTGGCATTGCCCCCACACCCTTCACCCTTTATATGAGTGGTTGTCTATTGCTTTAATTCCCTCCCATCTTCAGAGGAAAGCTTTCTTCCCCTCCAAGAGATTGACCCTTTCCCTATTGCCTCAAAGCATGTATTCAGGAGGGAGTCTGATAAAATTATAGTTCTTCCCTGACTTTACAAATATACGTTTATTCTTCGTCACTGAGCATCACCTTCTCTCCCAGGAGCACCCTTTCCTGTCCCTCAGGGGGGTTATCTAACTCTAGGACAACGTTTCTACCTTTTAACTTGTGGCATGATGTTTGTCCTTTGAACAAGGGTAACATGACCTGATGGTGACAAGTCAGAGACAATGTAATTGTCCTTGCATTTGCTAGTGGGAAACTTTCATGAATTGAGAATCGCCTTCCCAGCATGCCCTTTCTCCTCCTGCTATGTTCAAGCAAGTCTATTAATACGTCTTTAGGAAAGCTTCGATTTAACTCTCCAATTTATACACACGATTGAGTCCTGAAACCACGAGTTGGCTGTCTCTACCCCTCCCATTCTCTGTTACTGTATTGAGTGACTTTGCTCTCCCAGTTAAAACCCTGCCAGCCTGGTGTCCCCCAGGCCCACTTCTCCCCGTGGTCTGCCATCTGGCCACACGGCACCTCGAGTCACTCTCACGCTGGCTTGGAATCACTCCACACCTTTAAAGCTGGTGTCTGTCCTCCGTAGTTGCAGCCTCATGTTTTTCAGCTCCCACTGCCTGCTTCTCCCCAGAGAGCTTCTGCCCCATGATGGGCTTGTGTTGCAGCTTTCTCTTTTCTGATCTTTCCTGGTCTTTAACCTGGATTATCCTAGGGTGGCAGCTACAACAACTGGCCTCCTTGACTTCCTATTTGTTCCAGACTGCAGTAAGGATCCCTGCTTGTGTTACCAGTGCTTGGCAAATCGTGAATGGTGACATTTGGCCCCAGCGCAGCACGTGAGCCCCAGTGGCCTCTCAGCCGTCAGCAGCTCACGCCAGCAAGTCTCACTGCCACTCCGTCCACACTGCTCAGAACAAACTGTCTACAATACAGAGCAGCTAAAGTTGGTTTCCACAGGAATAAGAGCTTTCTCGAGGACCAATTCTCCTTAGACTGCGTAGGATCTGGGACACTGCTTAGCTCTCAAGATCTGGGGCTGGACAGTGGATTTTACTCCTTTTATTTTCTCAGACATAATTCATACTCTTTTTTGTTGTTGTTGTTTTGTTTTTATTGTTATTTGGATACATCCCTTGGTCCAGCTCCTTCCATTTTTAAGTCATGTTTTTCCTTTCATCAGAAGCGCATTATTTCCCCCCCCATTCTCTAATGTTTTGTAAAGTTATTTTCTTTGTTTTCCTCTCAATGTGAAATCTTTACAATTTTATCCATTAACACCATTTCAAGTGTTTTTCCCCCTTATATACTTAGCATTAACCTCCTTTCAAAAATCCAGATTTATAATTTCCATTGCTTATATGATATTTCTACCAGGATATATTAAATATGTAAAAAATAAAACTCACCATTTCTTTTTTTTTTTTAAGCGACGCACTCAACTTGAATTCATGCTGAAGTTCACCGGATCCTCATTAACAACACACTGTACCAAGAGGTGAGCCCCAATATTGCTGTTGACATTTAGCTCTGATACTTTCTCTCCCATCATCTCTAATAAATTATAAGTCCCAATGATGCATCTTTTATGAGAAGCTTTCATAGCTACACGTTCATCGCCATTCACCCCAATATACACATGAACCTACCCTGTTACCTTTTTTTCCTTCCGCTCCCACTGTGGCTGGTCTCCACCACCTGCCATTGGATTATTCGCACAGTAGTGTTATTTCCAGGTAACCTAGTCAGGGCCACAATGAAAAAACATGACATAGTTCTATAAATCAGACATGGTTCTTATTCTCTTACAAGTAAATATTCCTTGTCTTCACTAATACCCTTTGCAACTTTATTTCACTCCCCCCCTTACTTTGTATTTTCACGTAGGTGCCTCATTTTTCCTCATTTCCCTGTCCTATCCCTCAGATCCATGTCCATTTCCTCCTAAGAAAATCTTATAGAAGGGCAGCCATAATCATTTTAAATGAACAGCGTTCATAGGCAATCTTCTACATCAATCAAGATTAATCTTTACACCCTTTGAATCTCTTTTCACATGCTACCGTTCTTTGAGAAGTTATCGTATTTTTATATTACTATGAATATTCATGCAGGGTTTTTTCCTGTCTTATACAGGATTAGTCACAGGATGAAGGGATGATTTCTCATTGATTTTTAAAATGTTTTCTACATCATTTAAAACAGCGCCTTTTATTTCTGGAATAAATTAGCCAGTATTTTCCAGTGATACTGACAAGGTTTACATAGACACGCAAATTCCATAAAACAAAATATTCAGCCAATTTAATTAAAGTGAATAATTTAGCTTAATAATTGTACACACAAGTATCTTGGAATCATGTCAAAAAAGCCACTGGTTAACTGATGGAAAAATTCCACAGTTAATACTGATCTGACATTGCAAGACACAGAAATGTCAGGACAAGGGAGGAATACAACCTGTTAAATATGGAATTCTTTAGGCTGTGGTGTTTTATATGCATCATGGTGGCTTCAAGTAAACAGGCCACTTTTATTGAATTACACCTAATATTGTTTGAAAACAAACCAGAGACCGTGTTTTCAGATATCTTGGAAGCATGATTCTAATTTCTTTGCCAACATTATGTTATCCCATTGATTACCTTTTGTGTGTCATTTTAATAGATTATCAGAAACACAGCTTTAACAGTGGCACTGACATCATCCAATTAGAAATTATTTTCATCAAAGGACACCTATTTGTCTGAGTCAGTGGTGACACCGTGTTGTAGGAATTTGAGAAATAGACTTTATTCATTGATAAGATCATTTTATTTAAATCTTGTCTCTACCAATTACTAGGTATGTGATATTGGATTGGTTAATCATTTTTTAAATGTAGTTTTTTTTCTTCACCTATAAAATGGGGGACATAAGCATTAATTATTTATGAGGATTAAATAGTTTCATGCATGTGAAGATTCCAGTGGTTCTTGGTACACAGTCAGCTTTTAATGGCAATAATAAATACAATTATACTCAATAATCACTGCCCTCCTCAGCCCTTCTGACTATACTACACTGCCACAACATGACATGTCAGTGATTATCTTTCTCCAATTCTTGCCTAAAATCACAATCGAAAACAAATTTTCTCAAATGGTCTATGAACCAAGTGTATGGTGCCCCATGATCATACTAATATACACAGCTATGATTTAATAAAAAAAAAATAAATAAAAAAAAAGAAAACAAATTTTCTTATTTTGAGTCATGGTACTACCAAAGGTAAAATTTGCAATAATTGCTATACTGGGTGAAATTTTGCTATTTGAAGATCAGAATTCTTTTTATAAATAGAATACAGAATAGTTTAAAGTAGTGATTTTTAATCGACACACACTATAAGCATATACGTGACTTTATTCTCTTTCATTTTAGTAAATTAGTTAATAACATCAGGACATCCCTTTTAATTTACTTTAAATATTACAATTCTAATATAAAATCAACAGGTACATTTTTATACACATGGAGGTTAATTTAAATGTGTTTATAATTTTGACTTTCACTCCAGAGGAGATAGAAAAAAAAATAACTGACCAACCAAATTTAAGCCAAAATAACAACAGAATTATTCACTAAACCTTAAGGAACATGATTATTTAGACACCTGGACTGGGAGCTAGGAGCCTGCATTCCAGTTCAGTACCACTTGTATGTAACCTCACATGGAAAGTCTCTTTATGCCCTATTTTTCTCACTTGGAAAAGAACAGATTGAACTATGTGATTTCCATGCAATTTTTCCAAAAGGCCCCATTATTCACATTTTTGCCTCCTTCTAGGAAACCCGTAGAAGGAGCACCAGCATCTCCTTTGCACCTTAAAGGACCCTGTCTGTCCACTCGGAGCTGGTGGCTGGATTGCCACAAGGATTCCCTGGCAGAAGAATGCCCAGTCCTCCATGGGCTTGTTCCTGTCCTATGTATGTTGCCTCTGGTGGTCTGGTGAATCTGAAGGTTTAGGAGAGTCTACAGATACCTCCAGTGGGTTATCAACAGGGATGCAGAAGAGGGATAGATTTTTAAGATCATTACTTCTATTTGGGATAGGCATTGTGAGATCAAAAGGAACGGGGAGGGAGAGGTTGGCAGGTCATGACACCTCCCAGGTAAGTCAGTCCACCTGTGGTTACTGAGAGTGCTCTGTGGCTGAGGATGGGATAACTCTTCCCCTGTGGGTGAAAGAGACTGGAGAGAACCAAAGGAAAACATCACCCATCTCTTTAACCTCCGTGAAATGGCTCTGAAACGCAATGCAGTCTTTTCAGGATAGCCAGATCTTTTCCTCACATATCTTCATATTTTGAGGTTGCTTACATGGTCTCATGCACTCTGTAATCTTTCCAAGTATCTAGGATGCCCAGTATGCCATCCTCAGCATATTGGAAGTTTGTCCTTTTGCAGGAAATAGTGGTACTTTGTACTTACTTACAGAGGCAATGAAGCGGGCATGTACTTCTCGAAAGCTCTTAATAGGCTTCTGCTTACATTGCACTGCATACGTAGTGTGATTGGGAATGGTCACTTCCAGGTGCAAGGTTAGAGGGGTAAGTATGTTTTGCTCTTCTAGTTTCTAAAGTAGGTGAAAAGAAGGAAAAATGTGTTTCAAAATTTGTCGTTCTAGCCAAGAAAAAAGAAGCTGCCACAATGACGGCTATGCAAGTCACATCACGTGAGAATGATTGCAAGTTTCAACATGATTACATAGCACATTTAATTAGAGAAGAGAAAATTTAGAAAAGGCATAAAATACTTACAGCCTTTTAAATTTGTTTTATGAAATAAACATTATTCGGCTTTTCTGTAGAAATTAGTTATCAATCAGGAAGAAATTTATGGCAAGAATAGGTCTTCCACATAGAATAGAGGAGGAAAAATGCTGATGTTTGAGATTCAGGCAGAAATTTTTAAAGAACAACTATAGACATTATAGATAGAACTCTTGTGTTAGTTCAAGGAGAGGACAAACCCACTTATAAATTCCTTCCCAACATATTTATAACAGAGTGTCCATGAAGTTTGTGCTCAATTTATTCAATGATTTAAAATTGCACACGAACTTTACAGATGCCTTGCATTTCTAACCTCTGCTGAATCTTCAGCCTGTTTTAACATCACTTGTAGGCTCTGGACAGAGATGCTAATACAGTAGCACGTTTACGTTAGGCAGAATCTTAAAATTATCATTGACAAAGCTTTTCATTTGATTCTTAAAAAGAAGACCAATTATTTCTTTAAATTTAATTAATTAAGGATGTAATAAGTTTTTTTTATATGAAATCACATTCTGCGGATGTGTTAGGTGAAAAATAGGTAAGGTGACATGGAAGAAATGTCCCTTGTTTTAGAATCCTTCCCATTAAAATCTGACCACTGGATGTGCTTCAAAGTTATACTGAGTGCTCTCATAACTCATGGAATATAGTTTGTAATAACAATCATCATCTCAAATTGGTCATTACCAAAGTTAATGACCTGTTTATTAGAACATCAACCTTGGCTTTGCCTCGGTATCTTAATTAACACATCTGTCATCTACTGTGAGTGCCTATGAATTTCTGCGTAGAAGACGGCTCCAGTAATAACAGCATTAGAGCAACATCTCTGTATTTGGATGGATCATCAAATTTGCATTGGCCTATCACAGATGAGATCCTGTGAGGCTTCAACTAGTTTTGGCAGCACAAAATGGTAAAATCTAAAAAGCAAATAGAACAGCATTAACCTCCTTTGTGAAACATTTGCATTGAAAATTATTTATCATCACTATGGAGAATGATAATCCCACAACCCCGTTTGCTTACAGAGATGCAATTCCTACCCACACGGTAAACAGCCCTGCCCAGAGTCCCAGCCCTTCCAGATACACACATTTTCTCTTGCCATATTCACTCATTCAACTATCCAACAAATACAGTCACGTTACATCTATGCAGATGCTGTTAGCAAGTTAATAACATATTGATGTTTCCAGCTAAACACCCGTAATTGGCACAGGCATTGAAACATTGACATTTTTTAGAAGAAGAAAATATGGTATGATCATTTTCCTAAAATGAGCTGGCAAACGTTCAGTTTTTAAACCTTCATTTGAAAATTAGACGGGCAGTTCATAACGCATTGACAAACACAACACAACAAAACAAAAATAACAAAGTGCAGTTGGCTATGGTGTCAATTTTTATTCTTTAAAATGTACTGAACATTATATAAATAAATGTGTGTTAAAATGCTGACATAGAGGGAAAAATATTGTTAAACTTTGATGCAACATCTATCCTCTAAAATAATCATGTTGGAAACATAAGTTGCCTGCAAGTCACATTTTATAATTTTAATAATAAATGTATATATTTTTAATTCTCTAGGGTCCATTTTAACTACATGGAAAAGCTGATGCAATGGGGTGGTTTTGTAAAGGTGAGCATTCTGGACCCCTGTGTACCTTATGAATCCATGATTCCTGAGGGGCTGAGAAGGAGACTGGCCCATAAAATGATATTAGGTTAAAAAGAGAGGGCAGAAAAATGAAAATAAGACAAAGCCATAGTAACTATTTGTGTCTGTTCTAAGCCTAACTTGAACTATATATTAAAACAAATATAAGGTTATTAGTTTCATATATGTATTTGCATAGCTTTTTTTGAGAAAAAATATAATATACTTAAAGGAATTATAGGATACAAATTTTGCTTATGTATAAATCTTGGGGCAGTAGCTATAATAAAAGCTATAGCTAAATTCCCTAAATTATAGACTCCTAATTTCAATTCACTGAACCATGCCCTGGCTCACAGCATGTGGCCCTGCCCATTACTCTGAGATCATCTCCCCCACTTTCCGATCTCTATTAGACTATTGTTGCCCCTTTAAAATGCTGGGTGTGTCACCACACCCAAGGCCCTGTGGTCATACTGGAGACAGCCCTCTCCTTCACTTCCTCAAGCTCTTCACTCTAATGGCAGCTCTTCAGGGATTTTTTTGTTTGTTTGTTTCACATATCAGTTACTATATGACATTATCTTATTTGCTTATTTCCATTGTGTTTTTTTTTTTTTCTCTTTTATTCCACTAGACTTCAAGTTCCTTGAAGCAAGGTCTTTGACTCCCAGACTTTCAACTACCCCCTTTGTCTAGAATGAAGTCTGGCACAGAGATTAAAAATCACAACAGATCCAAAAATATTTGTTTTGTGATAAACTGGTATAAGTCTTTTCAGGGCAGTGAAAGTTTCTAAATAAGGTATAATTACATATAATCAAGACACAAATCTCAATTGTACAGTTTGAACAGGTCTGTCAAATTATACATAAAAATAATCTCCATGCAGCCAATGCCCAAATCAAGAAATAAGGCAAGGAGATAGAGTTTTTAAACTGAAATGAAAGCTATTTTTTAAAAGTTCTTGTAGATCAAATTGTTTTATTTCCAAAATGAAATCATGGAGAGTCTCAAGAAGAGAAAGATGATGTTTTAGCCACCTAATTGGCATGAAGTTATGATGTGGAAATACTCCTAGGCTTTGAAATACCTCTTGCAAATTCAATCAAAGAAGTTGAACTATTTAAATTGATGGTGAGTTAAAAAAGAAGAAAAAGTAAAGGAAAAATCCATAAGGTTAAGTTTATCTTTCAAAGTTACTTATTTTGATTACTTTGGGGTGTGGCTGGCTGAGACTTCTGAAATTTTTAGAAACAATAAGCCCCAATGTGGATATGTTTTGGGAGATTCATTAGGCTCAAAATTTTAACTGAAACCTTGATTAGAAACTTTTAAAACTTCAAAGAAGAGAATATAGTCTTTGATATTCTTTTTGCAGAGGGTGAACATAGATTCTGGTTTGCCCAAGAGAGCAAGTGCACGGCTGTTCCAGACCAACTGTCAGGGGTGCCTCATTTGTTCTAAAAAGGTGCCCACATATGAAAAATTATATGGTTACCTAAATTTGGCACCCCCCCCCTTTTCCTAGGAAGGTAAGAACGGATTTTTTTTTGTAAAATGAAGCTCTTTATCTGTGTGCCTCTTTTTAACCTAGAGATAGATTTTCCTTTAAAAAGCAGGTGCACTTTGGAGAAAGTAGAGACAACTCAGCAGACGTTGATTATGGCCTTGACCTCATTATGCTAATAAGGACATTGTGAACATTGTCTGAGTTAAGGTAATAAACACCCCAGGTAGAAGGTTAATGGCACATTTAGCATCAGTGGGGTGCCGGGCAGTTTTTCACAGAAAAACCAGTTCAAGCTGGTAAACCTTCTGTCCTGCCCATGTAGAACAAAAACGCATGGTGTTTCCACAAATGGGGTATCATTCAAGAAGGCAGGTAGTGTGCTGAGAATTCAGCAACTGGCTGGCTAGTTGTTTTGCCAAAGAATAACAATGTTAAAATGTTGTCATTTCTTGACAGGACGTTCAATAATCTTTTGAGCCTCCCACCCTGAGGCTGCTAATCCGGATCTCACAACCTGATGACACTGTGATGGGCGTTGTGATGAATTTATGAACTGATGAGTCATTTTCTACATGCATTCAGCTAATGAGCAAAACAAATTATTATGTTTTAAACCTGATTATCACTTCCCTATTTAATACAAAAAGCACATACACATGCTGTTAAGCTGCTTTCCAGGGGAAAAAACCCTGTGCTAAGACCCTATGCAAAAGATTCCTAGTGTAATCAAAATTGGAAGGAACTGGTTCATATTTCTCACGGATTCTATTAAACCTATTACTATTGGCAATAGGATGTACTGCCATCATCACAATTGGAATTTCAATGATTTAAATTATGTGAATTATCACTAACTTTCACATGACTTTCAATTAATTAGTCAAAAAACATGGAACATCCATGCAAAAGGATGAACAATCTGGAATGACTGCTGGGATATCATAAAATAGGAGAAAAGTACACGGTGTTAATAGAAAAGTCTTCATGGTGAAGGGGAACTACAAGTGAGTGAATAAAGAAGAACTGAATCAGTAAAACAGCAGGGCAGGCTGGCGAGGGTGCGGACAGAAGGGAACACTTAGGCACTGTTTGGGGCTGCAAACTAATACAGCATTTTTGGAAAGAAGTACGGAGAATCCCCAAAGAGCTAAAATTAGACCTTCCCTTTGATCCTACAATTCCATTTACCATAAGGACTTTGGCACTTGAACCTTTATAGCAGCTCCATTCACAATTGCAAAGATGTGGAAACAACTCATTTAAACTGTCGTGTCTGTATACCACGGAGCACACTATTCAGCCATAAAAAAGATGGTGACCGTGCATCTTTTGTGTTTAGCTGGATGGAGTTGAAGAACATTCGCATCTCAAGAGTGGGAAAACAAACACCACATGTTGTTGCTATTAAATTGGAAGGTGCTGATGAGCACACAGGTGAACAGAAGGAAGTAAAACTCAGTAAAATCAAGCTGGGAGGAGGCAAGCCAGGGCAAAAATCTGCCTCTGAGGCACAAGGAATGCTATCCGGATAAAGAGCACATGTACAGCTGTGACGCAAGCATTACAAAAGCTATCCATAGGCCGGGCGTGGTGGCTCACTCCTGTAATCCCAGTACTCTGGGAGGCTGAGGCAGGTGGGCTGCTTGAGATCAGGAGTTTGAGACCAGCCTGAGCAAAAGCAAGACCCCATCTCTACTAAAAACAGACAAACTGAGACAAGAGAATACCTTGAGCCCAAGAGTTGGAGGTTACTGTGAGCCATGATGCCATGGCACTATGCTTAGGGTGACAGCTGGCGACTCTGTCTCCAAAGGAAAAAAAAGCGATCCATATAATTATATATAATTTAAAAAAAAATTTATATATATATAAAATTATATATAATTTTTTTTCAAAAAAAGCATTTATACCTTTTTAATATTTAGAAATTTTAAAAAATGTCTGTTTACTGAGGGGTGGAGGGTGCATTTCTGATAGTTATACTTATTACTTAAATTGGTCTTTAATAATAACTTATGAAAAATTAAAATGTTTACTTAAATCTTAACTAATTTTAAAACTGTGGGGCACCCACTATCTGCCCAATACTATTGAAGAAATTGCTATGAACTGCCGGTGCTATGTGGGTAAACACGTCTGCCTGAAACCTTTTCTTCTCTTTGTCTAATTTCCTTGGGTTTGCTTTTTTTAAGCAGCTTGAGCTTATGGATTTGAGGTCTTTTAACATGATAAATTCATTTACGTGTAACATACAGAGGGAGGCAGAAGCAAAGAATTATAAGTCATTCTATTTGAATTAATGTGCTATATCACCGTCAGAAATGTTCTATGGGTCATCATATTTTAATATTTAGCTGTACAAAATCTATGGAAAAGCAAGAGCTGTCAATTGCTAATATTTATGATGAACTTTAAGAATGGAAATTAAGAGCTCTCATGACAATTTAAAGAGAAGCACCCCATTTGCCAGCATGTGCTGTAATAATGATTTACGCCTGTTATTATCTGAAGTCGACCGGGTGCTAGCGTCTTACGCTGAGTGTTACCACTAAAGACAGCACAGAAACATGCTTAGATCAAGCTTTCAAGGGCTGTCAGGGACACTGAAGATCTCTGAGATCTCGGAATGTGGGCTAAGTGTACATAAATTTATCTCCACTTAAAGTACCTTGCTCCCATCAACAGATCATTTCAAAACATGAAATATTTAGAGAAGATATGGGCATTTAAAAATGTGTTTCAGATAAATTCATTAGAAAAATCCTATTGAAATGGCTGAAAATTTCTTATGCAGTCCATAGATTAAAGAAATGAATTAGAATTGGTTGGCTTAACATGCACTAGAATAATTCAGGAGAGTGGGGCTTTTAGCACTGACATAAATCAATGAGCCTACTTACTCAGGATTATCTGTGGCAGGAAATAGTCAATGAGCTCTGCCCAGTTGCTTCTGACAGCCGGTACTTTCCCCAGTTCACTCTCTCATATTGGTTTCCTTGAAAAAGGATATTTTTAGACAGAGCCTTTTGGCATCATTCTTTTGGTCCATCTGAGAGGAGAGAAAATAGCTTTTCCCAGGTAACTAGCAAATGCTTATTCCATTTCTAAGTCCAAAATGTGTAAAGGGCAGAGTGGTTTTAATAAAACCCTTGTCAAATCTTTCCCACTTTTCCTTTAAGTCCTTCCTTATAGGCTGATTTTTAACTGAGAATTGATTTTAAATGACCTAGTTGTGAGGTAGGCTGCTAAAGGTGGGTCAGTTGGGCTGTAGGATTCCCACAGAGCTGAGGAGGATATTGAAGAACGGCCCTTTGAGGTAAAGCTGCAAATATCACGGTGGGGCCTTTTTGACAGCTCAGAGCTGACGGCTGGAATTTTCCTCTGTCCTCACACTTCATTTTCCACTGCTGCTTTTAATTTGTTTTTGAATTGGCTCTTTGTGTGTGTGTGTGTGTGTGTGCACCCACCACCCTTTATTGGAATTATTTGATTCAACATTTCATCATTCGTTATGTTACCTGAGTGAAGCTCAGTGTTTCCGAGGACCTCTAGTACCATTTGTTATGTTGTTCTGAAAGGTCAGTAGCTATGCTGAGACTTTTCCTATCCATAGCTGTCCCTTTACCCATTCCTGCTCACTTACTTACCCTAAACAGCCGCTCAAACCAACCACTTCATTTTGATGACGATTTGGGGGTTAAGTGGATCAGGCCATCTGTTCCTGGTCTTCCTGGGATTAGCTGGGTGGCTGGGGCTGCCTGGTTTTCCTGCAAAGACACTTCTTCATGCTCACATGTCAGCCTGATGCTTTGTGACCTTCCCACATCATCTAAATACTTCTGCATGGTCTTTCTATGTGGCCTGGGACAGCATGCCCATCATCGGAGAGCCAGACTCTTTACAAGGGGGCTGGATTCCCTGGGGGGAGTGTTTCCAGAGACCTGGACAGACGTCCCAGCTCATGATCTGCGCTTGAAGAACACACAGTGTCACTTCTGTCACATCCATTGGCCAAAAGGTGGCTCAACGCAGCCCAGGTTCTAGGGGAGGGAAAGTAAACTCCACATCTCAGTGAGAAGAGTAGCCAGCAGCTCAGGGCAGTCTTAATCTCCAGCATGATGTTCAAACTCAGGCGCTTCTTAAAATGCAGTCTTCTAATTAGCTTCCTTAATAAGAACTTCCAAGAATATAACTTTTGTTACAGCAGCAATAGCATGTGCTTTAGAGTAAAACTGGGGTTAGATATTTTTCTTACTTTTGCTATAACTTTCATTACTTTACATATCTGAACTTTAGATTTCTTGTAAAAATGTGGATGACCATATTTTTTGAGGAAAAGAAGAATATCAAAAAAATGGTTTAAACCTATGTCATGCAGTGCCTGGCACAATAAAATGAGTAAATCTCAATTATGAGTTTAACCTATACTCTGTATAAGGTAAACACTACAACTATTTTAAATTGCACATGAACTTTATGGACACCCTGCATTTACAACTTTTTTTTTTTATTGTTGGGGATTCATTGAGGGTACAATAAGCCAGGTTACACTGATTGCAATTGTTAGGTAAAGTCCCTCTTGCAATCATGTCTTGCCCCGATAAAGTGTGACACACACCAAGGCCCCACCCCCCTCCCTCTGTCCCTCTTTCTGCTTCCCCCCCATAACCTTGTCATTAATTGTCCTCATATCAAAATTGAGTACATAGGATTCATGATTCTCCATTCTTGTGATGCTTTACTAAGAATAATGTCTTCCACTTCCATCCAGGTTAATACAAATTGCACACCAACCTATGGATATCCTGTATTTTTCCCCTAGATGAGTGGTTTTTCCTAACTGAATTAACAACTATGGCTTGAAAACCCTTTCTCCAATCTATCCTGTATGCAGCTTGCTGTTGAAGAGATGTTCCTAATGTGTTTCTTTAAAATGTTACTCATTTTTCAAAAAATGTTTTATGACAACATGATGACAACATTTTACGTTTGAACTTGACTGGATTAAGGGATACACGGATAGCTGGTAAAGCATTATTTCTGGCATATCTGTGAGGGTGTTTCTGTAAGAGATTGGTATCTTAATCCATGGACTAAGTAGGGAAGATTCACTCTCATCATGGGCAGGAATCATCCCATCAGCTTGGAGTTCAGGTAAAACAAAAACGCTGAGGAAAGGTGAATTCACCCCCACTCTCTCTTAGAGCTGAGAGAACCTTCTCCTGAACCTGGACAGCAGACTCCAGGTTCTCTGGCTATTGGACTCTGGGACTTGCATTGGCCGTCCCTTGGGTCCTCTGACCTTCCGCCTTGGACTGAGTTATGCATCAGTTTCTCTGGCTCCCTTTGGATCTGAACTGATCCAGGCTGGCAGTCCTCCTGGTTCTCCAGCTTGAAGATGATTTATTGTGTGAATTCTTAGAGTTGATAATCACCTGAGCCAATTGTCCTAATATGCCTTCTCACAACTATCTATCTAATCCATCCACCCATCCACCCGTCCATCTGTCCATTGTCCATCCATCCATCCTTCCATCCCTCCCTCCCTCCATCCATTATATTGGTTCTGTCTCTCTAAAGAAACCCAATTAACACAGATACTAACTGAAATACAATAACCTGTAATCTGGACATTTGAGGCTCCTGTCATCTACTCCCACTCGTTGTTTCTTCCAGGCTGACACCCACTTTTCAGGCAACCCAGCTTGAACTGGGGACTACACATTATGCATCTAGTCACCTATTCATAGCCATTTCTCAAACATGTGCTAAATTCCAGAAACTATTCAGATTTTAGACATACAAACATGAATAAAACTTATCTTTCCCTTTTCTACAAATTCATCCCATGTTCTCACTTAGTTTAAATTCTGGCTACTCCTTCACCCTGATGTGGTTTCATGAACATATCCGAGTGCTGAATGCCGGACCCTCCTACCTTTCAATTCTACGAACTGTCACACTTTTGTAAATTCTCTTCTTCTTTCACCTTCCACTCTGCCATCGTACCTTGTAAGTTTTCTGCTCTGTGTTCACCCCTTAGTATTCTCCCAACACAGCTGAAATCCGACTTTGATCACCTGTCCCAGGGAAAACTAGCCTTGTGTTCAGTTTGTTTTCAGGTGCTGCTTGGAAGGCCACGGTTTCACCTGGTCATTTCCTCTTCAGGAGAAGAATTCGGCTACTCTCGCCCCTTATCTCATGTGTTCCTGACAAAGAGCTAAATCCAATTCTCTTCTCCTTAGAACATGAAAAATAGAAGTGGTATCTCCTTGCTCTGGAAATAATCAAAACTTTAGATCAAAACTTGTTATCTTAGCTTTTCGTAGTATTATCTCATGTCATTTACATCCAAATCTAATAATAGCTTTGATGTACATTTGAATCCCTTATAGCAAAAGGGATATTAATATGCACAATTAATATTTATAAAGTGAATATATCATTTGCACTTTGATGAAATAAATAATATAAATTGATATTTTAAAAAATCATTTTTACATTTTATTTTATTTTTTTTTGTAGAGACAGAGTCTCACTGTACCGCCCTTGGGTAGAGTGCCGTGGCGTCACACGGCTCACAGCAACATCCAGCTCTTGGGCTTACGCGATTCTCTTGCCTCAGCCTCCCGAGTAGCTGGGACTACAGGCGCCCACCACAACGCCCGGCTATTTTTTTGTTGCAGTTTGGCCGGGGCTGGGCTTGAACCCGCCACCCTCGGCATATGGGGCCGGCGCCCTACTCACTGAGCCACAGGCGCCGCCCTTTACATTTTATTTTTAACTATTAATGTTTCATTTAGGTATTACTTATAGATAGTTGAAAATGATTCAATTCAATTTATAAGATATGGCAATAACAAGTAATAAATTCAAAGCAATTAATAATTAGGAGAGGCATTTACCTTTTGTATTCATTGACTTTTGCCTGCAAAAGGATTATAGTTTTATACAAAGATATATAAAATAATTTGTAAAATGTTTAAAAATTTTACATTAATCTTCTTGAGCTTTTTCTTAGTAAAGAAGTTCTATTTGGTGAGTTGGTCCTTATCAAGTACTAAATCTCCTGCCTTTGTACTCAACATTTTTTATTATCCTGAATCTGTGTTGCACACACAAATTTTTTCATGTGTAAGGTTATCTCTGGGTAAGAGACAATATCTAAGGCCATCTTACAGTCAGGGAGCTTTCTGTGTTGATTAAATAAAGGATTAACTATCCTTTCCCAGATGGCCTGTGCTGTGTGTGTACAAGCATGTGTGTGTGAGAGTGTTTTGACAACATCTAGGAAAATCTTAAATACCTGTATATGAGGTTAAGCCTGAATGGATACCTAACTCTTCAAAAAAGATGGAATGTTTCTTCCAAGTTTAATTCCACTTATAAGGTGGGTTAAATAAGGATGAATAACTCTTAACTATAGTCAATCTACTCCAAGTATTACTGAAGTTAGAAATAATTATTTACTTGGAAAGGCCTGTGCCTGTCCAATCATATGTGTAGGTGATTTTGTATTCTGCTTTATAGATTCTACACTCACAGGTTTGAAAAAATGTGAAAATTGAAAAGTTGGGTCACCTGGAGGAAATAGGGACTGTTGTAATAACCCAGTTTCACCTGCCCACTTTAAATCAGGTCTCAAGGCCTGGGAGACGTGCAGTCAGGGGGTCATTTAGTTATCCGTTTACACAATAATTACTTCCAGTTATTGAATATTTCTTAAAAGTATGTTTTATAGGAAGTACTATACTAGCTCCTGTGTATATTCAAAAAGGCATCCAGCTTTAAAAAAGCTTACAGTTTAGAAGAAAAGGAGTCTATGCCTCATCATCTGTATTTAAGTCATAAAGTATTTTGATTCGCCTATTTCTATAACAAATTCAATAACACATATTAGCAAGAGCCCCTGTTTATGCAAAATTATTATAATACACTCTTTTATTTTCAAAAGTTTCCCTATTTGAAGGATAAATTATATAAGTGGATGTTGAATTATGGTCAACCATTCTCTGGGGGTATTTGAGATGTTTTTACAGGGTGAGCAAGATAAAAATTATTTTTATAACATGCTATAAAATTATTTTTCTTTTAAACTCTCATTTTCTTTTGACTAGAGTTTTAAAGGTACGTGATGTGTGATATTGCAGCAGGTTAGATTCAGAAGGCGATCAGAGAATCTGACTGCTCTCTATTAAGCCAACTATCAAAGAGATGGCATGAGCCTAAAACAAAGCCACCTCTCTTACTAATTGTTTTCTTGTTGTTGTAGCTTATTTTGGAAAATATAATTACTTTTTTATTAAAGTGTGTTATTTGTGGTAACACGTATTGGGTCTGTTTTAATTTTATTATTTTAAGTGAATTTATAAATAAGCACATACGTATTTTTTCATGCTGAAGTTGCGTGTCTAACAGAATAAACATTCATAAATACAACCCATTTGACCATAAGCCCTTTAGGGCCCTCATTAATATTTAAGATTCTAAAAGGGGGGGTGGCACCTATGGCTCAAAAGAGTAGGGCGCTGGCCCCATATGCCAGAGGTGTCAGGTTCAAACCCAGCCCTGGCCAAAAACTGAAAAAATAAAATAAAATAAAAAGATTCTAAAAGGATTCTTAGACTCAGAGAAGAAAGTTATTTTACCAAAAAGATATTTTTTTTCTGTTTCATTTTAGTTACCAGTTTGGGTTTACTTCACTTTTTGTCTTTGGAATTATATAGCTCTGTTTTCCTAGATTTGGATAGACTTTCTGTCATTAATTCATACTTTCATAAGGTATTGTGTGCCTGGTATTGTTCTGAAATCTGAGAATACTAAAAATAAATTGAATGGATTTTGTTACATTATATAGAAAGTGATTTTGAACCAAGTAATCATTAAAAATAAAAAATCCACTGAGGCAAGCTGGGAAGGAGCGATGTAGCTCAGGCCTGCCTGTAATCCCACCCACTCTGATTTGACCTTAGAAGGAAGGACAAGAAAACCTCCTTGGGAAATTGCATTTGGGCAGAAATGGTTTGCCCAGCCATTCATATGATGATAAATGAAACCAGCATTACAGAGAGAGGAAATAAAATACGGAAAGGCCTTGTGAAAGGAGAGTGTAAGGTGAGCAGGGGGCCTGGGAGACTCTGAGCTGTGTCCAGCAGCGGTAGAGTGGATGGATCAGGAGACTCAGGTAAAGAGGTGGGTGGGGACCAAGTCATCACCAGCTTCTCAGACAAGCTACGGACATGTTTCTCAATCTTATTAGCAATGGGAAGTCAACAACAAGTCTCAGTGAATGAAGGGTCACTAAAGGGTTTGGTCCTTGACGCTGTTGTCATGTGATGTGATTTGTGGAGCTCTGTGTGCAAGTGAGCAGTGCTGGGAGCTGCTGGGTGGAGCCAGTGTGAGGGTTCTCAGTAACTGGAAAGATAGTTAGGGGCCAAATCATCGAAGTTTGTTGATAGATAAGATATGAAAATGGATGAAAGACCTATGAACAGACTTTCTTTCATTAAGTTATACATTTAAGAAATAGTTGAGAATTTAAGAAAATGTACTCAGGAATTTCTTAACTATGCAACTGGCTAGATAAACATTTCACTTGGAGGTTGAGGAAACATTGACTAATAAACGCTTGGAATTTTCAGGTAAATGAAAGTCCCCTGGTGCTGTTCCATATGGACCTGCTGCTCTGCGGTGAAGAATGAAATGCAGCCAACAGCAAAAGAAGTGTGTAGTATTTGAGGCCTTTTGTTCATTGGTGTTGGTGAGTTTTAACTGACTGTTTGTCGACAGCTTACAGAGTAGGAATCTTATTTTCTGAGACATACACTGTTTAGCATTTACTTGATTCCCAGGCTTTTCTATCTAATTTTTAATATTTGAATCACAAATTTCTTTTCCCATTTGCCCTGCTTTGAGTCTTACTATAATTCAGCAAAAATATATTAAAGTAAATCACATGAGATTGGAGTGTAAGCCACTTCATAAACTTCCTGACTGGGAAGTCTGAAGTGACAGAGCTTTTAAGTCAAAGAACATCGTGAATGATATTTTTCTGGTGAAAAATGAGGCTTCTTAAAATTAACTTACTTGTTTACTTATTAGCACTGATTTACATCTTAGTTCTTGAGGTGACCAGCCCTTGGGAGAAATGTCAATTGTCATTCAGAGTTTCACAGTTGGGACTGGAGCCATTCAGGAGTCTCCCACTCTGTGCCTCGTTCTGAGTAGTGTTTATTGTAATCCATATTATTTCATTGAAGTGGTATTGGTTATAATATTACAAAGTAAAAGAGCAAGTGAGTTAGTCATCTAATTAAAGAAGTTTTTGACTCCACATTTTTTCATTTGGTGGAAGGTATTTTCCACCTTAAAATAACATAGGTATCATATCAGACATGTAAATAGTTCCTACACAGAAGAGAACATATAACTTAATAATATTCATGTCATAAACATCAGTCAAGTGTGGGTAGAGCTTTCTCTCCCATCTTGGCTATTCATACAGGTGTGTCAGCTTATATGAAACAATTACCATATTGAAGACTACGTCTGACAATTTTTTTCTAGCTGTATTGATGTATTTTCAGAAAAAAAAAAAAAGTTCCCCAGTTGTCTGCCAGCTTTTCCTCTGCAGTAAGTGAAGCAAGGCAGCATTTTAAGGGGAAGATGGAAGTGGCTTCCGAGGCCGTCTGGACTTGAACCCGTCTGCGTGAAGGCTGTCCAGGCCGACCCTATCAATCACGTCTGACTACAGTCAATCTTCACAGGCTGCAATTTTCTCAGGAAAAGGCAAGGCAGCGAAGCCATCCTCAGCTTTGATGAAACTTTTATAAAGGAAAATTTATACCAGTTGTACCCGCCGCTCAGCTGGGAGCTGATTAAATGATTTATATTTCACCTGATCAGAAAGCCAGGCAGATTAAAAATTGTGGCAAACCCCTTTCAGAAGGCACATCCTTGCCTTCAGGTCACTTCTGAGAGAAACAGTCCGTGTGGTCCAAGGACAGCTCAGCTGTCCTCCTTCCTCAAGGCAAGTCATTACCAAGTAAGTGGTCAGGGTATATTTTTAAGAGCAATGCCTTTGAAAGCCAAGTCTTCCTTGTATTTACAGTCCTGCCAAAGAGTTGTTTAGGGTTTCAAGAAGCAGACATAAATTACATTTACTTAAATATCCTCCAGAAGCCTTATCATTCAATTGCAAGATACATATAACTTCAAATTAGGATTTTAAACATGGTAGTAACCAGTTTAGGAAGTGAACAGAGACTGAAACACCAGGTGGATTAAAGTTGGCCGAGGGGAGGCGGGAGTGGGGAAGTCTAGCCAGGCGGGAAGAATCTGCCACATGACCCAGGTTGGAGAGGCAGCAAGTGTGTCCTTGCTGAGACCCGGACCGTCCTTCTCCCACGCACACTTTACTCTGATGCCTTTCTTTATCTATTAATATTGTTTTAGCCAGTCAAATAACTATCAGTAACAATGAATATTTATTGGGCTTTTACTCACACAAAACACAGTAGTAGTTTTGGAGATTTAAGGAAATAATTTGTAATAAGCCTTATATCTGCTACTTAGCAGTGTCAGGAGAATTCTTTATGAGAAGGCAAGTTTGACGGACTGGCATGAAAAAGGGCAGGACAAAAAAGTGGTCCCCACATGTCCCTCTCCTCCCACTCATGGTGCTGCCATCATTCTTGGCACATATTGTACATAGAGGCCTCTGGTGCTGCCACCTCCTGCGCTGACCCCTCTGGGGTTTACCTAATTTTCAGAAACTGGACGTGCACCACATGTACACGTTGGCACTGCAGACCTCGCTCCTCGTGTGGAGTCCACTACATGATGGCCCATTTGCTAACAGTCCCTTGGGTGGTCAACTTACCAAGGTTCTACTGTATTTTTAATTTTAGCTTTTCCTCTCTGCGTTATTATGTATGCATCTCTACTTTGCTAGATTGATCTGTTTTATTTATTTCTGTTTCCAGTATCTAAAGTAGCATCATCTGGAAAGAAGCACACCCTCTGTAAACATTTGCTCTGTGGTTGAAGGAACAAATATATAAAACAAATGAGACATCAGATTCCCTGGTCATTAGAGGCACAGAGCACAGTTACTGATTCTTATCACACTAAAAGGAAACGCTGAGAATAGGACAGTCTCCTGGCAAGCCTAGAGACGTTTTGTGACTTAGGGGCAATCCCCCAAGTAACTCAGTGTTCCCAAAGGAGATAAGGTCTGTCACTGGTTAGTAAGCAGGTGTTAAACATTGATGCTTAGTAGTTCTTCATGGGGGTTGTGGGGAAACAGCAAGTGAGGAAAGAGCACGTGGCAATCCTTATGCGTGCAGCCCGTGTATGTCATTACCTTAACTCTCCACACCTGTTGGGTATAACCTTAATAAATACCCATTGTGGAGGGGGCTCTGAGCCACTCTGCAACTAAGGTTAACCGGCCTCCCACAAGCTTGTACTTCTAATCTGTGTCATCCCTGGTTCCTTCATGCAGCAACCGAGACCATGGCCATAGGGGTCGTGACATTGAGTGACACAAAGACACGTTCAGACTGCGCAGCAGAGAGCATTTTATATTATAATATGTGCGCGTCATGTTGTTTTCTTCCTAGAGCTGATAAAGATGGCATTTAAATACTTTCTACATGACTTTAAAAATTTAAAAATCATTCTTTGCTTTTGTTGTTTAGAAGTTATTGAACGAATTGCTACCACTTATAACAGTTTACAACAAATGCTATCTAGAGATGATTTTCAGGCATTGAAATTTTATCATTCAATATTATAAATCTCAAAGACTGGGTGAGCTTGGAAACTATGGTTAAATTTATAAGCTTTGACTTTATGGACTCTGTGATCAACAACGTCTTTGCCCTCCCGCTGGTAATGTTTTTGGCCAGACTTCCCAGTCGGCTCTTTGGGACTATTACTGGGTAACAGGTCTGGGTTTGTTTTGCTGCACTGACTCCTTAGTTTAATTTTGGGTTCAATTTGTTATACACCCCTGTAACGAAAGCTGACATGATGAGTTTATTAAACATTAAATGATTTAAGAACTTAATATAACCATGTGGGAAAATAAACACCCAAATGATACGGTAGAGAGAAGACAAATTGCCGTTACTTCATTTATTTTGAAAGCCAAAAACTATAGTGCACCATTTTGGGAAGAAGTGATTCTCTCTTCTTTATTTATAGTTAAAAAAAAAAAAAAAGACAAAAACCCTCTATCTGTAGCATTCTTACTGAACTTGTTCTACCTCTCATCCTTTCCTTTCCCCTTAGCTCTCTTCTCTATATTATTTCTCCCGCGAATCATATCCAGGCCGTGTAACGTGAAATGCCAAACTGAATGTGAACCAAAGTTCCGACTCAGCGCATCTCTATAATATTTAAGTTTTCAAATTAGCCATCTCATGAGTCCCTGAAGACGACTATGGCAGTGACTCCTATTTAAACGAGCTTTTGTTTAGGGTTACTGACGGGAGCTGTGGTGCAGGGAGGGGACCACCGGACACCACTGCCTGCGGGACCGGCTGCCCGGGTCAGTGGTCTGCTATGCAGGGTGGTGGCTCTGCTCACCTGGTTTGCCCTCACCTCTTCGAATTTCAAGAATATTCACTGTTAATACCATTTCTCCTTCTTCACCTGGGGGAATGTAGAAAAGGTAGGCAGGAAGAAAGAAGGAAGAAAGAAAAGAATGATTTTGGCCAATCTCTAAAGCAGAAGCTTTATCTTCAAAATCTACAAAATTCACACCGAATATATTAAATTCATCCATTCATTCCACCAAATTTTTATAAGCAAAAGCAATATATCTAGAGCTGCCTTAGGGACTTTAACATGCAGTGTGACCCAAGGCACCACATATTCCATCAGTAGAGTTGTTGGCTTTGGGATGGTCTCTGTCTCGGCTGTGCTTCTGCAGTGCAAACACAACTGAGATGATGGTAAACTAACAAAGCTTTATTTACAAAAGCAAGCGTAGCAGGATGACCACTGCCACCCATAGATTGTCCTCCTTGATTATTCTAATTGATAGAGCATTGAAGCGTTGTCGCAGCCCTGGAAAAAGACCCTAGGGCCCCTACATTCAACTTTTTCTCTCAGCTGCGATTTTCAGGTTTGGTTTGCTAGAGTGTTAGGTGAAGTTTACATTGTGTGATCTATATCATGTTTTGTGAAAAGGTACTTTTCCTAAAATGACTGAATTTTGCCTTGGCCTAGTCACTCATTCGTTAGGCGAATCCTGTGGGATCTTTGCATACAAGGAACATGCCCAGCCAGGAGGCAGGTGTGTCCTTAACCACATCAGTACAGAGCTCTGAAAGCTGGATTGGATGCACCTGTCACAGCCTGAAGGGCTACGAGTGACTGCACCCTCTTAAGTTCATATCCAAATGTTAAAGTCTTTCATCTTCTCACTGGCCACATAACAGGCAAAGGCGAAAAAGCAAAGCTCACATTTAGCCACAACTAAGCAAATCACCTCTGTGACCTTGTGCAGCAGTACAGGTAGACAGGGTTCCTCAGTCTTACCAATCAGAAAATCATTCTCTATTCCTTCTGGGGAAGAGCAAAGGAGATTAGATTACATGAGGCTTTGTTGGGAGTGGTGGCAAGAGTTTTCCTTTAAAGATCTGCAATTTAATTTTCTATTATAAAAAGAAAAGTTGGATTCTGCAGATTGACTACCAAATATGTTCACCAGGCTTCATTGGGAGACAATCCAAGTTAGCATAAGTATAAAATGTTGTGCCTAACATGTAGAAATAAAAGAACCTATGAGAAACTAACAAGTGCACAGAAGTATTATACATTCTAATGCCTTTGTTATAGAAGAGAAACAAAAATAGCTTCACAGAGAAAAAACACTGACTTTAAAAGGTGATTGAGGGAAATTGTCTTTGCAGAAAAGCAGTAATGTTGCTCAGGTTTGATGGTAAGACACAGTCCAAGGTCTTGAAGTTCACATCACCAACTAGTAGTATTAATATCACCAAAAGAATAAGCGCTCCATCGATTGCTGAACTAATTGGATGCGCAAAATGTGGCTATGCCAAACAGGCTCCTCTCAGACAGAAAGAGACCAAGCCCCAGCATAATAGGTTTGCTGTTCCCTTTGGGGTGTTATAAACAGAATCAATATGTACTAATGACTGTGGCCATAAATTTGACCATACTTCACAGGGCACCATTCTGCACTTATCCAGTAGTGGGCTTGACATAGAATAATAGAGTTTACCCTTTTTAAGTTTTAAATTACTATGAAAATGCTGAGCCTAACAGTAAAATGCATTTGGGGATGTTTTTAAGCATAGGAAATATTGGTAATACTTCCACTAAGCATACTATTAAAATAAATAAATAGTATTTATTGCTTGGTTCCCAGCTGCAGCTGGATGGAAAGCAGTGGGAAGGGAGAAATAGGACATCCATATTTATCAAATGTGCAAGGCTCATGTTTACTTAATCCATTTCCAAAGAGTTGCTTACACCACAGGATGAGAAGAGTTTTCTTTTTACTCCAAGGTTCATTTTAGTTTCAACGATATGGAAGGTGGTACAGTTGTGGTAACTGAAGAATGAACGACCATAAAAGATGAACTTTTGCCAAACCTTAATTTGCTGCTATTTTGTTATGTTTTTTGGCTTAAGTTTCATCAAAGCTTCTAAACAATGTTTTTATCTTTAAGGTAAAGTGGAGAATAAGTGTTTCAGAATAAAGCAACACACTCACACTTATATATATATACACACTTATATGTAGATGCCTATACATTTGTCTATATACAGTTTAAATTTATATATGTGTGTATTTACAAACACATTAAAATAATATGTGTACGTGCATCTTCAGGAATACTGTGAAATAAAGTAATTTTCAAGCTATACGTCCTTATAGTAAAAATTGTCTTTCCCTTCCACACATTATTTTGGAGAAGATCATGGTTATTGCTTTGTGTGGATTTGCAATATTACAGGAATGTTCACCTGGTCATACACAGGTGACTGTGGGTGTCACATGTGTGTGGAGTGGGGTACACAAAGCCGTCTGCTACCTTTGTATAAAGACCTTAAGTTTTTATTTCCCTTAAATGCCTTTATAATATGGATAATAAAGAAAATATGCTTAGGCAATAGTAAACAGAAGTCAGTTTGGAACAGAGTTGGACTGCAGCATTCTCCATTTCATCCTCCTCCTGAGCCATTGTCACGACACCTGTTTCTGTCACAAATTTGAAACATGATGACATTTTTCCTTGTGTTATGAGATGGGAATATAGGAGGGCTATCCAGAAAGTATCCAGCTAAATCTGCCTCCAGTTTTCACAGTCCGTGGCTGGACACTTTCTTTTTTTTTTTTTATGCAATGTGGACTCTAATTATTATTTTTTTATTGTTGGGGATCCATTGAGGGTACAATAAGCCAGGTTACACTGATTGCAATTGTTAGGTAAAGTCCCTCTTGCAATCATGTCTTGCCCCCATAAAGTGTGACACACACCAAGGCCCCACACCCCTCCCTCCGTCCCTCTTTCTGCTTCCCCCCCATAACCTTAATTGTCATTAATTGTCCTTACATCAAAATTGAGTACATAGGATTCATGCTTCTCCATTCTTGTGATGCTTTACTAAGAATAATGTCTTCCACATCCATCCAGGTTAATACGAAGGATGTAAAGTCTCCATTTTTTTTAATGGCTGAATAGTATTCCATGGTATACATATACCACAGCTTGTTCATCCATTCCTGGGTTGGTGGGCATTTAGGCTGTTTCCACATTTTGGCGATTGTAAATTGAGCTGCAATAAACAGTTTAGTACAAGTGTCCTTATGATAAAAGGATTTCTTTCCTTCTGGGTAGATGCCCAGTAATGGGATTGCAGGATCAAATGGGAGGTCTAGCTTGAGTGCTTTGAGGTTTCTCCATACTTCCTTCCAGAAAGGTTGTACTAGTTTGCAGTCCCACCAGCAGTGTAAAAGTGTTCCCTTCTCTCCACAACCACGCCAGCATCTGCAGTTTTGAGATTTTGTGATGTGGGCCATTCTCACTGGGGTTAGATGATATCTCAGGGTTCTTTTGATTTGCATTTCTCTAATATATAGAGATGATGAACATTTTTTCATGTGTTTGTTAGCCATTCGTCTGTCGTCTTTAGAGAAAGTTCTATTCATGTCTCTTGCCCATTGATATATGGGATTGTTGGCTTTTTTCATGTGGATTAATTTGAGTTCTCTATAGATCCTACTTATCAACCTTTTGTCTGATTGAAAATATGCAAATATCCTTTCCCATTGTGTTGGTTGTGTCTTTGCTTTGGTTATTGTCTCCTTAGCTGTACAGAAGCTTTTCAGTTTAATGAAGTCCCATTTGTTTATTTTTGTTGTTGTTGCAATTGCCATGGCAGTCTTCTTCATGAAGTCTTTCCCCAGGCCAATATCTTCCAGTGTTTTTCCTATGCTTTCTTGGAGGATTTTTATTGTTTCATGCCTTAAATTTAAGTCCTTTATCCATCTTGAATCAATTTTTGTCAGTGGGGAAAGGTGTGGGTCCAGTTTCAGTCTTTTACATGTAGACATCCAGTTCTCCCAACACCATTTATTGAATAGGGAGTCTTTCCCCCAAGGTATGTTCTTGTTTGGTTTATCGAAGATTAGGTGGTTGTAAGATGATAGTTTCATTTCTTGGTTTTCAATTCGATTCCAAGTGTCTATGTCTCTATTTTTGTGCCAGTACCATGCTGTCTTGAGCACTATGGCTTTGTAGTACAGACTAAAATCTGGTATGCTGATGCCCCCAGCTTTATTTTTGTTACAAAGAACTGCCTTAGCTATACGGGTTTTTTTCCAGTTCCATACAAAACGCAGAATCATTTTTTCCAAATCTTGCAAGTACGGTGTAGGTACTTTGATAGGAATGGCATTGAATAGGTAGATAGCTTTGGGAAGTATAGACATTTTAACAATGTTGATTCTTCCCATCCATGAGCATGGTATGTTCTTCCATTTGTTAATATCCTCTGCTATTTCCTTTCTGAGGATTTCATAATTTTCTTTATAGAGGTCCTTCACCTCCTTCGTTAGGTATATTCCTAGGTATTTCATTTTCTTTGAAACTATGGTGAAGGGAGTTGTGTCCTTAATTAGCTTCTCATCTTGACTGTTATTGGTGTATACAAAGGCTACTGACTTGTGGACATTGATTTTATATCCTGAAACATTACTGTACTTTTTGATGACTTCTAGGAGTCTTGTGGTTGAGTCTTTGGGGTTCTCTAAGTATAAGATCATGTCGTCAGCAAAGAGGGAGAGTTTGACCTCCTCTGCTCCCATTTGGATTCCCTTTATTTCCTTGTCTTGCCTAATTGTATTGGCTAGAACTTCCAGCACTACGTTGAATAGTAAAGGTGACAGAGGACAATCTTGTCTGGTTCCAGTTCTAAGAGGAAAAGCTTTCAGTTTTACTCCATTCAGTAAAATATTGGCTGTGGGTTTGTCATAGATAGCTTCAATCAGTTTTAGAAATGTGCCACCTATGCCTATACTCTTCAGTGTTCTAATTAGAAAAGGATGCTGGATTTTATCAAATGCTTTTTCTGCATCTATTGAGAGGATCATGTGATCTTTATTTTTGCCTCTGTTAATACGGTGGATAACGTTTATAGACTTGCGTATGTTAAACCAGCCTTGCATCCCTGGGATGAAGCCTACTTGATCATGATGAATGACTTTTTTCATGATAAGCTGTAATCTATTGGCTAGGATTTGGTTGAGAATTTTTGCATCTATATTCATGAGTGAGATTGGTCTGAAATTCTCCTTTTTGTTTGGGTCTTTTCCTGGTTTTGGTATCAGGGTGATGTTTGCTTCATAGAATGTGTTGGGGAAGATTCCTTCTTCCTCAATTTTTTGGAATAATTTCTGCAGTACAGGAATAAGCTCTTCTTTGAAGGTTTGATAGAATTCTGGAGTGAAGCCATCTGGACCAGGGCATTTTTTGGTTGGAAGATTTTTTATTGTTTCTTTGATCTCAGTGCTTGAAATTGGTCTGTTCAGGATCTCTATTTCTTCCTGGCTAAGTCTAGGGAGAGGGTGTGATTCCAAATATTGATCCATTTCCTTCACATTGTCAAATTTCTGGGCATACAGTTTCTGGTAGTATTCAGAGATGATCTCTTGTATCTCTGTGGGATCAGCTGTTATTTCCCCTTTATCATTTCTGATTGAGGTTACTAGAGATTTTACTTTTCTATTCCTCGTTAGTCTGGCCAATGGTTTATCTATTTTATTTATTTTTTCAAAAAACCACCTGCTTGATTCATTAATTTTCTGAATGATTCTTTTGTTTTCAATTTCATTGATCTCTGATTTGATTTTGGATATTTCTTTTCTTCTACTGAGTTTAGGCTTAGATTGTTCTTCTTTTTCCAATTCCATAAGATCTCTTGTGAGATTGTTGATGTGCTCTCTTTCTGTTTTTTGAATGTAGGCATCTAAAGCGATGAATTTTCCTCTCAAAACTGCTTTTGCAGTATCCCAGAGGTTTTGGTAGCTTGTGTCTTCATTGTTGTTATGCTCAAGGAAGTTAATGATTTCCTGTTTTATTTCTTCCTGCACCCATCTGTATTTCAACAGAAGATTGTTTAATTTCCATGCCTTTGGGTGGGGTCGAGCATTTTTGTTAGAGTTGAGTTCCATCTTTAGTGCCTTATTGTTTGAGAAGATACAAGGTAAAATTTCAGTTCTTTTGATTCTGTTGATATTTGTTTTGTGTCCCAGGATATGATCAATTTTGGAGAATGTTCCATGGGGTGATGAGAAGAATGTATATTCTTTATCTTTGGGATGGAGTGTTCTATATGCGTCTATCAAGCACAGTTGTTCTAGGGTCTCATTTAAATCTCTTATATCTTTGTTTAATTTCTGTTTAGAGGATCTGTCCAGCTCTGTAAGAGGAGTGTTAAAGTCCCCTGTTATGATGGTATTATCAGATATCATATTGCTCAGACTGAGTGAGGTCTGTTTCAAGAATCTGGGAGCATTTAAATTGGGTGCATAAATATTTAGAATTGAAAAGTCTTTTTGTTGTATTTTTCCCTTGACCAATATAAAGTGACCATCTTTGTCTTTTTTGACTTTAGTTGCTTTAAATCCACATGTAATTGAAAATAAGATTGCAACTCCTCTTTTCTTCTGAGTTCCATTTGCCTGAAAAATTATCTTCCAACCCGTGACTCGGAGCTTTAATTTGTCTTTTGAAGCCAGGTGTGTTTCTTGCAGACAGCAAATGGATGGCTTGTGTTTTTTAATCCAGTCAACCAATCTATGTCTCTTCAGTGGGGAATTCAAGCCATTAACATTTATTGAGATAATTGATAAGTGTGGTAGTATTCTATTCGTCTTATTTGGTGAGAGTCCATTGCTTATTTTTATCTTGTGCATCTGTGTGGAAGTTAGGTTCTGTCCTTTAATTTCTGAGTTCTTACTTTGCTGCCGATCCATTGTGATGGTCAGTGTGCAGAACAGGTTGAACTATTTCCTGTAGAGCTGGTCTTGTTGTGGCGAATTTCCTCAATGTTTGTATATCCGTAAATGATTTGATTTCTCCGTCAATTTTGAAGCTTAGCTTAGCAGGGTACAGATTTCTGGGCTGGAAATTGTTCTGTTTAAGTAGATTAATGGTAGATGACCATTGTCTTCTTGCTTGGAAAGTTTCATTAGAGAAGTCTGCGGTCAATCTGATGGATTTGCCCCTGTAGGTCAACTGGCGCTTACTCCTGGCAGCTTGCAGAATCTTTTCTTCTGTCTTGACTTTGGACAGGTTCATCACAATGTGTCTTGGAGAAGCTTGGTTAGAGTTGAGGTGACCTGGGGTCCGATATCCCTCTGAAAGCAGTGTGTCAGAATCTTTGGTGATATTTGGGAAATTTTCTTTTATAATATTCTCTAGTATGGCTTCCATTCCTCTGGGGCATTCTTCTTCCCCTTCTGGAATTCCTATAACTCGTATGTTGGAATGCTTCATAAAGTCCCACAATTCTGACAGTGAATGTTCTGCTTTCTCTCTCTTCTTTTCTGCCTCTTTTACTATCTGAGTTATCTCAAGAACTTTGTCTTCTTCCTCTGAAATTCTTTCTTCTGCATGGTCTAATCTGTTGCTGATACTTTCCATTGCATCTTTAAGTTCCCTAATTGACTGTTTCAGTTCCTTCAGCTCTGCTGTATCCTTTCTATATTCTTCATATCATTCATCTCTCATTTGATTCTGTTTTTGGATTTCCTTTTGGTTATTTTCCACTTTATTAGCAGTTTCCTTCATTGTTTCCATCATTTCTTTCATTGTTTTCATCATGTGTATTCTAAATTCCCTTTCTGTCATTCCTAACATTTCTTTATATGTGGAATCATCTGGGGCAGGACACTTTCTGAACAGCCTCATACGTCTTATGATCATATTGTGAGCTTCTCGAGAGCCTAGAAAAATCTCTATTCTTTTAACAATCTCTCAAATATCTGGCGAGTGCTAGACATATAAAAATGAAAAATACATGGGTAATTCAAAACAGTAGAAAACATACAGGCAAATTGCTTGGGCCTGGCCTCAGGCATCAGTAAAGAAGTGGAGAGATTATAAAAGTCAGTTAAAGTGAAGGAGGATGGGAAACTCGTATTGTATTTGGGTTTTTTTCTAATTACGAACGTTCTACATGTGTTTTCAAAACTGTCAGAGACATATTATTCTAAATAATATAATAAAGTTTTATTTAATATGTTGTACTTTACTGTGCTTTGTTGATAACATAGTAAAGACCATGTTCTCTCCTGAGGCTATGCAATGAACCAGGGAAGAGCTCTGTGGAATGCAGGCAGAGGCCCTCTGCTGAGCCTGCTTCAACTCTTGTTCCAGGCAGCTCTTTCTAAAGGGAAGTCATTCCCATGAATTTCTAACCAGGCTGTATATGTTTATCAGGCACTAGAATACTCATTTATATGGCAAGCATCTGGTTACCTAGTGAGTCTGGCTAAACTAGGCAGAACAGGTATTCTTCTTCTGTTCAGTCCACTGATTATCTACAAAAGGGTTATTTATTTCATCATTCTGGTCACTGTGCATCACAAACGAAGCTTTGTACTGACGTGTTGATACTTCCTCATTAATATGGAGTCATTTGAGACTGAAATTGCAGGCAGAGCGGTGTCTGTATGTGGCACTAAACATTGACAGATCACCACCCCCCCCAGGGGAAAGTGCAGTGGAGACTGCATGCTGCCAGTTGAGTTGGAAATGCAGAAATTGAATTGTTAATGGTTTAAAATGTAAATTGCCTGATCTGTCTAATTTTAGGAAATATGTGCTTTTATAAATAGGACTCTCAGGTCCATTCTTCGAAACATCACATTAAACTCCGTGTCTTGTCTAACATTGAAACTGCCTAAGTTCTTTTTTGTCTTTAAATCAGAAGTATTTCAGGTTAGTAACCTAAATGCCTGAGCACATTAGCCTGACATGGTCCAACAGCTCTCAGACCTTACGTCTTCAAGAGAAACCTAACATGCTTCACACGGGTGTGTGGCTGCCTGTAAGGGCCTTAGTATGTGTTTAGTCCGTGTCCCAGCATTGAACACAATAGTCACCATTAATATTTGAAATTATGGCTGGGTTTCTAATTATTCCAAGCTATTGAAAGTTTGCCCATGAATTATTTTAAGACAAAACTATCTCCCTTCTGTCACCACCTGATGAATAACTGGGATGCTATCTGTGCCCCAAGAGCACAGCTTCACTTACGCTGGCTGGAGTCTTCCCCACCACAGTCACTTGCACACAAACCTTACAACTTGGAACGAAATATACTTTGGAATATACTCACAGTTAATTTATTCTAACCACATTTCAGAACACCTAACAGCATGCCATGGAAATAATATTGGAATTGCAAACAAGACATTTGTATTTAAATTCTAGATTTCCACTTTTTAGTTATAGGGACTTGGAAGACTCATTTAAGTCCTTCTGTGCAATTTTGTTATCTCTAAATCTAACATAATGATACACATTTCACAAACTTCTAAGAAATCAAAGGTCTCTACTAAACAGAATGAGCATCACAACTGAGCTGTGTAGCACCAGGTAAAGACACGGATGTTCTTTACATGTGGAGACAGTAGCTGTGCGACTGTCTGAAGTGGCTCTCAGTGGTCAGCAGAGCAGTGCCGAGGGGATGTGTCTGCTGACTTAACCATTTTCAGTACTGAGGCTTAAATATGTAATGTCACTGAAACTTGATTACAGTGTTATATGGGCTCTATTTGAAAGTCTGGTAAATAGCATTTCTATTTAAACTGGGGAGACTGACAGAGAACAAAGCCAGTTCTATGCCTATAGCAACTTCCAGCAATGAATTAATGGCGTATCTGTAGCACCAGCACACAGTCTATTTAAATTGGATAGATGGCTGCTCTCCCTGTAACCCATCTGCAGCAGTCTATAAAGGAATGTAATTCAACTGAATAGCATAAATCTCCCTCTTCTGAGATCCTTTGTTCAAGTCTGTTGCTTTCCCTCCTGGAGGCTGGCTATTAGACAACTCAATCTATCACTCATGTTTATTCATAACTTAATGCTATCTATATACTTTAAAATCTCAAAGTGAAAATTAGTCCTTGATAGCATGCCTTTCTGTAATAATTTATTTGCCTAGGTCATTTCTACCATGATATGCAATTTACAGAGGCTTCTAATAAAAGCGTCACAAAGATTATGATGCTGTCATGGTAGTGACACTCAGGTAAAACTAAAGATAATTTTGATTTGTTTGCATATTTTCAAACAAACATGACACTTTCCGCCAATACTGAATTTCTTGTAACTCTTACTATACAGAGTAAGAAATTGCTCAGAAATATAGGTACTGTATATTCAAAAATGACCTACTTCCTTCTTGGTTTATGACTTTTTATAACCTGAGTGTTCATCAGTGAAACAAACAGCTCATGCAGGTTGAATGGTAGGCATCAGGAGATAGCGGAATAACTCAATTTCGAATCTTAGCTAAGCACTCACACTAGGTGTGAAGCTGATTAAAGTTACACAACATATCTGTGTGGTAAATTTTATATGAGCTAAAGCATGTGTACCATCCAGCACTTAGTGGGTGCTCAAGTAAAGTAGCACACGTTATCTTTGCAAACTTAGCCTTTGGATGTGACTATTCAGGAAAGAAGCACAGAGTGCTTTGGGGCATCAGAGCGAAGGCAATTGTTAGGGAACAATTGAAGGGAACAACCGATAATAGAGGGAGTTAATAGAAATGAAAACTACAATTCTCTAAAAGAACAATTTGACCTAAAGATTTATTTTTATAGTGCAGGAATATTATTTTTGAAGTTTAAGACATAAACTCATATTTTGATTTGATAATCTAGAAAATGGCTGTATTTAATATCAAATCTATCTAAAAGTGTTGTTTCTCTAAATTAACTTTACTAGAGAATTTTCTGACTTCCTTCATATGCACATTTGTCACCACACATCCTTTAACCATACTGGGCATGCCAGATGGGGCCTTCCAAGGATACCCGGGCATAAACCGAGTGAGTCGTAGTTTCTTTCACATATGCAATTAGCAGCTGCTCTGCATGTCTGAAATAATATGCTTCTACAATTTATTTTTGTTTTCTAAAAATAAAGAACAGTGGCTTAAATTAAAAGACCACTAAAAGAGAGAATAAAAATATAATGGATATGCCCCAGGTACGATTGTCAACTTACCACACCAGGCAGCTGGAGACGTTCTGAAAGCTGGTTTAGAGGGATGGTGAGACTGCTTCTGAAAGGCACACAGGAATCATTTAGTGATTTTTTAAAGTTAATTTAATTCTTTTGCTGAGATGGAGGTGATGTGAATTTTCCTGTTAAATATCGCCCACCCAATGCATCTTTCAACTCCCATTATTAATAAACAACAGAGAGAAGAATTCGTTCAGAAGTGTCACCCGTGGACCACTGATCCAACCATCTTTTCCAGCCCTTAACTTTTTAGGACTGTATGTATTTGCCTGGTTTAATGGAGAGAAGTAAATTGAAGTTGTTGGGAAAGATTTATCATGAGGCACTCAAGGGAAACAGGCTAGTTGACTTGGATCTTAATGCAAGAAGCGAAAAACGACAGAAATGCCCTTTAACTGTGCAGGACCAGACCGTGAGCAGTGATGACGGAGCCCACACAGGTTCTCTGCAGGACCACGGGGTAAATTGAGCCAATGGAATCCACACGGAGTGTTGTTTCCCTCCATCAATTGTCTTCTGGAACGTGCCATTTAGATGAACTTGGAACACCGGCTGTGCATCTTAGCAGTGCTTTTGAATTACCAATGATTGTGTTGGCCAGACATCAATTTCAAAACCATTTTGTATTCATCACTCAGCTTCATAGGAAATAATTGAATATATCACTTCAGTTTTAGTAAGTGAAAAATTCAGGAGTAACAGGAATTGACGGTCACAACTTTCTTATTTTTAATATTTAATGATGGGAGGAAAGAAAGTATAGGAAAAGGAAACAAACCAAGATCTGTGCTGTATTCAGTAATCTTAAAGTTTATAGCTATTTGAAGAATTAAATTTCATGTAATAATTCCCTCAATGAAAGGCAATTTACTAATAATATCTGTACATGTGAAATTGATACAGGATTCTCCCACTCAGGGCTGGACAGGGACTCCCCCATTCTCTAGGCCCAGGGAAGCTCAGAAGTCAGACCCCCATTGCTGTCCTTTCCAGGCGCCCACCCTCTGGGCGCTAGCAAGGTCATGAGCAAAGCAGCCTGAAACATTTTGGGGGGGTGGTTCCACCTTGAGTAGGGAGCACACACCCTAATCCCTTCCCTGAGACAAAAAAAAAAAAAAAACGGCAAAGACCTGATAACCTGGTCCCAGGGGACGGACTGCATTTAGTCATTTGTTAACGTACTCATTAAGTTTGAAAAGTCCTGACCAAAATGTAGTATATATCCCAAGACAAAGAGCCCATGGGGGAGACTTCTGACTTGGGTTTTCCCTTTTGCCAGAAGCTCTGGTGCTTTTCACTCCTCCTGCGCCCTTTTATGTCTAATAAAATCCCATCTCACCACCTCTCTGTGGTCTGTGGGTTCATTTTTTGAATCCCAGAGACCAAGGACCTACTGAAGAAACAATTTTTGACTCAAAATTATATAACATGATAAATCAGGTAGTGTGAACAGAATAGAATTCCAACAATACAAGCTAGATAAACAGAAAATGCTCAACTTTACATAGACTCATCAAAGGATTGAGGTCACTAAGAAATCCCGCAAGGAAATCTGCAGATTGCAGCTGGAGAGATGAAGTGTCTGGAATCTGCTTGGAGGAGGCACCAGCCCCTGGACACCGCAGCAGGACGACTTCACTGATGGCTTGAGTGCGTTGCTGGAGACTGAATGTCCACAGGACTCAGGTTGAGGAGCTCCTGAGCACTGAAATTGCAGGACTCTCCACACTTTCCCTGGTGCCCGTGAAGATCCAAGAACAGTGTCCTCTTATCTCTAGCAGGGAGAGGGGAAGAGTTGCCAAGGTGGAGGCCTCCCAGAACTTACTTCATAACCAAGTTCAACTTCCCAGAAAGAAAAGTTTCCCACGGGGCAATGAAAGAACATTTTCCTGCCTAGGGTCTTCCAGCCTGCATGTCACACTCAGGAGATGGAAAACATAGGAACGTAGTCAACAGCAGGTATGGAAATGGAGTGGGACTTCCAGGGAAAGCAGCAAAGGATAAAAAATGTGAAAGCATCACATATGTAAACACACACACTCCTGGAGGAGAGACAGGAGTCACCTGTGAGGCAAGGTTAACAAGGACACTGTGGACGCCTTTGCTCCTGCACACCCACCCCACACCAGCTGGCTGCCAGGATTACCTCATGGGTTGCAGGTGACAGAAATGCAAAGCCCGGGGCTCAGTCAGGGGAGGGACAAAGAGAAGACACATAGCCAAGAGGGAAAACCCAAACAAAGACGCCCTAGGGTCCTGAAGTCTCTGGTTCTGCGACTATAATAGACACTAATCGCAGCCCAAGTCCCAGCAGGTTTGTAAAGGCAATCCTGTCATGAAAAGCCCGTTTACCTCAGTAGACTTCATCCTCCCCAACTTGTTCTACTTTCAACAAAAAGATAAAGCAAGTACCAAAGGCAAGAAAAATACAGTCTGAAGAGAAACGGAGAGCACTGGTGAACGTGAAGGCAGTTCAACAGGAACTTCCCAAGCAGAAATGTAAAGATAAAAAGGAATTTTAAAACATAAACAGAACATCCAAGAAATGCAGGGAACCTGAGCACATGTGGCATCTGGGACACCAGAGGGGAAACAGGGGGATATCAGAGGAAATATTTAAAAACAGAAAGAACGAGGCCCCAAAACTATTTGAAAACATTGTGGGTGAAAATTTTCCAAAATTAATGAGAAACATCAAACCACAGGTCTGGAGTCCCCGGAGAATATTAAGAAAAACAGAACAGCAACCAACAAAAAAATAAAACACAGATAAAAAGGATACCTAGACTTATCATTTTCAAAGTCCTTGAAGCCAAGACAGAAAAAAAGTCTGGAGGGAAACCAGAGGGAAAGACGCCTTACGTCGCACAACCAGGTAAGAATTCTGAGCTTTATCAGAAGCAGAGTGAAGGGGATGGACCAGGGCATCAGCAACGCTAATTACAACTCGGGTGAGACGTTATCCAGTAAATGTGCTCCTTTAACTTCCAAAGTTAGATTATATCCACGTAAAATTAAACATTTAGTTGCTTATCAACTAAAACATGACAAGAAAATATGTATTTACTTAATTGTGACATCAAACAAACTGTTTACTTACTATATTCATAAAATATGTTTCTGATACTTTAATTTATTTTATGAATCTGGTGACCTTACATTAGCATACATAGGAATAATCATCTTTTCTAGTTTTTATCTTTTGTTTAAAGCCATGCCACCCTCACCTGAATGTGAAGGTATTAGATACAGCATGAAGGGATGACTACATCTTCATGTAATACAACTTTATTCTAAATCTCTCAAATATGCATCTTATTGTCTATTCACAACAACTCTGCAAAGCAGCCACCATTATTATTCCTAATTTCTAAATTAAGAAAAAGAGAATTTATGTAACTTAGTCAAGATCATGAGCACATTGGAATGAAAATTTAAATTCAGAATTTTCAGGCCCAATCTCTATAAAGAATAATTCCATGAACTGAATAAATAATAAAAATTTGCACAATTTTATGAGGTTTTCCCCATACACTAAGGTAAAACCATGCATATAGGAACCACAGTGTCATCAGGTAAGCAATCTCTGCACTTGGGAATGCCTTATCCAGTCATATCCCTCTGGCTGTGTCCTGTGTATACAGAGCTGACTATCTCCTCGCCCTGGTCACTTCCAGGGTCATTCCTTGGGAGAGAGAAATGACACATAATGAAAAATCGTGGGAAATACTGCTTTGACGTATAGTAATTCAGTTAACTTTCAGGGTAGACTTTTCAAACAAGATTATAATAATTTCTTTCATTCCTTCTTTTTCTTTTCTTTTCTTTCTTTTTTTTTAAACAGAGTCTCACTTTGTCACCCTGGTAGAGTGCTGTGGCGTCAGCCTAGCTCACAGCAACCTCAGATCTCTGGTCTCATGTGAGACCTCTTTTCTCAGCCTCCCAAATAGCTGGGACTACAGGCACCTGCCACAATACCTGGCCATTTTTTTCTATTTTCAGTAGAGACAGGGTCTCACTCTTGCTCAGGCTGGTCTCGAACTCCTGAGCTCAAGCCATCCACCTGCCTCAGCCTCCCAGAGTGTTGGGATCGCAGGCGTGAGCCACCATGCCCCACCTATAATAATGTTTTTATGACTGATGAACTACAATTAGTTAAAAGGAAATTGAAAATTCAGGAGAAAAGAACCATATAGAGGGGTTTAGATTTGATCAGTTTCAAAGATATACATTTTCTTTTTAAATGACTAGTAAATAGATTAAGAAGTAATAATAAAATCACTACCAAGGGAGATTATCTGGTTCTAAAGAGTTGTGTAGACTAGACAGGTACAACGTGGTGACAACCCCAGCCTGACTGGATAAAGGAGTAACAAGCCACAGAGTTGCAATGCCTTTCTGGAACATACAATGTATTCAAGTTAACAGTTCTGTTAAAAATGTAACAATATGCATAAAATGTAACACTATGGGTATTCAGAGAAAATGATCCTTTTGAAATATCTAAGGTTTACAATTCATTAAAGGCAGGGCGGCGCCTGTGGCTCAGTCGGTGGGGCGCCCGCCCCATATACCAAGGGTGGTGGGTCAAACCCGGCCCCGGCCAAACTGCAACCAAAAAATAGCTGGGCGTTGTGGCGGGTGCCTGTAGTCCCAGCTGCTCGGGAGGCTGAGGCAAGAGAATCGCCTAAGCCCAGGAGTTAGAGGTTGCTGTGAGCTGTGTGAGGCCACGGCACTCTACCGAGGGCCATAGGATGAGACTCTGTCTCTACAAAAAAAAAAAAAAAAAAAGACAGGGCGGCTCCTGTGGCTCAGCGGGTAGGGTGCTGGCCCCATATGCCGTGGGTGGTGGGTTCAAACCCGGCCCCGGCCAAACTGCAACAAAAAACAGCTGGGTGTTGTGGCAGGTGCCTGTAGTCCCAGCTACTCGGGAGGCTGAGGCAAGAGAATTGCCTTAAACCCTGGAGTTGGAGGTTTCTGTGAGCTGAGACGCCATAGCACTCTCCCGAGGGCAATAAAGTGAGACTCTGTCTTTACAAAAAAAAAAAAAATACAATTCATTAAAGACAAAGAAAGAAAATTATATCCGATAACTTACGACCTTCACATAACTGTAACGCCAATAGCTTCCGACTGGTTCAGTCACAGAGAACTCTGCCTTTGAGGAGGGGTAGGACTGCAGAAGAAACAGACATCTGTGAAATCATCCAACGGTATTTTGTACGTAAAATGAGTATCTTCCAACATAGGTATTTATTAGCTCACTTCGAAAAAAAATGAGTTGGCTATATGTAAGCATCAGCACCTTTCATATTCAAATGTCTTTCTTCTGACTATGAAAGTCCATACGTGGAAATATAAAAGATTGCTTCTACTTCTAAATGAGAATGATTTAATACATTAGAAAAATAGTTAGTGATGTTTAAAGTGTAGCCCTAGATAGGTAATATGGAGCTGAAATTATTTGCCAGATTTATGTGATAGGGTAGAACATACTCTCAGAACTTGTGAGGTAACATACAAATGTAATAAATATAATACTGAAAACAAGGTTGGTCTAATTTATGGAAAGAGCAGAATTATACAAACTCATTGTTTATTTTTAGCTTACGTGCAACTAAAGGGAAAATGAGAACATCTCAAGAATCCACCATTAGAATAATGGTTTTAGCTGAAGAGTTATTCTTGTGGTTTTTATGAACTAACATTTGCTAGGCGTTGATGTGTTCATGAAGTGCTTTTCTATGCTCTGTCTGTTGTCAGCCTCACAGTAACCCTGAGAGGCACATGGGAAGGGCTCCTGGGAAGCTGAGACACACAAGTCGGGCAACTTCATCAACACAGCCCACCAGATAAAGAATGGCACGGGGGGGGGGGGCAGGGGGTCATTGGATTCCAATTCTACTCCTTCACTCTGCTGAGGGCTCAGAAAACAATGACTTGGAATGGAGGCTTCAGAGGTGGCCTCAGAAGCAAAACTTCCCCTCGGACCTTCTGCCCTCTTGCCTCTCAGCCCCGTGCTCCCCAAGGTTATGGAAACCAGCCTTCCTCTTTCCCATTGTGGGTCAGGATCATAGAAACCAGATCCCCTTTCCCCAAAATCCAGACATAGAGCCTAAAAAGAGTCCTCTGAAGTTTTCTTCATATTTTACTGTACAAAGTGGACATAAGGAAGTTAATTATCTGATCTTTCTTGTTTGACTGTAGGTCATAAGACTTGAGTTCCAGAGAGGACTCTGCCCCATACCAAGAAAGAAGAAAGGCATGCTGGGACATGCCAGGAAGAATCTGCAGGTGGTTCTGCTGAGGCTGCTCCCGGTCCCAGCATCGATCACACCCTCTTTCTCCAACTGCAGTTCTGCAGCTGTCCATGCTTTGCTGAACCCAAGCTAAACATGGACCATGTTACCTGTATCTCTGGATCTTCATTCTGAAGCCTCACATGTGTACATGTTAAATAAATCAGTGTGCCTTTTCCCAACTCCTCTGGCCTCCACAAGTTGATTTTTCAGTGAAACACTGGAGAAGTTCTCCTTGGTCCCCACATCTCTAATACTTCTGATGCCCAATGGCTTTGCATTGTTTTTATATATGTGTTTATGTGAGTGAGTACGTGTGATGTGCATGTATGTGTGTATACAGGGTCTGACAATTAAATTCAGGATCCTAGAAAAAGCAATACACAACTCACTGCTGAGTATCACTGTGATCACCTTTGAAGTTTTGATCAGCCTGGGATCCTAAGCCATGCTCAGATTTCTCCCACCTATTCTCCAACCTAATCTTCTATATTTTTATGTACATGCTCTGTACCAGCCACTATCTTATGATTATTTCTGGTTCCATTTTTAAAATAAATAAACATATTAATTAATTGCAAATTTAAAGAGGTCATTAATAAAGTTTTAATTTAGCCAAGCTCAGTTTTTACAGACTTTTCCTCATTTTTACTTGAAGACCAAAAGCACATCTACAGTTTTCCATTACTCCTGTCCATGTCACATTTCCAGATACCTGTACAATGTGGTAGAAAAGTCCAATTTTATTTAGAAAAACAAAAGTAAAATATGGAGTAGTCAGATTTTAATTAGAAAAAAATCAATAAGAGTTGCTGCATATGTCTGCAAAAAATATTTTTCATAATCTTAAGGTATAACCAGATTTGACTAATTATATACGAGGTCAGACAATTAAATTTGCAAACTCATTCTGGAAAAAGTGTAACATACTATTGTCAAATATCGCTACGGTCACCAGATGACCAAGGGGACTACCTCAAAGGTGATAATAGTGATATTCAGGAATGAGGCGTGCAGTACTTTTTCTAGGACGAGTTCCCAAATGTAATTGTCTGACCAATGTATAATTGGTCTTGTCTGGTTACTCATGACAGCTATATTCCATAAAGTTGCTGAAAATACTAAAAATTAACAAATATCAAACCATCATTCCTAGGGGAAATGTTTGTGTGTGTCTCACATAGATTATAATCTTTAATCTAAAAAACTAACAACTCATCCTGGAAAATTTTCTTTATTTTACAAAATAAAGTGGGGTTCAGAAGTGTTATGTGACTTTGCTGGGGCTGCTCCACTTATAGGTGTCAGAGTTGGTGCTCAGACCCTGCCCTGGCCCCAGCGCTGGGCTTCTCGCTGCGCCCGGCCCCTGCCGTCTCCATGCTCTGTGGACTTGGCACGAGACCTGAACCTAGCAGGGAATGGCCTTGATGCATCAGGCTACTCAAATATCTCCCAGCACCCCAAATGTGAGAGAAGAACTTGAAATTCCTAAGAGTGTTGATTTGGGGTTTACAAACGAATTTTGGCGAGTTAGCAAATTCACAAAAACAGAATCCAGGAGTAATGAGGGCTGAGAGTATGTAGGCAAATTCGATTTCTGTAAGTTATCAGCAAGATGAAATGAACACAGCCCTCAGTCGGCCCAATTCTGTATGGCCTTTTTTATGATGAATGTTCACAATTGTTTTATGAAGCATAAAGAATCTGACTGATTGCATCACTCAAGCTTCCCTAGACATTTAAGCTCTTTTCTTAATTACATTTTAAAAAGACATTCCTTAAATGTAGCATCCAGAAAAATATATGAAGCACATTTAGTGAGTCAGAATCTTAGTTATTTCTTTGCCCTCTCATTAATTTGTAATATAGTATTTGATAATTCTTATGAAGTTCTTTCATTTTAATATGAATTGCTAGAATAAAAATAATTGCAAAGCACTTAAAATATATTAAGTTTAAGTACTTGGTACTTAAACTTAATTGACAGTAATTTTATTTCATAGCATAAGATATAGATCTGTTATAAAGATTATTAAAACCAGGAAAAGGATATTTTAAGGGTTGCTTTGGATTTTCTGACATGTACATTTTTCTCAGGAATTTGAAAATAAGGTGGATTCTTACTTTTCTCTTATAAAAGGTATAGAAATATGAAAAAATATGTACATATATAAACATTTCTTATATATGCAATAATCCATTATAATTTCCAAATAAGATTTAAAATGTGAATGACCATTCCATTTTTATTAAAATTTTCCATGGGTTCACCACATTCCGTGTAGAAATAAAAGCAAAAGATGTAATACGTTTAGTATCACATTCCACTCATGTCTAAAAAAATTGACTTGAAAGATTTTATGTTCAAAACTAACTTCTATGGTCACATAGATCATTTTTTGCCAGATCTTCTCATTCAGCCATCAGGATAGTCAGTGCTGTAGCCTGAAGCGCTGAACTGCAGAGAGGAAGAATTCGGGATAATTCAGCTGGTCAGCTGGTCCCCTCTGCTGCCTGGTCAGGACGGCGGCGGGAGTGGTGTGTTTATACTTAGAACATCTCCAAAACCCCAGATTTCACTGAAATAACGACTCGCAGATACTCATATTACATTTTTATCAACATAACAGAGACAGACCATCGAAATTACTAAAATGACACATAAAACATTAAATACATATTTTAAGTAACAGAAAAGTAAAGCCTACTTAGAAGCCAAATCTGAGTGATAACAAAGCCACTTTTGTCACCCCCAAGTGTCTACAGGTGGCCTGGCAGGAGAGGCGCTCGGGGTGCAGAGGTGTCTTATTGGAGGGTGGTATGGGGGGGAGTAGAGCTCAGAGAACCCACGTCAGGGTGGTGCCTCTGGATAGTCACTTGACATCCCTTGACCAGAAATTTCATCGCTACCAGGTGCCAGCAGCTGCCAGGAATTGTTATTTGGGTGGTGTGTATTTCTCCACTCTGGAAAGCATGGACTTAGCCTTGCAGAAATGACAGAGAAGTATCTAACCCCACATTTCCCAGTAACAGTTGCAGGTCAATCCCCAGAGTTCTCTCTCCAACAGGCACCCCGCAAGGGTTCTGTTTAGCACAACTTCTGAAAAGAGCTGGGCAGGCAGGAAAGAGATGTAAATCTTTCTCTATTAAAATTTGCTTTTGAGAATCTGCTTTTTACAGAGCGAAGAGCAGGGCCTGTGCCCAGACTGTGTTTCTAGGGCAGAATCACATCTGGAACCACCAGTCTTTGTCCAGGGAGAGGCAGGAGGGAGCGGACTCCCAGACTGGACACCTGCCATCACTTCTGTCGTCAGCCTGCGCTAAGGAGAAAGAGAGGGACAAGATGCAGCCGTCTCTCAACTGCACCCCGGTAATGAACGGCTCTCTTGTGAAAAGCCTAAATGACTGGTTTTTGAGGCCAACACATTTCTTTTTTTCCACCTTTGTGCTGGTCCCTTTCCTCCCAGGGAAAGGTAAATAACTTTTCTTCATTCAGTCCTAATCTTTGTCTGGAGAAATCTTTCTCTAAGCCCACCTGCATTAGCTCATACCCTAACATGGATGCAACACTGTGATTCTCGTATTAGGGTTTGTTATAAATTCAACAGGGTGCCATTAGCAACCACAGATACCTTTAAGACCCTGTGTGTCCCCGGCCCACATTGGAGAGTGTTTTTACTAGACTGGCGGAGAAGTCCTTTCCTGTGAGATCCACGCAACCTGCTATCTTCCGTATCACTCCGTAAATGAGTCATAGTTATTCCCAAATGTGGCACAGGCTGACCCCAGAGCCTGAAGAACCTGCCAGCCCTGGGGCTTCCCTCTTGTTGGTGGAAGGTACACACACAGTGACTTTCCCTCCACTCTGTTGAGCATGTCACCACATGCTGTCACCACTGGACTGTTAAAATCCTTCCCTAATACAGGAGGACCCTGGGTTTTCTTTGAGTTTATCTCTTATGCCCCACATGGCATGCCTTATCATAACTTGCAACAAACTTTGCATTTCTTGTTCATTGTCCATGATCTTCTTGATGGATCAACATGATAGACTGATGTGGGGTTTGTTATGTGGAATTACCAAGGTTCTAAGTGCATTAAAAGTATATTAAACAGAGGGTGAAATCCAGCCTTGGACAGAACCATAATTGCAGATACTTATCTGCACCTTGTGAATGTGACTGTTTCTTGTTCAAACTCTTCAGTGAGAAGGAAAATACCACATTTACCCATGTGGCACTGGGCAGGGACCTCCTGGTCCTCTGGAATTGAAGGAGGGCTCCATCCTTTGAAATCTCTCTGCTCCTTAGGCTCTTGTGTTCTGGGCCTGTGCTGGCGCTGGCAGCCCTGATAATCTCTGAATTGCCTTAGGAGCAGTCCTCTGTCGTCTTGAACCCTGCCTAGCCGCTGGTCTCTGTCCAGAGGACCAACTCAGCCGGGGTCACTGAGCCACTCCTTACTGTCTCCTCCTCAACAGTCTTTCTCATGCTTTTCAATGTAGAACGACTGATAATTTTCCAAATCTTTAAGGTCTTGTTCCTTTTTGTTATGTGGTTTCGTCTTGAAGACCTCTCTTTCTTCTTGCATTTTACTGTAAGTGGGACAGGAGCTGTAGTGCAGCCTCAACACTTTGCTTACAGATTTCCTCCGACAAATTTTCAACTTCATTGCTGATATATTTTATTTTCCACAAAACACTTCAACATCGGCATAATTCAGTCAAGTTTTTTTCCCACTTGATAACAAGGATTGCCTTTCCTCCAGTTTACAATAGCTTCTTCTTCATTTCTATCTGAGACCTCAGCAGAATGGCCTTCCCCATTCATATTCCTCCTCATGTTCTGACCTGGATTACCTAGGTATTCTCTGAGAAGACTGAAATGTTCTCCACATCTCTGCTCTTTTCTTTCTGTGCCTAAAAATAAAACTACCCTTAATAGTCTATTTGCAGCAATATGGACTTTTTCTAGCACTCACTACATATCTCTCCCAACCTCTACCCATTATCTGGTTCCAAATTTTCTCCTACATTTTTAGGGTTTTGTCATAACAGCACACCTCTTCTTCTTCTTTTTTTTTTGAGACAAAGTCTCAAGCTGTTGCCTTGGGTAGAGTGCTATGGCGTTATAGCTCACAGCAACCTCCAACTTAGGCTCAAGCAATCCTCTTGCCTCAGTTTTTCTACTTTTAGTAGACTTGGGGTCTCGCTTTTGTTCAAGCTGGTCTTGAACTCATGAGCTCAAGCAATCCACCTGCCTTGGCCTCCCAGAGTGCTAGGATTACAGGTGTGAGCCATCATGCCCAGCCATCACTTCTCAATACTAATTTCTATCCTCTCTCCCAGGATGATATAACAGAATATCCTGGATGGCTTTTTTGTTTATTTCTATTTTTTTTTTTTTGGAGATGGAGTCTCAGTTTATTACTCTCAGTAGGGTGCTGCAGCATCATAGCTCACAGCAACCTCAAACTCTTGGGCTCAAAGTGATTCTCTTGCCTTAGCCTCCCTGATAGCTGGCACTATAGGGGTCTGCCACAATGCCTGGTTATTTATTCATTTAATTTTTAAGAGATGGGATCTTGCTCTTGCTCAGGCTGGTCTCCAATTCCTGAGCTCAGGGAATCCAACCACCTCGGCCTCCCAGAGTGCTGGGATTAGAGACGTGAGCCACTGCACCCAGCCACAGATGGCTTATTAACAACATAAATTTATTTTTCCCAGTCTGGAAGCGTGGAAGTCCAAGGTCAACTTACCACTGAATTTAGTGTTTCCTGGGGACCACTTCCTTGCTCACAAACAGTGGTCTCTCACGGCCTCTTCACGCAGTAGAAGCAGGGCAGGTAGCTCTCTGGGACCTATTTTATCAGGGCATCAGTTCTGCTGATGAAGGCTTCACCCTCACAACTTGATCACCTCCTAAAAGCACCTCCAAATACCATCACACTGGCAATTACGTTTCAACATCTGATCTGGGGGGTGACGTACACGCATTCAGTCTATTGCATCCCTGCAATAGCTTTTATACCACTGCCAATTGAGGGCAAATAATTAACCAACAGATGTAAGTGTGGATCCAGGGAACCCACAGTGAGCTAGATCTGGGCTAGGATTTCATCCTCCAATCTTAACAGGAAGATCATGATGATGTTTGAGTGCTCAGTATTAGTGCAAATTTGGACAAACAGTCCTCAAAATATCTGAGTAGTCTCCTTGGGCAGGGTTGCACAAGTAAAAGGCTGTAGATTCATTTGAAAGGTCTGGGGAGATGGGTGTCAGGGTGTTTGGGGATCCTTCCTTGTGGACACCTGGCTTTTCTTTCAACCGTGGGTTCTGGTTCTAAGAACTGGATCAGGTGTGAAAACTGGGTGAGCCATCCTGTCTTTATTAGAGTGGCTATCTTAGATTCTTGATATTTGCCTTCCATTCTTTTTTATTTGTTTGTTTTAGTTGTACAAATTAAACAATTGTTGTTCGCTCATCTTTCTCACCACCAGAGAAACATGTCTTGTTCACTATTGCTGTAGTTGTCGTAGGTGGGGTCCCCTGCCTGCCACTGTAACCTTAACAGTCAGTCTAATTAAACCTACTTTGTCTGTGATGGTTAATGCACCTTGTTGCCGTTTCCATTCAGGATCCTATTCTGCCCCTTGATGTCTGGGAGCCAAGTTCTGTAATATTGTCTCCTACCTGTGTAATATCCCCTCCTGGCCCATGGAGAGCAGTGTCAATAAAAGTCCTGGTGATAGTAACATCCCTTCACCAGTCAACTGCTTGGTAAATAAGTGTCCTTCTATGGAATGTGTTTAGCTTCATAATATATCTTTATATTCAATAAAGCTAGTCCTACCTCAATGTTCTCTTTTTCAAACAAAAAAAGAGAACATTTTGCCTATTAATTTGTATCTTAAAATTTTCGAATCTGTTTTTCGGTTTTTATTCAAAAACATTTGGGATTAGATTGGGTTGTATGCTCAGTAGACAGAAGTCTTAACCACTGCTTCCACCTGTGACGGTTCCCAAGATTATCACCTTTTGGTCTGTGTCTTGTGCAATTTTCTCCCCTGGAGTGTAAGCAGGACTTGGGGTATTGCACTGCAGTCACCCCCTTGGTTTAGACATCTTCTAGGAGCAATGCAATGGCATAGTCACATCTGTGACAACATCACATTAAAGAAGACGTCATTGTAGCAGAACAGAGTGCAAAACACACACTGGATTAGAAGCAAGCTGTCATGCTGTGTGACTGTTTTTTTCCATTGTGTGTTATTGGTACTTTTGTGAAAAACCAATTGACTGTTAATATGGGGGGTTATTTCTGGGTTTTCTATCTGGTTTTCTTGTTTGATGTCTGTTTTATGCCAGTGCTGTGATAATTTGATTACAATCACTTTGCAATGTAGTTTGAAATCAGGGAGTCCAATCCCTCTAGTTTTTTCCTTTTTCTCACTATTGTTTTGGCTATAAGCTTTTTTATATTGTTTGGTAAGCTGCCCTTACCTGTATATTATTGTCTTTTCCAAGATTTAGGAAATTTTCAGCAATAATTTTCTTTTCTTTCTTCTTTCTTCTTAGGGTCTTTGGTGTTTCCACGGAAACTTAGGAATTTTTTTCTATTTCTGTGTAAAATAACATAGAAATTTTGATATAAATTTTATTGAATTTTCAGTAATATTAATATTTTCACAATATTATGAATTTGTGACTATATTATATATAATATATCCAAACTGAGAACCAAAAAAAAAGGAGAAAGAAAAAATGTATATTTATATATCTAATATATATATATATATGAATTCTTCCAATTCATAATCGGAACATATTTTTCTATTTATTTGTGTTTCTTCCATTTATTTCATCATAGTTTTATGCTTTTCAATGTACAAGTCTCCGATCTCCAGGGTTAATTTTACACCTAAGTATGTGTATGTATATATGTATGTATGCATGTATTTATTTTTCTATTATAAATACGACTGTTTTCTTAACTACCTTCTTCAGTAGTCTGTTATTAGTATTTAAAAATGCTACTAATTTTTGAATGTTGGTTTTATATTCTACAATTTTAATGAATCATTTTATCAGTTCTAAATTTTTTTGTGGACTCCATAGGGTTCAGGCAGTCCCGAAAGTCTCCCCTAAAGTCACCACACATAGAGAAAATGGGAAATTATAGCCAAATGTATCATCTTTATGTATACAATATTCATCACAAAATTTTACAAAGAGGTGGCTAACACATAGAGAATGTTTTATAAAATATTTTGTAAGATTTTTCTACTTTTTCATGATTCAATCTTGATATGTTTAATGTCTATAAGAATTTATCCATTTCATCTGGAGCATCCAATTTGTTGGTGTATAATTATTCATAGTAGTTTCTTATGATCCTTTGTATTTTGGTGGTATCAGTTGTGATGTCCTCTCTTTCATTTCTAATCTTACTTATTTGAGTAGTCTCTATATTTCCTAATTATTCTAGCTAAGTATTTGTCAGATATTAAAAACGATTTAAGTGGGGAATGAGCATCTGCAGGCTTTCTGCTGGTAAAAGTACTAACAGCTACACCGGGTCTCCTTTGAATGAACCATGTTCTTTATCTCAAGTTGTTCACAGTATTCTTTGTCTTTGATTTTTGATAATTTGATCATGATATATTTTGGTGAAATCCTTTTTCTCCTCTTTGGGTTGAATGTAATTTGTAACCTCTGAGCTGCCCTTACCTGTATATTATTGTCTTTTCCAAGATTTAGGAAATTTTCAGCAATAATTTTCTTTTCTTTCTTTCTTTTTTTTTTTTTTAATTTCACAATGAAGATTTATTTCATTTCTGCACTGTGGCCCCAGAGTACAGTTTTTTTGTTTTTGTTTTTAATATACATGTGTTTATTAGGTTAGCAATAATTTTCTTAAAAATGCCTTCTAGGCTATTTCCCTTTTTTCTCTTTCATTAATTTCCATTGTGTAAAGATTCACTTAATGGCATTCCATAATTCTCATAGGCCTTCTTCATTCATGTTCTTTCTTCTTTCTTCCTTCCTTTCTTTCTGTCTTTCTTTCTTTCCTTCTTTTCCTTTCTTTTTATCTTTCTTCTTTTCTTTTCTGTTTTTTTTGTTGTTGTTGTTCTCTGGATAATTTTAAATGCTCTATCTTTAAGTTCACAGATTCTTTCTTCTGCATTACTAACTCAATTTTGATGTTGAAACTTTAAATTAAAAACTCGAGTTAAGTTACTATATTCTTTACCTCCAAGATTTCTATTTTTTAATAGAAATATTTAAATATTTCTAATTTAAAAATATTTAAGTATTTTCTTAAATATTGCTTCTCTCTCTTTGTCAAACTTTCATTTTGTTCATGAATTATGTTCTATGTTTTATTTAGTTTTCTATCTGTGTTTTCTTGGAAGTCTATAAATTCCTTTAAGAAGCTTATTCTAAATTGTAAGTCATTTCATGGATCTCTAATTCTTCTGTGTTTATTGTTGGAGCTTTATTAGTTTCTTTTGGTGAGGGTATAGTTCCTGGGTTTTATAATCCTTATGTCCTTACATTGATGCTTGGATATTTGAGGAGGCAGCCACCTCTTCTGGCCTTTGCAGGTGTTCTCTTGTGTTGATAGGTCATTATTCTTTATTCTAGTCTGAAATTCTGACTGGGGTGACTGGTAGTAACTGTGGACAGGCAGACTTTGTTGTTGGGTTGTCTAGTTTGGCCTAGTTTCTACCTATGATTTTAGGTTGAATGGTACTGCTGGCTGTGCTCTGTGATCTGGTGAGGCCACTGGTTGGACTCTGTCCTTAAGTGGCTAATCCCTGTAATTTTCTCTGATCAGGCAGGTTTGCAGGCTGTCTTTCCTGGTTTGCAAAAGTGTTGCAGAGCTATATGCTAGTTTCTGAGGCTGGGTGAAGTCTCTGGGGCTGCTGTTTAGTCACAAAGCATAGGCAAGGCAAGAGGCTATGCTCCACACATAACACATGAGCTTGAACTTTGTCTCCAGTCTTGGTAAGATTTAAGCAGAGCACTGAAAGTTAGTGGAGTCATAGCCCAGCAGCTGGTGTTGGGGAGGGGGTCCCAGATGCTCCCTCTCTGCATAATCACTGGCCTGAAGTAGCTTGCCAACTTTGATATAAAAATGCAAAATACTTTCAGAAAGTGAAAGCTAGCAAAGTGTAAAATGAGTCAAGTGCACTTTAGGAAAAAAAATCCTCTAGAAAAAATCCACTAGATATAATTTGGAAACATATAGTAATTTTAAAGTTATAATTATCCTATGACTCAACATTTCCACTTCTAATTATACATGCTAAAAACTATTGTTCCTAGGTACCATGAAACATATAAAAAAATGCGCTAACGAGCGCAAAAAAGTAAATCACTCAAATTCCCAATAAATAGGAAAATCCACCAATAATAGAAAACATAATCAGATAAAAACATATTATATGTACTATATTCTTAAATTGGAATAGTATCTACTTGATACAAAGAATAACAACATTCATTTTATCCACGTATAATGATATCTGTCAGTCAAAAGACAGTTGTAAATATTTTATTATGTGAGGTTCAAAAATGTGCAGAACTAAATAGTATAATTTTAGTGACGTACTAGTAAATGTAGTAAATCAAGAAAGAAAGCACATAGTAAGTGCAGTATTCAGGAGAAGAGATACAGTTAATTAGAGAAGATGAGAAGATTATTCAAAAGTCAAGATGATTTTGCTTTTCAAACTATGAGACAGGTTGTTTAATTTTCATGTATTATTACTTTTTATACATTAAATATACTCTATAAATACAGTATGACCTCTGTAAGCTGACCACCCAAGGGACTGTAACAAACTAGTCAACATGCTAAGATAGTCAACATTGGGAACCAGACCTGCTGTACTGATATGTACATAAAGGGCATGTCTAGTCTATGGAAGTTAAGGAGATGGTCAGTGTAGAGAAGTGGTTGACTACAGATGTCCTACTGTATTTGTATATCATCAATATTTCTTTCTTTTTTTTTTTTTTGAGACAGTCTTACATTGTTGTCCTCAGTAGAGTGCTGTGGCATCACAGATCACAGCAACCTCCAGCTCTTGGGCTTAGGCGATTCTCTTGCCTCAGCCTCCTGAGTAGCTGGGATTACAGGTGCCCGCCACAACGCCCGGCTATTTTGTTGTTGTTGTTGTTGTTGCAGTTTGGCCGGGGCTGGGTTTGAACCTGCCATCCTTGGTATATGGGGCTGGCGCCCTACTCAGTGAGCCACAGGCACCACCCATCATCAATATTTCGTAAGAATAAAATAGGAAGGGGTGCCAGAAGTCCCTAGACTAATTGTTCATCCTTTATTAACAGAGGCATAACAATACATTATTTACGCAGGACATATTTAAAGATTTATCTTCTCGGTAATGTGTTAAATTAGAACTGTGACGTTAGTGACATAGACAAATGTAGTGCCATTTCTCCTTTCATTTAGAATTGGGACTGTATCAGAAGATAAATTAGTTCTATGGCCCCTCTTTAGACTTGTGCTGCTAGGTAAATGAGTTTCTTTTACAACATGTTGTCAGTCACTCTACTGAGTTTAGATTCATGATCATGCGGCTTCCTCTTGCTGCTGCCATAATAGCAGGGGGAAGACAACAGCAATGCTAATGCTCGGCCACTTCTAATGGAGGAACATTTCTTGCTGGAACTTCTAGTAACCTAGATTGACTGGCAATTAGCCTCCTTTTTCAGACCAGTATAAATTCAGGGATAAAAATGAAATTCAATATTCTAAATGATAACTTTTCCACCTTAAAATGTTTGCTTATGAAACATTAGCAAATATATAAGGAATCAGAAGAAAAATCTTGAAATACCAATAGCAATGTATTTGGTGGACTGTCTTCAGATTTCTCCACATAAAGATAGTGTCATGTTAGAAATGCATGTTCCATTCTGTTCTATACCTATGTAGATTTTTCTCATGTCATTATTCTTCAAATATGCAATTTTTGATCACTCTGTAATATTTTATGTGTGAATGATTTATAATTTACTTAATCTCTAATCTGCTAAAAGATTAAGTTAAATCCAATATTTTGCTATTATTTAATAGCTACATGTACGTCTTTTTTGGTACAATTTTGGAAAATATATTATTTTCCTTGTGTGACAGAACAAAATATTAACTTAGGTCAAACTATCACTCTCCACTGATGATAAGCTTTTATGTCTAGAAAATCCCAAGGACTCAACCAAGGGACTCCTAGAATTGAGAAAGACAGACAGCAATATTTCAGGATATAAAATTAATGTCCACAGATCAGTAGCTTCACATATGCCAGCAACAGTCAAGCTGAGAATCAAATCAAGGACACAATTCCTTTCACAGTAGCATCAACAAAAATGCAATGCGTTGGAATATATTTAACAAAGCATGTGAAGAATCTCTATAGAAAGCTCTATGAAACACTCAGAAAAGAAGGATATTAACTGATAGAAGAATGTACCATGCTCATGGCTCAGAAGAATCAACATTGTTAAAATGTCTATACGATCTGAAGTGATTTAAAGATTCAACACAATCTCCCTTAAAATATCGATGTCGTACTTTTCAGACCTTGAAAAAATAGTTCTTTGCTTCATATGGAATGAGATAAAAAAACCTAAATAGCCAATGCAATTCTACGAAATAAGAACAAATTTGGAGGCATCACATTACCAAACTCTAGGCTCTACTGCAAGTCTACAGTGATCAAAGCTGTGTGGTGCTGGCATAAAAATAGAGATGCAGACCTATAGAAAAGAAGGGAGAATCTAGAGATGAGCCCAGCCTCATGCTGCCATCTGGTCTTTGACAAAGCAAAACAAAAGTGCAGACTGGGGAAAAGAATCCCTATTCAATAAATGGTGCTGGGAAAGCTGATTAGCCACAAGTAAAAGTCTGAAAGAGGACCCGTACCCCTCACCATTGACAAAAATCAACTCAGAATGGATGAAAAGATTTAAACCTAGAAAACTAAACTGTAAAAATTCTAGAGAAAAAAGTGGGAAAAACATCTAATACTATCGGCCTAGAAAATTTATGAAGATGACATCAAAGGCAATTGCAGCAATAATTAAAATAAGTAAATGGGACTTGATCAAGTTAAAAAGTTTCTGCATAGCTAAGGGCATAACCAACAGAGCAAAGAGATAACCTTCAGAATGGGAGAAGACGTTCAAAGAACTCAAGCAAACCTAAAAGAAAGCTCAATTTCACAACTATGGCCCAGGATGAAGGACAGGGGGGAGATGGGGAGACGGAAGGGGAGGGGGGAGGACAGATCAAGGGAGGGTGAATGGTGGGATCACACCTATGGTGCATAATGCAAGGGTACTTGTCGGCTTTATTAAGTATAGAGTATAAATGTCTTAACACAACAATTAAGTAAATGAGATGAGGTTTATATTAACCAGTGTGATGCAAATGCTCCAAATTCTATATGAAATCAGCACATTGTACCCCATACGTACATTAATGTATACATGATCTATGCATTTGATTTAATAAAATAATAAAAAATAAATAAAAGAAAGCTCAAACAACCCATTAAAACTGGTCAAGAGATGTGAACAGAAACTTCCTATGATGATAGAATAATGGCCAAGAAACACATGAAAATGTTGATCATTCCTAAGATGAGAGAAATGCAAATCAAAACCACATTGAGATATCACTTAACCCCAGTGAGAGTGGCCCACGTCACAAGGTCTCAAAGTGACAAAAGCTGGTGTGGCTGTGGAGAGAAAGGAACACTCATACCCTATTGGGACTGCAAACCAGCACACCCTCTATGGAAAGCAGTATGGAGATTCCTCAAAGGACTAAAAGTAGACCTACCATTTGATCTGGCAATACCACTACTTGGTATTTTTCCAAAATAAAAACAGAAAATTATCATGCAGACATTTGCACTCAAATGATTATAACAACACTATTCACAATCACAAAGATGTAGAAACGACCCAAGTGACCTTCAATAGGTGAATGGATTAAGAGATTCTGGTCTGTATAGGCCATGGAATATTATTCAGCCATAAAAAGGATAGAGGTTTTGTATCTTGTGTAACAACCTGGATGGAACTAAAGACCATACCTCCAAACGAAGTATTGCAGGACTAGAAAAATAAACATCGGTACTAAGTTAGAACTAGTAGATTAGCACTTATCTGCTCACAGGAGAGAAATAACTCAATGAAATTCAAGTTGGGGGAGGAGGAGAAGGGTTTGGTTGACTTTCCTCCCAAAGAGGAAAACTGGACATTCTGTGAGTCTATTGGATGCTTCCCAGGTGAAGGAAACAGCTGCAACTTGGACTTTTTAGCTGCATAAAATCAAGCTATGTAACCTAATTCTATGTACCTCCATGTTAATCTGACATTAAAAAAAAAAGAGGAAACAATATTAACTAAGAGTGTTTCTAATTCATCTGCTCTACTCAAGAAGGGAAATTCTAGATATAATCCTTTAATTTATTTCTTTATTTTGCTTCTCTCATGTGCCTCCCACTGTGTTCTGATTTGCCAGACCCATTATTTTTTATTTAGTTAGTGCAGATTTGAGGGGCCAGGAGGGAAATGTGGAGGGATGTCATGTCCCTGGATGGGTCGCGTAGGAGGAATTTTTCTTGGACTGTTAAAAGGGCAGCTTTCTCTCTCAGAGTAAGGGAGTAGATAAAAAAAAAAGAAGAAATTTTGAGGAATATTAATGTGGTCTAAAATGAATAATTCCATAAGGCTGCTATAAAAGTAGAATAAATTGTTTTATTTTGAAGTGTTTCTTGTAATAGACTTAGTGCTTTTCTGGCCATGCCATCATCCCCAAACTGCAGCATGAGGGCCCTGGTTTCGTAAGTTTGCACATCTATAAGGAAAGATCCCTGTCAGATGGTTTTCTCAGAAGGTTAGGGCGCTAGGCCAGAGTACTCTCTCCCACAGTCTGGTATAGGAATGCTGTGCTTGCTGGTACAACAGGGGCCCACTGGCTGTCTGTGGCTAATGTATCTTGCTCTGCAAGCCTGTATCTTGTTTTTATTCTAGAAAACCTATCTTTCTTTTTCTCCGTGAACTTGTTTTATGCTTGCCTAAAAAGAAAAAGAATTTCTATATCACTGATTTCATATAATGAGGTACAACCATTTTGTGAAATGTACACTTAATAAGGGTAAAACTTATTTATTTTTAATTATGCATTTCTTGATTAGGGATGTTGGACATTTTCCATAGTTTTATCTCTTACCTCCTATCTGGGAGGGGTTTGATCACAATCATTGTTGATTTACTGATTGTGGTAAGATCATTTCTTTTAATTAATTTAATGTATATCTCAGTATTTATTAGGATAGATTAAATTTCATGTGTGTGCAGTTATCTCCCTCTCCTGGTCATTTTCTCTTAATTATATTAATTAGCTGGACATACAGATGTGTTAAAATTTTGTAGTCAAATCAATTGACCTATTTCCTTTCTGAGTTAATCTATTGTTATATTTTCAAGAAGTTACTGTCCATTCGGAGAACTTAACAAATACCTCCAGGTTTTAATGTTTCTATTTATTGCATTAGTTTAATGCAATTGACTTTTTTTGAGATAAATAGGAAAGTATTTAATTTTTTCAGTGGTTAACCAATTGTTCCAATATAATGTATTACAAAATCAAACTATTTTTACTCTAATTAGTTATGCTACTTTTATTGCAAACAAAATTTCTAGTATATTAGGCTCACTCTTCTATGCCATTAATGTATATATAGCATAACATTCTTGATAATTCTAAATTTAGATTTTTTTTTTTTTGAGGCAGTCTCACTCTGTTGCCCTTGGTAGAATGCTGTGGTATCATACAGCTCACAGCAACTTCAAACTCTTGGATTCAAGCAATCCTCTTGCATCAGCCTCCTGAGTAGCTGGGACTACAGGCACCTGTCACAACACCCCGCCAGTTTTTCTATTTTTAGTAGAGATGGGATCTCACTTTGACTCAAGCTGGTCTTCAAATCCTGAGCTCAGGCAATCCAATGGCTTCAGCTCCCCACAGCGCTAGTATTATGGGCCTAAGCCATCATGCCCAGCCTACATTTAGATTTTATTTTAAAATATATATTAAAAAATCTTATTAATCATTCTTTAAAAAATGTTTTTATTATTATTACTTTGTTTTCATATAACCTTTAGAATAACTTTACCAGGTTATAAAAACTTCATTGGAAAGTGGATTGAATTAGATTAAATCTTTTCAATTATCAAGTATTTTAAACACCTCTATGGAAGTCTGAAATTGACTTTGTTCATTTCTTCCTTCAGCGCATCTTCTTGCTACCTGGCACCGTGATGGGCACCTTGTATGTAATGATAAGTTCTGTTTCATGAGAACAATAATGAGACTTAGTGATCATATAAGGACTTAGAGTTCATAAAATGCTGATGGTAGCAGAAAAGAAATCATTCCAAATACTGATGACATGAACTAAGTGATAAAGGAGCTCTAAAAGACATATTTAAAGTTTCATCAGGACAAATTCATAAAATAACTTAGGAATAGCTATGGCAAATTGTTGAATATTGAAAATATAGACTCTAATTTTGGAAAGTTTTAGGTGCAAGGTACCTTAAAATCTAAGACAAGGAAATCTTTTATTTATGATGACGTTCCTTGCATATATCTGGGTTTGAATTGATTGTAAATGAAGAAGAAAGCAATTCATAGGTTACTTCTTTTCATGCATAAAAATAAGTTCTCTGCCAGAATTTTATCTCTTCTGTTTCATATCACTGCTTCTTTCTGTGTAAACTTTTTTTTTTTTTTTTCTGGAAAGAAACTGAATCAATAACAAAAAGAAAGGAAAGGTAATCCCGCAAAGAGTAGATTCCACTTTATCTTTTGCATAGAATGATATTATCACCATTTCTAGGTATAATTTTAGCCTTTCTTTATAGAAAGTAATTTGTCAAAAATGTACATGTTTCTCTGATTACAATGTATGTGTTTCTATGTAATTTTAGTTTTATCTTCCCTTATTTCTGAAAGTATACTTGAAAAACAATTTCTTTAGAGTTTTCACTTCTTTCGGAGTGCTTGATTGATTTTTATATGTTCTTCAGTATCAGAAAGATAAAAATTCCAAACAATTCCTTGCCTTTTCTGGGTTTGCTGAAGTTATTATTATCAGCAATGCCATAGTAGCCAACTGTGACTCTGTGTTCATTATTTGTTCTTAAGTAAAGTTCTAATCAATATAACCTTTAGGGGCCTTATTATTGCTATTGACAACAATCATTTAAAATATATTATCTTCCCTGAATCACATGAAACATATTTGCCATACATTATTGACAAAGAAATTGAAGAAAAGAGGTTATTTCAAAGTACTAGAGCAGCACTTCAGTGGAATACTCCTCATTACTGGTCAAATTACTAATCTATGAACAAGGGAAAAATCTATCTTATCTTTGACAAAAATTATCATTAAATTTTATGAGAATTTTTTTCTGGAGAACAATAATGAGACTTAATGATCATATAATGACTTAGAGTTCATAAAATGCTTTTCACAAGCAAGATGTCAGGTGGTTCTGTGAGGCTGGTGGAGGACAGTATTACATTTTTTTGCATGGTTGAGGAAAAAGCTTGGACATTAAGCAACTTCAGGACAATAGCTTTCTTTTTATGCTCAGGTAAAGGAAAGAAGACGCTTATTTAAGGATTAGAGCAACATGGGCGAAACTAAAGAGCTAGCAAGCGCTATGCCAGGGGCAAACCAGCACATAAAAGTAAAAATTGCTAAAGTAATTTAAAATAAAAGTAATTTTTCGATTATATTACAGAGGAAATAATAGCCTGGGATATCATTTGCTTCTAGCTTATGGTTTACTCTTCAATATTTTTCACTAAATAAAATATCTGAAAGGGAATATTGGTTTAATGAACGTGTCCTTCAAATCAATTTGCTTTTTATGGAATATTTTATAAATGGTTAACTAGTGAATGAGAAAATCATGGTTCTCTGCTATTCAGTATATGCGGGGTAATAATTGATACATATTATATTTCACGGAAATAACACTATATAAAAGTACAAAGAATAATATGAAAATACTAGTATTTCCACCATTGTGAATTTAAAACTATCACATTTTATATATTTGCCCAGAATTAAGACAGATGAGATTGGAATGGCTGATGAAACCATCCCCAACCATATTTTTCTTTTACTCTTCGTCCCTCAAAATTACTATCAAAAATTTGGCGTGTGTGGAGTGCAATGGTATATAGCATTATTTCCTTATATATTTTAACATTTTATATAAATTTTGTCAGTTTTAAGCACAATTTTCTGCAAATACAGCTAAGTTTCTTTTTTACATTTACTTTGTTCATTAACCAAATTACATATTGTGATATTGGCACCAATGGCAGTGAATGAACAAGTATACATTTTTGTTCTCTATACACTTATATCCTAGAAGGATGGATAAAAAGAAAAAATAAACACATTCTTTATTAAAAAGTGACAATCTGGGCGGCGCCTGTGGCTCAGTGAGTAGGGTGCCGGCCCCATGTACCGAGGGTGGTGGGTTCGAGCCTGACCCCGGCTGAACTGCAACCAAAAAATAGCCAGGCGTTGTGGCGGGTGCCTGTAGTCCCAAGTGCTCAGGAGGCTGAGGCAAGAGAATCGCATAAGCCCAAGAGCTGGAGGTTGCTGTGAGCCGTGTGACGCCACGGCACTCTACCGAGGGTGACATAGTGAGACTCTGTCTCTACCAAAAAAAAAAAAAAAACAGTGACAATCCCTCTGGTAGAAAAATAAAACAGAGTTAGGAAATGGAGCCTTTCAAATGGGAATGTGAGGATAATACTGCTATTGTTATCAATAAAATAGCCCTGTACCGATGAGGTGAAATTTGATCAAAACCTTAAGGGAATGAGAAATGCAGGTAAGAGGAGAAAATATGAGTAGAAATTTCTAGTCAGGAACAAGCAGTGATGCTGCTGCTGAATAGTTGTGGGGAGAATGGGACAAGATGAGAAAATGATGTGGCAGGAACCAGATTTTTCAAAATACCTATTTATAGGTCGGGCACAGAGGCTCATGCTGTAATCCCAGCACTCTGGGAGGCCAGGCCAGTGGATTCTGAGCTCTGAAGTTTGAGACCAGCTGGGCAATGTGGCAGGTGCCTGTAAGCCCAGCTACTGGGGAGGCTGAGGCAACAGGATCACTTGAGCCCAAGAGTTTGAGGTTGCTGTGAGCTGTGATGCCATAGCATCCTACCCAGGGGGACAGAGTGACACTCTGTCTTAACAAATAAATAAATAAATAAATAACTATCTATAACTTATTATCCAACAAGATATTGTGTTGATTTCTGAATGCTAAAATGACTGAGAGACATTTTCTTGTGTATTTTTTTTAATTAACAAAATTTGTTACATTTTTGTGTACATGTTGTCTTGAAGTATGCATACATGGTGGAATGGCTAAATCAAGCTAATTAACATATGCCTTACCTTAGATGCTTATCATTATTTTTTTTTTTTGTGGTGAGAACATTTAAAAATCTGCTCTCAGCAATTTTTAGAGTACAGTACATTGCTGTTTTCTACAGCTTTCACATTGTTCAATGAATCTCTAGAAATTATTTTTATAAATTTTGCGTGCACACGGGGCAATATTCAGCCTTAATGAAGGAGAACACTGTGTGTGCACAGTGGATACCACTCAGCCTTCAAGAAGGAGAATGCTGTGTGTGCACAGTGGATACTAGTCAGCCTTAAAGAAGGAGAACGCTGTGTGTGCACAGAAGATACTAGTCAGCCTTAAAGAAGGAGAACACTGTGTGTGCACAGTAGATACTATTCAGCCTTAAAGAAGGAGAACGCTGTGTGTGCACAGTAGATACTATTCAGCCTTAAAGAAGGAGAACGCTGTGTGTGCACAGTGGATACTAGTCAGCCTTAAAGAAGGAGAGCGCTGCGTGTGCACAGAGGATACTAGTCAGCCTTAAAGAAGGAGAGCGCTGCGTGTGCACAGAGGATACTAGTCAGCCTTAAAGAAGGAGAGCGCTGCGTGTGCACAGAGGATGCTAGTCAGCCTTAAAGAAGGAGAACGCTGCGTGTGCACAGAGGATGCTAGTCAGCCTTAAAGAAGGAGAACGCTGCGTGTGCACAGAGGATGCTAGTCAGCCTTAAAGAAGGAGAGCGCTGCGTGTGCACAGTGGATGCTAGTCAGCCTTAAAGAAGGAGAGCGCTGCGTGTGCACAGTGGATGCTAGTCAGCCTTAAAGAAGGAGAACGCTGCGTGTGCACAGTGGATGCTAGTCAGCCTTAAAGAAGGAGAACGCTGCGTGTGCACAGTGGATGCTAGTCAGCCTTAAAGAAGGAGAACGCTGCGTGTGCACAGAGGATGCTAGTCAGCCTTAAAGAAGGAGAACGCTGTGTGTGCACAGAGGATGCTAGTCAGCCTTAAAGAAGGAGAACGCTGTGTGTGCACAGTGGATACTAGTCAGCCTTAAAGAAGGAGAACGCTGCGTGTGCACAGAGGATGCTAGCCAGCCTTAAAGAAGGAGAACGCTGCATGTGCACAGAGGATGCTAGCCAGCCTTAAAGAAGGAGAACGCTGCGTGTGCACAGAGGATGCTAGCCAGCCTTAAAGAAGGAGAACGCTGTGTGTGCACAGAGGATGCTAGCCAGCCTTAAAGAAGGAGAACGCTGCATGTGCACAGAGGATGCTAGCCAGCCTTAAAGAAGGAGAACGCTGCGTGTGCACAGAGGATGCTAGCCAGCCTTAAAGAAGGAGAACGCTGCGTGTGCACAGAGGATGCTAGCCAGCCTTAAAGAAGGAGAACGCTGCGTGTGCACAGAGGATGCTAGCCAGCCTTAAAGAAGGAGAACGCTGCGTGTGCACAGTGGATGCTAGCCAGCCTTAAAGTAGGAGAACGCTGTGTGTGCACAGTGGATGCTAGTCAGCCTTAAAGAAGGAGAACGCTGTGTGTGCACAGAGGATGCTAGTCAGCCTTAAAGAAGGAGAACGTTGTGAGTGCACAGAGGATGCTAGTCAGCCTTAAAGAAGGAGAACGCTGTGTGTGCACAGAGGATGCTAGTCAGCCTTAAAGAAGGAGAACGCTGTGTGTGCACAGAGGATGCTAGTCAGCCTTAAAGAAGGAGAACGCTGTGTGTGCACAGAGGATGCTAGTCAGCCTTAAAGAAGGAGAACGTTGTGAGTGCACAGAGGATGCTAGTCAGCCTTAAAGAAGGAGAACGCTGTGTGTGCACAGAGGATGCTAGTCAGCCTTAAAGAAGGAGAACGCTGTGTGTGCACAGAGGATGCTAGTCAGCCTTAAAGAAGGAGAACGCTGTGTGTGCACAGTGGATACTAGTCAGCCTTAAAGAAGGAGAACGCTGCGTGTGCACAGTGGATGCTAGCCAGCCTTAAAGTAGGAGAACGCTGTGTGTGCACAGTGGATGCTAGTCAGCCTTAAAGAAGGAGAACGTTGTGAGTGCACAGAGGATGCTAGTCAGCCTTAAAGAAGGAGAACGCTGTGTGTGCACAGAGGATGCTAGTCAGCCTTAAAGAAGGAGAACGCTGTGTGTGCACAGAGGATGCTAGTCAGCCTTAAAGAAGGAGAACGTTGTGAGTGCACAGAGGATGCTAGTCAGCCTTAAAGAAGGAGAACGCTGTGTGTGCACAGAGGATGCTAGTCAGCCTTAAAGAAGGAGAACGCTGCATGTGCACAGAGGATGCTAGCCAGCCTTAAAGAAGGAGAACGCTGTGTGTGCACAGAGGATGCTAGTCAGCCTTAAAGAAGGAGAACGTTGTGAGTGCACAGAGGATGCTAGTCAGCCTTAAAGAAGGAGAACGCTGTGTGTGCACAGAGGATGCTAGTCAGCCTTAAAGAAGGAGAACGCTGTGTGTGCACAGTGGATGCTAGTCAGCCTTAAAGAAGGAGAACGCTGCATGTGCACAGAGGATGCTAGCCAGCCTTAAAGAAGGAGAAGGCTGTGTGTGCACAGTGGATACTAGTCAGCCTTAAAGAAGGAGAACACTGTGTGTGCACAGAGGATGCTAGTCAGCCTTAAAGAAGGAGAACGCTGTGTGTGCACAGAGGATGCTAGTCAGCCTTAAAGAAGGAGAACGCTGTGTGTGCACAGTGGATACTAGTCAGCCTTAAAGAAGGAGAACGTTGTGAGTGCACAGAGGATGCTAGTCAGCCTTAAAGAAGGAGAACGCTGTGTGTGCACAGAGGATGCTAGTCAGCCTTAAAGAAGGAGAACGTTGTGTGTGCACAGAGGATGCTAGTCAGCCTTAAAGAAGGAGAACGTTGTGAGTGCACAGAGGATGCTAGTCAGCCTTAAAGAAGGAGAACGTTGTGAGTGCACAGAGGATGCTAGTCAGCCTTAAAGAAGGAGAGCGCTGCGTGTGCACAGTGGATGCTAGCCAGCCTTAAAGAAGGAGAACACTGTGTGTGCACAGAGGATGCTAGTCAGCCTTAAAGAAGGAGAGCGCTGTGTGTGCACAGAGGATGCTAGTCAGCCTTAAAGAAGGAGAACGCTGTGTGTGCACAGAGGATGCTAGTCAGCCTTAAAGAAGGAGAACGCTGTGTGTGCACAGTGGATACTAGTCAGCCTTAAAGAAAGAGAACGCTGGGTGTGCACAGAGGATGCTAGTCAGCCTTAAAGAAGGAGAACGTTGTGAGTGCACAGAGGATGCTAGTCAGCCTTAAAGAAGGAGAACGTTGTGAGTGCACAGAGGATGCTAGTCAGCCTTAAAGAAGGAGAACGTTGTGAGTGCACAGAGGATGCTAGTCAGCCTTAAAGAAGGAGAACGTTGTGAGTGCACAGAGGATGCTAGTCAGCCTTAAAGAAGGAGAGCGCTGCGTGTGCACAGTGGATGCTAGCCAGCCTTAAAGAAGGAGAACACTGTGTGTGCACAGAGGATGCTAGTCAGCCTTAAAGAAGGAGAGCGCTGTGTGTGCACAGAGGATGCTAGTCAGCCTTAAAGAAGGAGAACGCTGTGTGTGCACAGAGGATGCTAGTCAGCCTTAAAGAAGGAGAACGCTGTGTGTGCACAGAGGATGCTAGTCAGCCTTAAAGAAGGAGAACGCTGTGTGTGCACAGAGGATGCTAGTCAGCCTTAAAGAAGGAGAACGTTGTGTGTGCACAGAGGATGCTAGTCAGCCTTAAAGAAGGAGAACGTTGTGAGTGCACAGAGGATGCTAGTCAGCCTTAAAGAAGGAGAACGTTGTGAGTGCACAGAGGATGCTAGTCAGCCTTAAAGAAGGAGAACGCTGTGTGTGCACAGAGGATGCTAGTCAGCCTTAAAGAAGGAGAACGCTGTGTGTGCACAGTGGATACTAGTCAGCCTTAAAGAAGGAGAACGTTGTGAGTGCACAGAGGATGCTAGTCAGCCTTAAAGAAGGAGAACGCTGTGTGTGCACAGAGGATGCTAGTCAGCCTTAAAGAAGGAGAACGCTGTGTGTGCACAGAGGATGCTAGTCAGCCTTAAAGAAGGAGAACGCTGTGTGTGCACAGAGGATGCTAGTCAGCCTTAAAGAAGGAGAACGCTGTGTGTGCACAGTGGATACTAGTCAGCCTTAAAGAAGGAGAACGCTGTGTGTGCACAGAGGATGCTAGTCAGCCTTAAAGAAGGAGAACGCTGTGTGTGCACAGAGGATGCTAGTCAGCCTTAAAGAAGGAGAACGCTGTGTGTGCACAGAGGATGCTAGTCAGCCTTAAAGAAGGAGAACGCTGTGTGTGCACAGAGGATGCTAGTCAGCCTTAAAGAAGGAGAACGTTGTGAGTGCACAGAGGATGCTAGTCAGCCTTAAAGAAGGAGAACGCTGTGTGTGCACAGAGGATGCTAGTCAGCCTTAAAGAAGGAGAACGCTGTGTGTGCACAGAGGATGCTAGTCAGCCTTAAAGAAGGAGAACGCTGTGTGTGCACAGAGGATGCTAGTCAGCCTTAAAGAAGGAGAACGCTGTGTGTGCACAGAGGATACTAGTCAGCCTTAAAGAAGGAGAACGCTGTGTGTGCACAGTGGATACTAGTCAGCCTTAAAGAAGGAGAACGCTGTGTGTGCACAGTGGATACTAGTCAGCCTTAAAGAAGGAGAACGCTGTGTGTGCACAGTGGATACTAGTCAGCCTTAAAGAAGGAGAACACTGTGTGTGCACAGTGGATACTAGTCAGCCTTAAAGAAGGAGAACACTGTGTGTGCACAGAGGATGCTAGTCAGCCTTAAAGAAGGAGAACACTGTGTGTGCACAGTGGATACTAGTCAGCCTTAAAGAAGGAGAACGCTGTGTGTGCACAGTGGATACTAGTCAGCCTTAAAGAAGGAGAACGCTGTGTGTGCACAGTGGATACTAGTCAGCCTTAAAGAAGGAGAAGGCTGTGTGTGCACAGTGGATACTAGTCAGCCTTAAAGAAGGAGAACGCTGCGTGTGCACAGTGGATGCTAGTCAGCCTTAAAGAAGGAGAACGCTGTGTGTGCACAGAGGATGCTAGTCAGCCTTAAAGAAGGAGAACACTGTGTGTGCACAGTGGATACTACTCAGCCTTAAAGACGGAGAACGTTGTGTGTGCACAGAGGATGCTAGTCAGCCTTAAAGAAGGAGAACGCTGTGTGTGCACAGAGGATGCTAGTCAGCCTTAAAGAAGGAGAACGCTGTGTGTGCACAGTGGATACTAGTCAGCCTTAAAGAAGGAGAACACTGTGTGTGCACAGAGGATGCTAGTCAGCCTTAAAGAAGGAGAACGCTGTGTGTGCACAGAGGATGCTAGTCAGCCTTAAAGAAGGAGAACGTTGTGAGTGCACAGAGGATGCTAGTCAGCCTTAAAGAAGGAGAACGCTGTGTGTGCACAGAGGATGCTAGTCAGCCTTAAAGAAGGAGAACGCTGCGTGTGCACAGTGGATGCTAGCCAGCCTTAAAGTAGGAGAACACTGTGTGTGCACAGAGGATACTAGTCAGCCTTAAAGAAGGAGAACGCTGTGTGTGCACAGAGGATGCTAGTCAGCCTTAAAGAAGGAGAACGCTGTGTGTGCACAGTGGATACTAGTCAGCCTTAAAGAAGGAGAACACTGTGTGTGCACAGAGGATGCTAGTCAGCCTTAAAGAAGGAGAACACTGTGTGTGCACAGTGGATACTACTCAGCCTTAAAGACGGAGAACGTTGTGTGTGCACAGAGGATGCTAGCCAGCCTTAAAGAAGGAGAAGGCTGTGTGTGCACAGTGGATACTAGTCAGCCTTAAAGAAGGAGAACGCTGTGTGTGCACAGTGGATACTACTCAGCCTTAAAGACGGAGAACGTTGTGTGTGCACCTACTGCACCTAAACATAAAAGATGGCCTCTGTTTTTTCTTATTGATCAGGCAAAATCAATGATAGCTGAAGCAACGTTCTTATTACTACTTGGGTCATTTTTTCACTACTTTTATCAGAGGAATTCCAATCTAGATTGATAATTGTCTTTAATAATATAGATTAAACATTACTTATGGTTGTCTTTAACAAAGACATATTTTTTCTCTTAAGGGTCTCTAAGAAATACATTTAAACTTGTAGTGTCATCAGATCCTTTAATTGGGGATCTACAGCCTGATGTTTTGGAAAGATTAGTATAAATATTACATAGAATGCAGAAGAGTATTCTACTTCTAAAACGCATCTCAAACTCAAGGCTCTGTCCTTTTGATGATGTTAAAATTGTTTAAGCAATGTTGAAATAATAAATTTTTAAATATTGGTTGTTGAATGTTGAATTGCTCATTGAATGGCTACTATGTCAATGATTACTATGTGAGATCCTGTTCTAAGTAGTATTTCTCTAAAGCCTTCATATTCATTCTTTCTTCTGTCATTAACATCATGACAGAAGCTCTATCCAAGCTCTACTAATCTTTCAAATGCTGTTGAATACTCGTCTTCTCAAAGTCATCACTGGTGATAAGGCCCTTCTATGAAATTATCCCACTTATTATATCAACTTGTTATTTCAAAATAATTATGCTTAGTTGTCTAATGCTTTTACTACCATTTACATTTTGATATGCAAATTCTGACTGCATATGAATTAAACTCAGTAATGGCAGGTTCATTTTTTTAGCATAGTACTCAGTTTTTAAAGTGTTGAATTCATAATTGGTGTCTTTCATAATGATGGTCCCTTAACCTATTCCACTCTGACTGTATTTCATAAATTGCACCAAATTACATATTGCATATTCTTGTAGGATCTCTGAAATATCTTAAAAATTGTAATACATTTTCCATTGAGAAATTTTATTAAATATTCTAAAACGTGCATATTCTCTCTTCTTGTAGGTGTTTTTCTGAGTGGCTAAAAATTGTAAAGCACTATCCTCCCCAATGGCCAGTTTTAAACTTGCCTGTGATATCATGCTAATCTCTTCCCATTTTGAATGCTATTTGCAAATGGCCAAATCACCTGCCATTTGGAAAATTCTTGATCAAATGTCTAACTAAATTTCTTGTAAGTATTAAGCTTTTTCCACAAAAAGATAATTTGCCTCGGACTCTTGGAGGAAGTTCGTATGGCATGCTCTTTGCAAGTACATTACTCAGGAAAAACGCACAAAAGTCGGACTGCTGCCTTTCCTGGTGGCTCCCACACATTTAATCCATAAAATACAAAATAGATAAATATCTTCCACATGAAAAAAGACAGTATAGGAGAAAGCAATATAATAATAATTGAAGTATAATACTATTGAAGTGAGGGACTTCAACATTCTACTGACAGCTTTAAATAGATCATTGAGACAGAAAATCAACAAAGAAACGCTGGACTTAAATTGGACTTTAGATCATATGGATCTAACAGACATTTACAGATCATTCCACCCAGCAACTCTGGAAACCCGTTTATTAAGTGTCCTACATCATATTGCCTCTCTCGGCTTCTTTCTAGTCCTTGTCTCACTTCCTCATGCTCTTGGAATTATCACAGTGATTACTTGCATGTAATTCCTAATCTTGCAGTTCAGCACCTGGGACAATCCAATATAAGGTAGGAGCCACAAATGTAAGATGTTTGTTTTCATCAACCATTCTAAAAGCTAAACAAGAATTGTTAGCTTTTGATGATGTACGAAAATTTCTCCACTTCAAATCTCATGCAGAAATTTTATCCCTGATGTTGGAAATGAGGCCTAAAGAAAGGTGTTTGGTGTGTGTGGGTAGATCCCTCATGAACAGATGGTGCTATTCTCCATGGAATGAGTGAGTCTCTCAGCTCCTGTAAGAAGTGGGTGATGGCAGAGCCTGCACCAGGTCTCCCTCCTGACCCCTCCTGTCCCAGGACTGGACACATCAGCTGCTCTTCCCCTCCACCGTGAGTGGTAGTGACCCGAGTCCCTTATTAGAAGCAGACACTGGCTCCGTGCTTTTTTCACAGCCTCCAGAGTTATGAGCCAAATAAACCCCATTTCCTTATAAATTACCCAGCCTCAGGTAATTCCTTCCTAGCAACACGGATGGTCTGACACAGCTTCTCAGTGAATTGAGACATGCTAACCCAAGACTGGTCTCTTTCTCAGGAATCTGTCTTCTTGAGAATTAATTAATTAATTAATTAATTTACATTTCAGTTTAATCTGAGATTACAAACAACTAAGTTACAATATTTGCATATGTTAGGTAGAGTTCCTCTTAGAGTTGTGTCCCACACCCAAAAGGTGTGACAATATGCTTACACTGTGTCCCTTAAATGGGAGCATACCAATCCCCTTCCCTCTTCCTCTCTACCCGCTCCTTCATTCCCCCTCCCTCCAACTTGAATTGAATTGAGTTTTTCTCTTGTGTGGGTGTGTATTAGATCATCTACTGGCTTCATATTAGTATTGAGTATGTTGGCTGCTTGCTTTTCCATTCTTGTGATACTTTACTAAGAAAAATGTGTTTCAGGTGGCGCCTGTGGCTCAGTGAGTATGGCGCAGGCCCCATATACCAAGGGTGACAGGTTCAAACCCAGCCCCAGCCAAACTGCAACAAAAGATAGCCAGGTGTTGTGGTGGACGCCTGTGGTCCCAGCTACTCAGGAGACTGAGGCAACAGAATCACCTAAGCCTAGGAGTTGGAGGTTGCTGTGAGCTGTGGTGCCATAGCACTCTCCCGAGAGCAACAAAGTGAGACTCTGTCTCTAAAAAAAAAAAAAGAGAGAGAGAGAGAAATCTGTTTCAACTCCACCCAGGTTAATACAAAAGATTAAAGTCTCCATCTTCTTCATGGCTGAATAGTATTCCACCACAATTTGTTGATCCATTCCTGGGTTGGTGGGCATTTAGGTTGTTTCCCCATCTTGGCAGTTCTAAATTGAGCTGCGATAAATAATCTAGTGCAAATGTCCTTAGGACAAAATTTTTTTTCTTCTGGGTATATGCCTAGTAATGGGATTGCAGGACCAAATGGGAGGTCTAGTTTGAGTTCTTTGAGTATTCTCCATACTTCCTTCCAAAAAGGTTGTATTAGTTTGCAGTCCCACCAGCAGTGTAAAAGTGTTCTCTTCTCCCCATATCCACCCCAGCATCTGCAGCTTTGAGACTTTGTGATGTGTGCCATTCTCATTGGGGTTAAGTGATATCTCAGGGTGGTTTTGACCTGCATTTCTCTGATGATTAGGAACAATGAGCATTTTTTCATATGTTTGTTAGCCATTTGTCTTTTTTTTTTTTTTTTTGAGACAGAGTCTCACTTTATCACCCTTGGTAGAGTGCCTTGGCATCATAGCTCACAGCAACCTCCATCTCCTGGGCTTAGGCAATTCTCTTGCCTCAGCCTCCTGAGTAGCTGGGACTATAGGTACCTGCCACTCTGCCTATTTTTTTGTTGCAGTTTGGCCAGGGCCCGGTTTGAACCTGCCACCCTCGGTATATGGGACTGGCGCCCTACCAACTGAGCCACAGGTGCTGCCCTGTCTGTCTTCTTTTTTTTTTTTGTAGAGACAGAGTCTCACTTTATGGCCCTCGGTAGAGTGCCGTGGCCTCACACAGCTCACAGCAACCTCCAACTCCTGGGCTTAAGCGATTCTCTTGCCTCAGCCTCCCGAGTAGCTGGGACTACAGGTGCCCGCCACAACGCCCGGCTATTTTTTGGTTGCAGTTTGGCCGGGGCTGGGTTTGAACCCGTCACCCTCGGTATATGGTGCTGGTGCCTTACCGACTGAGCCACAGGCACTGCCCTATGTCTGTCTTCTTTATAGAAGGTTCTGTTCATGTCTGTTTTCAAGTGATATATGGGATTGTTGGCCCCTTTTCTGTTGATTGAGTTAACAAGCCTTTGTCAGATTTGTAACATTCAAATATCTTTTCCCATTACGAAGATTGTCTATTTGCTTTAATTGTTGTCCCCTGAGCTATACAGAAGCTTTTCAGTTTAATTAAGTCCCATTTGTTTATTTTTGTTGTTGTTGCAATTGCCATGGAAGTCTTCTTCATAAAACCGTTCCCCAAGCAACCATCTTCAAGAGTTTTCCTCACACTTTCTTCTAGGAATTTTATCATTTCATGTCCTAAATTTAAATATTTTATCCATCTTGAGTCAATTTTTGTAAGTGGTGAACAGTGCAGGTCCACTTTCAGTCTTTTACATAAGGTGATCTGGTTCTCCCAGCACCATTTATTGACTAGGAATTTTTTTCCTCAGTGTATGTTTTGTTTGGTTTATGAAAGATCAGATGGCAAGTAGAGACTGGTTTCATCTTTTGGTTTTGTATTTGGTTCCATAGGTCTATGTCTCTATTTTTGTGCCAATGCCATACTGTTTTGATTACTGTAGACTTGTAACATAACCTAAAGTATGGTAGAGTGATGCCTCCAGCTTTGTTTTTATTACTAAGAATTTCCTTGGCTATATGGGCTTTTTTCTGGTTTGATATGAAATGAAGAACTATTTTTTCCAGTTCTTCAAAGTATGACATTGGTATTTTAATGGGGATTGAGAGAAAGACTTTTTAATGTTTCACTTAAATGTGTCACTTCTTGAGACAATTTTTTAATGTTTCACTGTTTAAAAAATGTTTAAAAAGAGGTAGTAGAAAAATGAGTATAATAAATCATTGTGAATATTTGATTTAGTTGCCATCAATATTTGCTTAGGACCATAATAAAAGACAATGTCACCATGAGCATGTGTGACTGGCAGCCTCATTTTCTCAGGTTCATCACTTAGACCAACCAACTTTGATATATTTCACTGAGCCTATCAGTGTAAACAAAAATTTTTTAATTTAATATTTATTCTATTCTTCAGAAGACAGTTATATTTATATTTCAATAGAAGGTGCTATTTTAATTTTAGAATACTAGATTGACCTTATTTTAAATTCGAGGAGAAAATTTAGGTTGACATATTATTTCTTCCAAAGTGGAAGGCAAATAATAGGAATATTAGGAATAAAAACATTAATTTTATCTATGCTGGGTTTTTCACTGATTTATAAATCTATGTACAATCTGATTAAATTGTATATCTTTTAGTTTCTCTCTATGCCTAATGGATACCATCCATATGTGATCATAAGTAATCAGAATACTCAGATTTAATGTGATTTTAAGTGTCTTAAAATAATTTGTCAGAAAATAATCTCTAAAATTACTTGCAAGCTTAATCAACCACTAGTTTTAAGTAGTGAAAAATGTGATTCAGCTTGCAAACTGTCATCCCTCAAATTCCAGTAACAGAAAGGAAGGTGCCTTAGGAAGGCATCCCATTACTAGGGAGTGGTAAGGCTGACAGCATCACAGAGCTTGGCCTGGCACAGCTATCCTTTATATTCTCCACAAGAGGCTACGGAGTGCTCAGCCCTGCTGGGTGTAGCTATAAGTGGCCACCATTTTCCAGTTCCTTTTATTCAGAACTGCTGTTCTCACATTTTCTAAAATTTTACCCACTAACAAGAAAGTGGCAGCTGGTTCTGTCCTGCAATGACCTGTAAAGACCCTACTCCCATCCCCGGGTGCTGCTCACACTGAGGATGGTGTGCTCTGCACATGTGGTAGCCCCAGCAGTCGACCAACAGTGTGAGACTGCAGTCCTGACCCCTGGGCGTCCCAAAGCCTCTGGCCATTAGGAACTAGGCACAGGGCAGGAGGTGAGCAGCCGGTGAGTGAGTGAAGCTTCATCTGCATTTGCAACTGCTACCCATGGCTCACATCACCACCTGAGTTCCACCTCCTGTCAGAGCAGCTTCAGATTCTCATAGGGCCAAGAGCACTTCTATAAACTGGGCATGCGAGGGATGTAGATTGCACACTCCTTACCACAATGTAATAATAATCTACCTAATGTAATAATAAAGTATAATGTAACGATGTAATAATAATAGAAAAAAATTGCACAATACATGTAATGAGCTTGAATCATCCTGAAACCATCTTCCTTAGTCCTCTCTGGTCCATGAAAAAATTGTCATCTGAGACTCGGGTGCCTGGTGCCCATAAAGTTGGGGATATTGGTGCAGGTCAAGCAGACTCTGATGTAGGTGCTGGGGCTGAGTGTCTCACTGGGGGAGTTGTTTCTACTACTGATTTTCAATTTGCAAAGCCTAGCAAGAATTATTTTCCACATGACAAACATTGTGGTTACCACTTTTCCTGTACTAGCCTGCTTACTCCTCAAAACTATTTTATACTATTTTATTTCCATTTAATAGTTGAGGAAACTGAGGCCCCTACTGGGAGTTAGAAGGCCGTGGCCCATCCCTCAGTTCTTTACATTTAGAATGAGGTGGACACAATTTAAGTCCTGCTTTTGCCACTTACCAGCTAAGTGGCCGACAGCAAGGTTCATAATTTCTCTGAGTTCCCAGTTTTGAAGCATGGATCTAACAGCAGCTGCCCTGCATGGCTTAGGAAAGCTTAGTGAGGACACATGAGCAGATCATAATTAGGTAACATATTTAATAAGCAATAAAGCAACACATAAAATAACTCCAATTTTATATTGGATAGTCACACCTGTTTAGTTCAAGATACATAGCCCTCTTTCTTTTTTTTTTTTTTTTTTTGTAGAGACAGAGTCTCACTGTACCACCCTGGAGTAGAGTGCTGTGGCATCACACGGCTCACAGTAACTTCTAACTCTTGGGCTTACACGATTCTCTTGCCTCAGCCTCCCGAGCAGCTGGGACTACAGGCGCCTGCCACAAGGCCCGGCTATTTTTTGGTTGCAGTTCAGCCTGGGCTGGGTTTGAACCCGCCACCTTAGGTATATGGGGCCGGCGCCCTACTCACTGAGCCACAGGCACTGCCTTTATCACTCAAAATCTCGAAAGATAGAAGAGAATTTTTTTTTTTTTGAGAGAGAGAGAGCCTAAACCTGTCTCCTTGGGTAGAGTGCTGTGGCATCAGAACTTACAGCAACCTCCAACTCCTGGGCTTAAGCGATTCTCTTGCCTCAGCCTCTGTGTAGCTGGGATTACAGGCACCCACCATGCCCAGCTATTCTTTGGTTGCAGTTGTCATTGTTGTTTGGCAGGCCCGGGCTGGATTTGAGCCCGCTAGCTCTGATGTATGTGGCTGGTGCCATAGCCGCTTGAGCTACAGGGCCAAAGCCAGAAGAGAAAGTTTTAATGTATTATATTCAATGGTAGTTTCAGTTGGTGACATCGGTAGAAATAACTATGCTGTCTCTTCCGCCTTCTACCTCTTGCACATGCTAACTACACCAGTCAGAGTGACTTTTTAAGGGATCATAATTAAAATGTTAATTTTAGGAGGGCCAAGCCTATGGCTCAAGGAGTAGGGTGATGGCCCTGTATGCCAAAGGTGGTGGGTTCAAGCCCAGCCCCGGCCAAACACTGCAAAAAAAAAATAATAATAATAATGTTAATTTTAGGGCTATCCTGGTCTTCAAAAACCTCAAAGTTGGGTGGTACCTGTGGCTCAAAGGAGTAGGGCGCTGGCCCCATATACCAGAGGTGGTGGGTTCAAACCCAGCCCCGGCCAAAAACTGCACACACACAAAAAAAAAACCCTCAAAGTTTATAAGACATCAAAACCATTTGCTTTCTTTTAAGTCAATTCTCTATAACCGAGATGTTTGTTGAGGAAGACTATTTTTAGTATCATGATAAAAAATGGTGAATTTATTTTGATGTTTCAGAACTTTTATTTTTTAAATAAAACAATATTTAAAAAGTGTCTCTGGGAAGCTTAGTTCAAAAAGTTTAATTTTCCTGAACAGATCTTCACTATGGACAGACAGTTTTATGTAAATAGATGTGAGACGGGCCTTTTAAGAGTATCTTAGGTAGTTCATTCCATTTTAAGTTCATTAACTGAGGTGACTAGGGTGATGATTGATTCTACATATATATTAACCTGGTTAGGTCATGGGACCCAGATATTTAGTGAGACACCAGTTTAGACATTACTGTCAAGGTATTTTAAAAGTAATATTAACATGTAATCATAGACTTTGGATAAAGCAGATTGCCTTTCATAATTTGAGTGGGCTTTATCCAATTAGTTGAAGACCCTGACTGAAAAAAGACTGAGCTTCCCAAGGAAGAAGGAATTCTGCCGGCCTCCAGGTGGCCTCCGGAACGTCAGCAGTCTCCGGCCTGGCAGTCCACTCTGTAGACTTTGGGATTCCAGCCTTCACCGTCTGATGATCCATTTCCTTAACCTCTGCCTGTCTCTCTTTCTGTTTTCATACATGCTCACACACAACATGCACAAATAATTTTCTCTGGAAAACCCTAATATACTGTCTTTTCTATCCTGTCCTGTCCCCAACAGTACATAGTATGTGCTTAGTAAATGAGAATGATGGACAGCAAATGGTTTAAATGTGACCTAAGGAAATGGAAATGTACAGGAAACTTTCAGTTTAGTGCTGGAGAAAACTTCAATCTCACCTACATTTTCTTTGCATATACTTTTTTTTATTTGTCAAGAAAACTTTTTTTTCAATGTTGGGCTTTTATGGCTTTTTCATGAAATGAAGCACAGCTTTTTCTAACCTTTTTCACTCCCCTATTTCTTCTCATTTTCTACTCTCTAGCCCCAAAAGGCATCTGATGTGTTCTTGGATGAAACTTCTGAAATTTATCAACTGAAATTACATAATTAGTAGTTGAATAAGTAAGTAGTAAAGAGCCAAAAAGCCCACTTTTGTTATCCTCTGTCCTCCCACCTTGAGACTCCTCCTTGGACAAACACACTAATGGCAGCAGAGACAAAGGCAATTAGCTCTGAAAACTCTGGCATCCAGGAAGTCCCCACCCTAACCCTAACCCTAACCCTAAACCTAACCCCACACTTGGCATCCAGGAAGTCCTCACACTTGCTTGGAAAAGGAATGGTGTACATTAGGAAGCTTTGTGAGTGTGCACAACCACCTGGTCCAGTCAGCACTGTGGGTCCTTTCCAGCCCTCCTCAGCTGCGCTATCCCTGAACAGCCGTCCCCTGCAACTGTTGTCACACATGTGCAGATACTGATGCTGCTCCGAGCACCTGGAAACCTGCTAAGGAACTTAGAAACTCACTAAATAAGAAAAAATATTTTTACATGGGGAATGTTTCCAATAAAATGAGTCTTCTGATGTTTTCCTAAAACAAGGACACTGATTCTGTCCAGTGTCAAAGGCAACGCTTTATTTTACCTACAGAGAGTGATTTGAGAAATCATGTCATCTGGGGTTGCTCTTCACAGCCTTTCTCATTTAAATGAGGTTTTTAAATATCAAGCCTTTACACATTTGTCTCATAGTTAGCTTACCTGGAGCTTAAAGTATTTTAGAGCCAAAATGGGGAGAAGTATTGTATTTAGTAGCTTTCTGAAAGATAACAGATGGATTAAAAAAGGAAATGTGGGAAGCATGGGCCCCAGCCATACTTTTGTGAAATTTTCATATTGAAGATTGTATAAGAACTAATTAATTCTGTGGCTGTCCTTGGAATGAAGAATAAAGACATGAACCACCCATACCCCTCTGTCGTTTGGAACAGCAAATAACCATCCGAAGCATATGCTTGAATGTAGTTTCACTGCATGTAGCAAAAATGAACACACTCAAATTTGGGTGGTACTGAATGAACTGAGGAAAAAATGTGTGCAAAGAGGTCCACGTATCGTTCAAGAACAGAAGGCTGATGGCTATATGTGCTTTCCACCCACATCTCACTGAAGCCTAGTAGGAGAGCTTCGGATTTTGTTTTAAGGTGTCAGAATAAACTGTTACCACATCATGTGAAAGCTTCCTAACATATGTTTTCATTGGTCAAAAATAATCTGAACAAAGGATGGCCTTTGGCAGATTGCTTATTATCTCATGTTAATTTATTATTATTATTATTATTATTATTTTGTTTTCTAGAACTTCTTTTAGGAAAAATATGAGCTAGAAAAATTTTCTTGTGCTGAGGAAAATCATTTTTGGAATAAAAAGTCTCCATTTTATTTCATTGCATTTTATTTTGCATTTATTCAGTTAATTTGCTCTATTAAAGAAACTATACAATTGTAAAAAACAAGTAGAACATTGTATCCTATTGGTTCCACATCCACCATTGGTGATAATAAGATGAGGGCTACTTAAATATTTTTACTTGCAGAAATTCATGTAAAGATTTGTGGAATTCTATGTCTTAAATATAATTACATGTTAAGTTTCCACAAAGTTTGAACTTATCTGGTCAAAAGGTAGAAAGAAAGAAATTTTATGAAAGGAGCCTTCTTGACATTAAGAATCATCTTACTCTTCCATCCATCCTCCCACAAATTAGGCACTAAAATGTGGGGAAACTGGCAGGTGCAGCCCCCGGGGTTCGCATTAGCTATGGCCCCTGTAGCTCCGTTCCCCTCCCAGACTAGTTGGACACAATTGTTAAACTTTGTGATCAACCTATCTTTTTTCCAGAGATTTGTCCAGGTTATGGTGAGTCCCCTTACTACAGTGCTGCTAAATACAACTTAAATCCAAGGAACTGAGATATTAGGATAATTGTTAGAAATCTACTGAGGAGATGACATACATGAAAAGTACAGGCAGGTGTCTGATTCCTCCGAGAGAAACAGGTAAGAGATGCAAATGGAAAATGAGTTTTTGCCACTTGGAGTATACATGTGTCTGCAGGAAAATAAAGTTATCATCCTTTTAGGGTAGGAGAGTCCGTCATATTCAGAAGAGGAGCACCAAGACGGATGCAAAGGAGCAGCAAAGGTGTAAGAACAAGAACGGTGGGGAAAGAGGGAGGCCTCGGAGAGCACGAGCCTCTGGGATGTGTGGACAGGTAGAGGTGAGGGTGACAGAGGGTCTCTGGAGACACAGCACAGTATTTAGCCAGAGAAGTGCAAGTCCAAAGGAGCTCCTTGAAACAGATGCGACTTTCTCAGAAAGAGAGTAAACCATGGAGGAAAAGGGGAAAAGGAGGTAGGAAGTTAGAGAACCAGCAAAATGGGGATGGTTTCTATAGATTCAGGAGAGAGGTCAGTGCAAAGAAAATGCAGTGATGTCAAAGAATCGAGATCGGGCTTAGAGGAAAGAAAACAATAAATTAACATTAGTGACATCTCATGATGGGCTCTGCCTGGAGAATGAGAGAGAGAGAGAGAGAGACACAGAGAGAGAGAGAGAGAGAGAGAGATATCTAACGGGCTCCAGGAAGGGCTAAGAGGAGTCCACTGACAAGTAGATTCTGAGTGTGGAATCCTGGGGTTGAATCATTTTCCTGTGGATGAGATAGTCTGGGAAATGGTCCTTCTTGTTGAGAATTACAGTGAGCAGTATGTTAGGTCTGAGAAGGTGGAGGAACTCTGGCCTGCGCCCTCCCAATCCCACACTGGTGTCCAGTCCACAGAACAGGCGCCCTGGGCACGGAGGTGTTTGGCTCATGGGAGAGGCAGTGAATGGTTCTTGTCCTCTGGTCACACCCTGTGAGCTCTTGGGCTGCTGGTTCTTGGGAGACCTGGTTGTTTAAAAGGGCCAGCCCCGCCCCCCACACCCCCCTCGCCACGCGTCACCTGCTCCCAGGACACACCCCAGGCCCAGACCTGAGCGGGTGCCTCCTTATCCTCTGGTGGCTTCCAGCTGGTCAACCTCTGCTTTATGAATTACCAGCCTTGGATGGGGTGTTCTTTCACAGCTACTCAAAGCACAGGAACTCTGACTTCACTTGGGCTTTTTATATGTATATATATATATACACTAAGAATCTTTTTTTCCTTCATTGAATGAGTTGAATAAATTCTTGAAGATCAGCTAAAATCAAAAGAAGTAACTAATTTGGTTTGATTAATTTGGTGTTTTGTTTCAGAATTTCTGGGAAAGAAGAGGTTTTTAAATTAATCTTATGCTTCTCACTTACAAAGTTCCAACTCCAAATATAGATTTCAGCCTATTCACAGCTAAATTCACCATCGAGTTTTTAACTGGCAACTCCAGCCATTCACCTGCAATTTCTAAAGTCCGTGAACCATAGTCTGGCCCATGGCATGCATCTGCTCATTTAAAATCTTGGTTTGAACATTGTGCAACACAGACGTTAACTTTAGAAATGAAACACAGTGACCATCCCAGATTTCTGACTTCTGTAGGCTGTGAACTTGCCCACAGAAAGAGCTCTCACCTTTCGGACCCCATCCTGGTATTTCTTCCCTTCTCCCACCCGGTTCTCCTGCAATGGGTTTCAATTATATTGTTTAGAGCCAGCACTGCTCCCCTCTACCCACTGACTAGGTTATGAGCTTTCTCTGGTTCAGCTTCCCCTCCATTTCATCAGCCCAGCATGACTAGCTCCATCGCACTGATGCTGTCTCGTCCTGGTGTTGTGCCCAGGAGTTCCATGAAGACCAAGCTGCCAAACAAGTGAAATTTAAAGAGGAGTCCCTTTATTGAAGAGCCGGCCAGCAATTGCCTCAGTGTCCCAATAATGGGGTTTCTGAGAGCAGCAGTAAGTGCTTAAGGCCGTGGTTCTCAACCTTCCTAATGCCGCGACCCTTTAATACAGTTCCTCATGTTGTGGTGACCCCAACCATAAAATTGCTACTTCATAACTGTAATTTTGCTACTGTTACGAATCGTAATATAAATATCTGATATGCAGGAGACCCCCCAAAGGGTCAAGACCCACAGATTGAGAACCGCCGGCTTAAGGGGTCAGGTTTTTAAGGCTTGGTCTGCATCCTGTTTGGCACGAAGGTGCCAAATGCATGAGGTGGTAGCAAGCATGGTACAGAAGCAGAGTTTTGCAGTTAGTCACACATTATACATCTTAGTTTTAGTACTTTCCCCCCATACATCTTACTTTGAGTATTTTCCCCACCTGGTATTGTTTAAAAGTCATTCCAGGAACAGTTGGTACCTCCTGGTCTGTTTCCCAGGGAGTTAGCCAAGCAAGAAAACTTGGAGTGAATTAGAAGCAAGAAATTAGTACTTTCCCCATCTATCTTGGGAGTGAACTAGACTTATTTCTTTCTTTTTTTTTTTTTTTTGAAAGCTTTCAGTCCGGAAATACGCCAGGAGTTAACTGATATTTTTCCATTATAGCCTAGGCCTAACACTTTTCTGCTTTCGCCTAGGCCCACCAGGCCCAACACTGGGGGCTCACCTCCCTCTAGCAGGACCCAGTAAACCAACGGGAAGGAAGTGGCAGTGAGGAAGTGGCTGGAAGTAATCTGAGGTGGGGGGAGAGCTCATGTGGCCCAGATGACGAGCCCTTTGTGGTACAGCGTGACTCCAGAAAGCAGTGGTGTCCCAGGTGACAGGGTCATCTCCCCTCTCCCTCACAAGAAGGGACAAGTTGGGATGGTGATGTGAGAACTCAGTCCAGATGCAGAGGACAAAGGTGGAAGATATAAAACATTCTGGGATAAAATTATATATAAACAAGGAAAGTGTGAAGCAAGCCTTCAAACTGAGTAAAGGGCTTTTCTATTGCCAGCCTATAATAATCCAGACCCAGTTATCCTTAATTTTCATTTGCATGCTTTTGTTTATCATCCTCTTTAAAGGTGTTTCCCTGGAGTACTAAAATACTTAAGTGTAGCTGAGACAAACGAAAGGAAATTTTTAGAAGGGTAGCCAATAGAAAATCATTATATCAGCACAGCCCTAGATAGTCCATTCGTCCAGGTGAGAATGTAGATTCTCATGCAGCGGGTCTGGGGTTGGACCCAAGGCTCAGCTTCTGACTTTCTTGGTGATGCTGAACATAGGTATAAGTTCCACTTGTTTCTTGCTGCTTTTATTTACCTACTTACCCTTAAGTTACCATATAAACTGAAGACTCTAGAGATAGTCCTATATCACTGGCATTTATATCTATCTACCCAGAGAGGTTTATGAAAGAATGATCTGTAAATTTGTAGTTGTACATCTGCTAGTTGCCTGAGTTTTGTTCTCTGGAATGTGCAGTTAGGATTTTACACTTTTTGTGATAGGCTACTTAATAACAGTATAATAAATGTTGAGATGCTGTCAGGACATTTGGGTTGTGTTTTATACTCTGCATCTATCTGGTTATGTTAGACCTATTATCTTTCATCACCCTTTCAACTTGGTGATTCAAAGCCGGAGAGCACAGGCGGACTAGCTGAGATGCCGTTCTCCAATATTTATTGGGCTTTGCGTAATGAATGCAGACTACCCACATCTCTCTGCTAGGTTGCTTTCTGCAGTAAGAAGATGCCTCGTAGAGACTGCTTTAAAGCCTAAATATTTTTAATACTTCTAAAAACTACTTTGAAAAACTTTTACATTTGAGATCTATTTTAACAGGAGCGATCACACTCACAAGCCCCTGATGATCAATTATTTCCTTTGCCTAGATTTTTGTTAGGCAACCAGCTAGTTTGCTCTGATGCAGGGAGGCTCACAAGATAAATTGCCTCCTCTTGGCCATGTCGTTTTCTTCAATTACACAAACAGCAGCTGAAAAATCTGGAGGAGATGAAACTACAAGAATTTCGGGAGATGCTAATGATTAGCCCTTGCGTTATTAGTCTCTGGAGGTTCTCAGAGTCCCTCCTGGCTTTGTCAGAACAGCAAAGTGACGCAAACACAGCCAGCAGCCAGCCATCCTCAGCTGCCCGGGGTGACGCTGGCTGGCCCTCTGCACAGGGCTGTTTGCCTCCAGAATCCCACAATTCACCAAGGAATCAACACTTGCTGTGTGGCCGTGATGGTTCAAAACATATATAATCAGTCTGGAGGACTGATAGCTGTGGAAAACCTTGTTACCCTGGGAAGGAAACTTATCTTTCTCTAATAAAACAGAATGTGGTTACTGCACCACTGGTTTCCTAAAGCATTCTCCTTTGTATTATTAATTTTTTGAAAGTGTAAGTTTGGGAAAGTCTTTAGAGACACGAAGCTTATCAACTCTATTCATCTTCTGCCTGAATAAATTTCTTTATCAAAATAATGCTCATGGAACCCTATTTTGTTTGTGGCCCTCCAAGGAGAGAGTGTTCTATCTCTCTGCCTAGTCTGCTCTGTTAAGAGTAAAGCTCATAATGATACGGCTGTCAAGAAGAAAGGAAAACGTCCTCAGATGATAAACTGAATCATGGGGAAGAATTTCCCAGTAAGATCGTCAGTATTATCATGTGGGCACTTTTCTAGCTTGTGCTGTCAGACGGCCCCAAAACAACAATTTTGGAGGCTCAGTGCTCGCTCCTAGACTAGTCACTCCTAGAGGGTGGTGACTGACAATAGGCAGATAAAAATCAGAACAATCCGCATGGTGGAGGGGGTTTTGCAGAAAACCCTGCAGAAGAAGATGGGAAAGAAGGAGGTAAAGCTGGATGTAGGGCTCAGTACGTGAGGATGGAAAGAGCGCAGGAAGGCCGGGCTGGGACATCAAACCTGTCCACTCTGAAGGCCAGGCCGGCTGTGTAGCCCCACTCATAATCCTGTCTGTTTCTATTTTTCATTCTTACATTTGTAAAATAAAGATAATAGTAATTCTTGCACAGGGCCATTGAAAGAATCAAATGCCTTTGTTGTGAGTTAATTTTCTAGAATGGAAGGTGTGACTAGCGGGCTGAGCTCATTGCTCCGGCCACGTCACGTCTCCTCTGCGGTTCTCGTGACACTTCATTGAAACTATCTGTGTTCAAATCTACGTAGTTTTGATCTTCTCTTGGACAGGACCATGTCTTGCAAAATCTAGAGCACTCAATTTGGGGTCGAAATATTTGTATTCTACCACTATTATTTTTTATAGTAAAATTGGGAAGGGCAATAGTTCTCAAGGCAGCTCTGAAGATTAAATGAGAAATCATTTTGTGTATGATCCCTTCCTTCCTTCCCCCTAGAGTTTATGATACCAACGTCATACATGATGTGTAGCATCATTTGGTGAGTGAGAGGATCCACAAAGTGAGAAAATATACAAGGAAAAGAGTGTTGGAAGAAAAGGTCAGATTTTGACTTTGACTCTATCTCATTGTGTGACCTTGGCAATGACTGCACTCTGATTCCCGGGGTGCTAGTGCCAGTAAGGAAGGAATTGAATTGGATGAACTATACAATATGTAACAAGTGTTTTAGGTTTAACCTGCACGACACATATATCACACCTTCTCAGGATCTATAGCTTTTAATTTATACAAAACTCTACTTTTCAACAATACAAACAAAAGGTCAGATGATAGGGTGCCTGCGTTTTTCTCTAACGTCGAGTATGAGAAAAGGGAGTGCAAAAGAGTGAGAAGTCCTGGAAAGACACCCACTACAATGGCGGCATTTCCTTGTTTAATGACCAGTAAAGCATTTTGGACAGTAGAAAACGAGAAAGTATCACATCAGTGTAACATTTTAGACTTACTAAAGTCAGTCTCTCTCTGTCAGGAATCTTCACAGGGAACAGCTTCTGACTATACCTTCACTGTTTCTTCTATTAAAAAACAAACAAACAAACAATGACAAAAAAAAAAAAAACTCCACAGTTGTTGTAACACATGGTGACCTTAGAGCAAATGGTCCTCAAAGTGTGGTCCTTTCCATTGGAAGGGAATGTTCTCAGGTGTCACCCCAGGCCTCCGGGGCAGAAACTCTGTGGGTAGGGTTAAGTTTGAGAGTCACTGCTTGAAGGAAAATAAAGTATCAAATACTGACTTGTCTTTTGAATTTTGGCTTATGTATCCAAGTTTCAGAATCACGTTCAATGTAGTTCTTTTTTGAAAAGCTGAAGCTACCTCAATATGTGTTATGCATAATGCTCACATACTCAAAGAAAATCCTTTATTCTTCACTTTCTAAAACAGCAATTATCTTATCCCTTCATTAGAGAGGGATGATGAAGGGGTTTGATTTGGAGAACACTGAGCTCATTCATTTCTATCCATTGTTAGCTCAGATACATGTATTCTTTTCCATCCCTCTCTGTCTAAAACATAGGTTGTCAAATATTCAGGGTAAGCCATACCTCTGCAGAAGTTGGGATGAAACCATTTTGCTTCAGACAAGGCCCTGGCAGCCACGTTGCCTCTGAGCTCTGGGCTCTGCAGAGCGTCTCCCACCTCACGTTGTCCCTAAGCTCCAGGCTCTGATGAGCATCCCCCAACCCCACAGGTTGCCTCTGAGCTCCGGGCTCTGCAGAGCCTACCCCCCTCACATTGTCCCTGAGCTCCGGGCTCTGCACAGCATCCCCTTCCGCCCCCCGGCCCCCATGCTGCCCTTGGTTTGCAGGAGGAGGGATCAGCGGCAGAAGGTGTGGCTGTCTCTGCTGCTGCCGTTCGGCCTGTTTCTGTTTTGCTTCCTTTGCTTCTTTTTAGTTTCAGAATTAATGAGAACTTTTCTTTTCCCTGTGCTTATCATCATAGCCGGAGGAAGTAGAAAAAGCTCATTAAAATAATGAAGTGATTTCAGCATGATTAATCATGTCCACAACCCTCAACGTTCACAGGTAATGAAAGTGCTCTACTAGTCCGGCTCTGGTGGTGAGATGAAGACAGAGTCGGGTGCCCTTTCAGCAACTGTGTGTGAGAGGGAGGGAGCGGCCTCGGCCCTGGAGGCTCAGCTGTGGCTGGGTCGGTCTCCTGCTGAGCGGGATCAATGTGGCCTGTCAGGGGTAGGCAGATTTCACCTGAGCCTTTTGACAGACAGTTCTTTGGCACAGGGACATCATTGAGAAGTTTATAATAAAGCCTGTTGTTAAAAACAACAACGACAATTTAAACATGGGGAAAGAAGCACTTTCACTCAGGCTAAGGTAGTAGAGGGAGCAGGATGGAGGCTCCTGAAGTCTGTCCAAGTCGTGTCCTCCGTTGCCCGAGCACTGCAGTTGGTCCTTGGTGTAAGAGGACTTTGTTTCTTAGGAGGTGAATGTAAAGGCATTAGCAATAATAACTCTGTTACTGATAGAGTTACTTCTGATTATGAAAGGAAGCAAACACGAAACTCATCTGTGCCTGGTGTCTGTCTGTCCCGGCTCTGGGACTGACCCTGCTCTGGGACTAACCCTGCTCTGGGACTGACCCTGCTCTGGGATTGACCCTGGCTCTGGGACTGACCCTGGCTCTGGGACTAACCCTGCTCTGGGACTGACCCTACTCTGGGATTGACCCTGCTCTGGGACTGACCCTGGCTCTGGAATAGACCCTGGCTCTGGGACTGACCCTGGCTCTGGGACTGATCCTGGCTCTGGGACTGACCCTGCTCTGGGACTGACCCTACTCTGGGATTGACCCTGCTCTGGGACTGACCCTGGCTCTGGAATAGACCCTGGCTCTGGGATTGATCCTGGCTCTGGGATTGACCCTGGCTCTGGGACTGACCCTGGTTCCTGGGACTGACCCCAGCTCTGGGATTGATCCTGACTCTGGCATTGACCCTGACTTGTGGGATTGACCCTGGCTCTGGGACTGACCCTGGTTCATGGGACTGACATTGGCTCTTGGATTGACCCTAGCTATGGGATTGACTCTGGCTCTGGAATTGGCCCTGGTTCATGGGACTGACCCTGGCTCTGGTACTAACCCTGGTTCGTGGTATTGACCCCAGCTCTGGGATTGACCCCAGCTCTGGGACTGACCCTGGCTCTGGGATTGACCCTGGCTCTGGGACTGACACTGGCTCTGGGACTGACCCTGGCTCTGGAATAGACCCTGGCTCTGGGACTGACCCTGGCTCTGGGATTGACCCTGGCTCTGGGACTGACACTGGCTCTGGGACTGACCCTGGCTCTGGAATAGACCCTGGCTCTGGGATTGACCCTGGCTCTGGGACTGACACTGGCTCTGGGACTGACCCTGGCTCTGTAATAGACCCTGGCTCTGGGACTGACCCTGGCTCTGGGATTGATCCTGGCTCTGGGATTGACCCTGGCTCTGGAATAGACCCTGGCTCTGGGACTGACCCTGGTTCTTGGGACTGACCCTGGCTCTGGGATTGATCCTGACTCTGGCATTGACCTTGACTTGTGGGATTGACCCTGGCTCTGGGATTAACCCTGACTCTGGGACTGACCCTGGTTTGTGGGACTGACATTGGCTCTGGGATTGACCCTAGCTATGGGATTGACTCTGGCTCTGGAATTGGCCCTGGTTCATGGGACTGACCCTGGCTCTGGTACTAACCCTGGTTCATGGTATTGACCCCAGCTCTGGGATTGACCCCAGCTCTGGGACTGACCCTGGCTCTGGGATTGACCCTGGCTCTGGGATTGACACTGGCTCTGGGACTGACCCTGGCTCTGGTACTAACCCTGGTTCGTGGGATTGACCCCCGCTCTGGGATTGACCCTGGCTCTGGGACTGACCCTGGCTCTGGGATTGACCTTGGCTCTGGGACTGTCCCGGCTCTGGGACTGTTCCAGCTCTGGGATTGACTCTGGCTCTGGGATTGACCCTGGTTCGTGGGTTTGACCCTGGCTCTGGGACTGACCCTGGCTCTGGGATTGACCTTGGCTCTGGGACTGACTCTGGCTCTGGGACTGACCCTGACTATGGGCTTGACCCTTGCTCTGGGACTGACCCTGGCCAGTATTTGTCCCTGGCGGAAATGACTTCTGTGTTGTTGCCACTCACTTGAACTGCAGGAAGATACAGCATCTGAGATCACACAGACCGTGGTGATCCGATGAACCTGTAACTTAAATGAAAGGAAAAGCAGCAGACGTTTGGATTTTCCTTAACAGGGAGAAGATGCTCTCTGTACCACAAATGGGAGCTCCACAATTGCAGGGACAGAGCACGTGACTTCCTCCAGCATGGAACACACAAATAAATTATTACAGGAGACCTAGAAACATGGATTAGCTGTAAATGGAGTTTATAGCTTGATATATGTGAATCCACTTGCAGTACCAGTAATATAAACGCTGGGCCGTGATAGGATTCCTGAGAGGGGCGGTTACAGTCCTCTGAGCGGCACAGCAATCCTCTCTCTCATGGATAATCTCTCTAATCGTGTTCTGTTGGAAATGCTATAGATGGTATTTAATCATTTAATTATGAGACTAGGGGGGGAAAGAGCCATAAACCAAACCTCATGTTACTCAAGTAGAAATAAGAACTGTCTTAAGTCCATCTCATTGTGGTAAAGGCAGGGGGTTGCTGGGAGACACCGGACTATTTTCATTCCAAGATAAAAAAGGTAAGAGCTCATTCTTCACTTTTGTAATTAGATTTTTTCTCCGTTTCTTAGTATTTCAGGGCTAGTCCTCAAGGCTTACTGTGTAGGCTAAAAGCATCATTACCCTTTAAGGTATTTACACATCCTATATTAAATATTTCAACTACTTCAGTAAATCCCTATTTATTCAGCATTCACTGTGTGGAAGGTAGTGTGGATAAGACCTGCTTTTCTGGCAATTACATTAAATCATTGTTATAAAGGCAGTGAGTCAGGTGATTTTTGAATCTGTTCTCTGAGGAGTCAGCTCTCATGCCCACAAGGCACGTTGTTTTGCACTATCTCCCACACAGGTGTGGGCTATCCAGGTGTTAGGGCGATGGGCCTCAACCATGGCCACATGCCAGAATCATCCAGGACGTTTTACAAACTGCCAGTGCAGCCAGTTACATTGGACTTGCTTGTGGTGAGTTCCAGGAATCTGTGGTTGCCAAACTCTCCAGGTGATTTTTATGGGCACGCAGGACTGTACAAACCAGGAAGCTGTCTTCTGATTTTTACTAGAAACATAGGTGTATGAGTCTATCTCACTGTTCTTTTTGAACTATTTAGTTTTTCCTCTTTTAGGTTTAAAATAAGGCATAGCCAACTTTCACAACTGTCTCTCTAAAATCAAACATTCTGTTATGACTTTTATCTATGACCAAATCACATTTCACTGATTTCCATAAAACTGAAGTTATTACGGAGTATTGGAAAACATATGAGATCTACATTTTTTGATTCTAGATTGAATTCTGTACTTAAACATCCCATTGCAGGTCAATGATTTTGAAAGAAAGAAACGCCGTACAAATTAGAGACATTAACACAGCCCAGAGGGAGCAGGGTGCTGCTTTATCCTGCTCACTTTTCATGACATTACTTCTGATTTTATATGCTAATTTTGTTTTTTACTTTTTGTAATTATTGAAAAGTTTTCAATACCTGTTGTCAATGGAATGAACTTAATCATTGAGAGGGGAAAAATATTTTCTTTAACGCAAGCATGGTGGAGTGAGCAACTGAAGGAAGGCTCACAAAACATCTCAGACTGTCCAGCCCAAGACATGCATCTTATGGCTAATCAAACATTTTTTTCTTTTGTAATCACAAACAATTATATCAATAATGCGTATTAATGTCTTTCAATTTGACTCTTGAGAAGTTAAAGACTAGTCTAAGTTAAGCAGGTGACCACACAGGGGTAATTTTTACTACTAAGGGTGTTGATTCTTAGGTTTATCTTTCAACTGGAGATTTTATTCTGATGAATGGCCTATTTTTGCCTATTAAAAATGTTTACAAATAAATATTTAAGAATTTGAAAACACATACAAAGAATGCAATGCATACCCATTTACCTACCACTCAGCTTAAGAAATAAACCATCCCAGTATAATTAGAGGTCTGTGTGTATTCTTCCCTTCCTCACTGACTTGCTGGATTTAGCAACTAAAGATACAGGCCTCCAGTTAAATTTGAATTTTGGATAAACTAATAGATTTTTAGCTGTCCCAAATATTGTGTGGGATATACTTATATTTTATAAAAATGCTTATTTATCTGAAATTCTAATGTCACTGTATACCCTGTACTTTACCTGGCAATACAACACCCACATGAATTTCATTATATTTCAACTCTATATATTGATTTAAAAGTATATAGAAATGATATCACATATCTTAATATAATCTGCCATCCACATTCATAGGTTCCACATCTGTGGATTCAAACAACTGCAGATTGAAAATATTCAGAATAGGGCAGCGCCTGTGGCTCAGCGGGTAGGGCGCCGGTCCCATATGCCGGAGGTGGCGGGTTCAAACCCAGCCCCGGCCAAATTAAAAAAAAAAAAAAAAAAAAAGAAAATATTCAGAATAAGACATTTCACAAAATTCCAAAAAGCAAAATTTGAATTTGCCACTCACGAAAATGAAGTGATATGTAGGCGTTATAAACAATCTAGAGATCTAAAATATATGAGAGGATAGTGTAGGTTATATGCAAATACTGCACTATTTATACAAGGAACTTGAATACCCTAGAATTTTGGTATCTTCAGGAGGTCCTGTAGCTAAACTTCCACAGATATTGAGGGATGACTGACATGGCTCTGTATCTCCACAGCCTTTACTATTTTACCCGTTTATATGAGTCATCCATGCTGTTCATGCAGCTCCAGTTTACCTTAAATCTTGTATAATAGCCCATTGAATGACTACTCCACAAATAAGTTAGACACTATTTTGGTGACAACAGAAGCTACTTCTACATTTTTGTGGTTATAGACAATGCCTCTTCGAGAATTCTCTTATGCTTCTTCATGTAGATTTCAACTGTTTTTCTAGGATTCATATCTAGGAATAAAATTTCTATGTTGTGGTTTGTAGATGCCTTGTCTAGTAATCATTTGTTGGATAATATTTAGGATGGAAGGGGGAACTTCAGGCTTTGAGATATTTTCGTGGTGATGATGATTATAGAATTTATTGACACAGTTTTACCTTTTCCAATTGCAGCCTTGAATGATTTATATGTAGCATATAATCCCATATTTTATGAGTCTCAAATGCTAGGAGGTAAGAACTATATAAATAGTGATTATAACGAGGCTGATTCTAGTTTTGACCATGTTTTTACTTATTTTCTCACTTGACCCACATTACACTGCTGGAAGCAGATATCAGAATTTATAGATGAGGAAACTAGATTTAGAGAGGTTACATGCTCACCTCAGGTCCCAGAATAGCTTGATAGGTCAGGATTGAACTCTGAATTTTCCAAATTCAAACTGCAGGTTTTATGTCTTTATAAAAAAAAAATCTTAAATTCATATAAATATTGAAATTAAGGAGAATTAAAGTAGTTTTAGTAGTTAATGTCCAAAAGCATCTTAACACAAAGTTTTTTATATTTACCAAATTGTTTAGGTAGCATATATTAACACTCTAAATGCTTTGAGAAAAGGGGCTAAATGTATACTGTGTTTCTTAACTTGGAATATATTATGTCTTAAAATAAGTGCCAATTTGCATTTAACTAATGGGACCAGATGCGGGCATGCTATTTCTTCACCGCGTGGTTCCAAGCCTGCTGGGTTGACTGTGTTCCCTCCCTACTGATCCTAGCACACAGGAAAAACACGAAAGATTAATATCATTAACGATGCAAACATTTCTACTTCTAAACTTTGCATACACTTACGCAACAAACCAGTATGCTTATGATCAAAGTTCCTGAGATTATTTCATACTTATGTGTGTCAATTTTTTAAGATTATGAACAGTTTTTTGATGTGTTTATCAATCTGTAAACAACTGCAGATTAAAAATGTTCAGATTAAGACATTTCACGAAATTCCAAAAAGCAAAATTTGAATTTGCCACTCAAGGATTATTACATTGAATTCAATGTAATAATTGAAAATGAAGTGATATGTAGGTGTTATAAACAATCTAGAGATCTAAAATATATGTGAGGATAGTGTAGGTTATATGCAAATATTGCACTGTTTATACAAGGCACTTGAACACGCCAGAATTTTAAACACTCCATACAACAAACCAGTATGCTTAAGATCAAAGTTCCTGAGATTATTTCATACTTATGGATGGATAGGAAAATAGAAATTCTAAGAGACTGGGTAATGTACTCAAATTTTATTAAATAGAAGTGATGGAAAGAAAAGCCATACCTCTAGGAAGAAAGTAACACTATCCATATTTTCTAACAATTCATCAGATGCTTTCTGAAAGGTGTAAATGGTGGTGCCCAGAGAGGAGGCCGCAGAGATGTTCAGGCCAGGTTTATTGAAAGGGGAGGGTGACCGGCCTGAGCAGTGCAGAGATGGCTTGTGTGGGGGTTAGAGATGACTTTCATGTGGGGCCGTGGCGAGTGGGCACATTCCACAGTTTGCCTGTCAGGTTAAGGTCTTTTGGTGGGAACGTCTCGGGAGTGTGCTAGTCAGATCCTTTGCGTCTTTGCCTTAGGAGGAGAGGAAGAGGCAGAGGGGAAAAGGGTTTGTATGTGGCTGTGTTAGGCCCCCCAACACTTTCTGTTTATAGTAGACAGAATACTAGCCCCCAAAGAGGCCTGCATTCTAATCCCTGAATATGTTACTTCATATGGCAAAAAGGATTTTGCAGATGGGATTAAGTTAGGGTCCTTGTTGGAGGGCACAGAGAGAGAGAATACTGAATTACCCAGGTGAACACCATCTTATCCCATGAGTTCTTTTGCCAACTGTGGCAAGAAGCACCTGTGATTATGAAAGAAAGAATAGTGAGAGAGATTTCTGGGATTAAACGTGGGAAACAGGATCCTAGACCACCAGGAGGTATACAGTCCCTCCCAGATGCTCTTGAAGAGAGATTGCTCCCTTACCTGTCGAATCTGGAACAGGTAAGGGAGCAACCTCTCTTCAAGAGCATCTGGGAGGGCCTGTACACTTGCCATCACCTTAATTTTAGCCCATGAAACCTGTCTCAGACAGCTATAGAATTCTGATATAAAACTGTGTCAATTTAAGCCCCTGAGTTTGTGATAATTTGTTACACTAGCAATAAAAAAACAAAACAAAAAAACAATGGCCTAGTTTGGCCATTCAGTTATCATGTTTGTGCAGATAATTGGTAATCTCAATAATTCAATACACATTTATTAATAAGAATTAAGTTCGATGGCTACACTTAGGAGAAATAATATCGGATCTGGAGTAGAGGCCCTGGTACCCAACACTTTCGTCTGCCCACAAGTCAAACCTGGATTTCATTTTAAGATCCAAGGTATCTACTCAAGAGATTCTTGAACTGGGATCATGGTGGAGGCTAAACGGCACAGTCACCTTGGAAGATGGTTTCGCCCTTGGGAAGAGCCCAAATGTCCATCATCTGCTAAATAATTCAATGTTATACACCATGCAATGGGTACTTCTCAAAAATAGAAAGTTACAAACCACTGAGCAAGATAGTAGGAATCTCAAATCATTCGTGCTAACCTAGGGAAATTGGGCACAGAAGGCCGCATACAGTGTGTCCACGTGTAGGGTGTTCTAAAAAGGCAGAGGCCCAAAGGGACAGGACTCAGATGGAGATGATCAAGGGCTTGGGCTTGGGGGTGGGGGGAGCGGGGCTGAATGCAAAGGGTAGTGAGTAATTTGTAGGGTGATTAAAATAATCTGTATGGTGGGTGTGGGGGTGGTTACAGAAACGCACGCACTTCACACTGGAAGGCTGGAAGGACAGGAGCCACATCACGTGTGATCACACCTCAGGAACCTGCTCAGCAGAGAGAGCTCCTCAACTGTCTTTCCATAAACTGAGCTAAAACTACAATGTACTTTTTAGTCAAAAGACTACAACCATCTCACTCAAGTCAGGGAACATGGAGTGATTGAATTTTGGAGAAAGGAGTAAAGACCAAATTCTTTTTTTTTTTCAGTTTTGGCAGGGCCAGGTTCAAATCTGCTGCCCCCAGAGTATGGGACCAGAGCCCTACTCCTTGAGCCACAGGCACTGCCCTCAAGACCAAATTCTTCTACTCGATTATTAATTGTGTGCTAATTAAGCCATAAAATCCAAATGAAAATGATACAGTGGGAATGCTTATGAGGCCCTGACAAGACTCTTCCCTGACCTCATTTACAGACTGCACTGGGGTCCTCGTGGGCTTAGAGACTGGCCATCCTGCCTCAACAAATCATCTCAAAAGAGAGTTAAGATCCCAGAAGGTGGGAAAGGAACTCAGGGGGTTATATTTCCCAGCAGTGAAGCATCTGGTTCTGTAGTATAAGGTATAAGTATCAGTATCAGTATCAGTATTAAACCAGTTCCTGTTTGGAGAGGAGGCGTGAGTACTCTTATTTCTAATACAACTACACATTGACTGATTTTTTAAAAAATAAATTCGTCACTTATTCAATTCTTAAAATTCATCTCATATCATATGAAGTGCTGAGATTCTGTCTGGGGGTTTTAGGGATTTGGAAAAGCCTGAGGTGCTCCAGAAAACATATTTCACCGCTTTCCCCTCTGACATCCCTTTCTTTATATCAAAAAATGTTGCTGACACTCAGTAGCCCAGTGAAGTGTTGTCCTCAAGTCTGTGGAGTTCTCCCAGGCTAAAGACAGAGAATCAGGGCAGGGATTTCAGAGGGGTTCTGAATATTTACTGATTCTCACTGTTAGCCTATGGTATGCAGTGACAATTTATATGACATTTCCTGACTTCTCAAGCATGACAGACAGTGTGAACGGAGTTTCCAAAGACCTTCACAGAGAAAATGATATTTTTTCCTCCCTGAGTTGTAAAAAGACGAAGATTTATAGGAGTAGAGCAGCGATTTTCAACCAGTGTGCCGTGGCAGAGAGGATCTTAGGTGTGCCACAAAAAATTTTAAAGATAATTAAATTATTTTTGACAAACCCATGAGCTCAGGCAAATCCACCTGCCTCGGGCTCCTAAGTGCTAGGATTACAGGCATGAGCCACCATGCCCGGCCCTCTTTTTTGTTTTTGATCAACATAATTTAAGTGTGCTGTGGAAATTTAACTAGAGGTTCAAATGTTCCATGATATTAAAAAGGTTGAAAAACACTGGAGTACAGAATGATTGTATTTTTAAAGTAACTTCAACAGTTGCACAGAAAGATGTGTTGACACTGGACAGAGGGCTGCAATAATTCTTCTGGAGTTAGCCACAGTGGTTAGCAGGTACTGCACAATGAAGCAGTTTTCGGTGATTGGATGTAAGGGGAGGCAGACCTGTGGGGACGAACCTGCTGGCTTACTGAGCATATAGAGAGAAATGTAAAGAGGATCCCAAGGCTCACGAGATATTCTCAGGTTAATCACCATGTGCTACCAGATCCCACAGCAGGGAATACGTTTTATGCAGTGATCTCAGAGCACATTGCTGGGTCTCAAATCCCGCACGGGTGTGCCACAAAATTTTATTTTTGCTCCACCTTTAAGTTCTAGGAAGTCTATTTCAGAAGACCCATTTTTTCTGGGTTCTTAATTTCCATGAAATATAGTGCCCCTTCCCATTATTTAATACAATCACACTTTCTGGAGAAATTCAGTATATCTCTACCAGTGACAAATTCTTACAGCATAGAGGCCATTAATCTTAATATCACCTTTTATGTGATGGAAAACATCTTTGGCCGAGCAATCGTCAGTTCTCCACATGCTAAAATGGTTCTCTAAAGTCATTTTAGCTAAAACATGTCAGTGAAAAAGCAAAGAGAAACCCTCCAAAATACTGCCCACTGCCCAGTTTCAGAACTTTGCCCTCCTGTCAGTGTCAAGGTTTACAGGAAGTGTTGATGACTTGATCTGTAATTAAAAGAAAAGATACTTACAAGAACCCATTTATATGCTTTATAATGTCCCCAGGGACCATTTAACTGACTAATTTGGACAACAAATTGAGGGCCCAGAGTCCTCTCCTTTTATAACTCTGTAAACATAATCCCAAATTGATTGGTGTCTACTACATGAGGACCAAATGAAAAATTAATCAGACCGGCCGCAACTCTAAAGTGGCTCTTCACGGCTCTGTTGCTTTGACCATTTGACTTTTGATTTATCAATAAAGTAACCCATGTGGAAAAAACAATAGGAAGGCATCGAATGAATCCAGGCAAACTGTAAAGGGAGCAGTCTGCAGGCCCAAGGTGCAGCTCTGCTCTTTAGGAATTAAACTGCACTATGAAATAAACTTTCTGCATTTATTAACCCCATGAGCTTTATTCTGTGTACCTTTTCTTTCCTTCCTTGTGATGGCAGCAATTTATCCTGCTATTTATTTCACTTATAGACACTCATTAAATAATTGACTTGAGGGTGGCTCCTGTGGCTCAAAGGAATAGGCCCCAGATGCCAGAGGTGGTGGGTTCAAATCTAACCCTGGCCAAAAACTGAAAAAAAAAAAAAGAAAAAGAAAAAAAGAATTGACTTGAAAGTGATCACAGTCACAGAAAACTAAAGTGTTTATGCAATGTAGACCACAAATTTGTGGGTCAGGCACCCAGTGCACTGGAGGCTACTGGGGGATAAGAAATCCCTTTTCCTTACTCCCATTGCTGTGCTCACCAAATCCACTTGGAATTTCAACATTCACCATTAGCCCAATATCCTGACAGAGGAAAGGCAAGTTTTTGTGGAGCTAAAATACCTTCTCAAGAGATTAATATAACTGATCTTAAAACATCTTAGTTAATATAAAATTCCCTATAAATAAAACGCTATGATATTTAATTCTCATGCTCAGAAAGTAGATCTATAGAATATAAAATATACACATAACAAGTAAAACAAATACTAAAAGTTACAAAGTATTTAACCAGTAGGCACCATAATTGTTAAATATTTGATAACATTTTACTTGTTATTCAATAGTGAATGAAATTCAAATTCACTGGAGAATGTTTAATATTCATATATTGATAGCATATTAATTATAATCCAAACTTTGGCTGGAGAAAGTAAAAATATACAAACATTTCTCATTATCTTTAAAGGCAAATGTTTTAACTAAATTAGTTATTAAAATCACAAACTAAAATGTTAAAATTGAACTAGCTCAGATTAATTTTCAAAATCACCCTCTAATAAAATTGTACTTAATACATAATTTGTGGTAGGCAGAATAATGCCCCAAGTATGTCCACACCCTCACCTTTGTAATCTGAATATATTACCTTACATGGCAAATGAAATTTTGCAGGTGGAATGAAGAATAAGTACTTTGAATAGGGAGATGATCCTAAGTTATCCAGGTGAGCCTAATGTAATTACAGAGACCCTTAAAAGTGGAAGATAGAGGCAAACAGAGTCACTCAGATGTGAAGATAGGAGGAAAAAAGGAAAAATTCAACATATTGCTGCTAGTTTTGAAGACAGAGATAGAGGGAAAGTGAGACAAGGAGGGAAGGCAGCCTCTTCAATCTAGGAACAGTGTTAGCTGATAGCCAGCCTGGCAAAGGAATCCCATCCCACCAGGTGCAAAGAACGGAATTGTCAGCAGCCTGAATGAGTAAGCCAGGGACTCTCCGGGGAGCCTCCAGGAAGAAGCGGCCTTGTTGACAGCTTGATTCAGCCCAGGAAGACCCATGTCAGACTTGTGACCTACAGAACTGTAAGATAATAAAGCTCGTGTTTTAAACTATTAAATTTGTTATTATTTGTTATGATAGCAATAAAAACTTTTATGCGAATAGTCCTTAAGTTTTAAAACTTTAAAAAATAAAAACACAACAAAAAGCAGTGGGGCTAGTACCGCACGAGCTAGTGAGCGCCACGTCTATGCCACGCCCAGTTCCAGGTGACAGAGGCTGTAACTGTAGTTGCCTTATCATTTGTTTTCAGGCAATTCAAAATTTCCATTTCTTTCTGCCGACCCTGAGTGCTGCTGTGCTGGCCAATTTGTAAATCATGTACACACCGGTGGCTTTGTCACCACTGACCTCCTCTCACTGGTGAGACTTGCTCTCACCACAGAGGAGCCTCCTTCCCAAAGTCTCTGAGAAAGCCCATCTTATCCTAGATTGGAATTTTCTACTTTTAGAGTTAATAAAGGATTCTTTACCAGGATGTGGGGGAAAAATTAAGAATGAGCCTGACCATTCAGTCCCCTCAGGGTTAAAGCTATAGCAGGGATCTCAGGGACAAAATGAAGGGCTACTGGGAAGATTGCAGAAGGACCCTTGGAGAGGGTTCCTTACCAAAGGGGTGGTCTTGGGAAAGAAGACAACCAACCTATAGCAAGCTGGCCCACAGGGAGCTGGTGAATATTTGCTTCGACTGTGATCTAATGCACCATCCAGATCTGCAGCCCAAGCCTCTCACAGCTGAACCCAGCCCAAAGGCAGGGAGCAGAGAGTCCCTTGGGAAGTCCATGTGATCAGATTTCTCAGGTACATAGCAGGAAACCCAGGAGAAACAATGTCTCTGGGATGGGTAAATGGACCAGATGGGCAGTAACAGCCAAAGTGGAAAGAGAATTTACAGGACCCCAGAAAAGTAACTAAGTTACATTGTGAAATAAGAAAAATAACCCTCCCCCACCCCACCCCCCAAAAAAGAAAATCAAGAGATGAAACCAGTCTCTTACAGTCATCTGATCTTTGATGACACAAACAGAAGCATAAACCTGGAAAAGATCCCTATTCAATAAATGGTGCTGAGAGAACTGGATAACCACATGTCAAAGGCTGAAACTGGACCCTCGACTTTCCCCACTTAGAAAAATTGACTCAAGTTGGAGAAAAGATTTAAATCTAAGACATGAAATGATAAAAATCCTAGAAGAAAATGTGGGAAAAACTCCTATGGGTTTTGGCCTGGGGAAAGATTTTTATGAAGAAGACTTCAGTAGTAATCGCAACCACAAAAATAAACAAATGGGACTTAATTAAACTGAAAAGTTTTTGCACAGCTAGGGACACAACAGTTAAAAAAATAGACAACCTTCAGAATGGGAAAAGATATTTTCATGTTACGAATCTGCCAAAAGGTTGAAGGTTGATAACTAGAATCTATGGAGAACCCAAGCTAACCAACCAAAAAAGGGGCAAACAATCCCATCTATCATTGGGCAGCAGAGTTAAACAGACCTTCTCCAAGGAAGACAGACTAATGGCCAACAAACACATGAAAACTGCTCATCATCCCTAATCATCAGAGAAATGCAAATCAAACCCACCCTGAGATATCACCTAACCCCAGTGAGATTAGCCCACATCACAAAGTCCCAAGGCTGCAGAAGCTGGCGAGGGTGTGGAGAGAAGGGAACACTGTCACCCTGTTGGTGGGACTGCAAACTAATACAACTGTATGATTACATTGCCATTTGTATGCCTAACACATTCTGTATGATTCCATTTTCTTATTATAATTTCTCTGAGCATTTATATTTCCCTTCTGGCATCTTATCAAGTTGGTTCCAACATTAAGTTTGCGGACATCATTGCAGGGTCTCTGACCATCTCTTTTCTATGGCATCTTCATTGGCTTCTCGTTCCACCTGTGTCTTCTATTCTTTTTGCTTTGTTTCTCTGCAGATTTCTCCCCACTTTCTTTTAAGTCATTGTTCATCTTATGTTTGTTTGTAGGCCTGTTTGGAGAAAGTGTTGTTTGTGAGGTAGGAGGAGTGGGGTGGGAAGCTGGTTAGAGTTAGAGGAACTGCGTCTTTACCCCATTATTTCTGGTTTGCAGAAATAATTGCAGGGTGTATGAGAGCACATTTCCTTAGCATCTTCCCATTCCCAGCCCCTGAGTTCAGCATTGCTCAGCTGTTGATAGTGGGGAATCTCTCACTCCCTCCTCCTAGATTAGCAGACTGCTTTCTGAAATATAGCTCATTTCCACATTCCCTTACACAATCCAGCAATCCAGTTTCGGGTGGGGATGGCGATTATCACTGTCAGCTTATGTACACTATTTCTACCATTTGAAAGAGGGAATTTCTGGATTTTGTAGCTATGGAATGTTGTCTTCCTGCTAAAAGCTGAAAGTTTTGTCAAAATCTGGACCCTTATTTTTGTTTCTCTTTTTTATTTTTAATTATTATGGATACATGTAGTTGTATGCTTTTATAGGGTACATGTGTTGTTTTGATACAGAAAGACAATGTGAATCAAATCTGGGTAATTGGGGTATCTGTCACCTCTGACATGTATTATTTCTTTGTTTTAGGAACATTCCAATCTCATTCTTTGCATTACTTAAAATGTGCCCTAGTTTATTGTTGATTATAGTCACTTTGTAGGGTGGAGCCTTATCCTTTATAACTACCTCATGAACATTTATTCATTTGTACACCAAATGTTTCTGAGTGAAATATGCCAAGTACTTTTTTTGTTTCTGGGGGACATTTGCCAACATGAAAATTTATGAAATGTGTTCTCAAAACACTTTCATTCTTGTGATGAGAAAGTTATGCACACAAAAAAATGACAATGCAATGACTTAACTGAAATGGTGGTAGGCACCGAAATCAGCAGGACAGAAAGAATGGCCACGTCTGTCTACGTGAGGCATGGAGGCTTCAGTTAATGCATAGCAGGGCATAGACCTGCATGATTCCTAGCTGGCTAAAAGAATGAAGCAGCTTTTACTTTAGTGACCACATTGTCTGGAAAGAATCTGGCTGAGAGCTGCAATAATCCAAGCAGCTGGGCAGGTGCACACCTCAGTCTTCACAGAGGGTTCTGTGTGGCACACCACAGCATCCATTCTGGGGGGTCAAGATTTGGATTTGGAAAACATGATCGTATAGAGAGTCAGTGAAGACATAGATTTAAATCGTGGCTGGAGACAACATGCACTGGGCACATAAGAAGCAGAGAGCCCTGGAGAAAACCAACACTGAAGGAGAGAAAAAAGAGTAACAGTTAAATACTGAGAAGGAATCAGAGAAATGAGAAAACTGTCTCTGTGCAGGTCTCCGATGTTAGCTGAATGTGTGGTCTGAATACTTCCCACAAGGTTCATGTTGAGCACTTTCTTCCTAATGCAACAGTGTGTGTGTGTGTGTGTGTGGGGGGGCTTTAGGGAGGTTTAGGTCCTAAGAGCTCTACGCTCGTGATGAGTTAATGCTGTTTTTAAAGGGCTTAATTCAGGAAGTTTGTTACGCTTGAATTCTACCTTCTACCATGTGAAGACAATTTCTCCCCTGCCAAAGGATGCAGTGTTTAGACAATGAACTTGCTGGCATCCTGATCTCGGACATCCAAAACTCCAGCCCGTGAGAGATAAACTTGTTTTGTGTAAATTACTGCAGAAAGAGGGATGGGGGGTGGGGTGGGGCCTTGGTGTGTGTCACACTTTATGGGGGCAAGACACAATTGCAAGAGGGACTTTACCTAACAATTGCAATCAGTGTAACCTGGCTTATTGTACCCTCAATGAATCCCCAACAATAAAAAAAAAAAAAAGACTTGAAGAGGAGAGTCTTGGGAAAAGTAAAAAAAATAAAAAAAAATTACTGAGTCTTAGGTGTTCTGTTATTGCAGCACAAATGGGTTAAGATATCAGATAAAGAGAAAACTACTAATAAAGGTAAAAAAACTAAAACACTTTTCCCTGAATGCGGCCCGCACATTGCTGACTCCACAAGGTGACTGATGCTGTCTTGAGAATATTCTGAAAACCCTCTTTATACTTGTCGATATCCAACTTTTCCTTTTCAGTTCATTTTAATTATCTTTTTCCATGGAATCGTCCTTTTTTATTTGTTTATTTTTTATTGTTGGGGATTCATTGAGGGTATAAGAAACCAGGTTACACTGACCGCATTTGTTAGGTAAAGTCCCTCTTACAATCGTGTCTTACCCCCAAAAGGTGTGGCACACACCAAGGTCCCACCACCTCCCTCCTTCCCTCTCTCTGCTCTTCCTTTCCCCACCCCTCCCTCCTTCCCTCTCTCTGCTCTCCCCTTCCCCCACCCCCACCATGTCATTAATTGTCATTAATTGTCCTCATATCAAAATTGAGTACATAGGATTCATGCTTCTCCATTCTTGTGAAGCTTTACTAAGAATAATGTGCTCCACTTCCATCCAGGTTAATACAAAGGATGTAAAGTCTCCATTTCATGGAATCATCCTTAATCATTTTAACAAAATATAATACACACCCCTCTTCAAACAGACAAATGAAAATATTCTCCCTCCTACTTTACAGCCTTCATGTATGTTGTTTTACATCACAGCTGTTCATTTTGTCATTTCTCTCCCCAAACTGAAAAGTTTTTAAGGACAGGAGGACAATATGCCTTGTTGCTTTGCTGTCTGCTGCAGAGTTATGTCAAGTTCTTCCACATTTATCAGATCCCCAGTGTGTAATGTTTGCACTGTGAGTGAAGGTAAAGAACAGCAGAGATTGCACTGGCCCTCCAGGGGCCCTCGGGTGGGCAGTGGCACAGGTAGGTGGTGCTAACCAGACTATCCTGCTGGGGTTTGTCATGAAGACTGCTTTTGCTAAATGTGTTTTGTTTGTTTGATTGACCGATTTTTTTTTTTTCTTTTTTGGCACAAGCAAAGTGTAAGGAGAAAAAAACACACTTCAGTATATTAGTAGTATTAGCTATAGCTATTGATGTACAAGTTTCCAATATAAGTGGTTTTCATCAAATTCATTGGTTGCTTACAAATGACATAAATGTTTATTTTGATATCAGTAGATGGAACTTCCTTTTGAGAAGAAACTGCCAAGCTTTTTCAGTCACAAAATTTCTTCAGTAGGTTAAAGACATAAGTCCCCATGGACTAGATGGAAATTTCAAGTTAAATTTTATATTGTCTTTGAAAGTTTTTCTCTTACTATATTATTCTAAAATAGAAAAAATTTTAAAAACATCAGCAAAAACTGGCAAAAATGGCCTGGGAAGTATGATTCATTTTGTTTTCCTTTTACTTTTCAAAATTCAAAATTTCATTCTGGCTTTGATTTTAGTCAAGTTTGTTACTCTGTAAGAAGTTTTATGCCTGGCTCAGCACCTGTGGCTCAAGCAGCTAAGGCGCCACTTACACCTGAGTTGGTAGGTTTGAATCCAGCCTGGGCCCACCAAACAACAATGACGGCTGCAACCAAAAAATAGTCAGGTGTTGTGGCAGGTGCCTGTAGTCCTAGCTACTTGGGAGGCGGAGGCAGGAGACTCACTTGAGCCCAGGAGTTGGGATGTTGCTGTGAGCTGTGAGTCATGGCACTCTACCTAGGGTGACAGCTTGAGGCTCTGTCTCAAAAAAAAAAAAAAAAAAAGTTTTATTCCTAATTTAAACGGCAAGCAAATCTTCATTGGCCTCTGACTTTTTTTTTTTTTTTTGTAGAGACAGAGTCTCACTTTATGGCCCTCGGTAGAGTGCCATGGCATCACACAGCTCACAGCAACCTCCAACTCCTGGGCTTAAGCGATTGTCTTGCCTCAGCCTCCCGAGTAGCTGGGACTACAGGCGCCCGCCACAACGCCCGGCTATTTTTTGGTTGCAGTTCAGCTGGGGCCGGGTTTGAACCCGCCACCCTTGGTATATGGGGCCGGTGCGGCCTCTGACTTTTGTAGGTCAGCAACTTTATTAATTATTTTTCTCAAAATCATTTATTAAGAATAACAAATAAATAGTGAAACAAGTATTATTTTTGAACAAAATGTTACCCTGATATGTTTTGCATTCTCATTTTCCCACTTCCAACAGAAGAGGTGGTCATAATTTTTAAAATATCTTTTTCCAGTATCATCTTAGATAGCTTGATAGAGTGATATATCCCTTCTTGTTACAAATACTAGTTCTCCCATGTACTTGCTGAGTCACTAGGTCTAATCTTCTAAATGTTATTGGGCTGATTATTCTTCTACAAGTAGGAAGGATGATAGTAATATCTAACCACTCTTTTGTGACAATTTAATGAAGAATCAATTTGAAAATATTCATAAGTGATAAAATACTAGTTACTTTAAATATTAGGAAGCTGAAATATACTTAACTAATATTTAACATTTATAAAATTAACAAAGAAATGTGATATACTGCAAGTTAGAAAACCTTTGCATTTTGTTAGAAATCGAATCGCTTTGAAGGGAATCTCCCTATGGTAGGGCCAAACTTACATAAAATCAAGTTAAGATAATATCAGAAGAGATAATGTTGCCAAGGAAATCATGAAAGGAGATAAAATCATATGTCAGAAGTATTTCTGCTGGATGACCCTACATGAACAACTAATACACACGGTAGGGGGTGGGGCCTGTGGCTCAAGGAGTAGGGCTCCGGGGCATATACTGGGGTGACAGGTTCAAACCCAGCCCCAGCCAAAACTGCAAAAAAAAAAAAAAAAGGATACATGGTAGGAAACATTACTTTAGCAAAAGCAAATGTCAAATGGTACAAGAAGGATATGGAAAGGCCCAGAGCATGGCAGTATTTGAAATGGTCGAGTCGTTTGGACCATTAAAAAAATTAACAAAATAAAATAAAAATTCAGCCTTCTTTGGCACCATTCCCATGCATCTTGATTCAAAATTGGGGACAAAAATGCTTTTACACAAGTGTCTCAGTCCATTTTCTGCTGGAAGTAGTTTATACGCCCCATCTGTATACAGTATTTTACAGCGTTTCATGATGTATTCAATTCTACTTGTCACTTATATTCAAGAAATAATAATGTAAGAAAAGTGATTAACATGTAATAGACCGTGATTTTAGGTTAATGGCTTCTCTGGTTAAAACGCCCCAACAAACTATAGTTAGAAATTAGTGAAAGAAGGGAAATGGCCCTTTTTTTCTTTAGAGAATATTTCGTTTATCCGTGTTTTCATGGTTTGTTTTTCGTTTTTTTTTTTACAATGTATAGAGAAAGAGCTTGCACTTGTGTAATAGTAAACTAACATGTAAAATCTGGAAGTTCTGGCAAGGACGTGAGTCTTCATTACAGGGCTGGCGGCTGAGAGGTGCGCGACTGTCCCTGTGCTCGTGCGGCCGCTAGAGGGCGCCGTGCGCTGCTCCTCCGACGAGCTGGGCGTCACCGCTGCACCTGCCGGAGACCAGAGCCCGGGAGCAGAGACCGAACCCGGCCAAAGAGAGAAGCTGCACGTCGCCAGTTAGTTTAGTAAGCTGTGGGAAACCATCAGTAGCCAATTACTTTAGTAGGAAAACTTACTGAATGGTCTTAAGTTTCCTCTTAAATTACTTTTTGAAAACTTGAGCAGACATAGTCACTGTCCCCTGAAAACCATGCACAGAATCGTGCAGAATATAAGATAGGAGTCGTGAAAAATGGGTTCCTCCGTGTCATTGTGGTTTAGTCCCTCCAGCGTGTGCATCAAGGGCAGAGCATCAGCACAGCCAGTTTCATTCTGTTCGGACAGCCCCACGAGCACGGCCTGGGTTTTCTTCGACCCTGTCTGACGCAGGTTCAGCGCATCACCGGTCAGGTTTAAAAATAGGAGGAAAACTTCGAGTGGGAGAAGAGCCAGGGAGTGGTCATCTCTTCAGCCAGACTCAAGGAAAAGAAAATAGTACTTAAAATGTTGCAGGTCTGAATTTTGTACTTTATAGCAAGTTTCAAAAGTAATTTTATATCTAGATACCGCTTTGTTGTGTGTTCCACTTATAAAATGCTATGAGTCTGCTATGGGATAAAGTTGATTACAGTAATGACTAATTATATTAAAAATAACTGAAATTAATGAATGAATTTTCTGTCTCCAATAGACTAAAAAAACTTGAAAATTGAAATGGGGAGTGGATACGAGATGTGGAGGCAGAGAAACTGTATATAATAAAAACATAACTGCATGTTTTAAATTACAACATTTTATTTTAAAAGAAGAAAGTTTATCTTTTAATTATTAAATTACATATGTTCTAATTCTGCTTGTTTTAAATAGCAGGGATGGATAGTTACAAGTTAATTTCTAAGCACTTACTATGTTCTAGGAAAAATGCATTATCTTTATTATCACATTTAATCCTCACAATTAATGGACTACAAATCCATGAGAAAACTGAGATTTTATAGGTTAGTTAGTTAGTGGTGGAGCATTAAGTCCAGAGCCTGTAATCTTAACTATTGTGCTTTATTGACTTCTGCAAGCAAAGATTGTCTCTGATTTCAATGCTTCATTCCTTAATTTCCACTTTCTAGAAATTCAGAATTTATCAAACTTCATTCTACTGACCAAATATTTCCTTATGTTGGTGTACTAAAATGGAGTGCTGTTATAAGTAATTTTTCTCCTTAGATTTAGAAATTCAATTTTTTTGACTTATAATATAGCCTAAAGTCTGGTAGGGTGATGCCCCCAGCTTTGTTTTTATTACTATGAATTGTCTTCGCTATATATATATATTTTTTTTTTCTGGTTCCATACAAAAGGAAGAATTATTTTTTCCAAATCTTGAAAATATGATGTTGGTATTTTAATGGGGATTGCATTGACTCTGTGGATTGCTTTGGGAAGTACAGACATTTTCACAATGTTGATTCTTCCCAGCTGTGAGCATGGTATGTCCTCCCATTTGTTAAATCTTCTGCTGTCTTTTCTTAGGGTTTCACGATTTTCTTTGTAGAGGTCCTTCGCCTCTTTTGTTAGTTATATTCTTAGGTATTTCATGTTTATTAAGTTACTGTGAAGGGAATTATGTCTTTGATTAGCTTCTTGTCTTGGTTCTTATTGGCATATACAAAGGGTACTGATTTGTGGACAGTGATTTTATATTCTGAGACATTACTATATTTTTTGATCAATTCTAGAGTCTTGTGGTTGAGTCTTGGGGTTCTCTCAGTATAAGATCATATCATGGGCAAAAAGCGAGAGTTTGACCTCCTCTGCCCCCATTTGGATGCCCTTTATTTCCTTCTCTTGCCTGATTGTATTGGCTAGAACTTCCAGCACTATGTTGAATAGTAGTGGTGATAGAGGCCAGCCTTGTCTGGTTCCAGTTCTAAGAGGAAAAGCTTTCAGTTTCCCTCCATTCAGTGTAATATTAGTTATGGGTTTGTTATAAATGGCTTCAATCAGTTTAAGAAATGTGCCACCTATGCCTATATTATGTGTTGTTGTTAGGAAAGAATGCTGAATTTTATTGAATGCTTTCTCTGCATCTATTGAGAGAATCGTATGGTCTTTGTTATTTGGTGAATTACATTTATGGATTTGTGCATGTTAAACCAGCCTTGTATCCATGGGATGAAACCTACTTGATTGTGATATTTAATTTTTTTAATGTATAGCTGTAATCTATTGGCTAGGATTTTATTGAAAAATTTTGCATCTATATTCATCAGTTGAAACTAATGTCTTACAACCAACTGATCTTTGATAAACCAAACAAGAACACACACCTGGGAAAAGAATCCCCATTCAACAAATGGTGCTGGGATAACAGGATAGCCATATGTGAGAGACTGAAATTGGGCCCATAACTTTCACCACCTACAAAAATTTATTCAAGATGGATAAAAGATTTAAATCTAAGGCATGAAACAATAAAAATCTTCCAAAAAAGTGTTGGAAGAACACTTGAAGATATTGGCCTGGGGAAAGCTATTATGAAGAAGACTTCCATGGCAATTGCAACAACAACAAAATAAATGAACTTAATTAAACTGAAAATCTTCTGTACAGCCAAGGAGACAACAATCAAAGCAAACAGACAGCCTTCAGAATGGGAAAAGATATTTACATATTATTAATTGGACAAAGACATGATAACTAGGATCTACAGAGAACTCAAATCAACAACAACAAAAAAAGACCAAACAATCCCATCTATCATGGGCAAGAGGCATGAATAGAACCTTCTCTAAGGAAGACAGACAAATGGCTAACAAACATTTGAAGAAAATGTTCATTGTCCCTAATCATCAGAGAAGTGCAAATCTCCTAACACTAGTAAGATTAGCCTACATCACAAAGTCCCAAAGCTATAGATCTTGGCATGGATGTGGAGAAAGGGGAATATCTTTACACTTTTGGTGGGACTGCAAAGTAATACAGACTCTTTGGAAAAAAGTATGGAGAATCCTCAAAGATCTCAAATTAGGTCTCCCATTTTACCCACTAATCCTACTATGAGGCATCTACCCAGAAGGAAAAAATAATCATTTCATCCTTAGGACATTTGCACTAGATTGTTTATCACAGCTCAATTTACAATTGTTAAGATGTGGAAACAACCTAATTGCCCATCAATGAAGGATTAACAAATTGTGGTACGTGCACATCATGCAATAGTATTTAGCCATAAAAAGATGGTGACTTCACATCTTTTGTAATATCCTGGCTGGAGTTGAAACACAGTCTTCATTATAAGGAGTAGATTGGATAATGACCTTTTCATTATTAATATGAAGCCAGTAGATGATCTAATGTGTACCCACATAGGAGAAAAAATCATCTCAATTCAAGTTGGAACACCTTTTGTGTGGTGGACATAACCACAAGAGGGAATCTACCTAACAAAATCAAATATTTTGACCTGGTTTTTTGTACCCTCACATTAACCTGAAATTAATTTACTTTAAAAAAAATTCCATTTTTTTGTTTTATTCAAAGAAGAAAGTATTTTCTTTCCTGATCCCAAATTCCATGCCATAGCTAATAGTTGTTAGCATCTAATAACTTTTATGATACATTTTAGTCATTAACAATCATCTCAGGGGCGGCGCCTGTGGCTCAGTGAGTAGGGCACTGGCCCCATATGCCGAGGGTGGCGGGTTCAAACCCAGCTCCGGCCAAATTGCAACAAAAAAATAGCCGGGCGTTGTGGCGGGCGCCTGTAGTCCCAGCTACTCGGGAGGCTGAGGCAAGAGAATCGCGTAAGCCCAAGAGTTAGAGGTTGCTGTGAGCCATGTGACGCCACGGCACTCTACCGAGGGTGGTACAGTGAGACTCTGTCTCTACAAAAACAAACAAACAAACAAACAAAAAAACCCAATCATCTCAGAATCACGTTATTTCATCAGCTGCTTTATTTACCACCCTGTAGTTGAGCGAGTGCAGTCTTTTCCCTTAGTATGACTATTCATCTTATAAAATTGCTTGGACTTTTTTCTTTTCCTAGTTTTTCTCTTTGAAATCAAGTTTGTAGATATGTTGTGTATATATAAAAACTTTTAAATAAAACTGGTTTTAAGAAGATTTTCAGCAAATAAAACAATCACAATATAAACCCTCAGCGTCGTAGGGTACTTGTGGTCTGGGAAAGTGAAAATTTGTTAGCATTCTTATTTTCACTGAGAAAATTTACTGTTTCTGGTTTTCAAACATTATCAAAAAATAATATGGGTTTAAGTCATACTCCTATATTTAAAGTGTTTTATCATATTGAATATTTTTAAGTGATTACATATATGTTTGCATTTTATAGTAATAGTGGGAATTTGAGAGAAATGGTAAATGGATCAGATGACGTAAAAAGAATAAAACAATAAGAATGGATTTAATATGAAACTTAAATTTTGACATTTTTTCACAAGATAATATTAACAGTGAAAGAAAGTACATGAAAGATGAAAGTGACAAGGAGAATTATGAAGTCAAAGAACACGTTTTCTTTAAAAGAAATGGAAAGTAGGAACATGTAAAATCAAGAAGGATGTGAAAGAAGATGTACCAATGAATTTTGATTTTTTATCATTTAAAACTTTTTAACCTACAAGTATTGTGAAGTTCTGCTATGCAAAATCCACCAAGTTTTCACTTTCCATAAATGGAATAGTCCTTGAAATATTTCTCATGCCACTAGGGTGCTGTTCAGTAAATTGCTTCTTCATAAGCACTAAATTGCACACTAACGTCTTCAGAAAGAACGTCATCTACCCCCAAGATAATGAAAGTTATCTCGTTAGTGCTGAAAACACACCTATGAGAATGGAAAATGAAAATGGGAGGTATTTCTATTATTTTAGAAATTGAACAGTTGAGAAACTGAAAACAAAATATCAGAATGATCAATATTCCAAATGTCAGAGATCCTAATGTAAAATCTAATGTTTGATTTAGCAAACAAGGGATGTAAAATTCAGGCAACTGAATGTTCTCCTTTGCAAAGCATGTCCTCGCTGCTGTGAGAAACCTATGACTTCAGTAGCCTTTATTCAATTTATAATGGCAGGGATTATTTTTGTGGAAAAGATGGACAGATGAGAGAAATGTTAAATGGATAAAATGAGGTAGTAGCAGATTATAATAAAAAACAATCAGGGCAAGAGGGCAAAGCTTAAAAGTTTACATTTACTTCAGCAGGGCAATCCTAACCCTGAAATACAACTCATAGGACAGATGACGAGAGCAAGAAGAAATTATGGTTTTGGACAAATATATTTTTACAGAAGTTCCTTCTATGTTTGTATTTTAAAATCCTTCTGTAATTTACCACTTTCTGGATATTTTTATTTTCTACAACTTTACTTGTGAATAATTTCAGGGATTTTATGCATTTTCATGAATCTTTCTTTTGTATTATTTTCTGTCTGCCTGGCAAGTAGGTGAGTCCATGATAACACAAGTCCTGGCGAGTGAAGTCCTTGATAGCATGAGCCTCTGGACACACCCCCTGCTTCCCTGTAGAATCAATGATGATATTGAGGACCATGCAGAGGCCTGGGATCATAATGGTCTCTGACTACCCTGCAACCCTGCCGAGTATATAACCATTAACACAAAATATGTGAAATCAGGTATATGGTGGTTAAGAGCTGGAGCTTTAGAGCCAAACAGATCCAGACTGTGATCCTCACTGCAGTCACCTGTGTGATCCTCTGAGTCTCAGAGATTCATTCAAAGGATCAATCTCTTTGAGTCTCGGTGTTTTCATCTGTAAAGTGTGTGTGTGTGTGTGGGGGGGAGGGGATGTATACTGTTTGTCTAAAGTGAAATATCATACCTGAACCAATTTATATAATGTCTGACCTATCAATAGTGATTATTAAGGATGGACTCCATTTTTTTACATTTTAATCATAGAAAACATAAAATAAAATTTCTTTTTTAGATACTTGACCATAATAAAAAGTAAATGTGGTGATTTCCTAAATCAAAGGGCAATGTCCAGGGGCATGTCCTGGGTGGATGGTTGAAAATATTTGGTGAATATGTGGGTCTATCCTAGCCTACCTCTGTGGTCCAGAAACTGTTTCCAGACTAAACAAAATAAATAAACTTTGTTGCAGCTTGAAACACATTACTTCAGTAAATAAAATGAGAATAAACTTTAGGCCCTAGAAACATTGTTTAGAAACGTTTTTTTTTTCCTCCAAATAACCAAATTGCTTTGTTTTATAGGCTTTCAACTTTGTAAATAATTTGAACTAGCAATGAGTAAATTTTAATACTAGAGGAACTTTTTCTAAAAAAAACCTATGTAAAATTATAGGAGTTCCTATATATAAGTGTAGATAAATTGTGTTTGCATACTTGTGTGCAATTTCTTTTTAAATCCTCCAGAAAAAAGTAAAAGTATATTCTGAAATAGTTACTTTGCACAGGTGCATACCAGCAGGGCAGAGGGAGGGCAGGTGGGAGAGGCATCAGAGCCCTGTTTTTTGCTGACACAACTTCACTTTAAGTCCAGGTCAGTTTTTTTTTTCTCTCTCTCTTTTTTTTTTTTTTAATTAAATTATAGCTGTGTACATTTATACAATTATGGGGCACCATGTGCTGGTTTTATATGCCATTTGAAATATTTTCATCAAACTGGTTAACATAACCTTCACCGCATTTTCTTAGTTATTGTGTTAAAACATTTATATTCTACACTTAGTAAATTTAACATGTATCCTTGTAAAATGCACCATAGTTGTGTTCCCACCAATTACCCTTCCTCCCATCTGAAGACAGACCCAGGTCAGTTTTTAAAGGTGACTTGTCTAACACCATTTCCCCAGAATTTTCCAGCCCTTCACAGTGGCTCACACAGTCATCTGCAGTCTTCTGTTTCCTTGCTTCTCTGTGGCACACACAGTCATCTGCAGTCTTCTGTTTCCTTGCTTCTCTGTGGCACACACAGTCATCTGCAGTCTTCTGTTTCCTTGCTTCTCTGTGGCACACACAGTCATCTGCAGTCTTCTGTTTCCTTGCTTCACAGTGGCTCACACAGTCATCTGCAGTCTTCTGTTTCCTTGCTTCTCTGTGGCACACACAGTCATCTGCAGTCTTCTGTTTCCTTGCTTCTCTGTGGCACACACAGTCATCTGCAGTCTTCTGTTTCCTTGCTTCTCTGTGGCACACACAGTCATCTGCAGTCTTCTGTTTCCTTGCTTCTCTGTGGCACACACAGTCATCTGCAGTCTTCTGTTTCCTTGCTTCTCTGTGGCACACACAGTCATCTGCAGTCTTCTGTTTCCTTGCTTCTCTGTGGCACACACAGTCATCTGCAGTCTTCTGTTTCCTTGCTTCTCTGTGGCACACACAGTCATCTGCAGTCTTCTGTTTCCTTGCTTCACAGTGGCACACACAGTCATCTGCAGTCTTCTGTTTCCTTGCTTCTCTGTGGCTCCAGTTGCTCTTCCTCCGAACCAGGACTGTGGTCTCCACCAATCCACTTGGCATGTTTTGAACTTTACAGACCAGGATCCAGAATTCCAATGTCCTTTCAGCCAGGTGATAGCCAAGTCCTTACTAAAATCCAATGCAAACACATTGTTAAGGCAGAGAAAGCTTAGCATCACACATTAACAATATCTGAGCTTCAGGACTCATTAGATCCAAACTACTAAGGCTTGTTTTCCCAGAAGTGGATGTAGGTGCTTGACAAACATCTAAAGAGGACGTGAGGGTCTGTTTCCAGGCTTCCAGCTTGGAAGTCCACTTCCATCCTCTGTCCCTCTTCCATTTTTAACTGTTACCAATCACTTTCTGCAGGGCTCCCTCCTGCAATTATGTTAAAGTCCCAGAAGTCAGGTTGAGTCTATCACATTCCCCAAGTAATCACTTTTCATGCCTCTCATCTTGTTGATTTTAAAAAGACAATAATACAGATTTTACTCTATGGGAAAAACCTTATTTGGAGCAATGTAGTATATTTTTGATGGAAAAATTTAGATTCATCATTTAATAAACTCCTTATCTCAAAACACTTACCAATTGAGTATTCCAAAGAGAAATTTCAACTGGCTAAGTTAGGAGAATAAAAAATATCCAGGAAGAAAAATTATTTCTTTTTTTTATTATTAAATCATAGCTGTGTACATTAATGTAATCATGGGGCACCACACGCTGGTTTTATAGACCGTTTGACACATTTTCATCATACTGGTTAACATAGCCTTCCTGGCATTTTCTTAGTTATTGTGTTAAGACATTTATATTCTACATTTACTAAATTTCACATGTACCCTTGTAAGATGCACCGCTATAATTCCTCTACTAGGTATATATCCAGAAGACCAAAAATCACACTATAACAAAGATATTTGTACCAGAATGTTTATTGCAGCCCAATTCATAATTGCTAAGTCGTGGAAAAAGCCCAAGTGCCCATTGATCCACGAATGGATTAATAAACTGTGGTATATGTACACCGTGGAATATTATGCAGCCGTAAAGAAAAATGGAGACTTTGCCTCTTTCATGTTTACATGGATGGAGCTGGAACATATTCTTCTTAGAAAAATTGTTTCTATTATGAAAACCATTTATAGTAATTGCCGTACAGGTACTTTTCCCTTGGGACCTGAGACTGTGTGTAAGGGCTGTGTTTGCTGGTGCACTGGTCCCTTCCCCAAACCACCTGTGGCAGTCCCGTCCCTGCCAGCTCCAGATGACCTCCTGCTGCTGACATATTTTCAGTGATCGGGGCCAGAAGTGTTGATATTTTCTGCACCGTCTTTCCTCTCTGTGAACTGACTCGGTCTCTGCAATTCTTCACCAATCCAGTTTTTTCTCCTTTCAACAATCAGTTGAAAGAAAGTTGTTGTCTTTCCCTACTCTGATCTTCTTTGCCCAAGCTACTGAATGGCTCTTGAACTTGGAGCGCTCGAACAGAGGAAATATAGACAGTGAACTCTGTGGCCGGTCTTGTCGCCTGTTCCCAGCGTTACCACAACATCCACAGACCACAGACCGGGTTAAGTTTTCTACAGTGAAAGGTGCAGCAGCTCCAGCGCCAGCGGACGTCTGGTCTGCGGCTCAACCCGCGTCAACTGTGGGTGCGCACAAGTGGGGCCCGAGGAGCCCCCCAGCCTCACTGACCGGGAGACCCCACTCCCCAATCGCTTCCAGACCCCTCCTCTGAACACCGCCGACAGGATGAGGCGTTCACACGAATTTTAGGGGGACACAGACCCCGGACCACGCAGTCACTTGGTGCTGAATGACACAGTCCTAGATTCTGGAGAGCAGCTCTGTGGTCCTCACCGGGCGGCCGACAGCGCTCAGCCTGGAAGTCACTCGTGGAATCAGAGTTTCATCCACCAGGGCCGGATGCAGTGAAGTCGTCACTCTTCTCATCTAAGAGCAGCTTCTTTTCCGCTGTGGAGTCTGTGAGATCCTGTTGTAACACCAGCTCCCTTTGAGGAGCGTGACCTTGGTACCAACGACACCCTGGGGTCTCCAGCGGTTTGAGCTCATTTTCTGTCGGTTCAGGAGCGCCGAGAAGTGGAGTCAGGACAGGATGAGAAGTGGGAGACTCGGTGGGGGGCGCCTGGGAGGGTCGCAGGGGCCAAGGAGCCCCTGACTGCGTCTCAGGCGATGCACCTGACGCGGAGTGTGAGAGGGAGGGAGGGTGGGCAGCCCGGCGGAGGGCGAGGCACCGTGACCTGAAGGGGTTGCAAGGCTTCTGGGCGGCCTTTGCACCAGTGTCTGTGAGAGGACTGACTGCTGTGGGGTGCAGGAAGGGGCTGCACCCCTCGACTGCTTGGCCTATGACTGGGAGGAGCGCTGGGCCACACTGGCGGCCTCGCGGTTCACCTGCTGGGACCGGCAGTCAGCACTTGTTCCCAGAGCAGAGGGTTGTAGCCATGTTCCCACAGCTACAAATTTTATACTATTTTCATGTGTGCTGTGTCAAATATTGCGTTATCTAACAATAAGCCATGCTTTCCTTTCACCTCTTAAGATTTCAAGTTTCCTGTGATACGATATATGGCTTTTATGTAACTCTTTTCCAAGCCTTATGAATGGGTTTCTTTTCTTTTTTTTTTTTTTTTTGAGACAGAGTCTCACTTATTAACCCTAGGTAGAGTGCCATGGCATCACAGCTCACAGCAACCTCCAAATCCTTGGGCTTAGGTGATTCTCTTGCCTCAGCCTCCCCAGTAGCTGGGACTACAGGTGCTCACCACGACCCCCAGCTATTTTTTTGTTGCAGTTTCTCCAGGGCCGGGTTTGAACCCGCCACCCTCAGTATATGGGGCTGGTGCCCTACTCACTGAGCCACAGGCATCGTCCATGAATGGGTTTCTTAGAAATATCTGGGAGTAAGTTTACCAACTCAATATAAACCCAGATCAAGGGTGAATGATTTACCCTAAGTTCTTGAAAGCTGAATGTTAGCTGTTCCAATAGAAAATGTGGCCTTGGATAGAAGAATACAAACCCTGAAAAACTTGGTGTTTGTGAAAAAATAATTTTCAGAAGGGTAAAATCATAACTCTTGTGCAAACTCATTTATAGAAGAAGAAATCAGTAAGACTGGTTAAAAAAGTATGTGAGAAGCTAGCATCTATTTCTGTAATAAGAGTAGAAATTTGCTGAGTTAGATTCAAAACTATAACCAGTCACAACTGTAACTGTGATGTCAGAAAAGCCGTGAGTCTCTGGACATACCTTTACTAAATGAAAGTCTACACATTAGCAAGAAATTTCACCACGTATGGGTGTCTAATGATGAGTAAAGAAGTAAGAAGGATTTAATTTATTCCCCTAGAATATTTCTGGGTGGTTTCTGTTGCTATTGAATTTCTTCTAAGGGTCATGCTTCCCCTGTTTTTGGTCTTAGTTCCAATATGATAAACTTTATATCATGTTGAAGCTGTGGGCTTACCAATTAAAATTCTCGTATTGATGGTACGAAAGAGTCCAACAGGCAGCTGGACTTTAACCATCTCAAATGTATTTTAATTGTGTGCAGTACACTTTATAAAGGTGGTAATACATGGGCAATTTCTTATTGTAGACACCCTTAGATCACATGCATCTGGAAACATTCCTCCATTATCTGTATAGAATCATAATGTAGCCATTAGAAGCCTAATTTTTTTAATCAGGCTAATCTGTGTTGAAGTTCAATTTACTGTCTTCAATAGTCTCTGAGCTATACAAAGTGTTAGCTTCTGTTATCCTCAGAAATGGTTTATCCAGTTCTGATCATTTTTTCATGATTAATATGTGTGTGCAAAAATTCTTACATATGTGAAGGTAATAACATGGCGATGTATATATATGTGTATTTACATATCTCCCAAGAAATGTTCTGAATTAAAATTAGCTTTCATGGTGAACCTAGTTGGAGCTTTACTTTAGCTTACAGAACCTGATAAAAATCTGCATGGCTCTAGATACAGTACCATCAGGATCCGTTTTTAAATCTAAATTTAATATTTCTGAAAACACATCATCTGAATGTCTAGTATAGCCTGTGAAAATATTTGGCAGCCATAAAATCAAAATAGTCAATCTCTCAACAAGAACCCCTTAGTTGGTTAGAATAATTAGGAAATTATTTAAAGTTATTGTAACACTTTCTGTATACCAATTACATCATAGAAGGTGACATGTTATTTGAAATCATCTTTACTTTTATTGGGAGCAATTGAATATTATAGTACTTAGAATACTTCGAGTTACGGGCAGTGCCTGTGACTCAGTGAGTAGGGCACTGGTACCATATACTGAGGGTGGAGGGTTTGAACCCGGCCCCGGCCAAACTGCAACAACAACGACAACAAAAAATTAGTGGGCATTGTGGCAGGCTCCTGTAGGCTGAGGCAAGAGAATCGCCTAAGCCCAAGAGCTGGAGATTGCTGTGAGCTGTGACACCACAGCACTCTACAGAGGGCGACAAAGTGAGACTTTGTCTCTAAAAACAAAAAAGAAAATAAAAGAATATTTTGAGTTACAATATTGAGAATAAATATATATCCATAAATAAAATATATCCATAAAAGTTTTGACTGTAAGGCATGAAACTATAGGAAAAATTCTTTCAGACTTTGGCCTATGGAAAAAGTTTATTATAAAGACCTCAAAAGCAAATAAAGCAACAACAAAAATAAATAGGATAATTAAATTAAAAAACTTCTGCCCATCAAGGGAAATAATCAACAGAGTGAATAGACAACTTACAGAATAAGAGAAAATATTTGCATACTATACATCTAATAAAGGTCTAATATCCAGAGTCCACAAAGAGCTCAAACAAATTAAAATGAAAAAAAAAAAATCCCATAAAAAGTGGGCAAAAGATATGAATAGAATTGTTTCAAAAGAAGATAGATAATGAATGCCAAACAAACATATGAAGAAATACTCACCATCATTAATGATCAGGGAAATGGGGAAATGCATTTTAAAACCACAATAAATGTCACCTTACCTCTGTTAAAATGACTTCTGTTAAAAAGGACATAAACTGGTGTGGATGCACAGAGAAAGAAATCCACTCATGGTGAGACTGCAAATTAGTACAACCTCTATGGAAAACAGAATGGAAATTCCTCAAGGAAATGAATGTAGATTTACTATTTGACCCAACAATAGCAAAGGGGAAAAAGTCATTTTCTCAAAAAGATACCTGTATTCAAATGTGCATTGTGACACTGTTCACAATCACAAAGATGTAGAATCAACCTAAGTAATCATCAATTCATGAGTGGATAAAGAAAATATCGGGAGACACACACACACATATACACCATGGAGCATTAGTCAGCTACAATAAAGGAACAAAATAACATCTTTTACAGCAACTTAGACGGAACTGGAGACCATTATCCTAAATAAAGTATCTCAGGAATGGAAAAAGAACCAGCACATGAATTTTCTAATAGTTGGGAGCTAAATGATGAGCTCACACTGGCACAAAGAGATGAAAGGCAATTGGAAACCAAAAAGGAGAAAGGGGGTCAGGCGGTGAGGGCGAAAACTCACCTGTTCACCTGCGAGGTACCATGGGCACTGTTCCCTGTGATAGGCACACTAAAAGCCCTTAGCTAAGCATTATGCAATTTATCCATGTAATTAAAACAATTATACCCCCTTGATATTTTGAAATAATAATAACAAAATATATCCACATGTGTCAGTGGACGTTATTGTCTTTTAAATTATCAGGAAGCCTTCTCTAAAGCCACTGACAACAATTCATGGAACAGTAACGCCTTCACTTTTTGAGAAAACTCTTAAGAAACTTTCTTTTTCATAATGTGACATAAATCTTTAGGATAGCCTCACTGACCCAAAAATATTAGTGAAAAAAGTGTTCTGGAAATCTGGGAGTTCATTTTCCCTCTTTTCTTACTTCTCAGCTCAGACCCAGAGTCTGAAATGCTGAGAGTTTCCTCTTTACTGGGATCACTGAGGCTCTGCTATAAGCCTGCGTGGGGTTAAGGACAGATTCCATCACTTACAGGGCCTATGAACTTGGG